>NC_137860.1:9362500-10070000 GCF_948465745.1 Chenopodium album
AGAGTATGTCCTTGATGATGAGGAAATGCCCGAGGCTCCCAATGAGGAGGTAACTCAAGCGACCCTTAACCAATGGAAAGTGGCCGATCGGGATGTCAAGTGTGTAATGCTAGCCACTATGTCTCCTGAACTACAGAAAACCTTCTTCGGCAAGGAATCGGCCTATGAGATCATTTCTGAGTTACAGAATATGTTTCAAGAACAGGCTTAAACTGAAAGGTTTGAAACCCACAGGCAGATCCTTAAGACTAAGCTCAAGAAAGGAGAGCTAGTCAGCCCACATGTGCTCAAAATGATCGGATTATTTGAGAACATGGGAAGGCTTGATGCGGGGTATTCAACCGAAATGGCTATTGACATCATTCTCCATTCCCTTCACAAAGGCTATGACCAGTTCAAGATGAACTACAACATGCATATCATGGAGAAAAACCTCACCGAGCTTCATGGGATGTTGAAGCAAGCTGAGCAGACGCTCAAGGATGAGGGAAAGCATGCTATGCTCATGATTAAGAAGGGTAAGCCGTTCAAAAGGTCGGGCAAAAAGAAGAAGGGCTTCAAGGGGAAAGGGAAGAAGAACTTTCCGCCTAAGCCGAAAGCTACCAAAGACAACAAGGAGAAAAAGGTAGCATCTTCTAAGTCTGATTCCGAATGCTTCTATTGCAAGAAGAAGGGACATTAGAAGAGAGACTGCCTCAAATTCAAGGAAGATAAGAAGAACAGAACCGTTGCTTCTACATCAGGTATTTACGTTATAGACTTTAACTTCACTAGCTCGGCTTCATGGGTATTAGAAACCGGATGTGGCTCACACCTTTGTTCCAATTCACATGCACTAAGGAACACTAGGAGGCTAGCGAAGGGAGATATCGAGATCCGGGTAGGAAATGGAGCAAGGATTGGTGCTATTTCTGTAGGATATCTTAGTTTGTCTTTGCCCACGGGGCTAGTTTTGGAACTTGACAATGTTTATTGTGTTCCCAACATTACCAAAAACATCGTTTCAATTTCGGCGTTGGACGCCAAAGGTTTTGAATTTCGAGTTAAAGACCAAACATGTTCATTTTATCTCGATAATGTTTTATATGGTACGGCACATTCAGAAAATGGTCTCTACGTGTTATCTCTAGACAAAGAAATTTATAACGTTAATAATCCTGCAAAGAAAGCTAAGACTACACAGTCTAGTCAAACTTACTTGTGCCATTGTCGCCTTGGCCACATTAACATCAAACGCATCAAGAAACTTCTACAAGAAGGTATTCTTGACTCATTTGATTTAGAATCCTTTGAGAGCTTCGCGAGGCGCGTTTTCATCATTTTTCGGGATTTCTCAATTAAGGGAAATAAATACCCTTTGTAAACCCCGACTAAACATACTGAATCAGTATTTTAGCAGCTTTTAAAACACTATTAGAACCCTAATATTCTCTCTAGATCTAGATTAATTTGCACTTTCAAGTTTTGATCTTTGTTCATCAACAATTGGTACATACTTTTCTTCATTCAAGCCATTGGTATTCATCTTTAATTCTTCTTTTACTTTTAATTGCTTATTAATCATGTTTTCTTCATTGAATATTGTTTTTTGCTTCCGTTAATATGTGTGAGTAGTTTCTTTATTCCAAGATCTAGCGGAACCTGAATATGATTGATGCATGATTTAATTCTTTAAATTCTCTAATGATAATTGCAATTGATATGCTTAATTTATTGTGCTCATGCCAATGCTAGATTAGGGATAATTAGTATTGTTAATAATCCATTGTTTTAATCACAACAGGAGTTGGGTTTTGACGGGTTTGAATAAATCAATTAAGAGTTTGAAGTTCATCATGAAAGTAGGTGAACGGATGATTAGGAAGTTAGAGTAATGTGCTCAAAGTCTTTAATTTGCATGATTCCACGGAAATAGGCTTGATTGTGATTAGAGAAGCCATTGATAACTCGGGAGAGACCATTGGTATTATATAGGGATTACTTTTCCTCATTAATCAATTGAATTATATGTTAGGGGTAGAACGACTATTGCATTAATTGTATTCGTGGTGATGCTTGATCTTGGATGTTTTTTGCATTGATTTATCATATTATTTAGTTTAATCGCTTTAATTAGTTCTTTTGTTATTGATTCTCATTCGTTTGATTTGGTTACTTGCTTAGTAATTGCTTGAGTCTATTTAATTAGTTGAACCATAGTCTCTTGGGATCCGGCCCTTGCTTGCCCATCTACATAGTAGTGGTCTAGTTAGGTTTATTTTTGTTAGGTACGCGACACGCCTATCAGTTGTCACCATTGAATCTTCAATCTCTCAATCACCATTGAAATTCCTCACTTTCTCTCTCTAAAATCTACTCCTAAAACTAGAGAGAGAAGCTCTCAACTAAGCTAAGAATATGATCAAAATCTTCTATGAAACTTGCTTGCGAAAATTGGGTTCCAAAAGATATATATAGAGGCGCAAAATCACCAAAAACTGAGCATAAAGTACCTGCGAATGCGCGCCCGGGCAGCAGGGGAGGTGCGCCCGCGCCGCCCTTAGGTGCGGCCGCGCCACCCTAGGTGCGCCCGCGCATAGCTGGGTTCCTTTGAGAATCTTGCGGCTTCGTGCGTTCGCTATGGTTGCATGACTTATGATGGTGATGAATACTAGGACTGGCAGTAGCTAAGGCTTTAGATTGGTGGGTACACCACTCCTTAATGGTAACACAGCATGCGAGCGCAAGAGCCAAGACTTGGAACTTCCACTTCCTTGCATCTTGAGCTTTCCAAATGTCATGACCTTGTTCCAAAAGCTTCCACCACCTTAGTGGATCACCAAAATCAAGACCTGAACCTCGTACAATACCTACAACCACAAAATAGAGCAAATAAAGGAGAAAAAGGCTAGAAAACCAACGAAATACACAAAAGCTACAAAATAAGAGAAGAAAGGTAAAACTAAGCAACAAAGCATAAAACTAAGCATTTATTAAGCATGAAAGCTATGAAAAGAGGATGAAAACAACCTAAATACTCATCAAATGGGTGCCATTTATGACACCCATCAAATGCCCCCAAGCTTATCTTTTGCTCGTCCTTGAGCAAAAGATAACCAAGGGAGTGAAAATGATGAGCTTATTCAAACAAACTAAAGAAGAAACCATCTGAGAATATACACTAACTCACTTTTGTATGAATCACGGTCAATTTTAGCAACTAAAGACAGGCCATTTAAACCCCTAGATCGCCCTAGAGGACGAGTGATTCTCTCGTAAGTGTTTCCTAAGAGTTTAACCCATCACTCTCGTAATAATACAAGCAAGGAAAAGCATGAAAAACAAGTCAAAAGGAAAGAAAAACAAACAAATGTTCATGAAAGGACTTTTCCAAATGAACAAGCACAAATGAATGCAAATCTTTCTAAATAAGTAAGGGAGTGCACGTTCCCAGATACCCAGGTTGATTGAAACATAAATATGCTAAGCATAGGAACTAGCTTTCACAATCCACTTTCATCCAAAACGATCTTACCGCGTTCTTCCTACTAGTCTTATATCAACCTCTAGTGAGCATCCCAATGATTCCATGAAGGAACCGGAAAAAGAGAATTTTTAGGCTACTCGACATCTTGACTATGCATCCCTTCTCCTTAGGCTAAAACTCACATTTCTCTCCACCGATGAATGACTCAACCACTTAGGTCAAAAGGTCTTTCCCCAAGGTTGCAACGTTAAGGCAAAAGGGTGAAGGTAGGCTAAAATTTAAAATTTGGTGGTTTTCCTAATAGTGAAGTAAAGAAGGCGCCTTTCTTAGAATCACAATCAAGTAGGCACCAAACAAAAACAGCAACACAACACCCCCAAGCTTATTCAAAGCTATAAATCACAAACATATACACAAAAAGCGTGAGAACGCTTCCCCCCCAAGATTAAATGGAGCATTGTCCTCAATGCTCAAAAAGGGAGAATACTCACATCAAAATATTTTTGAATTTTTCATTTTTCACTCTTTTTTTTTCATTTTCATTTTAATAATGCTTTTTCCTCGCCTCTTTTAAATTTGGATGGCTTTTTCAACTTTGCACTTATATGTCCATGCCTTTTATAATGTAGGGCGGCTTTTACTCATACTAATTTGCCATTACTCATTTGCCTTTTAAACTCCATCAAGAATGATCAATTGCTTCACAAAAACCAAGAAAAGAAAGAAAATGAAACAAAAAGGCCAAAGATCTAAAGATATGGCTTGAAAAGAAGGTAATAGGCTCAAATGGTTGCAAGAAGGCAAATGCAAACCCAAAAATAAAGATGAAACAAATTATCCTAAAAATAAAAAATACCACCCCGAAAATATGCCTTTGCCCTCCCTAAATGGTTCGATCTCGGTCTTAAGAAATATAAGTCAATATTCTAGATTAGGCCCGCAATAGTCAAGGATCCATGCCACTCATGCAAATATATGTTGAAGGCTTGAAAATAATGAACCTCACACGGATGTAGCAAAAACTAACTATTGGTGTCAAATCGACTATAGGAAGCAACTACCAAACATGCCACAAACAAGTAGAATCCGGCTTCATGTTCCCACTAGTTCTAACCAACTACCTTACCATGCTTTATCCTAGAATCAACCAAGCATATTCTCAAACCGTGCACACCGTTAACATTTAAGAAGAAAACCATTGAATTATACAAGTCCAAATGTTATTATGTCCAAAGCAAGAATAAAACAAAACACATTACAAATTTACCTTGATAGAAATAAAAACCGTTTTGGAGTTTTTCAAAATATAAAAAACATGGAAAAGCATATACAAATATGCATAGCATATATGAATCAAAATCCCACTAAACATGATAATATACCCTCCCCCAAGCTTAAATGAGACATTACACTCAAATCATAAAGCATAGAAACCATGGGAGAGGAAAACAAGGAGATCAATTCAACAAACCAACATATGTCCAACAAGTCATCATCCACTAGAGAAAGAGCAAGGAAGGATATTACCGGATATTAGGCGGGTATAAATACCCGCAAATGACCCAATTAATCCTTTCAAAGCTAACAACCTCTAATTTTGAATCTTGCCTTCCATGCGCTAGTAATTGTGGTGCCAATCTTCCTTGATTCTTGATCCAAATAGAAGCACCAAAATATATCAAGTCATGTACCTAGCAAAAGGCACACAAACATTTCCATGAGAGAAAATCTATTCTAGAAACAAAAGAAAATCTATTCTAAAACACGGGTTAGTTCCCGAGAAAGGCTTACTTAGGGTCCAAGCTTGACCGCTCTAGTAAAATAATAATTCAACACACGCAAGAGCTTGTCAAATGCACTACTACACATTTCATAATAAAGTAAATATGCACATGACAAAAATAAGGCATGCAACAAGTATAGTGCACACCTATGAGGGGAGAGATTCCAAGAGTAGGAAGAAGAATCAAAAGAAAACTCAACAAAATAAGAAGAAAAAGAAAAAGAAGAAGAACAAGAAAAAGAAAGCAAACTCTCCTCAAAATATTTTTGGGTGGCAATATCACCCTTTTCCTCAATTGGAGACAAATGAGCCACATGCAAATCCTCATAGACAAAAGGGTCCCCAGTAGGCTTATCAACAAAGGAAGGGAGAAAAATAGGGCAATAGGGGATGTGGTCAAACTTTAGAGAGAAAGGGGTATGAGAAATAGGAAAAGGGTTAGCTACTCCCTCAACACAAGGTCTCAGATCACCAATGAGGGCATGAAAATCAATAATAGAGTCTTCAAAAGAGGAACACTCATGATCACCATCTCCCTCAAACATCCAACTCCCAAGAGGAACCACATAATCTTCTTCGCTACCTTCATGAACAACAACTCCCTCAACTTCCTTAAAGCCTAAAGTCTCAAAACCATGCATTAATGGAGGCAAATTTATTTCAAAATCATCTCTCTCCCATGAAGCTTTCTCGATGAAATTACTTATAAGGCTACGGTTATTCCTTTTACCTTCAAAAAACTCATTTGACATAACCTCAAACAAGTCTAAATACTCATGGATTGAAAGTCACATTCATACACTTGAGACTCATCAAGATGGAAAGGAGGGTTAGGATTTACAAGTTCAACACTCTTTTCATTCTTACCTCCTTCACCATCAAACAAATGCTCATCAATGGTATCCTCACACCCTCTTGGTTGCTCCATCATCATCCTCAACGTAAACATTGGATTTGTAATTTTCACACACAAGCATTAAAGATGACAATTGGCTTTCTAGCTCTTCACCTCTCCTTCTTCCTCCTCAAGATGCTCCACACTCTTTTTAATCACCTCCAATTGACTTCTCAAGGAATTAAGAATCGACTCCTTTTTAGGCCCAAGATTATCATTAAGCTTAATATGCCTAATTTGAGTTTCCAAAGTAGCAAAAAGAGATTCAAAAGGTGTAGAGGATTGAGGCTCAACAAGAGAAGAAGAAGTACAACCAAGATTGGAAGAATTGACATTAAGATCACGAGCATATACATCACATTGGGGGGTGCGGGCACAATCGAACATGTGAGATTTGTCAACTTCAACATGCAATTCATTATCATGAACAAACACTACTACAAAAAATGGAATAGAGAACGGTTGAAACAAGCTTTATAAAACGCCTCTGAGGCGTTCTTCTGCTAAGCGATGTATAAAGTTTATAAAACGGGTATAAGAGGCGTTTTGTATGTAAGGTAAAAAAGAACGGGTACAAGAGGCGTTCTATATGCAAAAAATAACCGTTCTCTTTCCTATTTTATATGCTAATAAAAATGAATAAAAGAGAACGGTTAGCAAATATAACAGTTCTCTTTATCATTTTTTTTTAATAAAAATAATATTAATTTTGCATCACGGAATTTGCATATATGCTACTCTATAATCTACATCATCAATCAATAAATAAAATTGAATTGTAATTGTAAAAGTCAAAGTCAGATGCCAATTAATTAAAACAAACTTTATAATCTTTTATATTCAATTAATTAGTACATCTCAAATACATTTTGATTCAATTCTCTAACCTAACTTAATAATCAATGTGCTAACAAGCAACAACTTCAGAATGAAGAGCATCAACTTGAATTTCCCTTGAAATTCGAAACCACTTAATCTATTTCAAATGCAACGTCGCTTCACCAACTTGAACCACAAGCGACGCTTCCAGCCTTCCACCAAACTGAACCACCAGCGACGACCTGAACGACTTTCATCGCTTCCACTAGCCTCAACCACCGCAGCGCCTCCACCGATAGTGCGTGGAACTAGTGAAGTCGCAACAAACACCCACAAATCAAAGATGAAAATTCAGAATTTAATCAAAATCATAACATAATAATCAATTGATAAAAATTTTAGATCTAAAACTAATAACTGAGAATTAAACAAGCTACCTCCATAATGTTAAACACCAGTCAACCGCAACAACTTATGACCATAAGCAGAGCAAATTAAAACAGAGATTCATTGGCTTTATCATTCGCACATCACTATGTATCGCAGTTCGGGTTTGAAAACAACACTCGTTGTAAACAAAGGAAGAAGACGACAGATTTTTCGCACACCGCATTTTTTGTAACATCAGCAGTGATGCTCGGAGTTTAATCGGACGTCATTTCTTAGAACGTTAAGGGATGAAGCTAGGTAGAAGAGAAAGGAGTTCGGGTTTCATAAGAGGGAGGGAATGAGAGAAGAGGAAAAAGAAGAAGGGAAGTTATGCAGGAGAAAGAGTATGACGGCTATCAAGAGGAAAGAGGAGTTAGGGTTAGAATTTTGGGCCTTTTGGTAAGTTAGATTTTTCTTTTGTTAAAAAAAAAAAATAATGTTCAACATATAGAACAGTTAACTAGGAGAGGCGATTTATATTGTAAGTGTAAAATTTTGGATATATCAAATAGAACGGTTAACTTAGAAATGCGTTCTATATAATAAAATCACAAATTAATAAAAATAATAAAATAAATCATATGGAACGGTCAACTTTGATAGGCGTTCTATATAATCCTAGAGATCGCCTATCTAAGTTTACCATTTTGTATCTTGCGTTTCTTATTCTAGTTTTTGTAGTAGTGAAAAGAGGAAATAGAGTTGGAAGCATTTGTTCAAGGCTCAACTATGGGATCATGGGAAATCATGCTAGCATTGGAAGAATTAACACATTGCACATCAAAATTAGAAACATAATTACCCCTATCATAGACTTCCCAAGCAAACCAAACATAAAATTCCCAAGCATCTTCAATAGAAAATGCTCAAAATCTACCATTATGCATTCCCTCAACTATATCCCTAGTTTGCTCATTCAAACCAATATAACAAATATCACAAGCCTCCCAAAGACTACAACAATTATAGTCAAGAAATCCCTTAAGTCTATTGAAATATTCACAAAAAGGTTCATCATCATATTGAGGAAATGAGAGACATGCCATTTTTATACAAAGCAAACAAAAACAAAATAAAAGAAAATATAAAAAAAGACCTAGACTCAAGCAATCAAAAACACTCAAACACAAACACCATTCCCCGGCAACAGCGCCATTTTGACGTGGGGTGAACTAGGTCGTTGGACTAATCCTCCCTAAGCTAAACAAAATTTATAAACACTCAACAAACCTAAATACAAGTACAGAGGTAAGTCAAGGGTCGAATCCAAAGGAACGGTAATGTCTAAGTGCTTCCATTTATGTGCCTAAGCTAGGTCAAAGTCTAAGGATAAAAGAGGACACAAACAACTACTAAGACAAAAAAACCAAACAAATAAAGTTCTAGGGATTAGGATTCACATATAATAGCAATGAACATAGCAAATTGTGATCGGAAGTTGACTAAGTCGAGTGATGCGAGGGAAAACTAATCATGCAACCAAAAGAGCATATCAAGCTATTCTCTTAGAGGTCTAACTAGCATCAACTATGAAAAACTCTAGCTAGGAAACATCACAAGACACCTCAATCGTGTAAATGCAAGCCACAAATCAATGGTCCGTATCAATGTGAACTTACAATACAATCTAGTGTGAATAACTAGGGTGATCAAGCCTAAATCAAGCACACACATGCACATAATCAATTAACTAATTTAATCACATCATAAACTCCATCAATTTCCCCCAATCTACATCAATCCATCATCATATAAGCTTCACCATCACCCTAGCAAGGAAACTACTCTAACAACATCATGTAATCCCCCACATTTTAATTTAATTATAACTTATTTATATATTATTCTTGTAATTATATTTATGGTAATTTCATTAAACAAATTATTTTATGGAAGGATTTAAATTAAAGTAGTGTATTTTTATTGATTTACAAATAATTCTAATCTATTTAGGAATACTACTCCTAATCTAATTAGGAAACTAAAGCCCAAATAAAAACCCTTATATTCCTTCTCCTCCCTCAATTCTCACGTAAAAAAAAAAAAAAAAAAAAAAAAAAGAAAAGCTCTCCTTCCTCCTACTGCTTTCACGAAGAGAAGAAAGAAAAAAAAAAAAAAACATACCTGAAACTGTTGCTGCCGCCAGCAGCCGTCCCTGCCGCCGGACCACCGCCGCCCTGCCGCCTGCAGCCACCGCGCGCCACCAGCAGTTCGGCTCCTCCCTTTTCCTTCCCCTTATTTCTCCTTCTCTTATTCTTGTTATTTTTAATTAAAGTTTTAATCTTTATTGAAATTTTGTTCATGAATTATTATTATTATGGTTTGATATTATACTTGGGTTATAAAAGATTATAAATTTATGACTTTTATCATGTTTAATTTATTGAATAAAATTTCAGATTTGGTTTAATTAAAAATTAAGGGTTTAAATGTTGATTTTTCATGGTTTTAGGGTTTAAAACGTGGTAATTAAGTTATCTAATTATATTATGTGTAAATTATGTTTAAGTTCAATTATTTTGATTATTAATAAATTTTCAGATTTTGTATCTTCTATTTTGAAGCCCCTAATTGCATTGAATTGATGTATTTTTGGGTTTTTAACACTCTAAATTGCTATATAATGACTATTTCAAATAATTATGCTTATGGGATTATTTTATACGCTTAAACCAAATTTTCAGATTTATTTAACCACTTTAAAGTTGCTGTAATTTGGTATAAAACACTATATTTTCATGATTTTAACACATAAACTTGTAGTTGGGATGTTGTACTACTAGCTTTGGCTAATGGGATTAATTTAAGGGCTTTATTTTAATGGTTTGAGAGGTTTTTAATTGCTTTAGTATTGCTGTAATTTTAATTGCTTTGGTATTGATTTATTCCTTATTATTTGGTTTAGGAGAGGACTTTCTAGAAGGTGATTTTTAGTCTCTAAAGTGGCCAATCGAATTGTTTACTCAAGGTACGTACAAGTTACAAAACCTTGCTTTTAGGTGCATGTTTAAGGATGGATCGAGAACTTAGTATCATGTCTAGGGATGACTGGGTTAAATTGTTTGGTTATACATTGTGAATTTCATTTGATGTGCACTATTTCTTATTGCAATTATTGGTCATGTACTAATTATGCAAGGTGTGCTTAGAGGCAAAGGTATGTGATTGGTGAAACGATTTAATTATTACTCATTCATGATTTAATGAAATAGGATGAGTAAAGGAATGGTTCATGTCTTATAAGACAAGGCTAAGAGTTAGGGGTGCCTTATGCACTCAAGGTGTTTATACACCGAGGTAGTAAAGGAATAAATAATAAATGTTGCTTGCCACTAATAAATCAAGAATTGAAATTGAAAAGTTGTTTTACTTGATTGAATTGATATTGGATTGATTGAATTGTTATGCATATGAGTCATCACCAAGTCTAAACCTGTAAATCACGTAAACTGTAAGATGGATGAGCAATAAAACTCTGGATTGGTGCACTTCTGGAGTAATGACAATCAGGGGTTGGGGTACATGGGGTATTAGCCGTGTACTTTTCTCGAGGCCGTCTGATCTACGAGTCTCTTATTTCAAATATTTTTCAAAACTATGAGTTACGTGAGATCTCATACTAACTACGGTCACGGAGTCGCGCCCGTGGTCGTTGGATGTTTATTGATGTTTCCGAAAGAAGGCATGGGGTTTTTCTTTATTGATGTTCCAAATGGGACATGGGTTGGACAACCTTGTCTATTGCTAATCCAATGAATAAATTGAAATGAGTTACTAGTGGAGTCTTAATAAATTGGATAATCGAGTCGTGTGTTAAGTTTGTTATTTAATGATGCGTATGATTGATTATTATAGCATGTTAAGTACTTCCTTATTTTACTTTGCAGCTTGTATGTACTCAGCTTTGCTGATTGCGTGCTTTTGTGTGTGTGTCCTTCTTTGGTCATGGCCTTCGCCTTTAAATGACCCTGTGACGATCTAATTTTCACACTTGTAATATTGGGGAGCAGAATAACCGCAGGTTCTCTCACATGCAGCATTCATCAGGGTTGTAGGATCTTGAGTAGAGAGTTGGTTGCTTACATTTCTTTTGCCTTGCAAGTTTGACTTTATTTTAACTCGATTTTATTTGACAATATTTCTCTTGGTTTAAGTTTGTTTAAACACTGAATTTAATCACTTAGTATTTCTTTGGGGTTTTGAATAAGGGCCTTAATGGTTCCAACTTGTAATACTTATTTTGATTTAAATACTTTGCTTTGAGGTTTATTTAAAACTGTTTTGGTTTTCCGCTGCTAATTTCTGAGATAGCCTTAACGTTTGAACACGTGGCGGTAGCACACCAGTAATTCTCTTGAATTTGTTCAGGTTAATTACAGGTTCTCACAGGTTTTTAAGAGAGAATTATTGGGGTGTTACACATCATCAAATCAACCAACAACTAAAGAAATCAAGAATCAACAATCTAAGAAGAACAATTACACTAATCAAAGATCAAATATCAAAATCAAACAAATCAAACAAACCAAACATGAATATTAAACAAAACAATAAATGAGATAGAGTTTAGAAATGCTCATTGATAATAGAGAAGATCTCTAATACATTTGTCACCATTGAATCTTCAATCTCTCAATCACCATTGAAATTCCTCACTTTCTCTCTCTAAAATCTACTCCTAAAACTAGAGAGAGAAGCTCTCAACTAAGATAAGAATATGATCAAAATCTTCTATGAAACTTGCTTGCAAATATTGGGTTCCAAAAGATATATATAGAGGCGCGAAATCACCAAAAACCGAGCATAAAGTACCCACGAAGGCGCGCCCGGGCAGCAGGGGAGGTGCGCCCGCCCCTAGCTAGGTTCCTTCGAGAATCTTGCGGCTTCGTGCGTTCGCTAAGGTTACAAGACTTGTGATGGTGATGAATACTAGGAGTGGAAGTAGCTAAGGCTTTTGATTAGTGGGTACACCACTCCTTAATGGTAGCACGGCATGCAAGCGCAAGAGCCAAGACTTTGAACTTCCACTTCCTTGCATCTTGAGCTTTCCAAATGCTATGAGCTTATTCCAAAAGCTTCCTCCACCTTAGTGGATCACCAAAATCAAGATCCGAACGTCGTACAATACGTACAACCACGAAAATATAGCAAATAAAGGAGAAAAAGGCTAGAAAACCAACGAAATAAACAAAAAGCTACAAAATAAGAGAAGAAAAGGTAAAACTAAGCAACAAAGAATAAAACTAAGCATTTATTAAGAATGAAAGCTATGAAAAGAGGATGAAAACAACCTAAATGCTCATCAAATGGGTGTCATTTATGACACCCATTAGCCACTTATCCGGCCATGATTAAGTACCTGCAAGTGGTCAAAGATAAAGCTGGGACACTTGAAGAATTTCACTTAAGAAAATCCCATTGGGGGTACTGGACCGAAGCTCCACCTAGATGGACAGCATCCGGGCATATCTTATAGACGTCACCTTTCTGATTCACCCCAGGAGGCGGTCGTGTTGAAAACACAAGCTGCAAGCTTCGAGATAAGGTAAGGAGCGCTCTTCAAGGTGGGTTTTCTAAAGCCCCTATTGAAGTGTTTTACCCCATAAAAGGGTAAAGAAGTTCTCGAAGAATTGCATGTGGGATACTACGCCTCCGACATAGGCGGTAGATCCTTGGCTGCCAGGGCCAGGCGGCACTATTTCTGGACAACACATGAGTCAGATGCTATGGAGATGATAAAAAAATGCGACAAGGGTTAAAAATTTGGCAAGCTAGTCCATCGTCCAGCCACCGACCTGACAACCATCCACAGCCCAATACCCTTTGCTAAACGGGGCATAGATATCTTGGGGCTTTATACAACCGCTCCAGGCGGCAATCGCTAGATTTTAAGGGCTGTGGATTACTTTATCAAATGGGTAGAGGTGGAGGCGGTCAAAAACATTAAGACAAAGGACGTCATCTCCTTCATTTGGAAGAACATCATCACCCGTTTTGGGGTGCCTATGTCTATGGTTTTTGACAATGGTCCTCAGTTTGAGATGCCTCATCTAAAGACTTAGTTAGGAGACCAAGGGGTCTCAAGCTATTTCTCATCAGTCGGCCGACCCCAAGCAAACGGCCAGGTTGCGGCCTTCAACAAGGTTATCTTAGACGGTGTAAAAAAGAAAGTAGAGAGAGTTGGTGGCCTATGGGCGGATGAATTACCACACATTCTATGGGCCATTAGAACAACTGCCAAAGGGGCAACTAGACAAACCCCATTCCTCATGGTGTATGGGGCAGAGGTTGTCTTGCCCATTGAACAATACGAGCCGACTCTCCGGATCATGTTGTATGAAGAATAGGCAAATTGGGAGGTTAAGCGGCTGGCACTAGACTCACTCCCAAAGCGTAGGGGCAATGCCGCCTTGCGCCATGAGATCTACCCTCTGAGGATGACTCGAGCTTACAACAAAAGAGTACACAAACGTCCTTTGAAATTGGGGATTTTGTGATAAAGAAAATGGAGGCAGTCGGTAGGGCAAATGAACAAGGGAAACTAACCCCAAATTGGGAAGGTCCCTACTGAATCTATGAAGAAGTAAGAGACGGCACCTACCGCCTGGAAGAACCAGACGGCAGGCAGTTGCCCAAAACTTGGAATGTAGATAACTTGAAAAGGTACTACTTCTAAAATTTTGTAAATTTCTCGATTTGTAAATGAGAATCTGCCTTCATTACTTTTTTTTTATTTATATGTTGTTAAGAGCTCTGCCTGCCTAATATGCAAGCGGATCAAGCTCAAATTGTATTACAGCACCGTCTGTACAATGTGCACACGGCTTTATTTTGTTAATCTTTAATTATAAGGAATGCGTCTGCCCCAACAGCAGGCGCCCCAAACCCGTCTGAAGGTGTCGAATGCACTGAAGAAGTCGACCCTACTGATAAAGGAAATAATCGCGTCGTCAAACGACTATCCCTAGATTAAATACAATTTATAACACTCAACTAACCTAATACGAGTATATGGCAAGAAGAGGGATCGAACCACAGGGAACAGATAAACATTACCAAATGCTATCAACAACTAAGCTAGTCCAGAATAAAGGAAGGTAAACTAAAGGTCTAAACAAACTAAAACTAGAGATGAAACATTAAGGGAAATGGTCTAGGACTAGAAATCACTCAAGCATAACAAAGGCATAGAAGTTGAATCAATTATGAACTAAACATGCTCGAATATCGAAGTAAGGTCCAATCTAGCCACCTTCCGGGGTCAATTGGTTTCTCCTAACATAGCCTCTATGCTTTCACATTAGAACCATATACTAGGAGGTGCTATCAAAGAACAATCGATAGTAATGAACCCTAACTAAGTCAACTTCCGTTTCATGTTAGCAAAGATTCACTCCCAATCAACTAACAACATGCATTTTGCAAGTAAATTGAAGAATATCAAGCATATAAAGACTTTAATCACAATAAATCAATTCCAAACCCTTAAACATGCTCAAGATCCAACTACACTACATCCATCCCCTTATGGGGGAATTACTCGCTAATCATGCTAAAACCAATATCAATCATCAAATCAATAAGCATCAACATGATTAATAAGCAAAGAAAGAGAATCAAAATAAGCAAACAAAACCAAATGCAAAGGTAAAGAGAAAGAGTAAGAAATTGCTCATTAATTGAAGTTGAAGATCTACAAAGGTTGAACAAGTTCCTTCTTCAAAATCCAAGCTCATCAATGAAGAAATCCACACTTTCTCTCTCTACCAAAGAAGAACTAAGGTTGTTTCTCTCTCTAAACTATTATAATCCTAAGCTAAACATTGAGAGAGAAGCACTCCTAAAACTAGGAAAAAAAAGATCTAAAGGAATGAAGTTCTTTTGTACAAAACAAGCCCTGCAATATATAAAGAATCGCGCAAAAACGCTGAACAGGACCAATTGTGCGCCCTCGCAAGGATCTGTGCGCCCGCGCATGGCATTTTCATGGCAGTTGTGCGCCCGCGCATGCGCTCACGCAGCGGCCAGTGCGCCCTCGCAGCAGCCTGCGCGCACGCGCAATGCAGCTGCGCGCCCGCGCATTTGTGCGTTGTGTGGCTTTTGCTTGGGTGTGTGCGCCCGTGCTGCTGGCAAAGCACCCGCGTGGTGTGGGTGTGCGCCCGCGCACATGTCGCGCACAAGCTGCGCAAAACTTTCTGCCTCGATTCTGCAATTTCGTCAGTTTTGCGCGGGTTCTCACAGGGCTGCGCGCCTGCACATTATGCGCGCCCTTGCACCTTGCTTTCTTCGATTCTTCTCTCATGCTTCCTTGGCTTCTTCTTTGCAATCCAAGACTTCAAATACCTAAGCACAAACACCAAGGGAAGCAATAAGGTATAGGGAACGGTGCAAACACGCAATGAAGGCAAGTATTCAAGAATATACGCAATTTCATTTAAAACACATCGAGACATGTATGCACGCATTATTTGAACAAAACAACTACAAAACACCCTAAGAAAAGCCAAAACAAGGCATAAACACTATCCTAGGAGTGTCATAAATGTCACTCATCACCTACTTATCCAATTTTTACAAAGTTAAGTCCCAAAGACTTAATAGCTATCTATTATTTCAAAGGAAATTTTGACTTTTACCACCAAAAAATTTGGACAAATTGTTTTCTACCACCTACTCTTTTAAAAGTTGTATTTTACCACCAAATAAAGTTCTAAAAATTGTTTTCACCACCTACAGTTAAGAAAACCGTTAAATCTAACGGTGTTAAAAAAAATTCTTCGATTTTCGTGCCCGAAATATGTTCTTTATAAGTTTAGGGGGGCATTTTGGCCCTTAGGGTCCAATTTGAGGTCAAAATTGATAAAAAATGATCCGAAATACCTCGATTTGCGTGTTCACGCAATTCGATGTATTTTTAAACACGCAAAACGAGGTATTTTCGATCAATTTTGACCTCAAATTGGACCCAAAGGGCCAAAATGCCCCCCTAAACCTATGAAAAACATATTTTAGGCACGAAAATCGAAGAATTCAAAAAAATTCCGTTAAATTTAACGGTTTTCTAAACGGTAGGTGGTAAAAAACAATTTTTTGAGTTTATTTGGTGGTAAAATACAACTTTTAAAAGAGTAGGTGGTAAAAAACAATTTGTCCAAATTTTTTGGTGGTAAAAGTCAAAATTTCCTATTTCAAAAATAGGCCAATGGCCGGACATTCTTTATTTAAACAACCGTCAACTGCAACATGAGTACAACCGTCTGCTCCAACATGAGTTAGACAGCCGACGACATCCATTCGAGCGAATTCGTCGTGGAGAAGCATTTCCCATTTGGATGGCACGTTGCTCTATGAACAAAACAAGCGGCCCTACCGAATGCGCTAAGGCAATGCTCGCAGTCGTTTGATCTAATCTAAATTGAAAACTAAAAAGCGTTTAAGTTTCCCAACTGTTTTAGTACAAGCGAAAAACGGCTACCGTTTCATATTAGAGGCTATCTCACTGCTTGTTCTTGTTTGGGGCAAGGCACGCGGACAATATTTTTTTCAACAAAAAAGCTAAGTCAAAAAACTTAGCAGCTTATATATATTCATGAGGCCTTTGGCCGGATGCATTTAAGAAATTGAAACCGTCTGCTCTACATGGCCATGTGTCGCTTGGTTTGGGGCAATCACTATAGTGACTGATTGACTTAGAAACCATGCATACTCTTTAAAGTATCAATAATTTCTAAGTCAATCAAATACTATTCGTAACTGGCAGATATAATGCCCGTTACAAATAACCCGTTATTCGTAACGGGCAAAATAAATGCCCGTTACGAATAACGGGTTAATCGTAACGGGCACCTGAAACGCCCGTTACGAATAACCCGTTATTCGTAACGGGCACTTTAAACGCCCGTTACGAATAAGGACGGTGCCCGTTACGAATAATAATGGCCATCCGTAACGGCCGTATACGTAACGGACGCTGCCCGTTACGGATGGGCCCTTTTTGCCCGTTAAGGATGGCCTTTTTTCCACTAGTGTTTTCTTTATGTGGAAAAGCTAAATTGTGGTTTAATGGTTTGAATAGATTTGCACTTGGTATTACTAACTATGAAACTCTTGCTTTAAATTTAACAAATATTACCTTGTAGGGAAAACAACTTTACTAAGAAGTGCCATTCAAAACTTTGCCCCGGAGCCAGATGAAACATTATATGAGGCTTGGGAGAGGCTCAAAGATCTACAGAGGGAGTGTCCTCACCACAATTTGGCAAAGTGGCAGCTAATTCAAGCCTTTTACAATGGATTAGGGAATGCATCTAGGACAATTCTAGACTCCGCAGCTAGTGGTAGATTTATGAATCTTAATGTTGATGATGCAGGTCAGGTTATTGAAGATATGACGATACATAATTCCTAATATGGGAATTCTAGAGGCTATGCAAATAAGGGCAAACACCACGTTGATTCAGTATCCCTTTTGCTAGCTCAGCTTACTTCTATTTGCCAGAAATTAGATAACCTTAGTACTAATATCCCTAACTCTGTTGCTAATGTTTATGCTGTTGCTAATAACTCTAATGATGCTATTTGTGAAAATTGTGGAAGTATAGGACATTATGAGCAAGATTGCAGGAGCTCAATGGAGCAAGTTAATGCTTTCAAACCTATAAGCAGAATAACCCATACTCCAACACCTACAATCCTTATTACCGAAACCATCCATACTTATCATATCGGAGCACCAATGTTCAAAATCATCCACCTCCACAACAACCACAACAAGCACCCCCTCCACAGCAGAATTATTACCACCCTCACTCTAACCAGAAAGCCCCAGCACAAACCCCTACTACATCTTCTAATCCTGCCTTGTCAGAAATTAGAGTGATGCTAACTAGTATGAAAAAGCATATGGAGAGTAGAGACCAACATATTGACTCGATTATAGCCCATAATAAAGTCATGGACACCCAAATTGCCCAATTGTCTTCTACTCTACAAGCTCGCCAGCAGGGAGCTCTACCAGCGCAGGGAATTCAACCTATGGATCATGCAAATGCAATCACCTTAAGGAGTGGTTCACACTACGATGGGCCCCCCTATGCCCAAGGAGGATGAACCTGATTTAATTAATATTGCTAATCCTGATTCCGTTACACCTAATGTTCCTGCAGGGCTCCAGGGTAATACTAACATTTCAGATAATTCATTGCAGGGTACAACCTTAGGGAAGGATGCACCCTAGGAGAAGAGTAGGGAAGCACAACAACCTATAATCAAACTACCATTCCTAAATCGCCAATTAAAGACTAACCTGAACTAAAACGTCTCCCTTCTCAATTAAAATATGTTTTTCTTGATGAGCACGAAATGTACCATGTGATCAATAGTACTGCACTTGACGACCCACAAACTTCCCAACTTTTAGAGGTTCTTAGAACCCACAAAAGGGCAATAGGGTACAGTATTGATGATCTCAAGGGTATAAGCCTTGATTTTTGTATGCACATGATACACTTGGAGGACAATTACAAGCCCTGTATTCAACCCTAGAGGAGGTTGAATCCTAATATTCAGGAAGTAGTTAAGAAAGAGGTTATGAAATTACTTGATGCAGGCATTATACATCCTATTTCTGACTCTAAATGGGTAAGTCCTGTACAGGTAGTTCCTGAGAAGGGTGGGATGACTGTTATAAAAAATGATAAAAATGAATTGATTCCCACTAGAATTGTTACAGGGTGGCGTATGTGCATAGATTATCGTAGATTAAATATCGCCACTAAAAAGGACCATATCCCTCTCCCCTTTATTGATCAAACGCTTGAGAGGTTAGCTAACCATAAGTTCTTTTGCTATTTGGATGGGTATTCAGGATTTTTCCAAATTCTGATCCACCCTGAAGATCAGGAAAAGACTACATTTACATGTCGCTATGGTACTTTTGCATATCGTAGAATGGCTTTTCGTTTATGTAATGCACCTGCTACTTTTCAACGTTGCATGATGAGTACCTTTTCTGATTTCATAGAATCTATCATGGAAGTTTTTATAGATGATTTTAGCATGTATGGTTCTTCTTTTGATGCATGTTTAATTAATCTCGCTAAAATTTTGAAAAGATGTGAAGAATGCAATTTGGTTTTAAATCGGGAGAAATGTCACTTTATGGTGACAGAGGGAGTAGTTCTTGGTCACATTGTATCTGATAAGGGTATACAGGTAGACAAAGCTAAGATTTCAGTGATGTTTTATCGCCGTTTTATCAAAGACTTTTCTAAAATTGCTAAACCACCGACTAAGGTTTTACTCAAGGATGCCCCTTTTGTTTTTACTGACAAGTGTCTTGAGGCTTTCAACAAGATTAAGTAGGCTTTGATATCGGCACCCATCATATGTGCTCCCGATTGGAATCTTCCTTTCGAAATCATGTGTGATGCAAGTGACTTTGCTTTAGGAGTCGTGCCTGGACAAAGGAAGAACAAAGTTTTACATGCTATTTACTATGCGAGTAAAACTTTGGATGAGGCTCAAGTCAATTATGCCACCACGGAGAAGGAGTTCCTTGCTGTTATTTATGCTTTAGAAAAATTTAGATCATATCTAGTTGGTTCTAAAGTTATTGTTTTTATTGACCATGCAGCTTTGAAGAACTTAATAGCCAAGGTGGAATCAAAGCCTAGGCTACTCCGATGGGTTCTCTTGCTCCAGGATTTCAACATTGAAATAAAGGACAAAAAGGGTGCAGAGAACGTAGTGGCAGATCACTTGTCATGAATCAGGTATGATCAGGGTAAGGATTCTCTTCATATGGATGATTCATTCCCCGATGACAACCTGTATGCAGTTGTAGAGAAACACCCCTGGTATGCTGACTTTGCTAATTATTTAGTGGGTGGTACTCTACCTCCTGAGTTGTCCTACCAACAAAAAAAGAAATTCCTTTCTGATGTTAAACATTATTTTTGGGATGATCCTTTTTTGTTTCGTGAGTGTGCAGATGGATTATTTCGCAGGTGTGTTCCCGAATGGGAGATTCATGGTGTACTTACTAGCTGTCACACTTCACCCTATGGAGGACATCATGGTCCATCCAAAACGGTGGCCAAGATAAATGAGTCAGGATTTTACTGGCCCACCATGTTCAAGGATGCTAACATTTTTGTGCAAGCTTGTAACTCTTGCCAGAGGACTGGCAACATCTCGCGGCGGCATGAGATGCCTCAAACTGGGATTTTGGAAGTTGAAATTTTCGACGTTTGGGGTGTTGATTACATGGGACCGTTCCCTTCTTCTAGGGGGAACCGTAATATTCTAGTCGCTGTAGATTATGTATCCAAGTGGGTGGAAGCCATCGCCACTCCTACCAATGATGCCAAGGTGGTCCATAGGCTTTTCAAGAAGACCATTTTTCCATGATTTGGAGTACCTAGAGCCATAATTAGTGATGGAGGATCCCAGTTTCATGAGCGGAAGTTAGATACCCTTCTCAAGAAGTATGGTGTTTATCATACGATAGGTTTAGCCTACCATCCCCAAACTAGTGGCCAAGTTGAAGTTTATAATCGTGAGATTAAGGTCGTACTAGATAAGGTAGTAGCAAAATCGAGGAAATATTGGAGTGATAAGTTAGATGACACCCTTTGGGCATATAGAACCGCATTTAAAACCCCCAATATGCACTACCCCATATAGACTTGTGTACGGCAAAGCATGTCATCTTCCGCTGGAATTAGAGTACAAGGAATATTGGGCTATTAAGGAGCTCAATTTGGATGCTAAGCTAGCGGGAGAAACGAGGCTACTACAACTTAACCAACTTGATGAGTTTAGGTTGATGGCTTATGATAGTGCGAGTGTCTACAAGGAGAAGACCAAGAGATGGCACGACAAGATGATCCTTCCGAGAGAATTCAAAGAGGGTGACAAGGTGTTGTTGTTCAACTCTAGACTTAAACTTTTCCCAGGAAAGTTAAAGTCAAGGTGGTCGGGTCCTTTCACTGTAAAAAGGGCTAACAAGTTCGGTTCTGTAAAGTTGTTTGATGAGCATGGTAGTGAGTTTAAGGTTAATGGTTAGAGACTCAAGCTATACCATGAGGGGGCTACGATTAGTGCAGTTGAATTACTACACCTAATCAGTTCCAGTTCGCCTTGAAACGCATTATGGTAAGAAGGTCGTGCGGGACCTAGATAAACCAGCGCATTGCGGGAGGCAACCCGTATTCTTCTTGATTTTTAGTTTTTATTTTTCTAATTTTTCTTATGAGAGGAAAGATGAGGGAATTTAATAAATTTTATGAGTTTTTGGTACAAATTTGAGGAAAAGAGTTAGCCAAAAATTTGAAGAAAAAGAAACGTCCAACTAGCTCTCGGGCCCAACCGGGCGAGGCTCCGCCCGACCGGGCGCGAGAGCAAGGGTTTGAAATTGGCAAAATTCGCCCGACCGGGCGCGAGACTTGACGTGTACGAAGTTTATTTTTTCCCGACCGGGCGGAGAGGCGCCCGACCAGGCGCGAGAGTGAGGAAAATTTTTGAAGAAACATCTCCCGACCGGGCGGTGTGGCGCCCAATCGGGCGCGAGAAGAAGCAAGATTCGTCGCATCAGATCGCCCAACCGAGCGACGGGCCGCCCGACCAGGCGCGACCCCACCTCAGGTTTTCCGCCCATCTTCTTTCTTTTTTCTTCCTCCTTTCTTTCTCCTTCTTTCTTCTTTCATTCTTTTCCTCCATTATTTCTCTCTCTAAAACTCAAATTTCCTCTAACTTCTCTCTAAGATCGCTCCTCCATCTCTTACCCAAATTCAAAAATTTTTACATATTCCTTCTCCTCTCTTCATCCTCTACATTCCTATACAAAAATTTTCAAGTTTCACAAAAATTAAATTTTGACCCACTACTTATAATGGCGGCAAAGAGGGCTAGGACTATACTCGGGGGTAGCTCAAGTTCATTTCAACAGTATGATCCGGTGCTCTAACTTCCACAGTGGCCGACAATCAAAATTGCAACACCCGAGCAAAAGGAGAAGCTTGAGGTTCTCTACGGGCGTGAGGTAATTCCTTCACGGTGGTTACACCGCCCTACTCTTGAATCTTTAGGCATTTTTTATTTTGTTAGGCGTTTTATGAATGATATTGGTATGCATAAATTTGTTGAAATGCATTATGCCACATATCGTGAATTAACTTGTGAATTTTTGTCGTCTTTAATTGTTCAAAATCATAAAAGTGGACCAAAATTAATTTTTAGGCTAAATAATAGAAATATTACTTTGTCTTTTGTGGAATTTTGTAAATTATTTGAATTGGAACATAATTTGGATCGACAATGGCATGCTGATTATAAAATGGAAGATGTGTATTTTGCTTTAACTAGAATGCCTAATGTAAATGCACAACATGCTAGTGCCAAACCGATCCACCACCCCGTTTGCCGGTATGTGTTTCCTAGGTAGAAACGAAACCCATAACTGTCAGACCAACGAACTTGTTGTGATTGGCCATTACGTGTATGGGTTCGGGAAATTGAACATAGCTAGGTATATTATTCACCACCCTAGTAGACATGCCACTGCTAGCAACTCTGTTACTACCCCCATCCGTCTTGGTGGTCTTATCATCAAGAAAGCGGGCTTTTTAGATACCAGACCCCACTGTATGACTAACTGTGGACCTGATACCTACATGACCGCTAGGTACGTTGAGGAGCTGGGGTGGTTGAGGGTAGATGGTCACCCATTGGTGTATCAAGGTAAGGAACGAGCACCCTTTGCCCATTTTCCCCCTACCTAACCCTGACTTGACCGCCTTTCCTCCGGGGCAGGATTCTTACACCTACGCCCTTCTAGTTGCCCATGCCCGAGGGGATGAACCTCCCATTCCACCAACACAGCCTCCACCTGTGACAGAGCCTTTCAAGATTCCACCATCACCACCCCGCCAGACTCACTTAGTTCCCCACGCCGACTCTGACCTAGTTTGGGATCTTCAGAGTATAGGTCAGGCCCTAGAACGTATAGAGCACTCCCATACTGACATGAGGACGATGATAGGGTCCATTGACCATAGGTTGGGCTACCTAGAGAAGAACCAAGGTAGAAGGCTTTACCCCATTTATGATGACTATGCTTGTCGGGGCAACATTCCCGATGATGCTATTTACCCAGACTGGTTCCAGCCTCCACCCCAGGGATACGATAGGGATCCCACTGCCCATGGTATTTACACAGACTATTACTCCTTCCATGGGTACGACCAAGATATTCCTTTCGGGGGACCGGCGGGGGGAGTTATCACGCTAACTATTTTGGTGGTAGCTCTTTTGGTGCAGATGGTGCATGTAGTAGTGGAGGAGGGGGGTCCACACGGATGGATCAGGACGAGGAGGATTAGCTATGCTGGGTTAGCTCTCGGGCCAATGAGGACATTGTCTGATTCTGGCTTGGGGAGATTTTTGGATTTGGTATATATTTCTTCTTCTCTTTTTCTTTTATTTATTTATTTTTGGTGTGTTTTCTTAGTTTAGTTTTATTGCTTTCTAGTTTAGTTTTTATTGCTTTGTTATATGAAAAACACAAAAAAATTGAAAAATCCAAAAATAAAAAAAAACGTTCCAATGAATTGTAAATCTACTTCCCTGTGCCCTATACTTGAGAAAATTGTTTTGATTCTTGGTTATTGATAATGAGAATTGTGGATTTGTTAATCATGATTTGAAGTTTAATTGCTTGGATTCCTAAACATGCGTCAATTTTGTCCAACTACTTGTGAATATAGTGCTTGACTAGTTGATTTGGTTAGGAATGTGTGTTTAGTTCCTAGTATGTCAATGAATTTGAGTATTTGTTTGCAACTATGAGTAGTGTTTCATGACTCACTATTATGCACATGAGGAGGATGAAGGCGTTCATTCTTTTAGGTAGCCTTCAGATTTATTTAGATACATTTGTTCCCTTCTTGCTACCCATGTTGTTGCCTTGACTTTTTATTGTTCATTAACCTCATTACAAGCCATATTTGCCCCATTGGTTACTAGTCCCAAGCTTGGCTTGGGGGAGCTATTAGTGAGTGAGGTGAGGGAGTTTGTAGTGTGCACACTGTTTGCACAATTTGGGTGGGTTTTGAAAAGTAATTTGTTCTTGATCATATTTTTGTTTTGATGAGTTTAAAAGTTGAATTTCTTTGAAAAATGAAAGTGTGATGGGAAAAAAAAAAGAAAAAGAAGTTCAAAAAAAAAGAAAAAAAAATGAGAAATATGTTGAAAAAAAAGAAAGTGAACTTCTAATGAAAAAAAAAGAAAAAAAAAAGACCAAAAGAAAAAATTGTTTGATGTTCAAGTGATCTAAGTAAAGGTTGATCAAAAGAAAAGGAAAAAAAAAAAGTGAGTTTCAATGAAAAAATTCGTGTTTAATAGTTAGAGTTTGTCTTTCACTCAAGTTCTGCATTATTATATTTTTATGAGTGAAATTGTAGGTGTTGGGATTGTTTAGATTGTATGGAGTTGTATTTGGTGGATTTTTGTTGGAATTGGTTATGTTGGAGATGTATGATCATCATTTATTTTTGATTATGGGTTTATTTAGAATTTGGCTCCCTTAATGCATAGCTTTTCTCTCACATTTCCTGAAATTTTTCCTACCCTTTACCCTAGCCTTACATTACAAGCTTTAAAGACCTTCCGACCTTGTGCATAGAGTTGTGTGTATGTGAAAGTGTTGCCTATCAATGCAAGTTATGACTTGACATATTCCAAGTCGACTATTAAGTTGAGTGCATGTCTTTTTAAACACACGAGTGTATGAGTTTTGGGAGGGCATTGTTCACATAAAGGGGTTGGGATGGAGAGCGATCGAGTACATCTTTTACTCGCCACATAAATGAGAGTTGAGTGTGTGAGCACTAGTCTTGGATTTTATATGCTCTTGTGGTTTTCTCTATTTGACAATTGTTGGGGAGGAAGGGTGATTGGATGAATGAGATTGATTGATGTTGAAGCATGTTCATAGATTTGCCTTCAATCCTTTGTGCTTGATTTGATTATTGGGTTGAGGCATGTTTTATATGTTCATTGATGAGCTCTTTGCTTAAGGACAAGCAAAGGTTTGGCTTGTGGGAGTTTGATATGTCAATTTTATATAGTGATTTACCCCCGTCTCTTGGTCATAATTAGTAGTGTTTTTTGCTCTTTCGAGCCACTTTTATTACTAATTGTTGTTTTCTAGTGTTTTCGTAGTTTTGGTTGAGTTTTGTAGGAAATTGCACTTTTGGAGCATTTTCCCGGATTTTCGAGGAGCGACTACGAGCATTGGAGGAGTACGGCCACTCATTGAAGCCCAAGGCCGGTTAGAAGAAGCAAATCGGTGATTAAGGGCTCGGTATTGGAAATCCCGAGACATGTGGGCCGAGTTCAAAGACCCAAGAAGGAAATATGATTGGGCCGAGGATGAGAGGCCCAATCGAAGTCAAAATGAAGACCAAAGAGCTCCGCCCGGGGCCATAAGGCCTCGCCCGAAGGCGCGCCCGGCCAGGCCGGGCGAGCAAGGAAGAACGAGCACCGCGCCCGGAGCACGCGCCCGACCGGGCGCGAGAAGTGGTTCGAGGGAAAAAATGGCGGGCCCGGCCAGGCGGTGTGGCGCCCGACCGGGCGCAAACTTCTAGGGGCTGATTTAGCTCCGGATTAAATAAAGTTAGCTTAGGATTTCGTGCTTAGTATAAATACTATTTTGTTAAGCATGTTTAGGACCTTCTTTTACATACTCTTACTACTTTTCTCCCTCTACTTAGATTTCTCTCTCTAAACTTTTACTCTCTCTCTTGTTCTTAAACTCCGTTTGTAATTCCGTCGATTCGGTACGATTTCTATTTTGTTAATTTCAGTATTTTTATGCTTTCAATTCTTTAATCCGTATGTCTTGTTTAATTGCTTTGATTTGAGCTTTAATCATGTCTGAGTAGTTTACTTTCTAGGGTTTATGGGGATCTAATAAATAATATGAAGGGGTAATTTATGGTTGTTGATTGTCAATGCTTAATTAATTTCCTATTGATTGTTTTAATACTATGTAATTAGATTTGGCCAGATTTAATTGTATGAGTTTAGCAATATTGATTCGAGATTCGAGAGATGAGAATTGATGTTTAGGCTTAGTTTCAATAGGCAGACTAGTTTATAAATGGTTAGGTCGAGATTCGAGAGATGAGATTTAATACCGGTAAATTAACTCTGTGATTGTAATGCGTAGCGAAAGCCCTTTATGATCTGATTAATTGATGCATTGATGATTGATTGTTATGTTTTACCCTAGAATATTGTTTATTAGTGGACCTATGCCCTAGGCCTTTTAGTATTTAATTTCTCCTACTTTATTTTCCCTACTCATATTCTTCGTAGTATAGTCTTTAATTACAACAACATTGGTTACCCTGATAATTTAGATTAAAATAATTAATTAGGAATAGAAAGACTTGTTTCCTTGTGGATTCGACCCTACTTCCCTATCTGCATTAGTTAGAAGACTTAGGTAATACTTTTGATTAGGGGATACGACTTTACCCTGTCAACGAGCAGGGTCCTCTCCCAGTCTCTCCTCCGACGCCTGTCCAGAAGGCTCGGGCATAGACTAATTTTCATCCTCCTACAAGATTGTATCGCTAGAAGTACTGCTAGAGGTTGGGGAATGATAATAGGTTGGAGTTAGAGGAGGGTAAGAAGAGGGGCTTGGAGGATGATCATAAAGTTCATTAACAGGCGCCCTAATGGAGCCGTCCGAATAAAATAGTGGACCCGTCTGAATGGTAAAAAGAACCATCTGAATTATATTTTCTAGTTGTTCTCTTGGTTCTGGCCATGGTGTCCTGCATAGACACAGAAACGGTCAGATTCGGGGAAGTTCGCAAAGCAAAGTCCATGAACGAGCATTTGGCACCACTAGTTCTAGATTCAGTCATCCTTGGTGACCAGCTGATCACTACCCTGGGTCGTGCCGTGTGCGTTTGGGAAACCATTTTAAAAAACAAAGCAAGCAAAAAAGTAAAAAAGAAAGAAAAAGAAGGTGGCGGTTACCTTTGAAGAGTAATAGGAGACGGCTGAAAAAAGCTTGGACGTTTATTACAGACGGACTTGCGAGCGGCTGTCGGATGCTTGCAAACAAAGAGACAAGAATTCAGAAGTCAAAGGCTTTGGATTTTCTCAAAGATTCAAAAACGTGTGAAAAATGAAGGGTGGTCAACCCCTATTTATAGAAAGGGTAAGAATCTAGGGTAAAAATCCTTAGATTCACCCATGATAAATGGTTAAAAAAACTAACCACTCATAACCTAGCTGACACCTGTCATAGGCGGCACGTGGCAAGCCACGTGACCCTTGTGAGGGGCAAATGATTTGGGTATTTTATACCCCGCCAAGTGGCCCAATCAAAGCGTGACACGTGTCACTATAAGGGGCACCAACTTGGACCTTCCAGATGGTGACACATGTCGAGCGGATATTGCCCCTTGAGAATGGCGGCTTTCAAGGCCCAAATCCCAAGGGGCCCTTAGAAAACGGCCTGCCCTAATCCCTAGGTCATCAAACCCTAGGGAAGGCACACATTCCAAGGATCTTATAAATAGGGAGATTACCCCATTTATTGGGGCACGTTCCAATCAATACTGATCGATCACTCTTAAGAAACAGACAACTCCTGAGCTCGGAATCCGAGCAGATAACTTACTTTCCGATCATTTTACTCCGATTCCGTACTAACTTAATATTCGGAGGCGGACCTCCAACCACTCGGAGTTCCGTTGGTTTTGCAGGTGTAAGCGTCCTTGCTGAGACTAGTGTTTGAGTTGTAACTCTCCCATGGGACATAAAAACACCCAAAACACTTTGTAATAATTATATGTTTGCTATTAATGTAGTAACAAATAAATTATATTTGTATCCTAAAGTATATTTCCTCACAACTTCAACGATAATAAGACAATATTTGATTTTTGGGATGATTCCCTCAATTAGTATTTAAATTCATCTAAACTACAAATAAATAATTATGTTTGCTATTAATGTAGTTGTAAGTCTTCAAATGCTAAATATTTGCTTCAAACATCCAATATTAATAACAAGACATGAGCTGAAGGGTTAAAATAGTAGTGAATGGTTAAAATCAAATAGTAGCTAGAGTGGATTAAAAAAAATCATTTGAAATTCAACAAATAGTTATATATGAAAATTAAATAAAAGTTTTGAAATATATTAATAATAAAACTTAAAATTTTGGAATCTTTGTTTATATCTTGTAACTACTCATCGTTTCATTAGTTATTTTTTTCTACATCTTCGTTAGCATTACTGGTATAGTCACATTCTTTAATATTAATTTTAAACATAAGATTTCACGTGTGAAAATTATTTATAAACGAAGCATTTTTAATATAAACTCATGATCAATTGTAAAATTTTTATAAAAGTAAAATTATGCTTCTTAGTACTAACATTAGATAATTGTTATTAGAAGATGAGAGTACTTTTTTTTTTTTTGAGGAATTAGAAGAGAGTACATATTAATGTTGTAACATACAAATATTAAATCTTGATCAATTGTTTTACAAAAAGATTTTATTATGCAAAAATAAATATTTAAAACTCTTGAAAACTCAATATTTACTGTAACCACCCAATTCAAATTAAATTGGAGGGATTAAATGAATTAGTGAAGGGTTAAAATCAAATTATGAGTATTAAAATGACTAATATTTGGAATACATAAAGTAGCTATTGTTTTTTTTTTTTTTGACAAGACGGGCTAAAAACGAAAAACAGAACAAAAAGAAAACCACTAGAAAGACCAAAACAAAAGACAACGCTGACAAGCCTGAGTAGCCAACCAATGGGCCGGAGCTACCCACTGACGAGGACCCTTCCGAATAGCACAAGACGAAAACCGAGAAACTAGATTCTTGATATCCTAAAGCAACCATAAACAAGAAATATCCCGGCATCCTTCAGTAGAAAGGAATGGTAACAAAGTGGAGCAGTCCGTGTAGATCAGCAAGCGATGAAAACCATGACGGTCAGCAGCCTGTAAAGCCCAGTATCAGGATTGCAGTTCTGACTGAAAGGCAGAAGACGAAAGAAAAGCCCTAGATCCGCCCCCAAGAACTGTATCAGAATGTGGGGATCTGAAAATCCAACCAGCCCCTGCAGCTTTATTTTGGGAACTATAAGCACCATCAAACAGAAGACATACATCAGCAGAAGAGTCGGAAGGTCCCCTAAGATAACATGACAACGGAGCATGCGGCCAAACTGCACTAGAAGCAGTTCCAGTAAGACAGGCTGAGGTCTTAAAATCGTCAGCCGCTGAACTACGAGATACCATTCTGCATAATATGAATAATTACACCGGGAGAGATAACAGCATGACGAAAGACTTTGTGATTCCGAGCAATCCAAACGGCCCAAAAGAAAGAGATTACACTAATCAAAGTGTCCCACAGTTTTTGTCACCTTAAATTCAAAACCAACTCCACCAACCAGACCGAGAAATGAACATCACGTCGAACAACAAGAGACGAAATCAGAGGAGCAGATGTCCAGATGTCCGAAACAAAGGGACAATCACGAAACAGATGATCGACTGACTCATAATATCGAAGGCAGAGAACACACGCAGTATCCACTGGAACCCCCCGCTGCTGCAAAATACCATTGAGAGGAAGAGCATTATGAAGAAGCTTCCAACAAAATAATTGTAACTTTGGCAAAAGCGGCAAACCCCAGAAAGCCTTCCACCATGAAGGCGTAAGCTATTGTTACTAATAAATATAGCGCTATGTGAAACAACAGTTTCAAATAACATAATTATTAGAGCTGCCAAAAGCTGACCCAACCCGAAATACCGACCCGTCTGAATCCGAAAAAATGGTGACCTGAAGCCGACCTGACCCGAGCTGAAACCAACCCTAGACCCGAGTTGACCCGAGGATTTGAGACCTGGATATGACCCGACCTAGAGATGGCTCGACCCGAATGTAACCCGTAAATTATTGACCTGAACCGAACCCGACCTGAACCAAACTTGACCCAAACCCATTTTAACCCGTCAAAACCCGAATTTAACCAGACCTGTTACTAACTCGACCCGAATTTAACCCAACTAGTCAAAAGGCTTTGCCCCTTAAGATTGGGTCCTTTGTTTGTAACTCTCCTTTTCCTTTCCCCTTTAACTTCAACCTGACCTGTTACAAACCCAACCCAAAATCAATCCAACTTGTTACTGACCCGACCCTAATTCAACCCGACTTGTTATTGACCTGACCCGAATTTTACTGGAAATAATATGAACTTATAATTTATATATATCTTATCTAAACTTACTTGAAATCATAAGCTCGAATTTAAACTTCTTTGAAATTATATCTCTTACAATAAATGAAGAAATTGATGATGATTAAACATGAACGTCATTACATGAACTGTTAACAAACGGACCCAAAAAATGTAGCTGAACCCGATATGACGTAACCTGATCTAATATCAACCTTAAACCCAAATTAACCCAATATTTTGATACCCGAATCCAAACATGACCAAACATGGAAATGACCCCACTAGCTTATTATAACCCGCAAATTGTTCCGTGAATGACAAGACTTGGAAAGGATCGACCTGATTATAACCCGAAAATTATTGACTTTAACCGAACCCGAGAATGGCCCGACTGTACTTGGAAATGACCCGGCCTGATTATAACCCGCAAATTATTAACTTTCCGACTTGAACCCCGAGAATGACCCGACTTGGAAATGACCCTACCTGATTATAACCCACAAATTATTGACTTAAACCTAACCCGACTCAAACGCGAGAATGACCCGACCTGATTCTATCCCGCAAATTATTGACTTGAACCAAACCGACTCGAACCCAAGAATGACCCTAACTCGTTTTAATCCGTGAAAACCCGAATTAAACCCGACCTATTATTCACCGGACCCGAATGTAACCCAACCTGTTATTAACCAGATCCAAACCCGAAAAGATGTAAGACCGATGTGACCCGACACAAGCATGACCAAACCCGAACCCGACACGCATAGGTTACGGCATTAACCCTAAATTAACCCGACCCATTCTTTCCAGACCCAAACCCAACTCGTTTACCCCGAATTGACTGCTCTAATATTTATACTTCCTTCGATACATAATAGTTGCAACTTTAAAAATTTTAATGTCTCACTAATATTTTGTACCCCAAAGTGGAAACTAATCTATGTTATATTACCATGTAAGCAAATCTATGACTAATTGACGTTTTATTACCCTTTACTCATCAACCTAAAAGGAGATTAGTAAATATATTCAATATTTCATTGATCAAATATTGTTTACAATACTAATATGATTTTATTCCTTAATATTAGATAATCGGTTATTTCAAGGCACAAAAACTATTAAACTTATAGTATACACATACTAAATCTGGATCACTTGTTATTTTTAAAACTAAAATCATGCTCCTTTATAATTATAATAATACAACTACTAATTTATATCTCGATCAATACAATTACTAAAAAGTGATATACGCTGCTTAATATTTATGTTGGATGATGATTGATAATTAAAATGTTTAACGTTTATTAGGGTCGATTTTGTTTACCTTATTTTCACTTATTTTCATGTGTAATAAGTTCAATTTAGGTTTAATAAGTTATTATAAGGGCTACCCAAGTACAAATTACAATTAAAATAAGTTTTACTATGTAATAAGGTCTAATAGGTTTAGATAAGTTTAGTTAAGTTAAGATAAGTTTAGACAGTAAAAATTACTCCCTCCATGTTTTAATAAGTGTTACATTTACCAAATCCGATCGTGTTTTAATAAGTGTTACACTTTCTTTTTTGGCAAAAAGCTACATTAAAATATTATATTTCTCTCCTCTCATAGTCCCCACCCAAACCCAGTACTACTTTTTTAATTAAATCTTTCCCACCACATTCATTACTTTTGAATAAACAATTAAATCCACTATCTTTATTTTACAATTTTTTAATACTCCAAATACCCCCCTTAACTCTTATTTTATTTAAGTCTAAAACTATGTGCCGGTCAAAATGTAACAGTTAAAAAAACACGGAGAGAGTAGATGAATAAAAGTATAGAACACACCCTTAATATTATTAGTTGATTGATTCAAAATAGTAGTGGCTAATCATAAGGAGTAATTTTGTGTAGTCATTAATAAAGCATAGGATGCTTAACTAATTTTTTTTTTGGTGTTTAGAGAGCCACAAGGGCGGGGGTGAGAATCGATCCCAAGATCTCCTGAAATCGGGAGGAAAGCTCTAACCACTTGAGGTATCCCTCACTCTCATGCTTAACTAATTCATAGTACGTTATTTTAAGAGTGGGGTTATGTAGCCTATTTTTATGTTAGCTCATCATGGGATTATCTCCAATTTTTAAGCTTAGTTTGCTATAATTTCTATAAATTTTAACTTTGCATTGAGTGGAATATACAACCAGATTATAAAATATTGGAAATTTTGTCAGAAAAACCATTTAAAAGTTATAACAACCTTTTTGTTGGAAAAACCTTATAAATATTTTGTGGCACAAAGAAACCAGATTGTGAAATTTTTTTTGTTGAAGACAATTCAACCTGAGATTTCTAATCACTTTAACCTCTAATTTTTCCTTAATTCTTCAAATTATTCATAATTCTCACTAATCAATTTAATAATTAAGTTAATTTATAAATTAAAAAAATAAAAAAAAAAAATAATGAAACCCACTCCTAACCACCACCTGGTATCAGCCGAGCCACCCCCTCCTATGACAGCAACCCCCTCTCCCATCCTCATCCTCCGCGTAGATCTCCCACCCCCGCCGACCAACCTCCACCGCCGAACCGACCCCCTCCCTTTCCCATTTACCCTCGCCGCAACTACCCACCTAAACCCAACCTAGAAATTCTACCCAATAAAGTGGCCACCATCACCGCCGCAATCAACAATGACCCAATACAAGAATGGGGATTTGTGAACTACGCTTCTGGGCATCATTAGAATTGCTTAAATCTCTTCCGAAATTGAGATTCAAAGGGTTCGAAGTTTGTGCGATTTCTTTTGATAACTTGCCGGCGAAATTTGCGATTTGTTTGTGCGATTTCTTTTGGATGGTGAAACTTCCCGGCGAACCGGGGTAGGGGCGGCATCGACACCGGCGCAGGGTAAGGGAAGGAGGAGGTAGACGACGGAAAGTGGTAGGGGAGGCGCCGATTCTGGCCGCCGCGGTAGCTGCAGGGGAGGGGTGGCTGAGGTGGGGGTAGGTTGTTTTATTTTTTTATTAATAATATAATTAATTAATTTAGAGTTAAAGGCTAATAAGGGAAAATTAGAGGATAATTAGGGTAATTAGAGTTTTGGTTGTCTTCGACAAAAAAATTTAATTTCACAATCTTGTTTTTTTGTGCCCAAATTTTTTTTATAAGGTTTTTTCCAACAAAAAGGTTGTTATAAATGGTTTTTTCTTACAAAATTTCCTAAAATATTTATCTCTCAACTCTTTTTATAGTTTTAACATGGTATTAAGAGCTTCAAGTTAGATCTGGGAGAGAAAAGAGAAGGGAAAGAGATGAAGAAAAAAAAGAGGGAGAAAGAGAGTATTAAAAAAATTGAGTATATGGAAACAAGCAACGCAACTTGATTTCATTGTTTGTGAGCAATTAAAAAAGCGAGTAAATTTTTTTTTAAGTGAGTAAGTTTTGTGTTTCACCGTGGAAGTAATGGTTGGTTTGTTGTGTTGTTGGGTTCCCTTTTAGCCCATAAAATTGGATTTAAAATAATATTTTGAAAAAGAGGGAGAAACAATGTTTGAGGTAAAGATCACATAATCTCTACGGGTGTCGAATTCATAATCAACGCACAGACGGTTTCCAAGATAATAACAAAGATCTTTGGGATGATGCAAGGTGATATGGTCAATTGTAGGACAATATCAAAGAGAGTTAATGGACAAATGTGCTCCATTGAATGTAAGTTGATGATAATGTGTGATTTGGGTAAAAATACCCTAGGCCAGTTGGCCCAATCAGAGTCCGCCACGTGTCACTGAAAGGGGCGCCACCTTGGACCTCTCAGGGAACGACACGTGGCAGACGGATAAAAGGACCTGGGATTGGCGGCTTTCAGGCCCAAATCCCGAGGTCTGCAAAAGCTGCGTGAGTATCCCCTAGGGCACGAAACCCTAGGGGGTGCACGTTTTTCGAGAAGCCTATAAATAGGAGATGACCTCCTCATTTGCGGCTACGTGAAACTCCTGGATCTTTGTGAGACATCTTGACACTCTTTACGAGATATACTCAGTGATTACTAATCATTGTTAGAACTGTCACTCTCAAGAGAACAGTACACCCGAGCTCGGAATCCGAGCAGATAACCCTTTACATTCCGCACCTTATTCTTCGGACTTAGACTAACTTAAGCTTGGGAGGCGGACCACCGACTATTCGGTGCTCCGTTGTTTTGCAGGTACAGGCATCCAAGCGAGCATCCAGTCTTAGTGTTGTAACTCTCCCAAGGGACTCAAAAAACCCCGAAACATTTGGCGCCGTCTGTGGGGAGAGTACCTCTAAGATGGCCTCTTTGGAAACTGTACCCATTTCTGTAACTAATCGGCCTCCAGAAACCAATCGGCCACTGGAGACTAATCAGCCACCAGAGACCAATCGGTCCCTGGACGAAGTGTTGGTCCAGACGGACAATGATTCAGGTGACGACGGTGATATTGAAACTTATACTGCCAAAGATGGGTCCCTCATCTCCAGGCGCATCCGCAGCAAGGAAAAGCGGGAGCGCCCTCACTCTCAGAATGCTCCGAGCAAACCAGCCGGGCATTCAAAGAAGCCGTCTGATTCTACCAACATGGAAGGGTCAGACCCAGTAACTAGAGACGAGCTCATGAAGTTTGTGAGCACTCTCCGTGGTGAGATAAAACAACTCACCAACAAGAAGTCGGCTACTCCTGCCAAGGAACAGTCGGCCAAGAAGTCAGCCCAAATGGGCAAGAACAAATCAATCAGGGACCGACAGCCGACTCCTCATCCTATGGACACGGCTCGGCCTCAGTTTGACCTTTCAAGACTCCGTTTCCCAGAAACGGTTACAAGAAAAGCCATTCGGTATGTTCAGCCGAATGGTAACAAGAAAACATTCTCTGATGCTCGACATTACATCGAGCAGAAGAGGAATGAGCTTTCAGAATCGGCCTCAACATCGACTTATCACGACAGCTCCCAGCATACCTCGTTGAGGTATTCACATTCTGTGCATGAGACTCCAATAAGCAGCCCCCTGGTTCAAGTTGGACCTCATGTCATCCAGCCGGCTCAGTACATGGCTCAGCCATTTTACCAAACGCCTACTCAACCTTACATCCAGCCTACTTTCTTTGGAGGACAGGCGGCATACGGCTATCAGCCCATGGACTGGCAGCTTAGGCTACAGCACCTTGGAGACCAACCCTCTGCTTTCTCTAAGGAAATAACCGACGCCGAACAGCCGGCCAAGGTTAAAAATGTGTTAGTAGGAACCTATGATGGGACCACCAACCCCGAAGACCACCTGCTAGCATACACCCACCTCATGTATTTACAAGGGCTGGATGATGCCGCATGGTGTCGCTGCTTTCCAGCCACGCTGAAGGGCATAGCCCAATAGTGGTTTGGCAACTTGCCGGCTGGTTGCATTAATAGCTTCAAGACGCTTGCGTTCTTGTTTGCTTCCAACTTCTCTATGAACATCCCTGCCAAGAAAACAAGCCTCGATCTTGGCAATGTACAGCAGGGAGATAGAGAAGGCTTGCGTTCTTACGTCAGGCGGTTCAATCTGGTATGAATCCAGATCCATGGGCTATCTGACGAGGTCGCCTTCACAGACTTTTTCAAGGGTCTGAAGGATGGTTCTACCTTTAAGTATGAACTCGTCCGAAAGCAAATTTTCACTCTGCAGGGAGCGCTGCGAGAGGCGGAAGCCTATATATAGGCGACCGAGCTCTGCTCCTCCAACAAACAGTCGGACTCTAAGAGGTCCGACCGACAGAAGGAGAGTCGGCCTACTCAGTCGGCTCCCAAGCCAGAAGAGAGCAAAAAGAAAAAGCAAGTCTGGGCCGTTAATAACTCTGATCAGCCGGCCCAGAAGAAGAAGAAAGAGTGGAAACCGTACGCCCCAAGGTACGAATTCCACAAGGACTGCTGCTCCATCTTGATGGAAATCAAGGACCGGCTGACTCTTGAGAAGCCGACTCCAATGAGAGGTTCCATTGAAAATTGGAACAAAAATAAACATTACCACTTCCATGAAGATGTCGGTCATGACACCAACGACTGTTTCAGCCTCAAGCGAGAGCTTGACCGTCTGGCCGACAAAGGACAGCTAAAGTCCTATGTGAAATCCAAAGTGACCAAGGATCATCTGAAAAGGATGATCCATTTTTCAGATGATCCATTCTGTTGAAGAGGGAGAGGCGGCAGGCACATCCGCCTTCCCCGAGGTCATCATCACCGAACAGGACAGAGGCAAAGTCCGTCGGCCGCATGATGACCCTGTGGTCATTGAATGTAAAGTGGCCAACCAACTGGTTGGTCGAATCTTGATCGACACAGGCAGCTCCTCTGACCTCATCAGCCTCAAATGCTTGTCCAATCTCAAGTACAAGCCTGACAGCATGATGGAGGTTTCTCACACCCTTGTAGGGTTTGGGGGGGGACTCGTGCACCCAGTCGAGCGGATAGATTTGCCCATCCGGCTGGGGCAAAAGGGAAACGGCCGGCATATGACCATCCATTTCCTCGTGGTTGAAGAGCTTACTACCTACAACCCCATCTTTGGTCGACCCACTCTTAACGAGTGCAAGGCTATCATCATTCCTGCTCTCATGCTCGTTAAGTATGAGAGGGATGATGGCACAGTCGGCTCCCTTAATGGGGACCAGAAGACAGCTCGGGAGTGCTATCTTTCAGATGTTAAGCCCGCGGCCGCAGCAGCCGTCCGAGGCAAACAAACAGTCGACCTTGATGATGACAAAGACCAAGCGGCCCCACCAGCTGAGAAAAAGAGAAAAATTGATCAACTGGTGGCGGTCAAAAAAGAGAAAAAATAGCAATCACTGACCGGGGAACGGTCGGATGATCTCCGTCCCCAGTCGACTGGTGAACACATTGATATCCCTCTAGATGACGCTCGGCCAGAGCGGAGTGTTAAGGTAGGGACGGTTGCATTTGCTAAGCTAGGTGACAGTTTGCACCAGCTTTTGAAAGAATTCAAAGACACCTTTTCCTTTGAAGTGGAAGAGATGCCTGGCATAAGCCCGGATCTCGCTGTTCACAAACTCGCCGTGGATCCCAAAAAGAAGCCCATTCGGCAAAATAAGAGAAATCACGGCGAAGAGAGAAGTCAGGCGGCAGCAGCTGAAGTTAAAAAGCTGCTGGACGCCAAGTTCATTCGGCCATGCAACTTCCCTGATTGGGTAGCTAACATTGTGTTAGTAAAAAAGCCGAATGGTACTTGGCGGATGTGTGTTGACTACACCGACCTGAACAAGGCATGTCCAAAGGATAGTTATCCATTGCCAAAGATCGACAGTCTGGTCGATTCAACAGCCGGACATGCCCTGATGAGTTTTATGGACGCCTATTCAGGCTTCCACCAGATTCCCCTGTGGAAAAAAGATCAAGAAAAGACGGCATTCGTCACTGATCATGGGTTGTTCTGTTATAATGTGACGCCGTTTGGTTTGAAGAATGCGTCTGCTACTTTCCAATGAATGATTAATACGGTCTTCATTAATCAGATTGGGAGGAATGTAGAAGCATACATTGATGACATGATAGTCAAATCCAAACTACAAGTGGATCACCTCACTGATCTCCGAGAAACATTTGCCACACTCAGGCGGCACAAGGTCATGCTAAATCCAAAAAAGTGTGTCTTTGGTGTTGAGTCTGGGAAGTTTCTCGAATTCCTGATTGATCAAAGGGGAATAGAGGCCAATCCTGAGAAAATACAGGCGGTCATCGACATGCAGTCGCCCCGTACTGTGAAAGAGGTTCAAAAGCTTACAGGTTGTCTGGCGGCCCTAGGGAGATTCCTCAGTCGGTCAGGCGATAAGTGTCTCTACTTTTTCCAAGCAATCAAGAAGAAGACTAATTTTGAATGGGGTGGTGATGCAGAGGCGGCCTTTCAAAAGTTAAAAACTCATTTGCACTCTTTGCCGAGGCTTGTTAGCCCTTTGCCCAAAGAGACGCTCTTCATGTATCTGGCCGTCTCCGATCATGCCCTTAGCGCTGTTCTCTTAGCTGAAAGAGACGGCACTCAGCTCCCAGTCTATTTCATCAGCCATGTTCTCAGGAACGCTGAGCTTCGGTACCCCATGGTTGAAAAATTTGGTCTCGCTCTTTACATGGCAATCAAGAAATTGAAACCTTACTTCTTGGCACATGCGGTAGTGGTCTATACTGACCAGCCGATCAAGCGGCCTCTGACAACCTTGGAGTCTTCTGGACGAATGCTCAAATGGGCGATTGAAATGCAAGGATTGGAAATCACTTACGAACCAAGGAAAGCAATAAAGGGGCAAGCATTCGCCGATTTTATTGTGGAAATGACAAGGCCGGCTGCTCCGGATTATACTAGTCAGGTTTGGAAAGTGTATGTGGACGGGAGCTCCACTGCGAACGGCTGTGGTGCAGGGATTATCTGTCAGTCTCCTGAGGGGGACAAATTTGAATATGCACTACGGTTCAAGTTCCAGGTCTCTAATAATGAGGCCGAATATGAAGCCTTGCTTGCTGGCATTCGGTACTGTAAGGCAGCAGGGGCAAAGAAAATTGACGCCTGCTCAGACTCTCAATTGGTCGTACTCCAAGTCAATGGAACGTACGAGGCCACTCATCCGGCCATGATAAAATATTTGCAGGCGGTCAAGGCTGAAGTTGGGACACTTGAAGAATTTACGCTAAGTCAAGTGCCCAGGTCTTCTAACAATCAGGCGGATGCCTTGTCCAAACTATCATCATCCGCCTCTTGTGAAACGCCTCGGTCAGTTTTCTAGGAGGTCATGGAAAAAAGGAGTATCTCCGAAGAAGACCCCATTGGAGTTCTTGACCGAAGCTCAACCTGGATGGACAGCATCCGGACTTACCTTATAGACGGCAAGCTCCCTGACTCACCACAGGAGGCGGCTGTTTTGAAAAAACGAGCGGCTAACTTCGAGTTGCGACAAGGAGAACTCTTCAGGGCTGGTTTTCTGAAACCTCTGTTGAAGTGTGTTACCCCTGAGAAGGGTAAGGAAGTCCTTGAAGAGTTGCATGCAGGATTCTGCGCCTCCCATATAGGGGGCAGATCCCTTGCTGCCAAAGCCAGGCGGCTTTACTTCTGGCCTACACTGGAGTCGGATGCAATGGAGTTGGTGAAAAAATGTGACAAATGTCAAAAATTTGGCAAGCTCATTCATCGTCCGGCTACAGACCTGTCGGCCATCCACAGCCCAATACCCTTTGCCAAATGGGGCATGGACATTCTGGGACCATATACAGCCGCACCAGGCGACAAACGCTACATATTGGTGACTGTGGATTACTTTACTAAGTGGGTAGAGGCGGAGGCGGTCAAAAACATTAAAACAAAAGATGTTATTTCCTTCATCTGGAGAAACATAATCACTCGTTTTGGGGTGCCCATGTCTATGGTTTTTGACAATGGTCCTCAATTTGAGACGCCTCAACTCAAGACTTGGCTGGGAGACCAAGGGATCTCTAGTTTTTTTGCATCAGTCGGCCGGCCTCAAGCAAATGGTTAGGTCGAGGCCTTTAACAAGTTAATCTCAGACGGAATTAAAAAGAAAATTGAACGGGCTGGTGGCCTTTGGGCGGATGAATTACCACACGTCCTCTGGTCCATCAGGACGACTGCTAAAGGGGCAACTGGAGAGACCCCATTCCTTATGGTGTATGGTGCAGAAGCTGTCTTGCCCATTGAACACTATGAGCCGACTCTTCGAATCATGTTGTATGATGAGGAGGCAAATTGGGAGGCCATGCGTCTAGCATTGGACTCACTACCAGAGCGCAGGGGCAATGCTGCCTTGCACCATGAGATATACCGTCTGAGAATGACTCGGGCTTACAACAAAAGAGTACACAAGCGTCCTCTCAAAGTGGGGGACTTTGTGCTACGAAAAATGGAAGCAGTCGGTAGGGCGAATGAGCAGGGAAAGCTAACCCCAAATTGGGAAGGCCCCTACCGAATCTATAAGGAAATAAGAGACGGCACCTACCGCCTGGAAGAACCAGACGGCAGGCAGCTGCCCAGAACTTGGAATGTAGACAACTTGAAAAAGTACTACTTCTAAGTACGAATGTAAATGCTTCAATTTTGTTAATGAGAATATGTTTCCCTTTTTCAAACTTTTATTATTTTCAGCACCGTCTGTACCAGCTACAGACGGCCAATATGTTTGAAAGGCGTCTGTCTCAACAGCAGACGTCCGAAACCCTTTGAAGGAGCCGATTGTTCTAAACAGTCGTTCCTACGAAATTTTATTAAGTTTATACCAACATTTACTTAATCAATTACGAGGCCTAAGGCCAGATATATATAAAAAGAGATCGAATGGTCACAGTCTGCTCCAACATGAGTATGACCGTCTGCTCCAACATGAGTCAGATAACCGGCGACGCCCATTTGGGTGAATTCGTCGAGGAGAAGCATCTCCCATTTGGGTGGCACATTGCTCTACGAATATACAAGCGGCCCAACCGAATGCTAAGGCAGCACTCGCAGTCGTTTGTTTTAATCGAAAGTGAAATCTAAAAGGCCAAAATTTTCTATCTGTTCTAGCACAGTGCGGAAATGGTCACTGTTTCATAAGTAGAGGCTAACCAAGGCATAAAGCCGGATGCACCTATTTTAGCTCAGGGGCAAAACAGGCGGAAAAATTTTATAAAAATGAGTTAAGTTAACTACTTAGCACCTATTTGAGGCTATCAGCCGGATGCCGCCTGATCCTTACCTATGGGGCAAGACAGGCGGACGAATTATTTTAACGAAAATAAGTTAAGTCCCAGACTTAACACTTTAATCTCAATGAGGCCAATGGCCGGATGCGCCTGTTTTTGCTTATGGGGCAGAACAGGCGGGGATTTTTCCTTAGCATAACAGCTAAGCTGGAAATTTGAGTTCTGTTCGAGCCAATGGCCGAATGAACACTTATTTTTGCCAAATTCTGGATGGACGTCTGCCGCGTGGTTTGGGGCAATCACCATAGTGATTGATTGACTTAGAAACCATGAATACTCTTCAGTACCAATAATTTCCAAGTCAATCAATCCCATAAACCGAAACCACTCGACATCCGTCCAGGGGCAAGAACATTCGCATGGTATACAGGTTATAATACTTGGCCAAAAAACATGCAAAAATTTCAAACAATTCAAAGGGCAGAATGAAAAAACTTCAGCCAAATGGTCGAATGGTTCAAATTAAAAATGACCAATCGCCACCAGACGATTGGTTAAATTGTTACCTGGCAAAGCCAGGGAAATTGTCAAATTACCCGACCCCTCGGTCGGTAAAGATACATAAATACTCGGCACACAGGCCGGAAAAGCAAATACATGGCCATTCGGCCGCAGAAACAGAAAATAAAAAGCTTAAGTGATCAGGGGAGAGCCTCTTCATTGGCAGCCGGCCTGTTGTCCTTCGGCTGCTCTTCATCATCTTTCTCTCGCTCCTCCGCCTGATCCCCCTCCTCCTCCCCAGAAGACGACGCCTCAGAAGAGTCGGACCCAGAGCCTTCAGCAGCCTCGGCCTCAGCATCAGCCTTGGAAGCTTCTTCCATCTCCTCAAGGAGGCGATCGTCGAGAGCTTTGCTGAGCTCATCAAACTTGGACTTCCAAATCTGATAGTCCGAGCCTGGCTGAACAGCCGCCCAAGTGTCCCGCATGATGATCTCATTGTCCCTAATCATTTGTTTGACCAGTTCAGATCTCTCTTGCTCGGAACGGGACTCGAACTTGGTCCTCAGCTGGAGCTCCTGGTTGGTGAGTTTATGTTCCAGGCGGCTCACTCTATTCTGGGCCCTTTCGGCCTCATCCTTGGCATCCTGAAGGGGCTCGAGCTCCGCCTTAAGGGATTTGATCTCCTTCTTGAGGTTGGAGACCTGAAGGCGGGCCGAGTCCAGATCCTTCTTCACCTGCAGATTGGCCTCCGACTGCGAATACATCATATCAAGCGTTAGAAATTCATTCTGAGCAATATCAAATTGAGCCCTATCCAAGGCGGACTCGGCCTGAGCCTTAGCAGCTTTTACCTCTTTGGACTTCTCCTTGAGGGGTTTTCCGAGCCCTTGGACGCGCAGCATGGCCTGCAAAAAGAAGCCGGATGGTTAAGAACCAGGCGGATAAAAGAAAGAGACGAATGTAAAAGTGATTCAAGGCTAAGTCTACCTCACAAAGGTTCCCTAGAATACCATCAAGGTCTAGGGTGCCGACTCCTCTGACGGATGCTTTATCATCCGGATCAATCGCCCTCAGCATGGACTTGGCCATTTGAACTACAGTCGGCCTCTGTATGGGAACTGCAAGAAGAAAAAGTTAGAAAAATACTCAAGTATGGATAACTTGAAGAAAGGAAAAGGGGGCGAATGGTTCTTACCATCTTCCTCATCCACCTCCTCTTCCCCCAGAACCCTCTTCTGACCGGTAAAAGAGGCGGGCCTTTTCCCCAAAAGCCTCTCCTTACCGGATGAAGAGGGGGGCTTTTCCCCCAGAAACCTCTTCTCACCAGCAGGGACGTCTGAGGGTCTCTTGGGCTTATGAGCAACGTGCTTCCGGTCGCCTTTGCCGGATGCGCTCACATCACCCGCCCTAGTCTTTTGGAGCTTAGGGTCGGATGGTTTGGACGGGGATTTGGATGAGGTACCCTGTGTCATTGAAGACAAAACAAAGGTCAGTAAACATTCGGCAAAGGATAAGAATTAATCAGAAAAATGCTAAGTACAAAATCTCACCCCTGGGGTACCGGCTGGTTGCTGCTCTCCCACCCTTGCAGTGGTGGCTTCCGTCCTGTTAAGGACGTTTGATCTGTATCTGGCAGCAGATACAGCCGGCTTCCTGGAGGCCGAGAGTTTCTCCATTGCTTTGTCTGCAAAAAAGAATCAAGTGTTAAGACACATTTAACAAGTGAAGACAAGCAAAATAAATATGGCATATTAAACAGACGGCCGACTACCTCTCGGCATCTCAGTACTTAGCCCACAAGCGGCCAAGAACGTCCCTTCCTCAAACCATTTGTACAAAGGCAGATAGCATTGAGGGGTGACTTCCTTGTCCCCTTCATCATTCGTCTTCACAGACACGGTGAACAAACCCGCGTCCATGATCTCCTCCTTTGCTCGTCTAGGAAGAGCTGGCAATGCACTCCTGCCTGCTAGGAGAGGTGGATCCTTGTTCCACCTGTTATACTTTTGGTTCAGGCGGCGGTCGGCAGTTTTGACTATGTAGAACTTAGTTCTCCAGTCTTTCCACTTGTTCTCTTTGCTGACAGCCATCATGTACCCCTTGTAAGTAGTCAAGGTGTACCAGCCCTCGCCACCCCTAGCAGGCGCCCTGCTAAGATAATGCATGTGGGCGAATGCTTCAAAGCTTGCCTCCACTTCCAGCATCTCGCAGGCGGCAACGTATCCCAGAATATTGATCCATGAATTGGGTACGAGTTGCCAGATACCAAGTTGGTATCCATCCAAAATCCTCTCCACGGCCGGGTGGAGAGGGAAGCGCAAGCCAGCCTGAAAGGCCGCCTCATAACAACCGAATGCTCGGTCTTCATAGCTGGCCATACTCGGCCAAGTAATGGTGTCGTCCTTATTGGGGACGCACAAAGTGAAGCCATGGCCCAGAACAACCTTACGCTTAAAACTTGTAAGGCCGTTTGCCATGGTGTTCCACCTGCTCTGCGGAACATGATGATAATAGGGGGTCTTCTCCAAGCGCCTGGAAGCGCTCGGCTCGGCCAAGGATTCCCCCTTCTCAACTGCCAAGGACTCCCTGGAAGCGTCTATTCTGGTCCTTGCCTCCCCTGAAGAGGCAGAGGCATTATCTGAAGAAGATGACGAGGCCGACTCGTCATCAGAACTGTCATCAGAGCTAAGGGACTGCCGACTGGTGCCAGCAGGGTCCTCCCTTAGACTCTCTTCCGGCGCCTGTTCAGAAGGCCCGACTGCATAGGTTTCATCTGCCTCCTCCAGTATCCTATCACTAGGAGTACCGCTTGAAGAGGGCGAATGGTAATAAGTAGGGGTAGGAGGAAGATAAGAGGGGCTATCAGGGTGTTCCGACACCTCACTTCGAGGCACCCTCATTGAGCCGTCAGAATAAAGAGTTGAACCATCCGACGGGAAAAAAGATCCATCGGAGTTGGGTTTTCTTGCTGTTCTTTTTGTTCTGGCCATCGTGTCCTGCACAGACGCGAAACCAGTCGGATTCGGAGAAGTTCGCAAAGCACAGTCGCTGGTCAAGCAGTCGGCACTGCAAGTTCTAGATTCAGCCGTCCCCGGTGACCGGCTGATCACTATCCTATACTGTGCCGCATGCGATTGGGAAACCATTTTTCCGAAAAAAAAAAAAAAAAAAAAAAGAAACAGGCGTTACCTTTAGAAGAAGGGTGAAGAGACGCTTGGTTAGCTGAGAACTGTCGGACAGCGGGCCGAGTGTCGGATGCTTGAGAACTAAGAAACACTTAGGGAATTTTGAGATTCTTAAAGTCAAAAGTCAGAGATTCTACAAAGATTCGCAAAGGTGTAAAAGATTCGGGGGGTGAAAACTTTCTATTTATAGAAGGGTTAAAAACCCTAAAACTTTCCCTCCACAGTAACTATTCAAAATCCGACCAGTCGGATGCTGACACCTGTCACAGGCAACACGTGGCAAGCGCGTGTCACCTGTGAGGGGCAAATGATTTGGGTAAAAATACCCTAGGCCAGTTGGCCCAATCAGAGTCCGCCACGTGTCACTGAAAGGGGCGCCACCTTGGACCTCTCAGGGAACGACACGTGGCAGACGGATAAAAGGACCTGGGATTGGCGGCTTTCAGGCCCAAATCCCGAGGTCTGCAAAAGCTGCGTGAGTATCCCCTAGGGCACGAAACCCTAGGGGGTGCACGTTTTTCGAGAAGCCTATAAATAGGAGATGACCTCCTCATTTGCGGCTACGTGAAACTCCTGGATCTTTGTGAGACATCTTGACACTCTTTACGAGATATACTCAGTGATTACTAATCATTGTTAGAACTGTCACTCTCAAGAGAACAGTACACCCGAGCTCGGAATCCGAGCAGATAACCCTTTACATTCCGCACCTTATTCTTCGGACTTAGACTAACTTAAGCTTCGGAGGCGGACCACCGACCATTCGGTGCTCCGTTGTTTTGCAGGTACAGGCATCCAAGCGAGCATCCAGTCTTAGTGTTGTAACTCTCCCAAGGGACTCAAAAAACCCCGAAACAATGTGCATCAATATAATATCAAGAAATTGATGAGAAGTGCATCAATAAAAAAATGTCAAGGCTTGGTTGTGTGGAGAGAAATGATTCAAGGATACCATGTTGGTGATAATGTGCATCAACAAATTATGTGTGGGTGATCGTCAGATGTGCATCACAAATTAATAAGTCTAGCAAGATGTGAAATTTGAAGAGGAAGATTGCAGGCTTTTCTAAAGTCGAGTGTGAAGTTGCGTGTTCGTGTTGAGAATCTAAGGTTTATTTAAAAAAAAAATGAAAAATCAGAAAGTCCGTCGTATATGTAGCCTTTGCCCTATTCTTCACCCTAGAACTTAACTGTTTAGTTATACAATGTATATACTCCCTGCGTCCCTTGTTGATAGTCTCTTATAGGCACTTTTCACGGATATTGATAAATATAAAGAAAAATATACTTTAATAATCCCAACTATAAGCGATTTAGTTCTAATTATCCCAACTGAGGTTTATTTTTTTTAATAATCCTAACTATTGGGTCAATTTTCCACTAGAAGTCCCAGTAACGGCTGAGCAAAAATACCCAAAAACCCGAATACCCGTTCCGTTACCGTTTCAAAAATTAGGGTACCCGATCCAATAACCATAACGGTTCGGGTACCCATTTCGATATTTTGTTATCGGTATGGTTTTGGGTATCATTTTGATATTAATGGTTTTCCGTTCCGATCTGATAAGCAATTTTTTTTTCCTACTTAAATATATTTTTCCAATATTTAAACTCTTACTTTACTTCATAATCTCTATATTATCAATGATTAGTAATATTATTAATAATTTGGTCAAGGTCATGTGGTATTGTTGTTAATTAGTGTTAAAAAATATCATAATAACTAATTTATTAAGTTTAATTATCATTATTGGATACCATATTGGGTACCCAATAACCGATCCGAAAATCCCGGTACCCGAAATCCGGGTACCCGAACTTATCAGTTCGATTTATGGATATCACTTTTAGTGATATTCGTTATCGGGTACCCGAACCGTTAGTAATAACGGTACGGGTACCCGTCCCATGCTCACCTCTAGTCCAAGTCGATCATCAACCTAATATAACAGGTTGCTTTGACACGTGGCATCACATGAGTAGTTTACAAAAAAAAAAAACTGATTTCTCCAACACCGTAACAGCTCGGAATCCGCCGCCGCCTCACCGAAAAGCTCCTTTCTCCCCTTCCAGCCCACCAAAAACAACCACGTTCCCCAGCTGAAACTGCCCCTCCCTTCCCCCACCCTCGAAATCGCCGTAACACAATCCTTACCATTCGCGAAACCACCGTATTTGACCGTTGAAAACTCCCACCCCCAAACCAAGACTGTCATAAGCAAACCTGCTCCCTTTCCCGACCCTCGAATTCATCCCCCTGGGCGATTTCGAGGGTGTAGGAAGGGAGGAGGAGCAGCACTGATTATTTTCTTTTTTTGTTTTGTTCTTCGGCGAAGGGAGGGGAGTGGTTTAGGGGGTTGAGGTGGAATGGAACTGTTTTTTTAAGGGTTTGGAGGGCCAGGCGTCCTTTTTCAGGGGGGTTAGGGAGGTGGCCGGTCAGTTGGCTATGTGAATTTGTTGGGGTTTCACGGTGCCATGGTGGGTTGGTTATGCTTTTCTGATTTTTCATTTTGTTTTTTTTTTAAAAAAAAATTCTTATTAATAATTAGGTCAATCATCTGCTGACATGTGGCGTTTAAAAAAATCTACCCGTTAAACAGGTAATCGTTTTTTGGGACAATTGGAGGCAAACTCGGGGCATAGGTAGGATTATAATAAAATAAACTTTAGTTGGGATTACTAGAAGTAAATTGGCAATAGATGGGATTAATAAAGTGTATTTGTCCTTAATATAAATAAGAATAGTAAAAGTACATTGAAAAGGTAAATTCACATTGGGTATGCAAAAAAAAAAATAGAGAGAGAGAAAGTAACAAAAGTACATGAAAAAGCAAAATTTACATGAAAAAGTCAAATTTGCATAAATATTGTTGCAAATTTGAGGGACTTTTGGTAAAAAGTATGGGGTGAATAAATTGGGAATAAAATTTAGCCAAAAGGGACTATTAATAAGGGACGGAGGGAGTATATTTTTTAAAATGCTACTTCAAACGTAAGCAAATTAATTTAAAGTACAAACTAATAAGTAGCATAAGCCTTACACAGAATTCTTAAGAAATAGAAACAAGACGTTATAGTAGTTATGAAATTATAATAAGTAGAGTTCACCACACAATTAGGCCCTCAATTCTTACATTTTTCACCCTTTGGGTACTCAATTGTTTTTTTTCACTCTTTGGGTACTCTAACCCAAATTCCAGCCAATGAACTAGCCACTAACTCACTGTTAACTACATATAGTTAAATAATAATTAAATTAATAAAAAACAAAAAAAAAACATTAAATTAATATGTACTTAGTTTTTTTTTATTAAAAAAAAAAAAAAAAAAAAAAAAGAAAAAAGAAAAAAAAAGTTAAAAAATATTATGACCGATTTTAGTTTAAGGAATTTTGTACAACCTAAATATACAAAGTAAGGAGTATGTTAGTTTGAAGAAACTAAACAAGTTTAAAATATTGTTCTCAACACTGGTTATAAAAACTTTACATACCATTCAACGTACAATAACTATTTTTATTTATCTAAACTTCGCACCAATGAACAATTTAGTCAAAAACACGATAGCATTGTTTCTAAAAATAGGGTCATCCAATCACCCTTAAACATGGTACAAACGCCAAAATACATAAGATCGAGCAAGAGTGAAATTATTCAACCATGAATTGATATAGAATGTACATTACTTGTATAAAATTCTAAAATCTATACACGTGTTCTTTTCAAACTATAGTTTTTAATTTTTTTTAAAAAAATCTAAGTATCTAGAATTTTAAAAGCACCTTAATAGAATTAAAAGCAGTCTCACTTAGACCTTAGTGTAGGGTGAATAGTTAAGGTGATCTTACACTATTCAATATCGGCTAAATTTTTAAAAAAAAAAATATGTGATAAATAACTTGTAGTGGTGAATCGGCTTGATATGTGACTCAGTATTTCTTTTTTTAATGAAGTTGAGTTTTCTTTCTTGTTTTATTACTCAATAGTTTAGTATTTATGATGGTGGACTATTGGTGGTGGTGGTGGCCTAAACTTTATAGAAATTTAATTACATAGCAGAAGAAATATTTGTTTGAGCATATAATAAATTATTATTTTTAATTGGTTACATTATACATTTATCTTATTGATAACTTTTTGTAAGTAAACTGTGGATCTCTGATTACAATTTGGGACGTTTGACCTTTTATAACAATTTTGGTACAAGTATGTTACTTTGAAGAAACTAAAAGTTAAAAATAAAAACTAAACAAGTTTAAAATTTAAAATTAAAAAAATTTAAAAAATTTATTAAAAAAAAAAAAAAAAAAAAAAAAAAAAACCCTACTAAAATTAACCCAAGGGACTAAATTTTTTATGGGAATTTAATTTTTTTTGCCGGAAATTGGGCTTGTGTAACCAAACGGTGAAAAAAAAAAAAAAAGTGGAGTACTCAAACGATGAAAAATGTAACAATTGAGGGCCTATTTGTGTAGTTAACTCAAACAAGTAGCATAGTCGACAAATTCTGGTGTCTAGGAAACAAGAGCGGCAAAGGTGTGTATTGGAAAAGTTGGACTCATCTCACTCCGATAAAGGAGAAAGGGGGGTTGGGCATCCTAGATTCTCGACTTTTCAATCAGGCTCTCCTTGCTAAACAAGGATGACGCATTTTAAATGACAAAGAGTCTTTGGTAAGCAAAGTATTTCGAGCTAAATATCATATTGACAAGTTTTCTCTATTTGAGGACACATGGTGTAGTAGAAATTTGGAATCGTGGGGTTGGAATGGAATTAGGTGGGGGTTGCAAGTTCTAAAACAAGGATGTGCGTTGTCCATAGGTGATGGGTGCTATGTAAAAATTCACCATCCCTGGGTTTATTGTGCGCCACCAGTTTGGAGAAACCAAGAGACTCAGTGTAAGAAAAATGTTGCCACCCTCCGAAAAGAAAATGGGGAATGGGATATGAATGCTTGCAAAGTTTGGTTTTATGAGGAAACAATCAAAATGATCTCATCTATTAAAGCCATGGAAGAAGGTTATGAGGATCTAATTGCATCGAAGAGTGACAAGAGAGGGAACTACTCTGTGATGAGAAGTGGTTACAGAATGCTTTTTGACAAGAAGCAGAACCAAGACATGACTCCGAGCAACAGTAAACAAGACAACATCAACTGGAAGCATGTATGGAAGAATAATGGGACTCCAAAAAAAAAAAAAAAAAAAAAAAAAAAAAAAGAAAAAAAAGTAGAAGCCAAACCCCCCACCTCCCACCCCGAAAAAAAGTAGCCAGCGACAGCAACTATTAATAAATTATCTATTGTCTGAACAGCTACAAATTCAATGACAAGTGTTTCTCTAATTCTGACACACTAATATCAGATCCAGGTTTCCTGTAAGCCAATATAGTCCTTACAAGCAAAGCACAATTTCTGAAGAAGGATCCTATCCTAATTACCAAAATCTCTGATTTATGTGTTTTTGAGAAGTAGTTGCTAACAGACACTGATGTATGACAGAATCCCTTCCCTAATTAAACTCAGTCAAAATACTCAAAACCCATAAGTGTCAATGATCCAACACGGGTAACCAATCGAAAAGTCCGAAACAATTATTACCAATAAATTCAACATCTACTAAGTAATAGCAACAATGATAAAGAAGTCAAAGTAATGAAATCACAAGATCTTATAACAAGTAACAAGATTCCACTGATTAAGCGACATATTTAACAGCATGATTAAGCGACATACACCTAGCAGGAGCAATCTAATAACAAGTAACAAGATTCCACTGAATCCCCCCCAAGTTTATGACCATGATTTACAGCAAGGAGAGTTACCATATCTTTCTAGCAGCTCTTAAAAGCATATGGGAAGCAAGGAACAACCTTGTTTTCAAGAACTCAAATCCGAACCCATGGGCTGTATAGTAGAACTACATTTAAAAGTATTCACATAACAGTATCAATCAGAATCTTGATTCCAAAATGACAAATCAGATGTGTTTTAAGAGCTGGAATCCAAACTGCTGTAGCCGAAATAATCATGAAGTTCAATAAAACTGTTTTCAAAACTCCTCCCACGAGATTCCATAAGATCCATCATCTTTTGCTTTTCTTCTCTGCGAACCTGGTTTGTAAAACTGAACTTGCACCCAGTTGGAGCCCTAGCAAGAGCTTGTTCAAGCCCATTTGGGTTGGCAACAAGTATTAGTTTTGCAGCTCCCAACTTCAGATCAGCCTTCTGTTGAACTTGTTCAGCAAACTTGTATCTTCTCTGTTTCTTTAACACCTTTACGTAATGGTATTTAGAAGCAAATTCTTGCCAAAAATATATCCCTTTTGCCTCAGCCATATGAGCAGCCCTTCTTACTGACAAGGGAAAAATGCATGTCGTTCCTACCCTTTCCCCTAGCCAAACTAAATTTGTAAACACCTAACCAACCTTATATGAATATAGGGTAAGTTAAGGATCGATCCCAAGGGAATGCAATGATGAAAACTTAAGTCTAAGTCAAGCTACCTCGGAGATGAGAATGAGATATCGGTTGGTACTAAATGAACTAAATCAAAAGTCTAAACACTAGGGAGATGGGTTCCACATGCAAAACCAATGATAATGCTAGATTAAAACTCATTCAATTAGTTCAAATGATTGCAATGGACAAACAATAGTAGCAATCAAGAGAGTTCAAATACTATCTCCTATAGGCCAATCTAGTGGTCACTATGAAAGGCAAACCAAGAAGAATCATAAACAAACTCAATCAATTAAAGCAACTTTTAATTCAATTGGTCATGTCATTAAGAGTTGCAATGCAATCTAGATTAATCTTATAGGGTGATCAATCCTAGTCTAATCAATCTCATGCAAAACCATGTCAACCAAATTAATTGCAACAAATCAACCAATCAAGAGCTTCAACTAGCATTTCCATCAATCAAACATGCTTCCCCCCTTCCCTAGCAACTAAATTACTCACTAATCATGATGAAATTCAAGAACAAATAACTAGAAATTGCATTGATCAACATTCTAAATCAAAATCCAAAAGAAATCAAAGTATTCAATATTATCACAACCTAATTCCAAGAAAATCAAACATCAAGCAAAAGAAACAATTAACAAGTAAGTAAAGATTAAGGAAAGAAGAAGATCTCACTAAAATTGATGAAGAAATCCAAACTTGATTGATCAATTGTTGAGTTACAAATCCAAAGCTAACAAGTTCTCTCTATCTTCTCTCTAACTTCTCTCTCTAAAATTAAGCTAATGAAAATTCTCTAAAAGTTAGTTTTTAAAAAGGAAATACAACTCTATTTATAAACAAAGAAGAAATCGGCAGCTCCCGCGGTCTCTCCCGCTAAACCCGCGCCCGCGGAAAAATGGGTACGGAACCCTCCGCGGCCATCTGGGCAGAACCCGCGCCCGCGGCATCAGGGGCCCGCGCCCGCGGGTAGAAGATCCGCGCCCGCGGGTAGAAGATCCGCGCCCGCGGCCAAGTCCCCTGCTCCCAAAAGCAGATCAGGGGGCCGCGGTCTCTCTGAGTGGAGAGACCTCTCCACTTTGCCCGCGCCCGCGGGAAGCCCTCGGGGCAACCGCGGGGAGTTCCTGCCAGTTTTTAGGCAATTCTTCTCCAAAGGACCCGCGCCCGCGGCTTGATGACCCGCGCCCGCGGCCTGCAGTAAAGCCTTAGAGACCTCTCCGAGGTCTCTCCAAGGCCTCTCTAAGCCCTCTCTTGCCCAATGCTTCTTCCTTGCTTGATCATTGAGGTCCCGAATTGTATCCTTTGCCAAGGTAAAACTCTCAATACCTACACAAGCAAACAAAAGAAGGAAATAAAAGGGAAAAAGTGCAAAATAAAAGAAAACACGATAAAAATACGAGAAACAAAGAGAAAAGAGGAAAAGGGAGAAACTAAAAGAAAAAGAACCAAAACTAAGAGAAAAAAGTAACAAAGAGGGAAAGAAATAACCTAAAAGACTACCCTATGAGTGCCATAAATGACACTCATCACTTACGTACTGAAACTTCTCTTTGCGAGTAAAATTTGCCCAGGCGATCAAAGCGTTAACATACTCTTCTTGAGAGGGTCCTTCAAAGGACTGCTTCTTGACAGATTGTTTCTTGATAAAGCCTTCAAAAAACAAGTTATAGGCCCTCACAAAAGTCTATGGCAGCCTAAGTTCCTTGGGACAACGCCTTACATTGTACGGCAAACCTGCCATACATTTGTGTATCAAGGAATAATTCAATCTCCAGCAATCTTGATGTTTTCTGTCAATCAAGATTTTAGCCGCTCTTCTACGACTGACCTGGATTGCAGTAGAAAAATTCAAATTATAATACTCACTATCAATAAATACAATAATCAAGTAACATGTTCTGAAATCATATGTACAATAATAAAGAATTACTTTCCAGAGGCATCAATCAATAATACCCACATTATCCATCTAAAACCAGCAGTATGTGCGATTTACCATTCAAGAAACACTCACTAATCAAGAAAACATACTGCCTAATTTCTAATTCTACGCTAACCCTAACCCTGACAAGACAACAGGAAACAAGATCAAAATCACCCACCATTAGAGTTGAACACTAATTTGACAACTAACACCAGCACCAATATATATATATATATATATATATATATATATATATATATATATATATATATATATATATATATATATATATAATTCTCCACTAATATATGCACCAACTAGCAATTGAAAGTATCAACACAAGCAACATGTTATGAAATCACATATACATACAGTAATCAAGAATTTCTTTCCAGAGGCAACAATCAATAATACCCACATTATCCATCTAAAACCAGCAGTATGTGCGATTAATCATTCAAGAAACACTCACTAATCAAGAAAACATACTCCAGAATACATTATTTATCATACGATTCAACTATCATTCTATCAAACATAGTTTGAACAATAGAACACACAACACCACCACATTCAACAATAACTTAAGCAGTACGTAAAAACGACTTATTCCAACAATTCACCGACATAATTTTTGTATGTAACAAGTAATTTATCATCAGCAAAAACAGCTAGCAAATCTTTTGAGACGGAATTTTGGAATCAATTCAAAAATTTAAGAAACCCAGACATCATTACGCAACTAGAAAAGAAGAAAAAATCTAATGGAGAAACAGCAACAACAACAATAATCATCACATAAAATGCGAAATTAAGTCTGAGATATGAAATTTGAGATACCTGAATCAAAGGAGGTTGTTGATCATGATTAGTGACAGCAGAAACAGATTGTTGCTGTTCAGTACTTGGGGCAGATTCAGGTTGTTTTCGCTTCCTAAGAACTGAAAAGGGATTATTGGAAGTTCTCAGTGTGAATTCTTTTTTTTTAGTCCTGATTTCAGCACCACTTCTCTGACTGACCTGGATTGCAATAGGACACTTCAATGTCAATAGTTGATTGCACATCAAATTATACACACACACACACACACACACACACACACACACACACACACACACACAACTAGCAATTGAAAGGATCAACACAAGCAACATGTTAAGAAATCACATATACATACAATAATCAAGAATTTCTTTCCAGAGGCAACAATCAATAATACCCACATTATCCATCTAAAACCAGCAGTATGTGCGATTAATTATTCAAGAAACACTCACTAATCAAGAAAACATACTCCAGAATACATTATTTATCATACGATTCAACTATCATTCTATCAACAACATAGTTTGAACAACAGAACACACAACACCACCACATTCAACAATAACTTAAGCAGTACGTAAAAACGAGAAAAAACTACTTATTCCAAGTTTCCAACAATTCACCGTCATAATTTTTGTATATAACAAATAATTTATCAACAGCAAAAACAGCCAGCAATTCTTTTGAGCCGGAATTTCGGAATCAATTTTAAAATTTAAGAAACCCAGACATCATTACGCAACTAGAAAAGAAGAAAAAATTAAATGGAGAAACAGCAACAACAACAATAATCATCACATAAAATTCGAAATTAAGTCTGAGAAATTAAATTTGAGATACCTGAATCAAAGGAGGTTGTTGATCATGATCAGTGACAGCAAAAAAAGATTGTTGCTATTCAGTACTTAAGGCAGATTCAGGTTGTTTTCGCTTCCTAAGAACTGAAGAGGGATTATCGGAAGTTCTCAGTGTGAATTCTTTTTTGTTAGTCCTGATTTTAGCACCACTTCTCTGACCGACCTGGATTGCAATAGGACACTTCAATGTCAATAGTTGATTGCACATCAAATTATAACACTTGAAAGGATCAACTAGCAAGTAACATGTTCTGAAATCATATATACAATAATCAGTTAGGACGGATTCACATATGTAAGTGGCTACCTCCAAAGTGCTCTACTTATACAAGAAGAACATACACAGAGCAACAACAAGCAAGTAAGCATGTTTAGGAAATTCTTTCTCCATCCTTTGTGCTAAACAAAGTAAAATGTACCATGCACTAGCTGATATATGCAATTTGAGGATTGGGAATGGAAAGGGCCAAAGGGGTGGAAACCAAGGGCCAAAAACGCTAAGATTTGTCACTCATGGCTCGTAGACTTTCCATCCGCTGCTTATCCAATTAATTGCCTGCTTTCCTAACTCTAAAATTCCTATTGTATTTCACTGCAGTACTGCCTGTAGGTCTGTTAGAGCTACTTGATGGAGCTTTATGTTCACTGTGGACACTATCACTAGATCAAATAAAGCACCAGATCAGATCTACCTCTATAATCACTATTTTGCTACCCTTGTCATTTATCTCACACTCTCAATCTTACAATGATGGTTACTCCAAAATGATTATTTTTCTTGGCACTTTGAAATAGTCATGACAACCATTCTTATTCTACTAGACTCACTAACTTCATATTTTCCTAGCTATGAAATATATCATGGCGATACTACTGCAATAAGTTATACAATCTTAATAATATAATGTCAAAACAGCAGTCATTCTATCATTTGGAGGGCAAATTAAGCTCTGTTCTGGAACTAAACATATACCAATACCATACCAAGAGTAGGAAACATGCTATGTCTTATGTCTAGCTCCAAGAAAAGTGCATGTTAGGATGTTACTTCCGAGTGGTGGGAGAGGGTATCCAACTAGCTGTAAGGATGTTTTCATCCAAAACTGTACAGCAGGGAGCAGGCACAAAAAACACCAACAAACCACCTTTACTTTCCTACCCCAACTACCAAACCATTTCAACCAACCCCACAGCTCGGGCTACAAAAAAACCAATTATTAAATCACAAACATCACACTAAACTCCCTCCAGCAAACACAGATCAGAACAGAACTAATGCTTTTTTTTTGGTGCACTTATAGTTCCAACCCACAACAAAAACTCCAGTTGTGTCACATTGAACTATGAAATGGGAGATGATGAAGAGAAAGAATCATGACAGGGTTTCTTAATTTATAGTATGGACAAAATGAAAATATTTACAAAAAATAATACTCCATACACAAATATATAGTAAAGACAAACATTACAAATAAATTCAATAATTTGTCAAAAGATGGAACTTACAGCTCAAAGAAGATATGAGAGCCGTCGAATTAAGTAAAATCACAGCATCAAAACAGTTGAAGATCAAATCAAAGCAGATAAAACTAAGAAAACTTTTGTGCATGCAGTGGTTAGAACTAATCACAGGTAATCAATGATCAACAACACTCCTAAACTTGACAAAATTCTCCTAAAAATATAAAATCTGTAAGAAATAGCTAATGGTAAGTTTGAATTTACAAGTTCCATTTCAGCACAGAAATCTTCGAAGGTATAAACTAAGATTTCTGAAACGTACTCAAGGCAGGAAGCAACATAATCCTAACCCTAACCCTAACCCTAACCCGGACAAGAGGAAACAAGATTGAAATCATCCACGGATCCACCATTAGAATTGAACATTATTTGACAACAACTAACACCAGCATTAATATATGCACCAACTAGCAAGATCAACACAAGCAACATGTTATGAAATCACATATACATACAATAATCAAGAATATCATTCCAGAGGCAACAATCAATAATACCCAGATTAGTATGTGCGATTAATCATTCAAGAAACATTAACTAATCAAAAAAACGTACTCCACCATACATTATTTATCATACAATTCAACTATCAATAACCAAAAAATAATCATTCAACATTCAACCCATAGTTTGAACAATAGAACACTCAACAACACCACATTCAACAATTAATCACGTAAAATTCTAAATTAAGTCTAAGAAATATAAATTTGAGAAACCTGAATCAAAGCTGGTTGTTCATGATGATCAGTTAGTGCAGATTCAGGTTGTTGCTGTTCAGTAGTGACGACAAATGCACGTCGTTCTTGATGATCCATTAGTGCAGATTCAGGTTGTTTTCGCTTCAAGGGGTTAGAAGTTCTCATTGTGAATTTCTTTTGTTTCTAAGTTTGAAAGGATTTCCAAATGACTTATTTAAGGCATGAGGGTACTAATACAGAGAGAGGGAGTAAGGACGCGAGGTGAGATGAAGTGAGTATCTAGAAACGGTGCAATTTTCTTAACCGAGGCGTGATGGGCCGCTACTCCGTATGGTCCATACCAAGGGACGAAAATAGTATAAAATATGCTCTTTTCTCTTTCCCTTTTTTTCAATCAAAATTTCTATGATCAATCTATCTACTCCCTCCGTGTTTTTTAAATGTTACTCCGTACAATTTTATCGGCACATAGTTTTAGGCAATTTAATTGACTTAAATAAAATAAGAGGTAAGTGAGGTAGTTGGAGTATTAAAAAATTGTAAAGGAAAGATAGTGGGGTTAATAATTTATTGAAAAGTAATGAATGTGAGATGAAAGATATAATAATAAAAAAAAAGTAGTAGTAGGATTGGATGGTGACCATGAGAGAAGAGATATAATTGTTTAATGTATCTTTTTTATCAAAATAGGAAGTGTAACACTTATTAAAACACGATCAGATTTGGTAAGTATAACACTAAAAAAAAAAAAAAACACGGTGGGAGTATATTCTATACACTATACTAAAACAGGGTACACTAGCTTCAAAGTTAACACGTGTCCCTGTTTTAGTTTCGTTTAGATTTATTTTTTGTTAAAAAATATTCGATTTATTTTTGTCAAAAGTCTTATTCATATAACCAATATATAAAGCTAAATTTTTAGCCAGGTCACTGTTACACATGAATACTGTACTAAAGTACTTAGTTATAAGGAGAATAAAAAGTGCAGAAATTTAGGTGGGGATCTGCTTGGATTCCAAGCTCAGGAGTTCTCTGATGAGAGAGAAAATAGGATGTAATAAATGATGGTAAATTTCTGAATGTCCCCCAATTTGGGGGAATATCTCCCTATTTATAGGGTCATTGGGAAAAGTGCCCCTCCCTAGGTCATTCTGACCTAGGACTGATGGGCTGCGCCGCCAAATAGCGGATATTGGGGAATTAGGCCCTTGAAGGCCGCAATTCTATGAAAGTATCTGGAGAGGCCACGTGTCAACTGGAGATTGGTCAAGGGTGACCTGCCAGCCTCTGACACATGGCACCTCCTCATTGGTCCACTTGTCTAGGGTAAAAATACCCTAAACATTTGCCCCTCACAGGTGGCACGTGGCAGGCCACGTGGCGCCTGTGACACGTGTCAGCCAGTGAGAGATGAACAATAAAAACGGCTATATTTTGACGGAGGTGACGGGGATTTGTGCCGTTTCACCCCCTATAAATAGGGATTTACCCCCCCCCCCCCCCCCCCCCCCGTTCTCTCCTCTTCACTTTTACATTTCCTTGACTTTTTAGAGAGAGAAAGAGAGTTTTCTAGAGAGAGTTTCTCTGATCCCGGTTGCGTTTAAGCAAGCTCCACATTTCCGTGTGCTCTTTCGAAGTCACCCGGTTACCGGTTACTCTTGTTGTTTTTAGATTTTCAGAACTCAAAGCTAGGTAACTATCCGTTTCCTCCTTTAAGTTTCCTTCTTTTTCTTTAGCCTGTATACACTCGTTTCCGGCTGTATACATTAATTTTTCAAAAATAAAATGAACTCTCCATTTGCACACACGACACTGCCTAGGACGCTCAGCCGGTCACCAGGGACGGCTGAGTCTAGAATCGGGGGTGCCCTGTCTGGAGGTTCTGGATTTCTTTGCTCATCTCCGTCTTCTTCCCTCTCTGTGTCTGTGCAGGACACAATGGCTAGAACTAAGCAAACGGCTACCAAGCCCAGCAGGCGGCGCACTAGGGAAGTGCCCGCAAGTGATGTCGTGAGGGAGGAAGACTATGAGGCGGCTGAGCAAAGTAACTCAGCTAAGGACACCCCATCTACCTCCAGCAATAGTGACTCAAGGGGAGACGGTGAGGAGACCGCCTCCTCTCCAGACCAACCAAAGAACTCAGCCGAGAAGGCTGCTGAAGAGTCAGGGGAATCCGGCTCTGATGGAGAGGACCTTGCTGAGGCTTATCGCCAAACAGCAAAGAAAGAAATAAATCCGGATCCTACGAAAACCCGGATGAAGCCTGGAGACAGGGCTCTTCTTGAAAGCGGTTTGAGGCTTTCAAACAACAACACCCCTTTGGGGAAGACTGGGATATTATCATCCCTCCGGCTGATGCTGTTCTAGCATGGGGGGACGACATTGACAATGCAGACAACTACTTCGTCTGCTATGAGGCGGTAATAGAAGCCGGCCTCCGCTTTCCCCTTCACAGAGGCATCCGAAAGATCCTAAAGGGATATGACTTGGGAGTGTGGCAATTAACGCCTAACTCTTGGGTCAATACCCTGAGCTATATCGCCGCCTGTGAGCTCCAGGACATTGAGCCCAGCTTCACCGCCTTCGCCCATATGCACTACCTCAAAAGTGCCCCAGGCGGATACGGAGCGTGGTACACTATAGGGGTGAGCAAACCGGGTACCCGGTCAAAATTTTAGGACCCGAACTTGGAATTGGTTGGAACCGGGTCCTAAAATTCGGAATCGGAATTGGAATTGGTTTAACCGGGTCCTAAATTTTAGGAATTGGAATTGGAATTGGAACCACCGGGTACCGATTCCGGTTCCGGGTACCGGTTCCGGTTCCGGGTACCCACTTATGTATGTAATTGTCAAAATATAATACAAATTATAATTCTTATTTTAGTTAGTATCATTATTAGTGTTTACTACTTATATTTACATATACATTAAGCTATTTGTATTCATGTTAGGTATTAATAATACTTTTTTTATTGTACAAATTAGATACATTTAACATATTTTTATTATTTAAAATTTATTTAGTTTAGGATATATTGGGTAACCGGGTACCCAACCGGTTCCGGGTCCAAAAAGATGAGAATTAGAATTGGAATTGGTTATAACCGGGTCCTTAATTTATTACCCGGAATTGGAACCACCGGGTCCAATCTCGGTTCCGGACCCGCGGGTTCCTAACCGGTTCCCGTTCCAAACCCGGAATTTTCGCTCACCCCTAGTACACTATTTCCACGCTCCCGGAGTATTTGATGACCTTGGACAAAGTGTCCAAGTGGAGAGGTTGGAAATACAAGTGGTACTTGGTCTCCTCCCCTCAAGTGAGGATAAACAAGATTCTCCGACGCTACAACAAAGAGCCGGCTTTGATGGGCCAGAAGTGTGTACGCCCAGCTCTCACTACCAAAGCTCGGGAGCAAATAATAGAGCCGGAGTTCTTCAAGACAACAACTGAGCCCTTAGGGGATGGGACTCACATAGTTGTTCCAAAAAACTGGATCCCCCATCCGGATTTCTTTGCGTACGAGAGATTCTTGTCCGCCTGCGGGCTAAATCTAATGTTTCCAAAGGGTAGATACACTCACCCACCCGGCGGTCTTCCGCCTGCAATTTATATTTCAATGCCTTGAACTTTTTTCTTGTTCTAACACTTTTCATGTTTTTCTGCAGAGGAAGCAAGGAGAATGGTTGACCCAGCCAAAACTCCGGCTAAATCTGCGGCTCATCTCCGCAAAGAAAACATTATGGCCAAGAAGGCCAATATTGAGGCCAAGGAGGCCAAAAAAGGCGGGGTAAAATATCTTCAACTTCTCTTGAATTTTTTCAAGTCTTTTTGATACCGGATGACTTACGATTTTCTTGCGTTTTTGCAGGCTTCTACTGGCATCCTCCCCCGCTCAGTGACAAAGGTCTTAAAAAGACCTGGGGATGAGAACCTTCAAAAGCCGGCTGCCAAGGCCGGGAAGAAGGCAACCTCTACGGTCTCCGGCTCTGATGCCAAAGACCGCCCAACAACTGGGGGAAAATGCCCCAAAGCTATGGCAACTCTGAGTGAACACTCAGAGAAGTCTAAGAGAAAGCCGAATGCTACTGAAGCATCGAAGGATGGCGAGCCATCCAGGGCTGCAGGTGGTGCTGCAGTCGAAGGGGAGGAGCCGGCGAGGGCCGACTCAAAAGGTAAGATAGAGATTCCTTGGCCGCTTGATTTTATGCGCGTCAAGACTATGACTGACCCTTCCGGGGGTTCCGTGAGTAGCCGGCAAAGAATGAAAGCCAAATACGCTGCTAGTCTCTCACCGAGTCCTTCTTATGCTGTAGATGCTACTTCTGGGCCCCCGGACCTGGCGGGGTTTAGCAAAAGAATGGTGAGGACTCTCACCCAGACGGAGAAGAACTCCGTGCCCAACCGCCATGAGGTCGACTTTGACCAAATTCTAGGGAAGCTGGCGGAGGTAAGTGAAACTTTCCCCTTATCTTTTTCATTTCAATTCATTTCATTTTTCTTTATTTTTACTAAGTATGTAGTTTCCCGGATGACCTTGCTCAGGTTATGGTCCGGGTGGATGGGCTCCGGGTGCCATTTTGGAAGAAGCAAGAAGAGGTAACTGATGCCAAGAAAAGGGCTCAAGCCAATCTCAACTCTGCTCAATATGCATATATTAACTTTGATCTTGAGATTAAAGCCCTAGAGTTGAAACAGGAGGAGCTGGTCAAGACCTTAACGGCTGCTAATGGTACGGCTAACAACCGGATCAACGACCTGGAGCTCCAGCTGAAAAATGTCGGCTCAGACCTCAAAGCCTTGGAAGGAGCTGACAAGGAAAATGCTGAACTTAGGAAGGATAAGTCCCGGCTGGTTGCCGAGATTGCCACCCTGAAGAGTCAACACCAAGAAGAGCTCAAGGCTGAGCAGGGACGGCTCATCAAGGAGAATGAGCGGGATAACGAGATCCGCCTCTTGATGGCTTGGGGGCTTCTCTACCCTGAGGTAGACTTTGAAGTCTACAAACTGAGGTATGACTACGCCACTGAGGCGTATGATGCCAAGGTTCTTGGGGATCCTGCTCCGCCTCGATTCAAGGCCTGGGCTTTGGAGAATGGCGCTGAGGTCTCGGACACAGAGGAGCCGGACCTAGATGAGATTATGAAGGAACTGGGCACCAAGGACAGCCAGCCTGAAGAGGCTGTGGTTCCGGAGGAAGTTCCTTCTACAACTCCAGCCCAGCCTTACCAGCCCCAAGAGTAGCTCTCCTCAACTTCTGCGGCAGTATGTCAACCATTTTTTTTATTTTCTTCAGCGGCTGTATGCCAATCATTTGCTTTTCCAGCCTGTGTGCCGAGTAATTATGTTGTCTTTCCTTTCACTACTCTGTACACCGGATGTTGATCCGGCTAACAATGATTTCTAGCCCAGGGCCAATTTATTTAATGAAGTATACCGACTCAGTCGGTTTTCTTATACTTGCACAATTTTTTCAATATTTCAATTTTTTCACTTTTGCATATATACTCAATATATACTTGTGATTTTGCCTATCTTATGAAAAGCATGTGGCACGTACAAATTCGGCTGTCCTTGCCCCTGGACGGCTGTGTGGTTGGTTTAATCTGAAAGAGGACTGATTGTCTTGGAAACTTCTCATACTTTAAAGAGTATGGGATGTTTGTAAGATAATCAATCACAATAGTGATTGCCCCAAACCAAGTACACAGCCGGTCAAATGACAGGCATACAACCTCTGCCCCAGTCGGTATCAAACCAGCTGGGTATTCTTTAATAGCCATTACGCAAAAAAGGTTTTTCCCTATAAGTGCGCAGCTTGGAGAGAATTTTCCTAAGTAAAAACTTATAATGGTACTCCAGGTGACACTTGTGGGCATCCGGAGTTTTCTCAACCAAAAATTACTTAGAAGAAAAAGCTTGGTCAGACAGCTATGAGTTGGCTAATCTAGCCGTTCAATTTTTGTCGCCTGCATGGGTATATAGAACGAGCAAGGTGGCTGTTCTCTGCGACGATTGCACACGGAGGGGTGTCGCCGGACGCCTATAACAGGATAGACGAATTTGTAAAAAAGACAACCATCTAGCCTTCGGCCTCTGGTCTAGTTGGAGACCAGCTGCATAGCCACTAAACGGTTTTGTGTTTAGCTTAAGGATCCGGCCATTGGCCTCTTGTCACTATGGACTTTGGTTTTGAATACTAAGTGTTAAACTTAGTCTTTTATCTGGCCATTGGCCTCAAGTTATTCGCATATTAAATTTGCTACTAAACTTCACAACATTTGTATGGGTAAACCCAGACGGAAATAAAAAGACAATAAATGAAACAAAAGCATTTCTCATTAACACTTCTTGTTACAAAAAACTTTACAATACTCAGAAGTAGTACTTTTTTAAGTTATCTACATTCCAAGTTCTAGGCAGGCGTCTACTGTCTGGGGTTTTCAGGCGGTATGTACCATCCCTAACTTCTTCATAAATTCGGTAGGGGCCTTCCCAATTAGGTGTTTCCTTTCCAAGCTCATTGGCCCTACCGGTTGCCTTCATTTTCCGTAACACAAAATCGTCCACTTTCAAAGGAAGTTTGTGCACTCTTTTGTTATAGGCTCTCGTCATTCTCAGACGGTATATCTCATGTCGCAGGGCAGCATTGCCCCTGCGTTCCGGGAGGGAGTCCAATGCCAGCCGCATGGCCTCCCAATTTGCCTCTTCATCATAGAGCATCACTCTGAGCGTAGGCTCATAGTGTTCAATGGGTAAAACGGCTTCAGCCCCGTATACCATGAGAAATGGGGTTTCTCCGGTTGACCCCTTGGCAGTTGTCCGGATGGCCCAAAGGACATGAATTAACTCTTCAGCCCATAAACCACCGGCTCGTTCAATTTTCTTTTTTATGCCATCTGAGATGAGTTTGTTGAATGCCTCAACCTGACCATTTGCTCGAGGGCGGCTGATTGAGGCAAAGTAACTTGAGATACCCTGATCTCCTAACCAAGTCTTGAGCTGAGGCGTCTCAAACTGAGGGCCATTGTAAAATATCATAGACATAGGTACCCCAAACCGGGTGATAATATTCTTCCAGATGAAAAAGATGTCATCCTTTGTCTTGATATTCTTAACCGCCTCCGCCTCTACCCATTTGGTGAAATAGTCCACAGCCACCAAGATATAGCGCTTTCCGCCTGGAGCAGGCGTATAAGGACCCAAAATGTCCATGCCCCACTTAGCAAACGGGACTGGGCTGTGGATTGCCGCCACATCAGTAGCCGGGTGATGTATTAGCTTGCCAAACCTCTGGCATTTATCACATTTCTTCACCAATTCTTTGGCGTCTGCCTCAAGATTAGGCAAAAAATAATGCCGCCTGGCTCTGACGGCTAGGGACTTGCCGCCTATATGGGAGGCGCAAAATCCCGCATGCAGCTCTTCAAGTACCTCTTTCCCCTTTTCTGGGGTAACACATTTCAACAAGGGCTTGAGAAATCCAGCCTTGAAGAGTTCTCCGTTTCTCAACTCGAAGTTAGCTGCTCTCTTTTTCAAGACGGCTTCCTCGTGAGGTGAATCAGGGAGCGTACCGTCTGCAAGATACGCCCGGATGCCATCCATCCAAGTAGAACTTCGATCCAGAATTCCAATGGGCTCTTCATAAATACTTCTTTTTTCAAGAACTTCCCAAAAGACTGATCGAGGCGTATCATGGCAGGCGGATGATGCCAATTTTGACAGTGCATCCGCCGAGTGGTTATCTGACCGGGGCACTTGATTCAATCTGAATTCCTCAAGTGTCCCAGCCTCATCTTTGACAGCCTGAAAATATTTGATCATAGCCGGATGGGTCGCTTCATAAGTGCCCTCATACTGGCTAACAACCAACTGAGAATCAGAATGGGCGTCAATCTTTGTTGCCCCTGCCGCCTTCCACATGCGGATTCCGGCTAGTAGGGCTTCATACTCCGCCTCGTTATTTGAGGCCTGAAACTTAAACCGTAGTGCATACTCATATCTATCTCCTTCTGGAGATTCACAAACAATGCCTGCACCACAGCCGTTCTTTGTAGAGCTCCCATCTACTTACACCTTCCAAACCTGATCAATATTATTCGGAAGAATCAGACGAGTCATTTCAACAATGAAGTTGGCAAACGCCTGACCTTCCACTGCTTTCCTTGGTTCATAGGAGATTTCAAGACTTTGCATTTCAATAGCCCATTTCAACATTCTACCGGATGACTCCAGAGTAGACATTGGCCGCTTGAGGGGCTGATCGGTGTAGATTACAACCGGAAGTGCCAAAAAGTATGGCTTCAACTTTTTGAAGGCCATATATAGAGCAAGACCAAATTTTTCCACCATGGGGTACCGGAGTTCAACATTTTTTAACACATGGCTAATGAAGTATACCGGGAGCTGAGTACCGTCTCGTTCAGCATGGAGAACGGCACTGAGGGCATGGTCTGAAATGGCTAAGTACATGTACAACTTCTCTCTAGGCAAAGGACTGACAAGCCTTGGCAAAGAGTGTAAGTGTTCTTTCAATTTTTGGAAAGCCGCCTCAGCATCATCCCCCCATTCAAATCCAGTCTTCTTCCTGATTGCTTGGAAGAAGTAAAGGCATTTTTCACTTGACCGGCTGAGGAATCTCCCCAAGGCGGCTAGGCAACCGGTGAGTCTCTGAACTTCCTTAACAGTGCGGGGTGACTTCATGTCAATTACCGCCTGTATCTTCTCAGGGTTAGCCTCTATCCCCCTTTGATCAATCAGGAATCCGAGAAAATTCCCAGACTCAACACCAAAGACGCATTTCTTAGGATTTAACATAACCTTATGCCGCCTGAGTGTGGTGAAGGTTTCTCGGAGATCAGCAAGGTGATCCGACTGCTACTTGGATTTGACTATCATGTCATCAATGTACGCCTCTACGTTCCTCCCAATTTGACTAATGAAGACTGTATTAATCATCCGTTGGAACGTAGCCGGCGCATTCTTCAAGCCAAACGGCATCACAGTATAACAGAATCACCCTTGATCAGTGACGAAGGCCGTCTTTTCTTAATCTTTTTTCCACAGGGGTATCTGATGGAAGCCGGAATAGGCATCCATAAAACTCATCAAGGCATGACCGGCTGTTGAATCGACCAAGCTGTCAATTTTTGGAAGTGGATAACTATCCTTTGGGCATGCCTTGTTGAGATCTGTGTAATCTACACACATCCGCCAAGTACCATTCGGCTTCTTTACAAGCACAACGTTTGCCACCCAGTCGGGGAAATTACAAGGCCGAATGAACCTGGCATCCAATTGCTTTTTTACTTCGGCAGCTGCCGCCTGACTTCTTTCCTCACCGTGGTTCCTCTTCTTTTGCCGGATGGGCTTCATTTTTGGGTCCACGGCGAGTTTGTGGACAGCGAGATCCGGGCTGATGCCTGGCATCTCTTCCACTTCAAAGGCAAACACATCTTTGAATTCTTTCAGCAAAAGGTGCAAGTCTGCACCCAGAACAGCATTAGCAACCGTCCCAACCTTAACAGTTCGCACTGGGTGGCTGTCGTCCAGAACAAGATCAATACTTTCACCAGCCGGTTGGGGACGGAGCTCCTCTGACCGTTCCCCGGTCAGTGATTGCTATTTCTTTTCTTTCTTCACCTCCACCAGTTCTGCAGCTTTTCTCTTTTTTCCGGCTGCTGGTGGGGGTGAAGTGGCATCCTTGACATTGTCAAGGTCTATTGGTTCCTTCCCTTGGCCGTCTAAGGCCACAGTATCTTTGACGGGTGAGAGGTAGCACTCCCGGGCCGTCTTCTGATCCCCGTTCAGGGAACCAACAGAACCATCATCCCTCTCATACTTGATGAGCATGAGAGACGGGATGATTACCGCCTTAGCTTCGTTGAGGGTTGGCCTCCCAAGGATGATGTTATAGGCGGTCAACTCCTCAACGACCAAGAATCTGATGACAATATGTCGTCCCTAGCCTTTCTCACCCAACCGGATGGGTAAGTCAATTCTTCCGGCTGGATAGACCATCCCACCCCCAAAACCAACCAAGGGGTGAGTGACCGGATGCATGCTGCTGGAGTTGTATTTCAGCTTCTGCAAGCACCGGAGGCTGATGATGTCTCACGAGCTGCCGGTGTCAATAAGGATGCGCCCAAATAACTGGTTGGCGACGTTGCATTCAATGACAACCGGGTCGTCATGCGGGCGGCGTACGCTGCCCCTGTCCTTCTCAGTAATGAGGACATCCGGAAAAGTAGAGCTGGCAGACACCTGCTCATCATCATCCTTATCCACCTTTCGAAGATGGCTTTTGGTGCCCCGGATGGTAGGGCCACCACAATAGAATCCGCCTGCTATGGTGTAGACCGGATTCCTGTTGGTATCCGAACTACTAGTAGGCTGGGGGGTAGCCTTAGAGGGCTGACCCTTGTTTTTCTTTTTTGCCCCGGCTGGGGACTTTGAAATGTAGGACTTTAGAAGCCCTTTGTCAGCCAGACGGTCCAACGTCCGCTGTAAACTGAAACAGTCGTTGGTGTCATGGCCAACCTCCTCATGGAACTGGAAAAACTTGTTTTTGTTCCGTGACTGGACGGAACTCTTCATTGGATTCGGTTGCTCAATGGACAGCCGGTCCTTTACCTCCATGAGGATGGAGTTGCAGTCTTTGTTAAACTCATACCGGGGGACGTATGGTTTAAACTCTTTTTTCTTCTTCTGGGACGGCTGCTCAGAATCACTGACCGCCCAGACTTCTTTTCTTTTCTTGCTCTCTTCTTTTTTCTTTCCTGGCTGAGCAGACCGGCTCTCTTTTTGCTTGTCAGACTTCTTGGAGTCCGACTGGCTACCAGGCGTGCAGAGGTCGGTTGCTTGTATATAGCTTTCCGCCTCCCTCAGGGCCGCCTGTAGCGTAAACGCCCCTTTTCTGACAAGGTCGAACTTAAAAGTCGACCCGTCTCTCAGACCCTTGAAGAAGTCTGTAAATGCTACCTCGTCAAACAGCCCCTGGATCTGAATTCTGACCAAGTTGAACCGCCTGACATATGAGCGTAGCCCTTCTCTCTCTCCCTGCTTAATGGTGCTCAACTCTAAACTTGTTTTCTTAGTAGGGATGTTCATTGAGAAGTTGGTGGCAAACAAGAAGGCTAGCTTCTTGAAGCAATCAATAGATCCGGCTGACAAGTTGCCAAACCGCTGGGCAATGCCCTTCAATATAGCCGGGAAATAGTGGCATCGTCCCAACCTTGTAAACACATTAGTTTGGTATATGCCATCAGGTGATCTTCTGGGTTGGTGGTGCCATCATAAGCACCAACCAAAATATTCTTAACCTTGGCCGGCTGAGCCGCCTCGGTTATATTGGCTGCAAAGGTAGACGGCTGTTCGCCTAGCCTCATTAGCCGCAGCTGCCAGTCTAGTGGCTGGACATTGGTATATGCCGCCTGACCTCCGAATGGGGGTGGCTGCATAAACTGGAGGCCATATTGCCCATATTGCGCCTGGGGTGCGTATGGCATAAACCCTATCATCAGCTGAGGTTCGGTGTTGACGGATTTACCGCCTGTTCGACTCTCATGCAAGGACATAGAATTCCTTGCAGAAGCTTCCTTGAAGCTGTCTGGAAAGCTTGAGGTAGAAGCTGACTCAGACTGTTACTGCCTTCTTCGATTGATGACTTCTCTAGCATCGAAGGTAGACGTCTTTTTAGCCTCCGGCTGGGGTTTCCGGGGCTGCCTCTAGGGCATCAGGATCTTGGACCAGTCAAGTTTTGCGGCTGCCTTCTCCTTTGGATGAGGAGTTGGCTGTCTGTCCTTGACCGGCTTCTTCTTCTTCCCATCATTGGGAGTCTTTTTAGCCGGCGGACTCTTACTAGAGCCTGCCTTGTTGTTGATCATCTCCTTAATTTCACCCTTGAAGGAGTTCATGAATTTCATGAGCTCATTCCGGGTGACTGGAGCTTCTCCTCTGGTCTTCCGAGTTTCCCAGTCTCACCTCCCAGTGGGCCGCCTGCTTGGACCCGCCTGGTCTAGTTTTCGCTCCAGTTGATCTCTAAAACTAATGGATTTAGAGATGAGGGAGCCATCTTTGGTTATGTAGGTCTCCACATCATTATCTTCTTCTTCCTCCTCCTCAGTGAATACCTCTGGCTGAGGCGGAGGCTGAGGGATTTCAAAACCTTCCGGTTGAATAACCGGCTGCAAGTCCTCTTCGTTACCCGCTTGAGTAACCGGACGTAGAGAAGTAGAGTTGATAATTGGTACAGAATTTTGAACCATCTTGAGGTACTCTCCCCACAGATGGCGCCAAATGTTTTGGGTGTTTTTGTCCCTTAGGAGAGTTACAACTCGAAGACTGGTCCTGCTGACTCTGTACCTGCAAAAATAACGAAGACACCGGTTGGGTGGTGCTCCGCCTCCAACGCTCAAGTTAGTAACTTGAAGGAGAATAAAAAGTGCGGAAATTTAGGTGGGGATCTGCTTGGATTCCAAGCTCAGGAGTTCTCTGATGAGAGAGAAAGTAGGATGTAATAAATGATGGTAAATTTCTGAATGTCCCCCAATTTGGGGAAATATCTCCCTATTTATAGGGTCATTGGGAAAAGTGCCCCTCCCTAGGTCATTCTGACCTAGGACTGATGGGCTGCGCCGCCAAATAGCGGATTTTGGGGAATTGGGCCCTTGAAGGCCGCAATTCTATGAAAGTATCTGGAGAGGCCACGTGTCAACTGGAGATTGGTCAAGGGTCACATGCCAGCTTCTGACACGTGGCACCTCCTCATTGGTCCACTTGTCTAGGGTAAAAATACCCTAAACACTAATTTTTTGTCAAATAAAGTTATAAAGTGAAAAGCGTTACTTTGTTCTGTAAAGAATTTCTGTGATCAATTTATATGATCGATCTATATACTACCTCCATTACTGGTTATGTGCAACGATTTGACATAAAGTAAAGAGGGAAAATGTCTAATCGTTACACATTACCTATAAGGGTTTTTCTAATAAATATTTGATAATGAGGACTCGGTCAACTATAAACATGTATAAAATTTTTGTGAGATAGTGTTATAAAGTGAAAATCATTACTTTGTTTTGTAAAGAATTTCTATGATCAATTATATGATCTGATTTATATAAATGATTTAATTTGTATATAAATTGGTTTCTTTTTTTAAATTAATTTTTCTAATAAATATTTGATCATGAGGAATATATATTTTCAAGCTTATTAGAAAAGGAAGGTCTAATATATCATTTGGAAAATAACAAAGCCTTTATAATTTCCTCTATTACAAGTTTAACCACATTTTTTCCCCAAATATCTCTCAATTTATTAAAACAACACTTTAGAAGATTTTTTTATTAATTTGAAAAAAAAAAACTTTTAAGAAAATCGGATGTACGATAATTATTGTACATTTATTATAAAGATAGCCTAAAGTGATCAAAAGTTATCCCTGAACTAGATAAAAGTAAAATATGCATAAAAGTAACCCAATACAAATAAAAATTAGGAAAAATTAGAAAAAATAATCCCAACTTTCATCAATTTTGGTAGAATAATCCCAACTTTGGATTATTCTAGAATAATCCGAACTTTGGGGGGTCTTCATTTTCTTCAGTCCTAATGACCGGTTACCTGTTGAGAAGGTTAAATTTTTTTTTTTCTGTTTTTAAAAGCCACGTGTCAGCTTGTCATTGGTCAAAAAAATAAATTTAAAAAATAAAATAAATTAAAAATTAAAAATCAAAAATCAAAAATAAAAAAAAAAATCTCCCCCCCAAACCACCCGTTCCCCCACCGAAACCACCCCCTCCCACCAACCCCTCCCCAGCCCCCACCCCGAAACTACCCCCACCCTGCCGGAAAAACCCCCCTTACCCCCCGACCACCACTCCCCACCGTTGAAACACCTCCCCCTCCCTTCCCCACCCACGAAACCCTCCCCCCTCCCCTTCCCCCACCCCGTAAACCCCTCCCCCCTCCCTTCCCCGACCCCGTAAAAACTCCCCTCCCCTTCCCCCACCCTCGAAAACGGCCGGAAATTAAGCCCTCTTGCCGTTTTCGGCCGTTATCGAGGGTGGGGGAAGGGGAGGGGGTAGTTTTTACGGGGTGGGGGAAGGAGGGGAGGGTTTTACGGGGGTGGGGGAATGGAGGGGGAAGGGTTTCGTGGGTGGGGGAAGGGAGGGGGAGGTGTTTCGGTGGGTGGGGAATGGTGGTTGGGGGGTGGGGGGAGTTTTCCGGCTGAGTGGGGGGTAATTTCGGGGTGGGGGCTGGGGGAAGGGGTGGTGGAGGGGGTGGTTTAGGTGGGGGAACCTGGTGGTTGGGGGGGATTTTTTTTTTTTTTCTGATTTCTGAATTCTGATTTTTTTTTAATTTAATTTTTTTGGACCAATGACAAGCTGACACGTGTCATGTGACCTCTTATTAAAGGTTGTTGACTCTCGTTGACCGGTTTGGGACTGAAGAAAATGAAGACCCCCTAAAGTTCGGATCATTCCAGAATAATCCAAAGTTGGGATTATTCTACCAAAATTGATGAAAGTTGGGATTATTTTTTCTAATTTTTCCTAAAAATTATCTACGGTTTATAAGTAAATATTAACATTTTAAATGACTAAAAATCAATTATTAGTGATTGAATGTAATTGAATCATCTTTATGTAATTTTTCTTGTTGTCAATTTATATAAAATTGTATTATGTTTAAAGTTACTCAAAAAAAGGTAAAAAGTTACCCTAAAATTAGCTAAAAGTTACCATTACACTACTCGATGCACACTAATTTAAGGGCCTGTTCATATTTACTTAATTTCTGTTCAGTTCAGTTCAGCTCCAATCAGTTCAGTTCAGCTCTTAATTTCCCTCTCTCATAAAATATTCATTTCAACTTAGTTCAGTTCAGTTCCAATCAGTTCAGTTCATCTCCAATCAGTTCAGTTCAGTTCAGCTCAGTTCAGTAAATGTGAACAGGCCCTAATATTAGTGTAAACCGGGTGTATGCAAAAGTAATACACCACTTGCCGCCTAGCTTTCATGGAAGAATGTCATATCAAATATTATGGCCCCGTTCACATTACCTTATTTTTGCTGAATAGAAATTATTTTTATTGAAACAAAATTATATTTTCCGAACTTAAATTATTTTTACTAAACTTAAATTAATTTTACTGCACTTAAATTATTTTTGCTAAACAAAAATATTTTTAATGATTTTCTATTATAACTCTTCTTTAAGAAAACTAAATTTTACTGAACTGAACTTATTTAACTGAAATGAAATTATTTTTACTGAACTGAAATTAATTTTACTAAACTAAACTTATTTTTACTGAACTGAAATTATTTTTACTTAATATTGTTTTTTAAGGTGAAGTGAACAGGGCCTATGTCTCCTAAATTTTACAAAAATTGACATGAAAATAATTTGCTATCTTATATCATCCTCCTTATTAAATCATACTTCCTCCGTTCTGTTAATATTGCAACAATGGACTTTTTGCACTATTCATCACTCTTGTTTGACCATATAATTATGATTTATACGTTAAACAAAATATCGTCATGTGGGATTTTGTTGGATTCGTCTCATAAAATACTTTCATAATATCAAGTTTTGTATAATTTTTACTCTTACACAATTCTAGATATTTAGCATATAAAATGTGCATTGGGATGTGTAATTTCTTCCTTGTTGCAATATTAATAGAACGGAGGAAGTATGAATTATCCATTCTTTCTTCTTGCACAAAAATAAAAAATAATAAATAATAATAATAATAATAATAATAATAATAATAATACAAAATATTTTATTAATTGAATTAAGCAATAACAACGCAATCTCAAGACATTAAGCATGCACTCTATCATCACTAGCTAATCTTACTTTGTTTTAGATGTTATTTTGGTGGTAATTTATTTTCTAATTCTATTGCATTTCATATTTAACCAATAATCCAACATGTACGTACTTTAATTTGGTATGATCTAATAATAATAATGACTATACAATGCTTTAATGTGCGTAGTACTTGAGAATTTCATATATTATTTAACTATACCAAAGATGTCTTAACTTGGGGTAAACTCAAGTTCCTCTTGTTGAGAAACAAATGTTGTTTCTCTTGGGGGTGAATTGGGAATTTACACAATAACAGCTTATGACTTTGTCCACCTATTTTTTCACTGTGTCCACTTGGCAGATGACAGTGTTAACTGGGATTTGAGAGGCGTTAACTCTTATAGTTGACGGAAGGAACCCTAATGTTTTGAGACGTTACTTTACTGTATAGTGTTTGTTCAGAATTTTTTTTATTTTTACCTTAATACCTTTTTTTTACCTTTATCTGGGACGCCGGGGGAAACAGTGACGACCTAACAAGACCATACAATTGGGGGCGACGAATTGCAATGGTAATACGACGGCGAAAATTACAATTGGGGGCGGCGAATTGCAGCGGTAATACGACGACGAATATTACAATTGGGGGCGGCGAATTGCAGCGGTAAAATACGACGACGAATATTACAATTGGGGGCGGCGAATTGCAGCGGTAATACGACTTTGAAACTTACAATTGGGGGCGGCGAATCCTGCGGTTATAACACTGCGGGGGGGGGGGAGGATGGAGGAGCATACAACTGGCAAGCTTTCTGTCTGGTGTGAAAGGTGAGTTCCCGAATCATCCTTTATTAACTGGTTTTTTTTGCAATTGAAATAGAATTGAAGTTGGATTTTATTTGAAATTGGAATTATTTTGTATCAAGTGGCATTAGTTATGGTTTTTTTTTGCAATTGAAATCGAATTGAAGCTTGATCTTAATTTTGTATTAACTGGCATTAGTTATGGATTTTTTTTGCAATTGAAATCGAATTGAAGCTTGATCTTATTTTTGTATTAACTGGCATTAGTTATGGATTTCTTTTGCAATTGAAATCGAATTGAAGCTTGATCTTATTTTTGTATTAACTGGCATTAGTTATGGATTTTTTTTGCAATTGAAATCGAATTGAAGCTTGATCTTATTTCAAATAGCAATTACTTTGGAAGCTTGATCTTATTTTAAATAGCAATTACTTTGTAGTAACTGCCTAACTGGCATCAGTTAAAGGGCATATGTTGACATGTATCAGTAATGACTTGTTTGTTTGTTTGTTTGTTTGTTTTTGTTATATGAATTGATTATTTTATATATGATGAGTGTGTTGAATGAAAGGATTTTGACTTCAATATTGCAATGCGCTGAATGCCTGTAGGCTCATCTGAATTTAGATGTTGATTGTTGATTCTATGTATTTTAATGGTACTTAATTTGATAATCCTATATACTTTATATGCAGTGGTCTGAAGATGTGTAATGGTAATGTGTCTGTTGATTGTAAGGTCAGTGAAAGTGAAAGTTATTCTTGTTTATTTTATTTTGGAGTTGAATGAATACATAACTGTAGTTTTTATTAGTGACATTGTTAGGTTTGTGCTATATGTTGTAGGTTTGTGATGGTGAGGGAAATGGTCTGGTGAAGAACAAGGTACTTCACACATATAAATCCTTAATTTATGTTTGCAATTTGTTCAATCTAATCGTTGGTTGTCCTGTGTTGATAAGTATTAATGGATATCCCCTGAATGCATATGCAGGAAATTGAGCAAATTGCAGAGCTGTCGATGCCTAAGACAATTAATTTACACCCTGATCTGTTTAAGGATAATAGTTCAAGTGTTGGTGGATCTGTTAAAGCTAGATCAGAGGTGAATGCTTTGCATAGAAAGACATGTAGCAGAGTAAGTAATAATTGTAGGGCAGATATGGTTCTTTCCTTGAGTAATCTGCTGAAATTAATCTCCTGTACATCACTTTATGTGCAGCCTACCAACATGAACTGTCGAATAGAGTCTTTTGGACGAATTTGTCAAAAATTTGATGAAAGAAGGAAACGGTGGGTTAACGAGATGGGTTTTTTTGGTCTCCTACACATGTCCCCTGGGATGCATTTACCCAGACAACTGGCATATTGGTTGATGACCCGGATTGATCCGTTAAGTGGAAAAATGGTCACTCCCAGCGGTGTAGAGTTTAAGTTTTCAAAGAACCAAGTTAGGTGGGTTTTAGGTATCCCAAATGGTGCTAGAGTTGTCCCTTCTACGAAATCGATGACCGAAGAGGGTAGAGTGAAAGTTCAAAAAATACTTCTCCGTTATGGGAAATCATGGGAGTCTAAGTCGAGCAAACCCCGTGGTGGTACGGTGTACACGTCTGTAGGTATACCTGTTACGCCTGAAATGTTGGATCGGTTGGAAGGTTACTTTGATGACTCACAGGAAGAGGAGTTTAAAACTCTGTTTTTGATTGTGGCCTTGGAGATGGTGTTATGTCCCACACAATCTCCGCGTCTTGCTGCTGATCTTTTACCTGCACTAAGCTGTGCTATGTAGGCTGTTGAATATGACTGGTGTGGTTTGGTCCTGTCCAAATTCATGGATAGTGTTAGTAGTTTTGCCAGACGATTTTATGCAAATGGGTATGCTGGAGGATGTGGTGGTTGTGCAATTTTTGCTGTTGTACGTGTTTAAGCTTTCTATTCTTTCTGTATTTAAGATTATTGTTTCGTAAAATTTGTTTGGATTGCATACCAGAAGTATGAAGTTTGCCTTATTTGACATGGCAGATATTTTATCTAGACCGGTTGGATAGAGATCCTGTTGACTAGGATGCATTTCCCAGGATTAAGGTCTGGAATATGCGGCAAATTGGCATAGCATCGAAGTCCGACAAGTTATCTTCAGGGGACTATGGGAAACTAGGGGTAATTGTTCTGAAACCCCCACTGCCAAGTTGTTGTGTTTATGAAATATATTTGGTGTTTATTTATGTTTATTGTGTGTAGTCGTTGGATGTTGCTTATGGTGAAAGACACCCCAGGGAAGCAAGGGATACAGAAGTCCCTTCTGACCATCAGATTGTCATCGTGAGTATCTATTTCCCTTTTTATGTGTTAATGTTTGTGAATTATTACCGACTAAAATTCAACCAATTTTTAATTTTTTGGTATTTTTTGGTGGGTGGTGCTGATCTAGGTTGAGGATGTGCCAGCAGCTGGTGTTGGATTCAACTCCAAGAAAAGGAGGGGTCGTACCTCAAGTAGATTTGAGTGTAAGCGGTCGAAGTCAGAAATGTGAGAGTCTCATTTGTGTTTGCAGGCGTCCTTCCTCAAACTGGATTTGGATGTGAGTAATAAATCTTTCACATTCTTTGTTCGATCCATTTTTCCATTTAATCTAATAAGTGAGGTGTCATATGTTTGATCCAATTTTCGTTGTGTCTGTAATGTTTGCAATAAAGGACTTGTTTTACAAAGTTATTGTATGTCTTTCAGTTGTAGTTGTAACATTATGGTAGTTATTAGTTTATTAGTTATTCCTGTATTGAGTACATTTGAGTACATTAGTTGTATGTTATTACTGGCTGTTATTTTTATCACAGTTCATGTATTATATTGAAATTATATTAACACCACAAGTATAGGTACGAGTTCAAAGTGTAGACATTACAAACTAGCATAAAATATAAATTTAGACCGGGCCTAGACCATATTACAAACAAACTAGTACAAAATATAAAGTTAGCATAAAATATAAATTTAGACATTTCTGGGCCTAGCCCATATTACAAACAAACTAGTACAAAATATAAAGTTAGGAGAGACTAGACATATTTGGCCCTGGCCCTGGCCCATATTACAAACTAGCACAAAATGTAAATGGCCCATACAACTCCAAAAACTTGTATTAATTTAGTAGTATTGGACCTTAGCAGCTATTTTTGTTGTATAGCCTACTTTGAGCCCAGCTCAGTTAGCTCATCAAGTTGAAAACCAACATTTTTGCTGAAGATCATAACAACATAACCACCTATCACTCCACATCTAGATCTGCCCTTGATAATCTGAGCATGTACTGGCTGACAAATAACTCTGGCCATGTTAATTGAAACCCTGGTCTCTGAAAGTATCAAAATGTCGGGAACGAGGACTGATATTACATGGCCTAAGTTGTCCATAAATGATTTCCTTGCCATGTCACGGCAATTCCATGTGACTATACGGCAAACTGCAGTTGCTGTTGGAGCTACAGTCACTTCAAATTTTGTAGCAATTTTCCGGCCATCTAACGGGTTCTTACTTGTCCAATTCAAAACAAGCGATAACTTTTTCTAGAGGTGAACACCACCCACACTTATTATCTTGATGTCGTTGGAGTCACTGTTCGTATGCATAAGATGGTCGCCTTCCATGAGGACACAACTTTCCCTTAACCGTGGCAACACTGAGCATGGGTCTAAGATGTTTTTAATTGACTTTGGAATGACATGCTCGTATCCGTCTCCTTTAGTACCACCTTCATCCAGCAGGATCCTCTGAATTGCGATCTTGAGAGGCTTTGGAAGCATAGTTAGGTCTGACAGATCGGGAACATGTGCAGGGGAAACTTTGCCCCCCTTGCGTATTACAATGAGGTCACCCGTGACGTTACCACCTCTGGCTATTTTAAGAGCCATATCCCGAGCTCTTACAAGCTGTGTTTGAACTGTGTCACCATCCCCGATTAGTAGTGACTTGATCTCCCCCAAGAAACCGCTTCCATTGTAGCTGTTTCCGCCAATTGGCTGGGGAAACCTATGTTGAATGTCGAGTGTTTGAGTTGGTTTAATGATCAATGGTACTGGCTGGTTTGTGTTACAAACAAAAAATTTGCTATTTGTGTTTTTCGTTATTGATGTTTTTGAATCTACACTCTTAATACTCCTTACCGGGATGGCTAATTCGTCTAAATCCATGATTGATGGTGGGCTGTTTTTTAAATATTGGTTGTGTTGGTTTGTGGAAAGTATACATATGGAAAAGTATACATATGGAAGAAAAGGTAGGTAGTGGTATTTTTTTATTGTAGTTGTTCCCGCCATTTAACTCAACATGCCTCATTTTCCCGCCAAAATAGTCCACGTGTCAGGCCAAAATAGGTAGTGCTGCTAACCCTATGCGTGAGTGAGCCGTGGGCCAATACTTGGTTTTATATGGGATTGTAATCCTATCTTATCCATTACACATATCAAATACGTTTATGTGTGTGTTAGTGTTAAAGCAATTTTGAAGTAAAGTATATGTTTTATGTTTGTAATAGTTGTAATGCATAAAAAAAATTATGACCATTTGCAATCCAATCGACTTAATTTTGGAGGGCGGCATACAAATAGGAGAAATAACTGAAATTTATGGAGAGAGTGGGGTAGGTAAGACCCAAATATGCTTGCAGCTTTTGTTAACATGCTTGTTGGAGCCGCAAGATGGAGGGTTGTACGGGTCATCAATATACATACAAGCATGTCCGGTGTTTCCTGCCGAGAGACTAAACCAAGTAAGTACAAATTTATTACATAATAAACTTGTCGGTGAGAATCCGCTAAGTCTGGTCAATGTAAAGAAAATAGATTCTGCTGACCAATTAATTTTAGTGTTAAGCCAAGTGGAGTTGATGGTCTTGCATTCTCTTGAAGGATGTAGGCATACAAGGGTTGTTGTACTCGACTCAATAGCCTATTTATTTAGGCATGAACACAACAACACGGCCAAAGGGTTTAGCGATCGTAATCGTATGCTTTTGTCTGTAGTCAATAAAATGAAAGACATTGCAAAGAAGTACAACATTGCAGTTGTAGTGGTCAACGAAGTCGCGGATGTCTTCCCTCCAAATGTGTCTGGTACCTTTACATCTGGTCGTGAGGTTATGGCATCTTTAGGACCCAAGTGGGAAAGTATGATTCCTAATAGGATGTTTATCTCTAATCAATACAATTTATCTAATGATTCATGGTATCGTGAGTGGAGGGTTGTGAAAAGCTCAAACTCAAACCTAGAAGGCCGTCAATGTGCATTCCGCATCACCAAGAATGGTGTTACTGGTTGGTAGTATCAACATGTGTAACCTTAATTAATTAGCTATTTTATTACTTTTTATTGTAGAAATAAACATATTATTAGCATACTTTGTAGTTGTTCCCATGAAAATAATTTCATTGTTAATTTTGCTGTTTGGGCTATTTAGCGTTGTTAACAACTACAAAGAGTTATTTCTTTCATTTGGGCCAAAAAAGACTCTATTGATTTCTGGCCCAAATGAAAGAAATAACTCTTTGTTTAATTTATGGATAGTTTTCAAATGATTGGTTTCTTGAAAACTAGGGACAAATTTCATGACTTTGATTTATTTATTGATAAAAAATGATGAAAAAAATATGGACCTTGTAATGTATAATGCGGGGTAGATAGGTTATTGTTAATCAACTATATGATCAAATGTTTAATTTTAATGGAGATGGACAATCGTTTGAGGTTAGATATTGCAGATCGAATATGCATCAAATGTTTAGAATTTTTTTTAAAGTGCAGTGTATTTTTTTATTTTATTTTTTGTAATTTAAAATTAAAAACTGTTTATTTTTCTTATTTAAAATTAAAGTCAATTGGATGAATGGACAAGATTGAACATTTAAAAATATAAGGTCAAGATTAAAACTAAATACAATAGCTACAATTTTGTTGGATTGAATAGTCTTCCTTAATTTATTCAATGTTTGTTTTAAAATTAGTAGGAAAAAAAACTGCCAAAAGCATAGAAATTCCATTTGAATGTTAAAGTTTATGTTGAATAAAACTCAAATAATTAAATAAATAAAATTTTACACGTGACAGCAAAGCCACACATTAATTAAATAAATTGGATTTAAAAAAAAACAAAAAATAACAAACAAACTTAATAAACACGCCACACATATATTATTTAAACATTAGAGAAACAGTGCCAAGGACAAGACACATCATCAACTGATAGGAGAGTTCACTGCAAGTACATAAAGACTACGTGACAAACATTACTACATCAAGTTAAAACTTAAATACAGCACAAACCAACTTAATTAAAAAGTTCGACTACAGTAGTAGATAAACAACATGATAATATTATTAAACTGCTAACATCATCGCCATCATCTTAGTAGCTTAAGCCTCCATGCCCACCCTGACCCGCACCTTTGCAAGACCCCTGTTCATGTTTGTAAGGTTAAAGTATTAATTAGTTTTAATCTTAATTTTTGAAACATAAATATTAATATCAATAAAAGTTAATTTTCAGTTAAAAAGTGAAAATAAAAATTAAAAAAACAGCGATTTTATAAACAATAAATACCCAAACATAAATAAAAAAATCAATTAAAGGTGAAAGTGTTTTACGACAAATAGTAATTCAACGGATTTTTTTTTACCATAATGCCCATCCAAACACATTTAGAAATAATAAGGAAAAAAAAAAAACAGCATTAAGGAAAAAAAAACGAATTTAAAAGTACATATCATTTATAAAAAATATATATATATAGTGGAAACTGAAATTAAAGTGAAAAAATTAAATTATATTCCGTATTGTGGAATTACTTACCATCACTCCTGAACTCCAACATGCACAGAACCCACAACACGGAGGGGGGAAGAAGTGCAATCAGCCACATACACCGTAGCAGCAACCCTTGCTGCATCCCACATGATTACACTCCCCCCATGGATGCCCTTCCCTTCATCAAACTTCCAGGTGAGCGTAGTACCCAAGGACTGAAGAGTCCTTGCCAAATTGGTGGCTTGTGACCCAACCTCGGTCACAATAATTAGAATCGAGTTATGGGTAGCGACAACTTCGCGGAAATGGGGACCGAAAGATGGCCTGCTGATTCTCCGGCCATTCCAAAGGACCACAGTAGAGCCGAGTGCCAGATTTGGTTTTCCATCCTCCGTTTCACTACGGATCCGTATGCCATAGTACCGGCTTGACATATCCTCCTCTATGAATTGGTCCCGGAACACAGTGAAAGACAGATTTGTAACTGGCGACCGTACCTATTAAAGTAACAAATAACTCAATTATAAATGAAGTGATTAACCTTAAATAATTATAGAGTAAAAAAAAAAAAAACGGAATTTCGAAACGAATTAAAATATTTTAAACCATTACCTGTGCGTACACAACATCATCACTGTAAGAGCCGAATTCACAATGGAAGTACTTGCCAATTGTGTAAATTGGTCCACTGCGAGGAAGGATAGGCTTTGGATCAATCAAAGAGGCTAGCTTTTTTGGGATGATTGGGGTAATCCCTTCAAACTCGGGTTCTTCTTCCCTTTCTAATTCACGAATTGCTTGTTGCACCTCACCAAGTGCAACAACATCAGCGATGTTTGGCAAGTGGGCTGGAGATACAACCCCATCCTTGCTCATCATCATCATTTTGTTCAGCAGGCCTTGCCTTTCAACAGGTTTTGCAACAATAGCCCGGAGGATATCGCTGTCAATCACTTTTTTGTTTAGCTGGCCATTTTCACTGATAAAGTACACATAATCGTTAAAGTCCATCTCAGGGACGAAATTCTTGGTGTGGGTAAAACAATGGATGGCACTTGTTGGTGTTTCACCGTAAAAACCTGGTGGGTAGGGAATTTGGTCTGCCATGGTATTTTTTTTGGGTTATTTTTTTTTTATTTTTTTTTTCTTGCAGGATATGAGTGAAAGTGAATATTGAGTGAAAGAGATTGTTGTGGATTGTCCTTGAACGAAATGGCCATATTTATAAAAGGTATTAGGTGGGTCCTTCTGAAAAAAAAAAAATCTTAATCTTAGGATGTGTGGTGGGACCACACATAACAATGGAGTATTTGTATATTGTCATATATACCCACCACTTTCAAACGTGTGGTTGCAGAAACCCTAATTTATAAAACCCTAATTTTTATCTTTTTTTGGAACCGGTGAATATATACCCTAAATCATAAAACCCAACAACAATTCTGTTTAACCAACTCGTATCTTCTGTAATGCTAAAAGCTGAATCTCATTGATTTACCTGATTTTATTTTTACGAGTTTATGGCCTTTTTACATTTATTTAATTTCATTTTAGTTTGGCTCGTGCAGGTCCAATCAGTTCAGTTCGGTTAAAGTTGAGTTAGTTGAACTCTTAAATTCTCTGTCTCATATTTATTTCAGCTTCATTTAGTTCAGTTCACCACAATCAGTCCAGTGTCCATTTTTTTATAAACGTTAACGTGCACAAGCCCTTATAAACGTGTTTGATAAATAGTTGAAAGATTTAAGGTCTTTGATTGAGTATGTGAAGTGACAAGTAAGAAAATTGTGGCAGTGTCCACATAGGATTTTAATTTAAATGATAATATAAATGTTTCACAATCAGCTAACTTTAGCCAAATTAGCTGATTTACCCCAATAAGGTTGTTACCAAACGACACCTATATCTTTCTTCTTTCTTCATATGTAAACATTGAGAATTACTAGTTGTTGATAGGTGTGTCGTGTACCTAACATAAATAACCTAACAAGATCATTACTATGCCGACGGCCAAATAAGGGTTGGATCCCAATAGACTATAGTTCAATGAATTCATTAGACTCAAATAACTACTAAGCAAGTAACCAAAATGTCTACTAGAGCAATATTAACTAATAAGCAATGAATAGTAATATTATGGAAATTAATCAAGAATTTAACAAATGTGAATCAACCAAATATAGTAATTGTTGCAAGAAATAAGAAACGGAGGGAGTATTAAGTATCCCACTAATATCAATCAATGTAATAGAACACTCCCTTCCCCACAATTCAATCAATAAATATTCCACGGGACAAATGGTCCCTAAAACAATTAAAATAGTTAATTTCGATCAACTATCAACTAGTAGCTTCCCTAACATGCAATCATACCTATTTTCATGCAATCATACATATTAAAGATATTGCGAACGGCATCTTATAAGTCATAGCAACAACAATTACCTATTTTCATGCATAAAAGCTCCACTTTTTAAGTAGGTTCTAAAATCTCTTAAGAATCAACTTTATGCATAAATGCTCCAATTTCTAATTAGGTTCTAAAATCTCTTAATAATAAACTTTATGCATAAAAGAATCAACTTTCGTTGTAAAACTAATCACATTCAATATAACTATTTCATTATAATCATTGATAATAAAAATCAGCCCTAATAAAGAGGAATTATATATTAATTAAATCAGGAATTGGAATCTAAAAACACACCAATCCATATCAGGGCTCATTGATGTAAGTCATTTGTGTTTTAATGCTTATTTTATTAATTTCTAATAAATTAAGTTATTGCGCCTTTAGAGCAAATTATTGTCGTTATTGCTTATTATATTAATTTCTACCTCTTCCATTTGAAAGTCTCCCAATAGTTACACCACAACTTTGTTGTAATACAATTTCTTTTCTTACTATTCGTTATTATACCTAATTGGTATTAAAAAATATTTCTTACTATTCAAACTATCCATTACAACTGTCTTTTTATAACTCAATACCTATGTCCATCTAAATGCTTTGTGACGTATAAACGTATCCATTACAACTGTCTGTTTATAACTCAATACCTATGTCCATTTAAATAACATCGTCAATGTAACTACCTCCTTATATTTGTTCTCCAATTAATATGTTTGTGATTTCCTTAGGGACATGTTAGGAGTTATCAATTAAGTAGTAATAGTCTTATATTGTTGCAACTAATACAAAAGCTTATATTTAATAGTTTTCAATATTGGTACTATCGTAACTACGTAATCAATATATGTAATTGTCATCACTACCACATTTTATACTCTCTTTAACTATTATATTATCCATATAATTTATCGGCATGTATATATATATATATATATATATATATATATATATATATATATATATATATAGTGTGTGTGTGTTTTTAATATACATTTGTTTAATTAGTATGTTCTTTTTAAGCGATTATCTTTTTGTTAATAAATTATTTACATTTTAGAAATGGAATACCCTTTTAATGTAAATTAATTGTATTGGTCTAACTCATTATGTTACATACCCATAGCATATCTTTTTTATGTAGCACATGTTTCATAATCAACTTAATTAACGCTTCACTACTAAGTTACTAGAATCATCTAAATAAAATCCAAACTCCAAACGCCACCACCACCTTCCCACCGCAATTCCACCGCCAGCTCTCTCCACCACTGCCACAACCTTTATTCCTTTGGGAAGCAATGAAAAAAAATCATAAATCGATCGTATCCCAGCTTGCTAATCTACAAATTAGTGCTTCCAAAAAAAGTATAAATTTCCATCCTAAATTACCAACCATGTACTTCAAGCCGATTCCCACCGCCGAAGGCCCGGAGATGAAATTCAATAATGTCGAGTATTATTACAATGACCAAGACCTCAATGACTTTAATCGCTTGTCAGTTGAACAACTTCATGAGGAGTTGTGTTCAGCCCCTGAATTTGGTTCGAGCTACGGCACGCCTTTTCGTGTAATGCGCACACAAGATGATACAACTGTGCGACCGGCATATATGCCCCTAATTGCAGATGCGGAAGCGTATGGCCACAAGTCATTACCAGTTTTTTTAAAATGGTTTTGTACTAGAGAATGTCCTGACATCCCATTATATATTCCTGTCGAAATTGAACCAATCTTTGACTTGAAGATCATTGTCGATTTGGACCACATTCCAACATTCGCCCTCCCTTTGTCTTTCTGGGAAGTTGTGTTAGGTGCTAACAAGGTTGGAGTACATGTTATGGAGGTAAAGGACTCAGTGTCGTCTATTTTTTTTACCGTGCAAGCATCTGTCACTTTTTTTTAGTAGCACCAGATATTATAGTGTGGGTATTAGTTCGGAATCATCTTCAGATAAGTTAAAATTTAAAAGAGGGAACATAGTGGTTGTTTGGAATACACGGAACGCCCATAGGCCTTCATTTCGTGAGCAATTTGAGCTTATTCACAACAAATACAAGCCCATGGTTGTGATGATGACTGAAGCAAGGTGTAGTAGGCCTATGCTTCCTCATGTTAGGAGTCAGATGGTCGGTGAGTACAGGCTTGAATCAATAGGACCCAGCTCCGGCCTGGGCGGTGTCCTCATCGCTTGGGATAAGCGCGTTGTACCCTATTTCACTAGACGACAGGATACACTATACGGTCATGTAGTTTCGGTGCATATAAAGGTAAACATTATACGTTTAAGATTTATTTATGGTTGAAAGTATTTCTGTATGGTTAAATGTATTTTTATTTGGGATTCAATGAAGTTAGATTGAAAGTGTTAGAAAAATGTCTGAATTTGTACAAAATAATTAATCAGGAATTGTATTACATGTGTTGCTAATTCGTTTAGTTGTTATTACTCGGTTTTTTTTTCTCTTTAATTAATTAGATTTCAACATTATGTTATATTTTTGGGTGGAGGATGTAAATTTGTATTGAATTTACAGTTGAATAGATTTAGTTATTTTAATTTGAATTTAAAAATGATATGGTGTTTTGAGTAAAATTAATAATACAGTTAAAAAAATAAAGACCTCTTGTATTAAAGTCTAGTAAATAAATGTTTATACTGGTGTTTTGTATTCTGTTTAAATTTTTTATGTTTTTTTTTTTTGGGTTATTATAAACTGGCAGCAATCATCAGAAGACATGTTACTCTCATCTCGAGCTATTCCTGCTGCAAGATATTGCCATGGTGATCTGACTCCGACGATGAAGTTTACGATGCTTTCACGGAGTGGTTCTACAACTCGGGTGTCTTGGCCCTAACGGAGTAAAGGTACTTACCCAATATATGATTAATATAGTACTTGATAAATAAATAACATTACTTGAGTTACACATGGAATTACCCAATAAGATTATTATAGTAAGACACTTTATCAATATATGATATAACTGGGGCCCTTGAATTAATTTTCATTACATATGGAATTACCTAGTGAAAATAAATTAGAAGTGTATGTACTGGTGAGTCGTATAGTATTATATCAATATGTAGTATTATACGTCTATTATGAACCCTACTGATGTCCGTATGTGTATTTAAGTGGCAAATTCCCTTATGGATTCCCAATTTCCCAGTAAACAAGCTTTTAGTTTAAGCACCCAAAAAAAAAACAAAAAATGGAACTACCTACTTTGCCCATCCAAAAGTAGGATAAACAAATAAACCCTACTATCCAAAAACAAATACACCCTACTTCCCAAAAACAAAAGATACATATTATTATTTTCATTCTTAAGATTCAAAAAATGGCGAGACGTGCAAGGAGGGTTGATGGGAGCCCAGTATTGTTGTTTGTTGGCCAACCCACTGGCCATGTCCCAGAGTTGGACATCTTGGCATACGAGTTCTTTTTTGAGAGTAGGGATGAGGGAGAGCTGACCAAATTATCTTACGAGATGATTGGCTCTATCATAGTTGACCCATCTACCCTTAATTTGCAAAATCATAATTTGAAAATGCGGTTAATTGGTGGTGAAGGTGGCTTAGTCCCTGCTCATTTCCCCAGTATATCAGATACTTATCCTTTCAGAATCGAATTCAAGTATTTCTTAAGGTGGTGCTTTGGTGCATATCCCTTTACTAACCCTACACAGCCACATTGCATATTACCAGCAATGGCCGTCGTAGACCCTAGGCCTGAGCTGATGTTAGAATCAGAACCCTTTTATCTTGATATGCTACCTGTCCGCATTCATATGGCCTCATATGCTGATGCATTTCAGCTAATTTCATCCCCTTCATTCCCTAGCGCACTTAATCTAAGTGTTTCCTACGCTCATGAGACCCCCAGTAGACCAGGCCACCACTCAGTCGACCTAGATTCGTTGTTCTTGCCTCCTCAAAGCACTATTGTCCTAGTGCCTATCGAATGCAAAATCGTAATTTGGAATGTCCGAGACCTGGCACGGGAATCGACTCGTCTGCATTTTACCCAGATATTTCAACGATTTCGCCCTGAGATTTTAGTCTTAACAGAAACAAGACAAACTACGGACAATGTTATTGAGATACTATCTGGGTTGCCAGGTGAATATCAGTTCATACATTGTCCGGGTGTGGGGTTGTGCGGGGGTGTCTTGGTTATTTGGCTTGGGGGTGTGATAAGTGTAGTCCGTCTGTATGCTCCACTTGTTCGCTTGGAGTTAAATATCCAGGTATATTTACAATTTAGCAACATACAAATATAATATAAATGACATTATGTTAAATTAGTACAACAATGGCTGAATTTCAAGTAATTTTTCAGGGTCATCTACCATCAAGACGAAGGCTATTTTGAAAGGAAGATTGTACGTGTGCACAATTGATGTTTTGTTGCCGTCACAAGTTATTAAAATTATCGGCTTTTGTAATTTGGCTATCAATGTTTAATGTCTTGTATGGTTAAAACTACTGGCTAGAAAAATCATTATTAGTAAGTGTAATAGAGGGTTTGTATTAACCTTTTGTGAGTTCCTGTATTGGTTTGGTTGTATTGGTTTGGTTAGTAGCAGGAAAAGAATTTCAAAATATTTGATATCAAAACCTTTTTATGTCGTAACGGAAAGGAAAAAAAAATTATGATAGTATGAAGCAACGAATCAAAATTGAAAATTGAAAACGGATTAACATTACGTATTGCTTTACATTATATTAACTTCTTCTAAAGGGAATCAATTGAAAATGGATAAGCTCCATATTGGAAAAGAAATAAGATAAAAATGAACAAATAAAACTATATATTTTAAACACTATGCTATTAAGGTCAATCACAAACTGTTAGGAAAGATTAGGAGAATATTATTCATTATTATCATATAAATTAGTTTCCTTAATTATAGCCTTATTTCACTCAAGATAATTGTTAGCATAATTTTGTGATATTATCTTAGGAAGCTATGTAATCTACATATATGATTTGAGATCAATGAGAATAGCTCAAGCTTTGAGCCCTTATCACTTTGACACAAACTCACCAAACATAGTTAATCCTTTAATCTTATTAATCATTTTTTTTATTTAATTTATTTTTTTTGTTTCATTGCAGGATAATGCATGCGATTAATATATGTAAATAATGATAATGATTGTAGATATACTTTTAAATTTATGGATGTTTACTGATTTGGATTTTTTATAAAAATTAAAGACCTATAACAGATCTTAGGTCATCTGATATATGTCGACATAATGCTATTTCATCAGGGGTGTATTGCATAAACAGACATGTAGATTGAACTAGATGTCGACACAATGCTATTTCATGAAGAGTGTAGTACATAAATATGCGTGTACATGGTAAAAGATGTCGACAAATGCTATATGCTATTAGGATGGATGTGTATTACATAAATCAAAGTACGTATGTGATAAACGGCTCATATTGTGTATTGCGTTTACCAAGGTATGCAGCATGTGAAGTATACAGTGCATAGCATTAAAGTCGGTGGTAATTTCGTACGAAGATAATTTGAGTTACCACCGTAACTCCATCTTCCAAAGCTGCGAAAGATGAAAATAAAGGACGTCAATCTTGTTGAAGGTGGCGTGTGTCAGTTTTGCGTGATGCAGTGTACAAAAATCTAATGATGAAAGGTGCAGATTGAAAAACGGGGGCAAAAGGGGGCAGTGACTTGTCACAATCAACTTTTTAGAATATCTAAGTTTATCAGTTTTGTTGAAAATTCAAAGTGTGGAGCTAATGAGCTGTTATCCACCATAAGTAATGACTAAAAGCAAGAAAAGTGGTAAAAGGATCAACGGTTAAAAAATTTCGGGTAAATAAAAAATAGAATAGGAGTATATTAGAGCAATTTATTTTTTTGAAAACCGAGTATTTTATAAATAAAAAATAGAATAGGAGTATATTAGAGCAATTTATTTTTTTTGAAAACCGAGTATATTAGAGCAATTATGTAGTGGGTAACAATAAAATAATCAGTATATATGAAATGGAAAAACAAGGGAGTAAACCTTGTAATTCCTCTTAGTACGACGAATGATTATACTGAATTCATAGATTATGGCAAGCAAGTTGTATTCTACTTTATTTAATGTGTTGCACAAGGTATCATGTATTATTGTAATATTGATATTAAATAAAAGGAACCCAATTATAGAAGACCCAGATAAAACAAATAGATCCCACTTTTTGAAGACCAAAATCAAAATGTAAACGTGGAAAAAGAAATTCATTTTTATATTTATATTATATAAATGAATCCCAATTTTAGAAGCCGGAAATCAAACAAATAATAATGTACGTGGAAAACAAAAAATCATTAATTTTTACGGAGTAATATTTAGTTACTTGATCATGATATAAATCTTGCTTATAGTTCATTGCAAGAAGTTTTTAAACAAGTTGGCATTATAGTTAGAAGCTTTGACAAATAAGGAAAAGCAAAGAAAGCGAAAGATTGGAAAAGACTTTCAAGCTAGATGACAATATTAAATCTATGTTGATATAATATTCAAAGAATTTGTTTTAGCTCTATTACTTCTATACTGAAAAAAGTTAAACCAAAGAAAGAATGAATAAGAAAAAATGTAACATGTGTACAAATAAATAGGATATTTTATCGGTGACGAGTGTAGAAAAAAAAACGGTTATATTCCAACATCCACCAAATCCACCAGTTTGTTTTCCAATCACGTGTTCTTAACCGATTACATGAGTCGATTCATTCTTTTTTAACTACACGAATGGAAAATTCAATTAGTATTCCAACATTAATATCCTATTGGTTGGGGGGAGTATGAAAATAAGAATCTTAAGGTCATTTGAATTTTACACAATAAGGTAAAAAAAGTCTTTAATATGAAAATTGAAAATCTATGAATGCTCCCTCCGGGATAACAAAAATTCGAGTACAATTGTTGTAATTGTCCAACTCAACTAGGTCTTGTTTTGATAACCACTTGTCACAATTATAATAAGAGGTCTATTTTGATTTTGTTTTTTGTTTTTTTTTTTACAGGAGTAAGAGGTATTTTTGGATGCTAGAATTGATGTTAAAGCCAAAAAACGTCCGGGTATGACCTAAGCTTACTTATGTTGCTATCCATAGAAATTTTTTATTTATATATATATATGTATATATATATGTATATGTATGTGAATATGATCCTTAGATCTGTAGTTATCCATTGAAGCTCAAAGATTATCCTTAGGGGTGTCCATTATTCGGATAAAAACCGGAATCCAATCTAATATAATCCAAACCGAATTATCAATTCGGATCGGATCCAAAGTTTAAATCGGATCGGATGGGATTGAATTTTTTTGAGAATTTGGATGTTCGAATCGGATCGGATTGACCTTGTTCGTATCCCAAAAACCGAAATAAGCGAATTGCGAATTATGAAAGCGTTATTTTAGAAAAAAATTATTGTTAATATTAATCATGTTACATTATGTTCGTGATTATAACAATTTTACAAGAAATGAATTTGATTATCCCAATTTTATTTTCGTAATTGCATTAGATCCAATTTTTAGTTCGGAATTTGGGATTGCATCGAAAGAATCGAATAATAATTCGGATTGGATCGGATCGGATCGGATTTGGTAAGTAATGCGGATCGGATTGGATTTGAAAACTAAAAACCTCAATTTATCGGATTGGATTTGGCCTAAATCCAAAACCGAAAACCGAATGGACACCCTTAATCATCCTCACTTATTCATTAACTTTACCTTATTAATTAATTATTTTCAAAAAGACACTTATATCCTAATTTAATTTATAACCCTAAGTAAACTACCTACACCCAACAGACTCAAGCACCGTTAAGCTGTCAGGTGGTATTTTCAAAACACTTTTATAAAATAAAAACACTTATGGTATAAAGGTTGGTCAAGTGGTTAATTTTGCAATTGGTGTGGGATAGGATTTGCGAGTGTAGGAACTGTTCAATCAACCAAAACGAATCCGTAATAATTCAAATCCCCTATTGGAAATTTCAAAATAGTTCGTCTCATATACTATAGGGGAAATTTCAAATCCCCGATCTCCGGCATTGAATATTATTTAATCACTACTAATTTCATATATCAATGTAGTTTGGGGATTATAAAAAAATCACACCATTTAAATAGATATTTTGTATAATAAAAGACACCATTTTTTTAAAAAAAATTATGGTAAACTACTTAAAAGTAAAGAAATAGCACACACAACACATATATTACAACCCACATTGCCAATTATACCCACCGCAGCTCACTATATAAATGAAAGGTCTCTCACCCTTGTGTTTCCCGCACTATCCTTATATCCAAGTTAGCCTAATTACCCAAACATGAGTTCACCTCCAAACCAAGTTCCACCTCCCAATGATCCGAATTTCCCACCAGTCCTACCCCGTAGACGTCAAGACGGACCCATTCCAAGGCACCGCAACAAGCACCATAAGGTGCAAAATAAGCTTCTCGCAATGGCCATAGCTGGCAATACCTTTTCCCGCATCACTCACGGCTGCGTGATTGATGGACCTTCCTACCCTACGGCCAACGATAATAACGTTGGCGAGGGCTTTGGAGGGCAACTCAAGCCAACTACTGAAAAAGAGGTCGAACCTTCACCTCAGAAGGAGGTCGAACCTCCAGCTGAGAAAGAGGTCGAACCTCCTGCCCCTGCCGAGGAGGTAGCTGAGACGGTGGTTGATGAAATCCTCGATGCTGTCGTAGTTAGCCATGGAGGCCATGGAGGGCAAGCTACTGAGGAAGGAGGAAACGCAGCACCTGATCCAATTTACCCTAATCCGGCGAATATGGATTTGGGTGAAGATAATGGCAACCACGACCCTGATGTGGTAGCTATTGTGGGTCTTCCGGCTGTTGCTCCTGTCCCTACAATCACATTTACAGTGAAAAGCCTAACCGTAAATGATCCTGGAGTGGAGTACAGGCTGAGGATCAATCAAACCTTCAAAAGGGTCTACTATAACTATGCTGAGATGGTGGATCGACTGACGGATGATTTTACAATCATGACTGCTGATGGACCTATTTGTCAAAATGATACCCCTAATCGTGCTGGTGTTAGGGACGAAGATATGCTATATGTTCGTGGCGAGGTAAAATAGAGTTCTTTATTTTGACTAATATGATTTTTTTTAAGTTTTTACTTAACACACGGTTCACTGTCTTTTTTTGTATTTAGTTTTTACTTAACTAACAATCTGGTTAATCTTATTTCAGAATGCTGATTTAACATGGATGCAAGGGTGAAGCGATTCTGTATCCGTCAAGTCCGCACACGCCCCATGAAGATGATGTTCAAAGTCCGTGTTGAGGGGTCTTTCAAGAATGTGTTTCAGAAATGGGCTGAGGAAGTTGACATGGATCCTAGGGACATTGTCCTGATCCATGAAGATAAGCTTTTGTCTCCATACCACACTATCCGTGGTGTTGGGCTGAAGAATGATCAGGAGGTGTTTTGTTTTACCAACCGTTAATCACACAAAGTATTGGGTCTATGCACTGTTGTCCTCTTGTCATAGTTATGCCACTATAGAAGTGGTTAATTAGCTTAAGTTTCAAATTCGGTGACAAGCATTTTGTAATGTTCTTCAATTTAGCTGTTTATATGTTAGTAGTTGTAATGTTGGTGGCATAGGTGTTTGTATGGCCCCTTTTGGTGAAGGCTTTTGCTGGTAGTTGTTTCATCTTTAAGAATGTCCTAGAGGACCTTGTGTGTGTAAGATGCCGGTGTTCATGTATACGGCTACTGTTTATGTATTATGTTTGTGGTGTGTTGAATTATATTTGTGGTATCTTGTGTTTGGTAGTATCTTGTTTCAAGTAAAATCAATAGACCCTAAAGAAATTAAGTTCTAAGTTTAATAGGTTTAAAAAAAAGCGATAAGTAAGTAAACTCGATAGGCCCATAAAGAAGTGAAAATGGAGTTCTAAGTTTATTATGGGAAAAAAAAGCGATAGGTAAGTAAACTCGATAGACCCCATAAAGAAATTAAGTTTTAAGTTTATTATGGGGAAAAAAAGCGATAAGCAAGTTAAGTCGATAGACCGATAAATAAATTAAGTTCAAAGTTTATTATGGGGAAAAAAAGCGATAAGTAAACTCAATAGGCCCTAAATAAATTAATTTCTAGGTTTAATGGGAAAAAAAAAACCGATGAGAGTTAAATTAATAGACCCTAAATAAATTAAGTTCTTAGTTTAGTATATGGTGAAAAAAAAGCGATAAGTAAACTCAAATAGACCCAAAATAAATTAATGTATAGGTTTATTATGGAAAAAAAAAACCGATGAGAGTTAAATTAATAGACCCTAATAAATTAAGTTCTTAGTTTCGTATATGGTGACAAAAGCGATAAGTAAACTCAATAGACCCTAATACTATTAATTTCTAAAAACGATAAGTAACTAATTTCTTAATGTATTAGTAAAACAATCACTAATTAAAATCAATACATCCTAATAAGTAATAAGGCTTTCCTTTTTCGAACAAGACCCCAACGTTGATGGGGGGCTGATAGGCTCACTGTGATAACTAAGAGTATATATATGGGCTGAAGTGGTCTGTATAAAGATTGGCCAACAAATTTTGACGAATGGCTGCGCTTTCTGAATACAAATGCCTGCCATTTGTAAATAGATATAAGATGGGCTCCTTTTGACTACTAAGTACTAAGAGTATTCTGTATAAACACATAGTGTTTGGTCAAATGCACAAAGCAAAAGGAAATTAATACTAACGACATTAGTACTAACAACAACAGCTAATATGGAAAATAAGTGAAGTATTCAGCCTAAGCGTAATTAGACAAAACGAGTAGCTACTATGAAACATAAGTCCAGTATTCAGCCTAAATTAGAAATAATGAGTAGCTACTATTGAACATGCATCAAGTATTCAGCCTAATTAGACAAAATGAGTAGCTACTAAATACTTCATGGGTTTCTCACCAAGAGGAAGTTGGGTTTTCCCATACTTCATACACCCAAAAAATTTCCCTTAGTCAAGTACAGCCTCGTTTATGCTACAAAATCACCAGATCTGGCGATCTGGGGACAAAGTTCAATGAGATCGCAAAAAATTATGTTGACAAGAGCACTAAAATTCAAATGAGACATCAGAGCACGACTCTTCAGCATCAATGGCTACCCTCCTCCGTTTAACCTGGCACAGGAAAAACAATGCAACCAATAAATATAGCGCCATTTGTTTAAAACAAATCATGTGCACAAACACAACCAAATGGGGATCAATAAACATACACGTGTGGAGCGAGGGTAGTTTGAGGACGTCGCGTTGTTTGCCAACACCTGTTCTGACTTGGAAGCAGCCTGTACCGATAACAATATTATCAACATAGTGTTGTTTGAATACAAGATTAAGTGCAGTGTATGAGAAGGAACTAACTTTCGTGCTGGTATTTGCCTTCTTCTTGGGGGCCTTTGCTGTCTTTGAGGGGTTGGCATTAGGAGTCTTAGGCTTCCTCCCTGGGTTCTTCTTCTTTGAAACCTTCAAAATAAGAGCCAATTACTTTAGCTATAGCAAAAAATAAGAGCCAATAATAAGGTAATAATAAGAGCCAATAATAAGAGCCAATAATAAGGTAATACCTTTGCCCCCTTTGACTTGCTTTGGTCATGGTCAGCTCCGAGAGATAGATCATCTTCATCAGGTTGATGAACAGAGGCAGCCTGTTATAAAAACGACAACATCTATTAAAACCTAGTGCACCAAGATTGTATACATGTGTGTATGGTTTCCATACCTTCTTTGATTTGGGCAGTTTATAGCCCATTTCAGCCAACGTCTTGTGCCTTGAACCTTTCGGCCTGCCCCGAGCCTTCTTCCTAATGGGGGGATCCTTAATAGCCACAGGTTCTGCACTGACATGGCACACTGGAATGTCTCCAACAGTTGGCATTTCTTCTAGTTGTGGTCTCTGTCCATCCTCGGGAGTGTCAGGAGTGTCTCCTTGTGGTGCCGAAGAATGCATATTCACTGATGACGGAGTTGGAGCAGCGATGACTTGGCCGTCAAAAAAGGGCAACGGTTCTGCCTGCTTCTTCCGGCTTCGCTCATTTACTTCGGAGCTGAGTTGTGATAGGGTGCTTATGACCATATCAATTGTGTCGTCATTAATCATTGCAGCCGCATCACATATAGGCTCAAACGTGTTCATCATCTTGTTAAACCGTTGCACAGCCGCATCATCACATGGGTCATAATAAGGCACCTTAACTCGTGTGTGTTTGCGGGGTATGTCCTTGCGCCACCGGGTTAGTATGTATTTTTCAGGGATATCAAAGACTTTGTTCTGATCTAATATGCGAATGCAGTGCTTGCATAAAATGCCGTGAGTTTCAAACTTTCGGCAATCACAGCTGACCTCCTTCACATCAGTAGAAAACTTCACAGAGTATAGTCTCCTGTAATCTGTGATGACTTCTTTACTTGTTCCTTCCGATACGATCCAAACCCTATCCTCAAGAACATATTCCATCAACGTCTCAGAAATTTTCTTGGTATCAAGTACATAACAATACCCCATCCGTGCACATTCAGTCTGCACTTCTTGAAATTTGTTGTCCGTGTATATCTTCTGGAACAGCTTCTCAACTCTGAAACCACTCACCAACCTTCTCAAATACTTAGCACCTCTCGCATCAGCATTCACCTCATCACGAACCCGCTTCTTCATCGCCCTTGAGTACTTAACAGGGAACTCATGCAACTTCGTATGCCTATTTACAAACCCATCAAAAAAACGGTTGATGCTTTCAACCCTTTGAGTCGTTTTCATTCCAGCCCAGAAGAATTCCTTCATGTAGGCCGGAACCCACATGTGACTTTCCTTGTGTAAGTTTAGGAGCCACTCATCATCTTCAAGTTCATACTCATATAGCATTTCAGCCCATCGAGAGTGGAACTCAGCCGGCGTAAAACTCTCGTACACAACCCTCTTAATAACATTTTTGAATTCATGGTACCTGCTTGTTATTACACAAATATAAACAACCCGGGTGTCACATAGCAGTCAAAAGTATTAAATTTCACCATGTTTGAACATATAAAGGCGTGGCGCACTATGAAAAACCATATCTGACATACCCCATAACCATATACACTATAAAATTTTGTTGTTCAAAATGCCATATCTCTGTTCATAAATATCATTAAATTCCTCTAATCCCCCGTATTTATAAATATATTATAAATGAATTTTTATTTTATTTATAATATTTATATGTGTTTTTCCGGGATTTAAGTTTTAAAGTTCCAATTTATTTTTGGGTTGATGATTGATTTTGTTCCAAAAGGATTTTTATTTTAATTGTCCATTCAATAATTTATGCCATACATATTAAACAAAGTTAGCCCATTTCATTTATCTAATTGGCCCATTAATTTTATGAGGCCCAATCTTAAAACTAACCCTACACCACTCTCTCTCCTATAAATACCCCATACATCCCCAAATTTTTCCCCACACAAAAGGTTAGTCTTATTTTTTCCTCCTCTTTATTTTCTTTATTTTATTTTCCTTTATTTTCTTTTTCTTTTTTTTTCCCTTTCTTTTCCTTTTCTTTTTTTTTTCTTTCTTTCCTTTCTTTCTTTCTTCTTTCTCCTTTCCTACGTGAGTTACTACTCACTGTTGCTGCTGAGTCCGCCGCCCCTACCTGCCGGAAACCGGCGCCGACCACCGGCAATTTGCCCAGCCACCGCCGGCCACCAGCCGTGGCCATCCTTCCCCTTATTCCTCCTTTGTTTTACTACTTATTTAATTATAAATGTATTAGTTTTGGGTTTTGTTTTTGTAGTATAAAGTTTATGTTTTTAGTATCAAATTCATGTTTTTGATAGCTTAAACTTGTAATTTCAGATTTTAATTATGCTATAAATTTTCAGATTTTATAATTTTAAAACCTAGGGTTTCAATTTATTTAAATTGGGATTTTAGGGTTCTTATGACTAATTAATTTGGGGCTTTTGTTCCTAGTCAATTTCTAATGATTAATTAACCATAAAAACATGTTTTTAATGAAGTTTTAAGGACTTTTAATCTAGATTATATTGCTGGAAATTTTTGTAAGTATTGATTTGTGATTATTGGTTGTTTTCTAGGAAGTGATTTTTCTCTAGGAGACTTTTAAGTATTTAAAAGTGGCGCAAAGGATTGTTTATACGAGGTACGTACATGTCTACTTCGTTGTAAGTAGTATCATGTTTAGGTACCAAAAGGAAAGAACTTAGTTTCATGATTAACACTTGGATGGAAATTGTTTGGTTATATATTTAATTAATTCATGTATTTATGTTTATGAGGCATGTTTTGGTGAATTGATTATGTTTGTATGGAATTATGGATGCAAACATGTTGAATTATATTGGATTAATTGTTTGTATGGAATGTTGATACAAACATATTTTATTAGATTGGTTTGTTAATCACATTTGAATTATTAAAGGATTGGAATTGAATGGTTTATGTGGAATGAGTTTATTAATTATTCCACAAGGTTATTATTTATTTATTTATTACTCAATCATGACTTGTTAGTATATTGAGTAAAGGTTGATTAAGCCGAAATGGCTAGGTGGGTTGACTATGTTCAACAATTTTGAATAATTTGGAAGTTTAATGGAATTAAAGGTCGACTTGTGATGTGATCACTATTGTCCTAAATAAGATTAAAAGTGAATTGATGTATGATTGTTATGTATGGTCTTCTTGATTGAGTCGGCTATTAATTAAAATTATAATCACGTAAAGTGAAACATGGATGAGCAATAAAACTCTGGAAAGTGTGCACTTCTAGAGTATTGGCAATTATGGGTTGGGGTACACGGTGGTAGCCCGTGGCTTTTCGAGGCTTGTTTGATCAACATGTCCTCTTCTCTTTTGGTATTTACATTTTATATTATAATGAAAGTTAGATGGGATCCTAGACTAACTTTGTGAGAGTGGAGTCGCGCCCATTCTTGCATCGCGCTAAACTTTTATTTCAAATGGTCATTTGGGACCTGGATTGGACAACCTGGTCTATTGCTTACTCCAAACTAAATTAATTAAATTAAATATAAAGAGTCAAGTGTTTGGAATTGGTTAGTAAGTATGTTGAGTCAATTGAATTGTTTAAGTGTGGAGTCTTGATTATTGAATTCACATTGTATGTTTATTTACTTTAATTAATTGAGCATGCTAGGTTTGGTACGTTGTAGCTTGTATGTACTCAGCTTTGCTGATTGCGTGCTTTGTGTGTCTTTCTTTGGTCATGGCCTTCGCCTTTCAATGACCCTGTGATGATCCAATTATTACACTTGTATTATTGGGGAGCAGTATGCACAGGTTAGCTTGATGATGTGATGTTCAGGGATTTGACAAACGCATTGTCAAGGGATTGGTGTGATTGAGAGTATTCGATTCTTGTGTCGAACTTATTTATGCTTTGCTATTTCATTTATGTTTTGGACTTTGATTATTGGTATGGTTTTAAATAAGGGCCTTATATGGTTCCAATTTGTAAGCTTTGACTTATTGATTTTCTAAACTATGCTATTTTAAAGACTTAAGTTTGTTTTTCCGCTGCGATACTTTGATAAAGCCTTAACGTTTTAACACGTGGCGGTAGCACGCCAATGGTTCTCCACTATTTTATTTAAATTAAGTGGTTTGGAAAAGGGAGAATTATTGGGGTGTTACCATTCCAGTAGTAATGGACCAGATTATGTAGCTATACAGTGGACAGGCTGATCTAATTTTTAAAGTGCAAATTATGCAGAATAATGCAAGGTTTATTATCAGGATAATGTATTATGATGATACAAATCATGCTCTAATTATTTATTCTGTAAATAATTATATGTAAACTTAGGTTGTCAGCAAGTTCCCAGTAGTAAAATTATGTGCAGTTGTCATCCTAAAAATATCCTCAACATAAACTTTCATGCCTTTTGCTAAGTTCCCATTAGTAAAATAATGTGCAGTTATCATCCTAACAATAAAGTTTACATCTGTCATTCAGCAAGTATGTTTTTAAAACCAAATTTGTATGGGCCTTTTGTGTAATAATTGTCGGCTTCCTATGATTAACCAGATTTGATAACAACAAGAGATCATAGCTTTCACAATTTGATAACAAGAGGTAATATCTGTTCATAAATATTAAATGTCAACATAAATCTGACAGCACAAAATTATCTAAGTTTGATAAAATTCATTACATCCACTAACTTAACAGGATAGCAGCAGATCAGGAACTTATCTAAAGCATCAAACAGCAGCACAGACAAGCATCAGACAGCAACACAGGAACTTAGCAAAAGCATGAAAGCGAGGGGAAATTCAATTGATAATTAAGCATGGAACAACAGCCAAGACACAGATACAATACCAAGCAAATTAATATAAATGTACATTGAATAAACAATAAACAAAAGCAAGCAGCCCTCTCACCGTGCTCGCTTGCCAAGTTTATCGGGAATCTTGCTCAAAATGTGCCATATGCACCATCGATGCCTTGTATGTGGCATAATTTCAGCTAGAGGCCTCCGCATAGCAGCTGCTTGGTCTGTTAGAATGGCCTCGGGAGCGCGATTGTTCATACAATGTAACCACTGCCTGAAAATCCAGGAAAAAGTATCACAGTCTTCATGGGAGACTAGTGCACAGCCAAGCAACAACGACTGGCCATGATGGTTTACCCCCACAAAATTCACGAATGGGAGTTCATATTCATTTGTCAGATAAGTCGCGTCAAAGCAAACTAAATCTCCAAAATCATCATAGGCAGCCCTACTACGGGCATCGACCCATAACACATCCTTCAACCGGCCTAATATATCCAACCGTTGAGCATAATAAAAATTAGAATTCCCAGCTTGCATCTTTTGAAAATAATCCATCATAGATACCGCATCACCACCAACCATTTTCAGGCGCCGGGCTTTGTAAACTTCATGTTCTAAATCTTTCACTGTCAGCTTCAATTCCCCATTTCGTTCCGCATCCATACAGCCATGAATATGAGAAATAGAAACACCTTCTTCAAAGAAACTGAACAACTTCCTCTTCACATTGGAAGTCAATTCCTTCATACGATACTCCTTAACAAGCTTTGACTTGCGCGGAGTAGGATCATGGCCAGAATGCTTTAACTCCACGATCTTCAATTCCCAATCACCATCTCCATTCAAACTAGCATATACTTTGGCTTTGCATAGACATTTCTTCGAAGTCCTCTTCCCTTTACGCGATTCATCATCACACACTTCCCCACCAACAGATGCTGTTGGTCCGGATATTTCCATAGCTTTTGACCTCTTCTTCGCCTCCCTTGCTGCCCTCATGTCGGGTCTACCCCAACACTCGCACCTCCAAGTTGTGGCAATTCTCTTCTTCTTATCAATCTTGGAATTAACTCCCTGCACCCTTGTCACTCCAAAGCCCTGTTGCTCAGCATAGTCCTTGTAATATGCTTCCACAGCTTGCCAAGATTTGAACACCATACCCTCTCTAGGAGGGTCCACAACTTTAACAACATTGACCTGGTTGCTAGCAACAACAGTTTGTGTGGTCTCAACTGTCTTGATGGGAGTTAAGTATGGATTACCAACTGGACCCTCAGTTTATGTCTCGACTATGTCATCAAAACCATTCAAATCTTCCTCACTTTCAATCTCCAAACCATCACCAGTATTATCACCATTTTTTCCTCCTAAGCGATCCTCAATCACAATTTCATCTAGGCCACCTATGCAACCTCCTTCTACATTTTCGAAGCTATCCTCCATTATTTCTTCTGAAAGATTGTCAATTTCCATGACAATGTCTGAAATCATAAGGTCCAAAATAATCAATTTAGTTATCATATTACAAAAATCCAATTACAAAAAATAATTCACAGTGCAATGATAAAAGCACAACTAAATGAAAAAAGCTGAAGACATTTGTTCCTAATTTCACAACAAAACCTGCTTATTTTTTGTAATTGGATTTTTGTAATATGATAATTTTTTTCATCAGGCATTTGTTCCAAATTACATCAGAATAATTTTTTTCTACTCTATTGTCTTTTTGCTTGTGCTGTCTCAAGCTTGCTCTGTTTCTGTTTTTTTCTTAAGTCCAGTAGTATATATTATCTTATGTTGTTTTTCTTAATTTGATTATCTTATGTTGTAGGCCAGGGAAAAAAGGCACAATTGCACATCAGCCAGCCGCCAATTGCCTTGATGAGGAGGCATTCTTCACAACCATAAAACATATAAAGACTCAATTTTTATTGCCTGATAGAATCAAAAAATCAAATTTCTTCGGAACCCATAACATTACAAAAGCAATATCAAAAACACAACTCCCACACAGCTCGAAATTAGGGCACATAAAACATTAATGCAACAACAAACACGACTCCCACACAGCTAATTAGGATCACTTCAGGTCACATAAAAACAACCAATTTAACCAATAAAACAATAAATTAACACTTAATTAAAAACCTAAAACTAAAATTCAAGTCATTAAATCGCAAAAAAAACAAACAAAACAACACACAACTAATTTCATAATTTGATTATTACATAATCAAATCAAAAGTTAAATCGCAAACCCTAACCTTCCATGACGCCAAGATCCTACAGCTCCCCTTTTTCTTCAAATACTGTACGAAGTCATCCCTCAAATTTAGATCGATCTGTCCTCAAATTCCACAAAATTTCATTAAATTTTTTTTTTCCTTTTGATAATCTGGACCTGTCTCTTTCTTTTCAGCTCTAGCTCTACGAACTCAAATCTACGAATAACACTTTTTACTAGGATATACAATTTTTTACTACAGTACAACCGTTAAAATACAAATGGACGTTAAAAAATTGAATTTTACCCAACAACCACATCAGCATCTTCAGTCTACCCAAGAACCACATCAGCATCTTGAGTGTTTATTACAATCAGCAATAAATAATAATAGTTCACAATTCCCACAGCACGAATATTACGCAAATGCCACTAGAGAAACAGAATATGTTTCTCAATAGGAGAAACTGGGGGACGCCCCTTAACTTGGTGGTTGTACAATATTATTATAGGTTTAAATCTCCTCATTCTCGGTTGTAATTTTTATTGTCATAGTGGTCTATTCGAAAAAAAAAATGTATATTACTATAATTTATATTATATCACCTTTCCCCCTATCAATTTTTTAAAATGAAAAAATAAATAAATAAGCGATGTAAAATGTAATAAGCCACAATATGCATACTGCACGATTTTTGTAAAAGCAGATGAGCTCTCCACTTTATACAATGTGTTGCATATTTTAGGAGGTTAGACGAAATAATTTAGTTAGTAATTTTATAATGTGTGCTCATGGAAACACGTTAGAAAAGTCGTTTTTTATATAAGACTAGGATAGATCCCGTGCCATGCACGGTGATTTACAGTTATATATAGTTATATATTATTGATTGATAAGTATTATAAGGGTAATTATAAATTAGTCGAGGAATAATAAATATTTGTGATATGTTGATTTTTTAGTTGCTTCTAATACACAACTAAAATAAAAGTAGGCAAAAAAAACCAAGCAATATTTTTTCTTATAGTAAAATAAAGTGGTCACAAAAATTATTTTAAGAATATGATTTTTGATTTATAGTTGTCCAAATTTTATTAGAAAGATTTGTTAAATCTTCTCATTTAAAATATACTGTAATAATTACAACATATAAATATGGAATACGTATATATGATAATATTATTTTGTAAATAATTTGATTCCTTAATCAAAAGATTTGTTTTTTTTATAAAAAAAAATAATTAAAGACACACCAAGAGATGACACGTGTCATTGCTGGTGTGTCTTTTAGTGTATATATATATATATATATATATATATATATATATATATATATATATATATATATAATATAATATATATATATATATATATATATATATAATATAATATAATATATATATATATATATATATATATATATATATATAATATAATATAATATAATATAATATAATAATATAGCTAAATAGTTATAGTTATTGATACAGATGATTGTTTATAAAGTTGACTAAGATAAATATTTGTGATTTGTTTACACAATTTATTTGACTTTACAATATTGATATTTATTTTTTACATATGACACATTTCTTTTTTTTTTTTTTACGGGAACACACTTCCTATTTGAAAAAAAAATTACATTTAGTGAAATTATACAGTCAGATAAGTTTTGCTATTTTTATTCGTTTAGTGGTAAGGCCACACATGCTTTTGATGTAAATGTTAGTTGTCAAATATATGAAATTGCATTAAACAATAATCGATCACAAAATCAATAGATATATTAATATTAAAATTAAAGTTCATAGTTATATTGTAGTTTTTTTTATTACATTTTTATTATTAAGTAATTTTTTGTTGTTTAGATAGCCACAAGGACATGTAATGAGAATCGATCTTAGGATCCCTTAAAATTGGGAGGGAAACTTTAACTAACTGAGCTATTTTTTAAAGGGGTATTAATAACTATCATTTTGTTTTATCGCATTATTTTTTTATATATAAAAAATTGAAAGGTTTTGAAAAAACATATTAGTTCCATTCAAAAGTTATTGATCAAATAAGACATATATTATAAGTGGATATAAACACCTTGGAAATAAATTGAAGGGGCAAGGATGATACAAGGAGAGAGAGAAGATAGGGCATTTACTTTGAAGGGAAATAAGAAGGCAGATAGAAGGGTGTGCAAATATAAACTTTCGTGAAGGTTTTTTTAAACAAAATTTTTTTTAAAAGGTTTTTTCTTGCAAAATGAGGCATTTAAAAAAAAATTTCTAACAAATTTTCCTACCTTTTTTTTTTAAAAAAAAAAGTTAGGGATTGATATGATGAAAAGACTCTACGCAAGGTAATGGAAAGGATCTTAGTAAGTAAATGCTATGAAAAAAAATCTTAGCTAGTATTATGTATGATAATGAATTGGTGTTACAAATAAGATGGGAGACTTCCTGAAATGATAATCATTATGCAAGTCTTACAAAAGAATTAAAAATCGTAACACAAGAGAATAAGTGATGAAACATTGAAGAATGTCAGTGCGAAATCCATCTTGAAAATAAATGTGCGCCATTAAGATAACAAGCAGACGACGGATCTTGGACACAGGTGCAGAAATCATTCTCGTCTTTGGGAAAAGATGCTGGAAGGGGATGATCCGGTTTGATCCCCACCTACAATGTCAATGAAAACACGATTTAAATGCCATGCACAACAAGAAACATCCAACAAAACACAGAAACATAGAAGAAGATAAATAAGGCACACCTTGTCAATATCTGTGTGAGCAGGCGTCTCATAACGAGCAACTGTGACTGCCAAGCCAGATCCATCAGATAGCTCAAAAACTGATTGTATCTTGCTGCGAAAAGGAAATTAAATCAATCAGAAGGTTATAGAAGCACATTCAAAAGATGATGAATTTTTATTAGCAAATACCCTTTCCCATATGTTGGCTCTCCAAACACCACAGCTCGTTTGTTATCCTTTAATGCACCAGCTAATATTTCACTAGCACTTGCAGTTCCCTTGTTCACCTAATACGAATCGACCAAGGTTGAAAGAAACAATCAAATAATGGACAGATTGCATTAAATTATATACATAAATTGCGAAAACATAAATACACAAGGGAAAAAAAAAAAAAAAAAAACCTCAATATGGTGGATTCAATAATAATGTATATGAAAATGAGTTTAAAAAGACAAAAGTACGGTGATCATATACATTTCCAAGCTGTCTTTTAATTTTTTGTTGGGGGGGGGGGGTGGGGGTGGGAAGGGGAACACTTTTAAGTTTTAACAAAAAAGTAGATGGAAAGGATTTACCAAAACAGCAAGGGGTTCTGATGCGGCTATAGCGTTGCTTCCTTCAACATCATATATATCCCGAACACCACGACTATCACATATATACACAATAACTCCTTTGTCCAACCTAGATAACAGAATATATTAAAATCATTGGTTCAGTCCATGAAAGAAAATATGAAAAGGAAATAAAAGAGATTTTAGATCTATGATAACATCTACATAACCCATATGAATCAATGCTTGTAAAGAAACAATGCTATTTGTCACTGCCCCAAGTGCGTTACAGCATAAGACGTTTATGCTCATAAATTGTGCAAAGTTTTAAGAAAACTAAGCAGGTTTAGAGCCTAGTGGTTTCGCTCTTTTGCTCATGCACCACCTGGCCTATCCCTTTCATTTTCATTGGTGGGCATTTGAGCTACTCCCCAGACAAACCAAGCCCCAACTCTATTCTCTCCTTTCTAGCAACTCCTGCCATCCTTGTCACCACCCTACACCATCTAATCCTCCCTAAACCTCAATCCACTGTTCTGACCACAAATAGTAACCATGCTCAAGATTGTAGAAAGTACAGTAAACAACATCTTACTATAAGACAAAGGCTTCAAGATTCAAAAATAATTGGTTCAGCTTTAAGACTAACCAAACTGATAATAGGCATCCCAGCTATTGCAACAACTACCATGGCTGCTCTGGTCTTTTTACTATTACTATCAACATATGGACACAGATGAAATGATTCTATCAAAGACCATGCAACCGTGCAAGCCGTAGAGAGAGACATTTAGTATGGGAAGACAAATACAGGGATTTTGAAAAGTATGTTGACATTTCCAAATTTTGGATTGACGTATGATATGGACCATATGGTTCCCAAGATCTTTCCATGATTATTAGTGAAGCTTTGAATATATATATGTGTGATTGCATGCACATGGATGGAGGTGATTATAATTTGGCACATGAATACCTTATAAAAGAATCATCACTACTATTTCTTCTCAACGCACTAAACACAAAGAAATGGATGTAGGACTCCTGCACATAATAGGTTTCATCAGAAGACTGTCATAATTAATTCTGAAAGAAGGGAAAGGAGGTGCCAGAGTAACTAAGCCTTTCAAGCACATTAGATTTGGTCGTTTAATTCACAAGAAAAATCTTTATTTCAATTCACTTCTATGGAACTTATACAAATTTGTCAAATACTCTTTATACCTAAGCCCTTCAAGCACAGTGGATTTGGAGCTGATACAATGTTGCTAAATAATCTTCAATTTTAGGTAGACCTGGTTATCATTTTACCAGGTCTAATTTTAGCTAATCAAATTGTAGATTCTTCCGTACGTACATTAGGAGCAGAGAGATGATTTATGGATAAGAAAGTGTGCATGTCTACTTTACAAAGATCAGTTACATGAAGGAGGAAGGAAAGAAAGCCATGGCATTCAGCTGTTGGAAAATCTAGCTGAGCTTTAAGTTGATACAATGTTCGTGTAATTTGGATGTAGGTAGACTTAGGCTCATATGAGAAGACCACTTATGGTGAGAAGAGTTAGAAGAAATATCATCCATTAAATCTGGTTTTTAGCAATAAAGATTATAAGTAAATACAAGTCTTTTACAGCTATAACTAAAAGAAAAGGTGCATGATGATTGTTTGCGAACTTCTCTAGCCAAGTCATTGGTTCCAATTCTTCATAAACAAATAAAAAAACCTTTGATCTTCTCCCTCTCTCTTCCTCATCCAAACTCACAACCTCCATTAACATAGCTCTAATCAGCTCTAATGGAGTGTACAAGATTTCACCACCACCTCTTCGCAAGTATATTTTTTCTCTCCTCCCACAACCCTTCATTGGCAATTCTTCAAAACTATCAACAGACCCTCTCTCCTTCACTCTGCAATTACTCAACTCAGCCTTGTCAAACCTGAGGTATGTGGCTATAAAGGGGGGATAATGTGTGTGTGTGGGTGGGGGGGGGGGGGGGGGGGGGGGGGGGGCAAGTGTTAGAGCGCTTTGAAGATGACAGAGATTGTACTCTGTGATTTGCTGACATTTCAAAATTGATTCCATGAATTTTAATTTGTCAATGGTGTTGAAGATGCATATTGAATTTGGATTTCTGCAACTTCTTAATTCTTCTATTTTAGACATACTCTCCTGCACCCCTTAGCTTGAAGAAAAATTACATTTTAAAATATCTACTTGCATTTCAAATTAATTGGTTGGTAGTGCTGATTTTTATTGCATGTTATTGATGCTTCATTAAATTTCAAAAGTTGATAGCAAAATCTTCAGTACATTAAGAAGAAACTTTGTTATGTCCTTGTTTATAGCACAGCTTGGTAATAGTTCAGATTCTTTGCACATCAGCATTAACTCTTACACAGCTTGTAGACAAATATATACAAAACATTAGTGTATATATACGCATATAGCATAAGGCTTACCAAATTTTGGCTGTCTCAATTCCCTCTGGAAAGAGGCCACCACTGCAAAGTTTACACAAATCGTGAAAAAAAGGTGCAGTAAGGTTAATGTTTAAGCTGGAAAAGAATGCATGCCAAATTTCTTTACCTATTATCCCGGAGATCCAGCACAAAAGCATTAACATTATTACTTCTTAGTGTTTCTATGGCTTCCTTGACTGCATCTGTTTATGAAATGGTCAGAAAACAAGTTAAGCACATAGAGTCCATGGAAGTTTCATGTTAATATTCCCCATTACAGTGTTACTCCATAAATTAAATAGTTATTATGAAAAACCTTCTTAAAATGAATGCGAATGCAAAGTTCAAAGAGCTTAAGAAAGCAAACCCCAGCATCCACTTAGCTTGTTTTCCAAAAAGCATGTATTTTTCTATTAAAACTAGGAATCCATACAGATCAGTCTAGATCTATAGACAAAGAATACTCCAGCTACCAGTAACAAGTAAAACCATCACAATCAACAAATCAATTGAAATAGAGCAGCAATGTTAATAAATGCATGGGAAGCAGGCAGCAGCCAGCTTCTTAAGAAACAGACATTGATTCTGTATAAGCGAAATATATCAGCAAACAATAGAAAAGAACTCACCAGAAGCATTCTGAGTGAAAGACATTAACTTAATATATCCTACTTTTTGAGGCGTATCCTTCACTGAACCAGGCATCTCACATAATCTGGATTTTACTGGGTTTAGAGTAACTCTCTCACGCCTGAAATTAGTTTTCAGTCATAAAATAAACACAAATTTCCCAACACTTGTGCAAAAGATTAACATTACTGCATATTTGGAATTTAGCAAGTATATATAGCTAACATCATATATGAGAAGCATACAACAAGTAGATAACTGAGTATATGGTAGTGCTTGAGAAATATACTTTATAGTACTTACTTTAACCCCACATGTTTTATTTCATCTTTACTACGGATTGTCAGCTCAACAGAACTTCCATCAGGTCCCCTGTAGTAGACTTGCAAGAAAAATTGATTCAGTCATTGAATAAAGCTTGTACATTTTTGAAGCAATTTTTGGTATCAAATATTCACTGTATTATACAAAAAAATTCTCATTTCTTTGGGGCACATTTACTTACACACAACTTGGACCATCAATATCTTTATTTATTCATTAGCAAAAATTATACTAATAAATAAATAAACTATGTTTTGAAAATATAAATTGAGAGTAATTATCCAATAACAATTTCATAATAAACATGAGTAGTTTATACAAGTATAATAGTAAAACAAATAGGTCAATCTAAGCACATGAATAGTGCAACAAGTCAAAGTCGGGAAGTTTTTTGTGGAACGGAGGGACTTTTTAAGAACGATCACAAAGTGGCATATCTTGGATCAAGCAACAAATGAAAATTTTAATCCACACCAGAGATCAAACATACTTGCAAACAAATACAGAATTTTTTCATAAATTGTTTTCATAAATTGTTTTCTTACACTTGTTTGATCCCTAGTCAAAGAATTTCTTTGACAAACATTTTACTAAAGAGTTTTTGCAGCCTAAGGGGTGATCAGAGATGAAACACAAAAGGTATGCACTTTTCAGTGATTAATTAACACTTTGTATGCAATCTGATAATTTGCTTTTTTGTATCTAAATGAGAAGTGAAGAGAGTCTAAATTTGTAACTCAGAAAGCATGCTTGCATTTGATAAGATACATTAAAATGACTGGAGACACTCTGATAAAAAATATGAAAGGAATTTGTTTCTCTAGTTTCCTTTACATCAATTTGATAAACTCATTTTGGTAACAGATTTCAAGCTCTAGAGACATAGAATTGCATGCGAGATTTAGACATAGAATGTCAACTAACATACTATTACCTAATTATATTAGGTAACACATCTGTCAATGGCCCAATAGAAAGAGATATCGTTATATTGATATCAAATAACATGAAAGTATAAAACTTGGGAGTAAAGATTTAGAAGTGAGTTTGAAGGAAACAAACAAAGTACATTACTTACAATTAAGTTCAGTAACAGAAAATTATAAATTCCTCTGTCTCCCCCAGATGAATTACTAATCTTTCATTTCTGAATTCTAATGCAACCAATGCCTACTAACCAAATTGCTTCTGGGCAATATAGTGTCCAATTATAGAACTATAGCAAATGTTTACTGCTACAGTGCTACTTCCTTAAAAATTTATGCCTATAATGAAGTTAAACCAATCAAACTCATGAATCAGTTAGGTAATACTCCCTCCATCTCATAATATAGTTCTTATTTCTTATAGTTTAGAGGAATTGAGAAATAAAAGGAGAAGTGTGTAAAAGTGCATAAAAATCAGTAAACTACATAAAAGACAAAAAAATTCTAGAAAAATACAATAGCAATAATAAATAAAGAGGAAAAATCCAAAAGGCATTTAGTATGGGCAAAAACTAGGAAAAAGGTAAGGGTAGTTTGTTATGGGAATTTTAAAAGGTGAGGGTATTTTGGTCATTTCAAGAAATGTAAACAAGGAAAGAAAATAAATGGAAAAAACATTTTGGGACACCCAAAATGGAAAACGAGAACTATATATGCTTCAAAGAAAGTAGCATTTTTTTACTGTATTGGAACCAACTCCAAAGAATTCCTGCAGATATTTAATTATCAGGGTAAACATGCTAAGCCAAAATCTCAACTGAAAGATAAAAAATAACTGTAGAAGCTCTGGGTCCTAGAACAAATCAAAGCCATGAATTGACATTTGACAGCAAATTCAACCTGATATTAACCCAAAAAAAAAATAAAAATAAAATAAAATAAAATAGATCTTGAAAACAGACACTTCTCAATAGAACTTGAATGTATCATAGACATCTCACCTTCTTGTGTATCTTCCTACAGATATAAATGGGAGAAATTGAGGAAGGCAAGGAAAGTGAGAATGGTACAAAGCCAGAAGTTTATGCCCCAGTTTATAATTATGAGTATGGAGGAGGGGCCAGGAGGGAAATCTTAGTAATTAGTAATTCGTACTTATTATGGTAAGATCCAAAATCAGGTGCTATCCTCTTGCATCCAGTTTCAGAGACTATCATGGCTGGGTGGTTTTCTCATACAGGAGGCAGCCAAAAGCTCAGCAGAGAGTTGTACAGGGTTCATTAAGTCAAAAACAGATAAAAGGGAGGAAAAATTAATAAAGTGTTTATTAACGAAAAACACAAGCAGGCAAATGCTATAGGACAGATTATTCAAGTAGACAAGAATTACAATACTTAAGAGAGACAAGGGGAAAAAGAGACTCTTATGATAAAGCAGAATAATGCAAGAAAACCCACTGTAAGATATTTGCTGCCTCATATATGCCCATTCCTTCAGTGCTCGTACCATCAATAGCCAATATTACATCACCAGGCAAGATGCCAGCCCTACTGGCAGGTCCCCCAGGAGCAGCAGAGATTACAACTACTCCAGTAGATGATCTGTCAAAGATGGTGGGACCAATAGATATCCCTACACCCGTAAGCGAACTCTGAGTTCCAGACTGCCTTCAAGAAATGATATAAAATAATTTAAAAACGGTTTAACAATTTAGATCAATTACATTGAAAATTGAAGTTTGGTAGAGAATATGAAGCACATAGAACGTCACAAAACAAATTGGAATCGAAGCCATACCCGCAAATTCTTCAATTTTTCAGGCTCCAAAAAACGCGTGAATGGATCATTCAGTGTAGAAATCATCTTTCTTATTGCCGCATCTGTTCAAGTTAAGGAAAAATAAAGAAGGTTTTATCATTAGTAAACTGTTAAATAGGCAAAAAAATAATTGTCGTATCCTGTATTCCAATGAATATACATTACTTTTTTGTTCAATTCTATCAGAAAAAACTAGATAAATCTTCCCACATCATACTACTTTCTAAGATTAACAATAGTATGGATTATAGTTCAGAAAGTACATTCTTTAGGAGTAACATGAAACTTTGAAAATGGATCTTGTATAACTAGAACAATTTTGTTGGCCACTTTTTCGTTCACTGTTATAGGAACAAATAAAGACTAAAAGAAATAAACATACAAGTCTCTTCTCTGCTGTTCATGGGCTCATTGCGCAGTGCATTCTCCCTATAGCGAAACCAACTTTGTCCATTAAAAGTCTTGTCAACATAAGCACGATCTAGTGTTCTCCAAGCTTCTAAGAAAAGGCGATTCTCCTCAGAAAGGGACCCTGCAGAATATTTATGAGACCTGACATCCGGAAATTTAACAAATGAACTTCAGTATCTCTTCAAGCTATTCCATAATTCAAACTTACAAGATGGGCCTTGGTTTATAGATACAGAAACAAACATAACCAATACAACTTCAACAACCAAACGAACAAAGGGGACATAGATATGACGTTTTCTTTTTCCAAAGTTGCTGACTATCTTATAGATTTCAGCACTGCATTTCTTGGCTTCCCACCTTATTGTAGATAGACCATTCTGGAACAACCTCTGATGGCTTTTCCAACGTGGCCAAAGATCTAACTGACATGAGCAACAAAAGTTTGGGATCCCAGCAATAGCATCACATGCATGATTCAATTTCCTCAGCAAAACGTGCCAGATATGAAATTCCGTAATATTTGTGGGGGCGCATTTCAAGGAAAGTACCTGCAAAGCTAAAATCAGTAAGTAGTAAGACTCTGAAGTCTAAATTTTATTTTTTTAAAAATAAAAAAAGAAAAAAAAAAAAAAAAGAACGTACATGAATATTTGGTATACATTTAGTTATAAAAAAGACATTTAGTTATAAAAAGCACACATGTTTAGATTAAAACAAAATAACATTGAAAGATGTTTGTAAACTGACCTTCTCTAAGATGGTGGGTTCAGATGCATTAGCCAATTCAAGGAGACGAAACAAGCCAGCTGCAAAGAACCGACTGTAACTAAAACCCCCATTTCCACCAGCTCTAGCAGCAATTTCCTTCAAGATGTCTTCTATTTCACCTTCTCTTGATGAGAAATCAACCAGTGAAGTACATGTTTGGGTACGAGCCCACTCCTCCAGTTTCTGTGCATCTTTTCTAATGGACAGAAGGTTAAACTGTCACTATTTGAATCACAATTTAAATGTTTAAAATTGGACCATCACTGTCTGAATAACAGTTAAATGCATGTACAACATTCATGACACAAGGCAAAATTTCCAGACAATGAATTCAAGTATTCAACACAGGCAATATATATATATATGCACACACACACACACTCAAACAGGTCATGCAATTGTTCAGTCCTTATGGAAGGGGTACTGACAATAACATAGTTCGACACAAAGGCTACAATGTACAGAGCCTTACAGGTCATGCAACTGTCACTACAATGTACTTGAGTGACTTGAAAATGAACATACAAGGATAATATGGGAAAGTCATAAATTAAGAAATACATGAACTTGTGACTGAATACTTATGTGGCTAACGTGCACGATGCATGCGCCATAGCTAACCATGTTCGGGGAGCTTTTTCTGTCCGCACACTATTCTTAAGAGTTTCAAAAAAAAAGCAGTCAACATTAATGAGGGCAAATAAATAAATAAAAAATTTAAAGGGTATAATTGTCAAAAAATTATTCACAAGAGTTATGAATAACTTATTAATATGTAAAGATTTAAGAAAAGGCAATCAACATCAATGAGGACAAATAAGTAATAAACATTTAAGAAGGTATAATTGTACAAACACTATTCATAAAAGCTATCTCAAACTTTTTAAAAGGTAGGGAAACATGGAGGAAAGCTACACCGAGGTCACAAATGTAATTATGAACAGGAATTTCCTAAATAAAATAGAGAAAATAAAATCTAAAGATTTTGATGGTAGATGTTCTATAATCAACCTTTGTTATAACCTTAATATTAAAGGGCGCAAGGCGCACCAAGGTGCAAAAAGTCCTTGGAGCCTAGGCGCGAGGCAGGGGGCGAAGGCGCGCGCCTTTTGTAGGTGAGGCGCACTTTATTCATATAGAAAAGAAATAATAATTTCTATTACATAAATGAAATTATGAGAAAAGGTGAAAGGGCCATGTGATCAATAACAAGAGTTCTTCAAATCGAAGTATAGGATCTGGGATTTCTTTCCACTAGAATTGAAGAAAATTTGCCCATAACAAATCCTCATGGTATACTTTAGGAAAATTAAACTTAAATAATAGCTATTGATGCTTTAAAACATAATGCGCAAAATAAGGCTTAAAGGCGCAAGAAGCAGCCTAGAAAAGCGCAAAGGTGTGCGCCTTTTGTAGGTCTTTGAGCCTCAAAGAGCTAAGGCACCAACTCTCAAGGCTCATTTTACCTTGCGCCTAAGCGCGCCGCGGTTTTTAAAACTAAGGTTATAACATAAACAGTGACATGTATTGAAGATACAACTCCTCAACTCGTTCAAATCATGTGCTTATGCAAGTGAGCAGCATGGAAAATTTTAATTCTTATCACCTAAAACTCTAGTAGGGGGACATGCTTTTTGCTAGTGGGAGTCTACTTCACTTCCAAATTTCCAATTTTCACCTTATAATCCAAGAACATGACAAGTAATTGCAATCAACACGAACCTGTACTGCTCGGGATCCTCATTTAGTGCCCTTATGTAAGCTTCAAAGATGGCACTTCGATCTTCATCACTAGGATACTCCTCCATCAGCTGATCATAGATAGTAACAAAACCAAGGGCAAACACAGGATCATATCTGTATGTTCTTTTGTATCTCATAAAGTGTTGTTGAACAAACAACTCTTGTAGCACATTGTTGTAGATACTAGGAATTGGCCGTTTGTAGGCCTTGAGAAAATTTAACTTCGTCTCGGATATTGTGGGGGTTTCTGAAAGTATATACAATTAAAAATATTTGGTAATATAGAAATAATGCATATAAAAAAAACACCCATAAAAGGAAAGTGATGCATATAAAAAAAACACCCATAAAAGGAAAGTGATGCATATAAAAAAAAAAAAAAAAAAAAACGGAGGGAGTATTAAACTGAAAAAAAGAAGGAAAAAAAAGTCCTTTTCTCATTCTTCCCTTGACAAGCTTGTATAAGGAACTAAAAATAAAGTTAAAACTTGTTCCCCTTTACGGTAACTAAACCAACTACCAAAATATATATATATATATATATATATATATATATATATATATATATATATATATATATATATATATATATATATATATATACTTCCTCCGTTAATTATAATTTGCAACATATACTATAAATGGATGCTAACTATTATGTGCAACAAATGTTTTCTTTCCTTTTTAGGTTATTATTTCTCTCTATCTCTCTCCTCATCACATGCACCCAACTTTTTCTCTCTCCATTTTACACTCACAAACAAATTTTGCCTAGGAGTCCGCAAACATCCTCTTTGTTGCAAATAATAGTTAACGGAGATAGTATTTGACTTCACATCCATTGGTCATCACACATTTAAAGAGCTTTATTTTGGAAATACACACTAAATTGACGGAAACACCATGATTGAATCTAAAGCATTGAAAATCTTAATTAAAAAAAATATATATTTTTAAAAAATATCCTAAAAAGCATTAAATAGGGAAAATACAAGTAATTTAAGGTAGATACTAACCATAGGGCTAAGCTATATCAGACTTCAAATAAGGGACAGACCATTAGCTCTTTCCATTCTCACAGATGCTAACACTTACACTACTCTTAATATACATTCTCTCTATATGAACAAAGTCAACAAACTCAGTAAATAAGTTCAGATCCATTGTCAATTAAGAAGCCACATTTTGAGGAATTTGTCTTTACAAAAAAAATACTAGAAGAGATCGTTCATCAATATTATTAAACCATCAAATTGACACTTATATTTTCTCATATCTCATAATTACTCATTGACAATGTTTTTTTTTTTTTTTTGGAAACCATTACTCATTGACATTTAACAATGTGAGCAAATAGCAACTGTTTTAAAACCAGACATTATATTTATTTTTTTTAGAATAAATGCTAAAAAAAACAGAATTTGATACAAATATGAAGCAGAGGAGGGGCAACTTAGAAAACACAGGCATAATTCATCCAGAATTCATGACTGCTTACAAGCATACATTGCCACAATTACAACAGAGTGATTCATCCCAACTATAGTAGAGGTTCAAAGCAATTGTTCACAAATATACTTCTCCTAGTTTAACCAAATGACTCAGTCACACTCACACTGGTGGTTGCAACTTGCCAGGGACTGTCATTTGGTTCATTTACTCTCTAAACTAAAAACCAGAAGTTCATAAATCATTTTTTTTTTTTCCTAACCACCACATATCTCTTTACCAACCAACAACCCTTGGTCCTCATTTTTCCATTATCCTTCAAAAAATACTTAAATAGGACATTAAATTTCCACCGAGACCAGTTCTTCTCAGAACCACTCATTTAATAAAGATAAGCATTAAACGATTGGGTTAAATTCTTAGTTCATGCTTGGATTAAGGCCAATATAAATGAATGGTTAAATTTTTAGTTCACACTTGGATTAAGGCCAATATATACGAATGGTTAAATTCTTATTTCATGCTTGGATTAAGGCCAACATAAACGGTGGTGCTAAATGAAAGATGCTAGAAATCATATAAAGGAAGAAAAAGGAGGATAACAATTACCCTCAAAATGAGGTTAACAATTTCCCCTCCCCTTTTTCATCACAATTTACACCATCATTACCTCAATTTTCTTAAAATCACACAATCACTACCTCATTTTTTTCTCGCAACGACAATTGAATTTGAGTGCATAAAAACTTCTTCCTCCATTTTACTATAAATCCCGACAATTGAAGTTTCGTGCATAAAAACTTCTTCCTCCATTCCTTTTTAGGAAAACTTAACAAAATTAATCTCAACTATTGCCTTCCTTCTCATTTTAATCTCAACTATAGTTTAACTTAGAATAATCCCAACTATTGGGTGACCCTTCTCAAAATACTCCCCTTTACCTATTACCTCTTCTACCTGTTATTATTAATTTATTTTATTTTCATTTTTAGTTTTATTTTATTTCTTTCACCTTTCTCCTACCTGACCTTCATGGTTAATCTTTCCCTTTCTCCATCTTCCCCATTCCACACCATCTCCATAACACCTTTTCCTTCATTGAATACTCTTTTTTTTTTTAGATTACATGTTAGAATTAAACAAATAATTACATAAGTTATCACTCTCATAATTTAATTGTTGGGTTCCCTTTGAATTATTACAAGCTTTAATTGGATAATTGTTGGATAAATTAATTTTTGGCTACAATGGTGGTTTCGATGGCTGGTTTTGGCTACAATGGTAGTTACAATGGCTGGAGTTGGCTACAATGGTGGTATATGTGGATGGGTTAGGCTACACAATGGTGGTCTCGGCGGCTGGGCTTGGCTACAATGGTGGTTTCTATGGATGGGTTTGGCTACAATGGTGGTCTCGGTGGCTAGGCTTGGCTACAATGGTTGTCTAGGTGGCTGGGCTTGGCTGCAATGGTGGTTTTAGCGGCTGGGTTTGGCTTGGTTGGTGGTTTTGGTAGCTGGGTTTTGCTCGGGTGGTGGTTTTGGTGGCTGGATTTGGCTAGAATGGTGGTTTTGGCGGTTGTAGGTGGCTAAGAAAGTGGTTTCAATGGCAGAAATGAAGTTGTTGACTTGTTCTAGAGATGGTGTCAAACTGTCATGTGATTAAAGAAATTAAAAAATGGGGTGTTTCTTTAATTTTTATTTTTTATTATTATTATTATTATTATTATTATTATTATTATTATTATTATTATTATTATTATTATTATTATTATCAAAAAGCACCAATCAATACTAGCTTCACATCACTCTTTTTACCTAAACTATAGGTTAACAAATGAGTGAAACTATTTTGAGAAGGGTCACCTAATAGTTAGGATTATTCTAAGTTAAAGTATAGTTGGGATTAAAATGAGAAGGAAGGTAATAGTTGGGATTATATTTGTTAATTTTCCTTTTTACTATTAATCCCTACAATTGAAGTTTCGTGCATAAAAACTTCTTCTTCCATTTTACTATTAATCGCGACAATTGAAGTTTCGTGCATAAAAACTTCTTCCTCCATTTTACTATTAATCGCGACAATTGAAGTTTCGTGCATAAAACCTTCTTCCTCCATTTTACTATTAATCGCGACAATTGAAGTTTCATCCATAAAAACCTCTACCTCCATTTTACTATTAATCATGAGTTCACGACAATTGAAGTTTTGTCCATAAAAACTTCTTTTTCCATTTTACTCGCTACAATTGAAGTTTCATGCATATGCAGAGCTTTAAATTACAAAAAGTTGATTTTGTGAAAAAACAAGATGATACAAATCCAACTAAATTAGTAAATTACAAAACTTAATAATTTTTAAATAATAATTAAAATGAATAAAAAAAAGAAATGTAGTCAAATATTGTTAAGCTAGGCCCGTATATATATTGTATTTAGTCGGGCTATGTTAAGGCCCTTACTTTAGGTTGTATAAATACCAAGTTTACACATAATGCAAATTAAGGATTCACATTCTTGACATGGTATCAGGCCAAATAAACCCTAAAAACTGAAAAAAAAATTCCCTTTGCTTACTGTCGATTGAATTTCACCATGGCTGACGATGGCAAGCTTGATCCATCATCTCCGTTCTACCTAGGTGCGGGTGATCAACCCGGAAATCTGATTACTCACGTAATCTTGAAGAATGATAATTACCTATCGTGGTCAAGGGCAATCACGTTGTCTTTGAAATCGCGCCGAAAATTTGTCTTTGTTGATGGAACCGTCACAAAGCCAACCGAGAAGAAGAAACTCCTAGATTGGGAGACCGTGAATTCGATGTTGGTTTCATGGCTATTGCGCTCCATGGACCCGAAACTTGCAGCGACCATTCCTTACTTTGATGAGGCGAAAAAATTATGGGATTATTTGGAGAAACGTTTTTGTGTCTCTAGTGGTCCTAGGCTTCAACAATTAAGAGCAAAAATCACCAATTGCAAGCAAACTAAGGGTATGTCTGTTGAAGAATACTATACGCAATTAACAGGGATGTTTGAGGAGCTCACGCGACTTAAACCCCTTCATGGCTGCGAATGTGGTCAATGTACGTGTGGTGTTGCGGGGAAATATGCGACTGATAGGGCAGTGGAGGTCTTGCACCAATTTTTGATTGGTATTGATGATGATCTATATGCGTTGGTGAGAACTAATTTGCTCTCGCAACAACCCGAGGTTGATTTGGACCGTGCCTATCAAGCTCTCCTCCAGGAGGAAGAGTCTCGTGGAATCGCAAGAGGGAGAGTCGAGGCTGCTCAAGCAAAGGAGGCACATGGGTTTGCTGTTCCTTCTGCACGTTCGAAGGGGAACTTTGATCGTCGAGACAAGACCAAACTCTATTGCTCTCACTGCCGAAAATCTGGTCATGATAATGAGGGATGTTTTGAACTTCACGGCTATCCCGAATGGTGGTTTGAATTGAAGCGAAATTCTGGGAAAGGGACTAGCTCTCGTCAGCCTTAAGTCCCCTGCTGCTGCACCATCGAAGCCCCCTGCTGCTGCTGCGTCTTCCCCTGTTGCTGCCGCTTCCCCTGCTGCCCGAGCTCACGCTCTCACTGCAGGTGATGCTCTGTCCGTGGCTGACCTTAAACCCGAGGATTCGGGTTTTGTTAAACATGGTTAATAATCATAACCAAGACCGTCTGCAAGGTGAGCCTTTCTCCTCTTGGATAATTGATACGGGAGCGTCTCATCATGTCACCGGGTCCGATTCTTGTTTGGTGGATGTGTGTTCCATTTCTCCATGTCCCATGGGTCTTCCTAATGGTGAACAAGCAGTGGCCGTGAAAGAGGGCCGTGTTCGTTTGTCCGATGATTTGATTTTGGAGCATGTTTTATTTGTTCCTAAATTACAATGCAATTTAATATCGGTGTCAAAAATGATTGATGATTCTCGTTGTTTTGTTCGTTTCACTAATTCGTTATGTGCTATACAGGACCAACATTCGGGGAGCCTGATTGGAGCTGGTGAACGGAAGGACGGACTCTATTATTTTCGGCGAATTCCTACAGTATGTGCGGTGCAAGTTCCAGAAATGTCAATGTTCGAGTTATGGCATAGAAGACTTGGGCATCCGTCGGATAGAGTTCTCAAGTTAGTTCCTATTATTAGTAATAGTACTACTCTGAAACATTTGAATAAAGCTTGTGATGTGTGTCCTCAAGCTAAACAATCTAGGGCCAATTTTCCTAATAGTGATAGCAAGGCTAGTAGAATTTTTGAATTAATTCATTGTGATTTGTGGGGGTCGTATAAAAATCCTTCTACTTGTGGTGCACATTATTTTTTGACATTAGTTGATGATTTCTCAAGAGGTGTTTGGGTTTATTTGTTGAATTCCAAAACTGAAGTTTATTCCGCATTTTTATCATTTTTTGCTATGATTGAGCGTCAATTTGAAAAGACTGTTAAATTGGTGAGAAGTGATAATGGTACTGAATTCAATTGTATGCTTCCGTATTTCAATGAACATGGCATTATTTTTCAAACTTCATGTGTTGGGACACCTCAACAAAATGGCCGTGTTGAGCGAAAACATCAACATATATTGAATGTGGCTCGTGCTTTGATGTTTCAAGGGAATTTACCTATTGTTTTTGGGGTGAGTGTGTTCTTGGGGCAGTTTATTTGATTAATCGTACACCTTCCCTTTTACTACAAAATAAAACACCATTTGAAATTTTATTTGATAAAGAACCTAGCCTTGATGAGTTGCGTACTTTTGGTTCTCTTTGCTTTGCCCATAACCAAAAATCCAAGGGAGATAAATTTGCACCTAGAAGTCGAAAGTGTGTTTTTCTAGGCTACCCTCACGGTAAAAAGGGATGGAAATTATACGACCTTGAGACGGGTGAGATTTTTGTGTCTCGTGATGTGAAATTTTATGAGAATGAATTCCCTTTTGCTAGCGACAAAAACTTGAATGTTGGCTCCGAAAGTAATGTGGACATGAATACTTCGAATATGGATAATGTGGGAGTTGATTTTGGTTTTTTGGATGACTTGGAGGCGGTTTTGGAGGTGAGTGAAGTGAGCCGTGAGCAGCAGCCCGAGCACACTGCCGAGGGTGAACACGGGACTGCTGCTGCTGCATATTCTGGCAGTGGTGAACACGGCACTGCTGCTGCTGCAATTTCTGGCAGTGGTGTCCGCAGCCACCCTGCGGCAGGTGGCAGTGACCGCAGCCAGCCTGCGGCAGGGGCTGCCTTGGGCAGCAGCAGCACTGCAGCGTCTGCTTTGGACAGCAGCGCTGATGCTGGCAGCTCCCTTGGGCAAGGTGGGGCAGCTGCTAGCGTGGAGGGGGATGGCACCGTCCTTGATCTTGATCGTGGGGGTCGTGTGCGTCGTGCACAGGGTTGGCACAAAGATTATGTGGCACATACTGTACAAGCAACGAGTCCTCCTAGTTCACCTTCTCCATGCTCCTCAAGTACTCTCTATCCTATAGCACATTATGTGAATTGTGAAAATTTTTCCCTACGACACCGTATATTTCTTGCAGCTGTAATTGCAGGAACTGAGCCCCGTAATTTTAAAGAGGCTATGACAGATGCAGGATGGAGAGAAGCAATGCAGAAAGAAATTGCAGCATTGGAAGATAATCAGACTTGGGTAATGACTCATTTACCTCCCGAGAAGAAGGCTCTTGGATGCAGATGGGTCTATAAAATCAAGTACAATTTTGATGGTACAGTTGAACGATTAAAGGCTCGTCTGGTCATCTTTGGCAATCATCAGGTTGAGGGCATTGATTATAATGAGACGTTTGCTCCTGTGGCTAAAATGGTTACCGTTCGGACTTTCTTAGCGGTTGCTGCAGCGAAAAATTGGGAATTGCATCAAATGGATGTTCATAACGCCTTTCTTCATGGTGATCTTGATGAGGAGGTATATATGAAGCCACCTCCTGGGTTTCATGGTAGCAAACCAGGAATGGTCTTTCGTCTTCGGAAATCACTTTATGGTCTCCGTCAGGCACCCCGCTGTTGGTTTGCCAAACTTGCAGGATCTCTCAAAAGGTATGGCTTTAAACAGTCATATTCTGATTATTCTCTGTTTACTCTGAATCAAGGGAATGTCCATCTTAGTGTTCTGGTGTATGTTGATGATTTATTGATTTCTGGCAACTCTGCTTCTGTGATTTCTGATTTTAAGGCGTATTTGAGTGATTGCTTTCATATGAAAGATTTGGGTGTGTTGAAATATTTCCTTGGTGTTGAGGTTGCTCGTAGTCCGGAAGGCATATTTTTGTGCCAACGGAAATATACGCTTGATATTATTGCAGAGTGTGGTTTATTAGGGGCACGTCCGGCAGGTACTCCAATTGAGCAAAACCACACATTGGCAAAATCAGGGCACCTCCTATTGCAGATCCCGAGATGTATCGGCGCCTTGTGGGTCGTTTGATCTATTTGTCTTTTACTACACCAGATTTGGCATACGCAGTTCATATTTTGTCACAATTTATGCATCACCCTCGTCAAGATCACTGGGAGGCAGCTCTTCGTACGGTGCGCTACTTGAAGGGTTGTCCGGGTCATTGTGACTTACATTTGACAGGATGGTGTGACGCGGATTGGGCTAGTTGTCCTCTTACGAGACGATCGATTACAGGCTATTTGATGTTTCTTGGAAATTCTCCTATTTCTTGGAAGACAAAGAAGCAGGATACCGTTGCTAAATCTTCTGCAGAATCCGAGTATCGTACGATGTCTAAGGCCACTGATGAGTTGAAATGGTTGAAGGGTCTTCTTGATAGTTTAGGAGTTTCGCATCCGCAAGCGATGAGTTTATTTTGTGATAGTCAGTCAGCGTTGTATATTGCGCAGAATCCGGTCTTTCATGAGCGTACTAAGCATATTGAGGTTGATTGTCATTATGTTCGGGATGCTATTCAGGAGGGGATTATTAGACCGTCATATGTCAAGACAACGGATCAACTAGCGGACATCTTCACTAAGGCATTAAACAAGCAACAATTTTTGTATTTACTTGGCAAGTTGGGCATCTGTGATTTGCATGCTCCAACTTGAGGGGGGTGTTAAGCTAGGCCCGTATATATATTGTATTTAGTCGGGCTATGTTAAGGCCCTTACTTTAGGTTGTATAAATACCAAGTTTACACATAATGCAAATTAAGGATTCACATTCTTGACAAATATAGTACTTAAATGCACAGAATTACAAAGAAAAAATGATAATTAAAAAAAAAATAAAGCATTGCATAATTCAATACCAGTAATAGGAGAGGTTGATGACATGCACTGAATTACAAAACCAGAAGACGCAGCAGAAAGATCGGAAGACGAATTACAGCGCAAACGAATGGATTCGAAAATTCGAGTCGAAGAAAAGCTCAATTTTCTCTCAAATGGTTGAGATAATGCCGAGAAAGATAAAGATGTTACAGCCGCCATTGGAGACGAAATCCAAGCTCAATTATTACAGGGTATTGAGTTGACGATGAAAGAGATTTGGAATATTTATGGTTGAATTTAAGCAGAGATATTCGCCATTGATGAAGAGATAATGAGAGCTTCTCTTTGTCAATTTTCTGTTGCTACTGTAGTCATGTACAACTGTAGAAGACGAAATAAGAGAGGGCGAGAGGCTGAAAATTGTATTTTATCCGACTTTATCAAATACTTCCTTTTTATTTGCACTAGATGAAGCTCCGTAGGAGTCACGGTTTGTTTAAATTTTTTAAAATAAATTTATTTTTTTTATTTATATGTTAAAATTTGTTACATATTTAGATAAAATTCCTTATATCAAAATATAATAATTTATATTTAATTAGATTAAACTTAAAAATCTCATTCGTTAATTTTGCTTACGTGTCATTTGAATTATTTAATTCTAAAATAAAATATTAATCTCTTATTTGATTGGCTACGATTAAGATTTATAATCCTACATGGCGCGTTAAGAAAATTAAATCTTACGTGGCTCTCTATAAACTTGGGAAAAAACTCCGTCCCCTTTATATATATATATATATATATATATATATATATATATATATATATATATATATATATATATATATATATTAGATTGTTTGACTGTACATTTGAGAAGACGTAAATTTGACCATTAACATTTTATTTTTTTTTACCATTAATATATTTTATTATTTATTAGTAAAAATTGAAACAAAATTATATTATAAAACTAGACATTATGACTAATCTGATGATATATTGACATTTTTTTTATATTATAGAGGTAAAAACAATTAAGTCAACTATGGTTGTGAATAGTTCAAAAATCAAAGTGATGCATTTAAAAATAATAAACAGAGGGAGTAGGCAAACATTGTACTAGAAGAAAACGCATTTTTTTAATAAAAGAAAATACAGATTACTTCATAATTATTGGAAGTTCGAATTATTTAAAGAAGATCGGTCAACTTTTAGACACAAGTTTTTATGTGTCAATTCAGGCAAACAATTTGGCTTTGGGTTGGGTTAATCGGCTCGGGTTATATAGATCGGTTTATAACGGGTTATCAATGTGGGTAAACGGATCGGGTTTGGGTCGGGTCAATTCGGGTTAATGCCGTAACCGATGCGGGTCGGGTTCGGGTCGGGTCATGCTTGAGTCAGGTCACGTCGGGTCTTACATCTTATGGGGTTTGGGTCAGGTTAATAACAGGTAGGCTACATTCAGGCCAGGTGAATAATAGGTCGGGATTAATTCGGGTTTTCAAGGGTTAAAACGGGTTAGGGTCATTCTCGGATTCAGCTCAAGTCAATAATTTGTAGGTTAGAATCAGGTTGGGTCATTCTCAAGTTTGAGTCGGGTTCGGTTCAAGTCAATAATTTACTGGTCATAGTCACGTCAAGTCATTTCTAAGTCAGATCATTCTCACATACAAGTCGGGTTCAGTTCAAGTCAATAATTTGCGGGTTATAATCAGGTCGGGTCATTTCCAAGTTGGGTCATTCTCGGGTTCAAGTCGGCAAGTCAATAATTCGCGAGTTATAATCAGGTCATTTCCAAGTCGGGTCATTCTTGGATTCAAGTCGAGTTCGGTTCAAGTCAATAATCAGTTCGAGTCATTTCCAAGTCGAGTCATTCTCGGGTTCAAATCGGCAAGTCAATAATTTGCGGGTTACAATCAGGTCGGGTCATTTCCAAGTCGGGTCATTCTCGGGTTCGGTTCAAGTAAATAATTTTCGTGTTATAATCAGGTCGGTCCTTTCCAAGTCTTGTCATTCTCGGAATAATTTGCAGGTTATAATAATCAAGTCAGTTAATTTTCAAGTCGGGTCATGTTCGGATTCGGGTATCAAAATATTGAGTTAATCTGCGTTTAAGGTTGATATCAGTTCGGGTCATATCGGGTTCAGTTACATTTTTTGGGTCGGTTTGTTAACGGTTCATGTAATGACGTTCAAGTTTAATCATTATCAATTTTTTCATTTATTGTAAGAGAAATAATTTCAGAGAAGTTTAAATTCGAGCTAATAAGTTGAAGCAAGTTTAGATAATAATATTTGTATACGTCATAAGTTCATATTATTTCCAGTAAAATTCAAGTCAGGTCAATGACAAGTCGGGTTGAATTTGGGTCGGGTCAATAACAAGTTGGGTTGATTTTCGGGTTAGGTTGAATTTCGAGTCGGGTTAGAAACAGGTCGGGTTGAATTCAAGTCGGGTTGGTAATAGGTCATGTTGAATTTCGAGTCTGGTTAGTAACAAGTCGGGTTAGGAATAGGTCGGGTTGAATACTAGTAACAGGTCGGGTTGAATTTCGAGTCGGGTTAGTAACAGGTCTCTTACTTTAGCGATGAATACTTAAGAAGACCAAATGAAGAGGATTTGGTCAGATTGCTACGAGATGGGGGGCGCCGAGGTTTTCCAGGCATGATGGGATCCATTGATTGTATGCACTGGCGATGGAAGAATTGTCCTCTAAGATTGAAGGGCATGTTTTCTGGAAGAGCTAATAAGCCCACTTTGGTTTTGGAAGCAATAGCCTCACAAGACCTTTAGATTTGGCATGCTTTCTCCGGACCCCAAGAAGGTGTAATGATATAAATGTTCTAGACAGATCTCCATTATTTAATGATGTTTTTGAAGGTCGAGCACCTCCTGTTCAGTATGTTGTTAATGGACACCAATACAATATGGGGTATTATTTCACCGATGGTATTTACCCTTTATGGGCGACATTCATTACCACAATATCTCTCCCCCGAAATGAAAAAGAGGGTCTTTTGCCAAAAAGCAAGAAAGTCGGCGAAAGGATGTGGAACGTACTTTTAGAGTACTACATTCTCGTTTTGCAATAGTTCGTTATCCCGCTCTAGCTCGGGATGTTACTATGTTGGGCAGGGGTGGACCTTTGTGAAGGCTCACAAGGGCTTGGCCCCTGAAAGGTTTTTGGAAAAAAATTTGATGAGTTGTATAACTTAAAGCCAGCTCAAATATGCTACATTGTCATTTAAGCCCAAATTAGCAATACCTCTATTCTTTTGTTATTTACAATATGATTTTTTTTCATAATTAATTTATTCACTTGTATCAAACTCTATAATTATATTTTAACGCACCATATAAAAAAATATATTACCTCTGTTTCATATTTTTTGCAACTTTGAAATATTTTATATCTTTCAAATCATACCCAAAGTTGCAAAAAATATAAAACGGAGGTAGTAAAAAACATACATTAATTGTGCTATTTACTATTGCGGAGTTTCTATCTTACTCCTGAAGTACCATGCACAAGGTACTCTAGCTAGGTTTATAAAACTTATGTTATTTGATATGAATTTCTTAATATTTCAATTTATATATATGTTATTTTTAAATAAGTACATGTTATATTATATTTGTTTGCTATTTTTTTTTTTTTTTGTTAAAGTAAATAAGTAAATAACAAATTGTTTTAGTAAAATAACACAAGATAATTAAGCAAAATAAGATAAGGTTTAGGAAAAATAACTCAATCAGTATTAGTATGGATTACCATGATCCAAGCTTATATAATACTAACTCCTAAAAAAAGTTGTAGATAGTATTAATATTGTCATGCATGATTTATCATGTTAAAAAATTTTGGTCCCCGATAAAAAAAATTTCAAGATCCACCACTGATGTTGGGAAAAATTATGATAGCTAGCATTATCATACATAATGCGATCCTTGAAGATGAGCGAGATACGTATTCAACATATTATGATCCAAATGAATATGATCAAGCTGCTCCTTTATCCTTCGTCCTCACGTAGAAGAACATGGAGGAACCTTTTCAATTCAGCAACAATCGCGACCGACCAGCAAGTTTAAAGACTTACATGTCTAATAGAGCTTGTGTTCGTGATGAACTTATGCATATGGCCCTCAAGTCAGATTTAGAGCATTTATTGAGTATGACCCTGTTCTCTTTACCTTAAAAAAATAATATTAAGTAAAAATAATTTCAGTTCAGTAAAAATAAGTTCAGTTCAGTAAAATTCATTTCAATTCAGTATAAATAATTTCAGTTCAGTAAAAATAAGTTCAGTTCAGTAAAATTCAATTTTCTTAAAGAAGAATTATAATAAAAAATCAGTAAAAATAATTTTAGTTCAGCAAAAATAATTTCAGGGTTCAGTAAATTTAATTTAAGTTCTGTAAAAATATTTTAAGTTCAACAAAAATAATTTCAGTTCAATAAAAATAATTTCAATTCAGCAAAATTAAGGTGAAGAGAATGCGGCCTAAGTATGGGGGTTATAAGCAGTAATGGATGTATAATCGTTAGTTTAAGAGTTTTTTCCCCTTTGACTAAGTATGCTTAGTTTTAATTATAAATAATGTTTTGGTTATACAATGTATTATCGTATATATTTTAATATAATAATGTATTTTATTGTCTTAAATAAGTATGTATGGTTTTTTAATTTCCATGCTTAGAATATGTGTTCATGTATCATTATGTATTATAATTATTATATATTGAGTTTCTAATTGAAGTCTGAAAATTTCATCATACACCCATGTATACCATGCTCATGGCACACCTAGTCAAAATACATGAATTATAAAAACGTGGAAAGAACATTGTGTACAAATACAAAGTACACGAGCAAAAAAAATTCAAAATGATTCTCTCCTTGATTTAAGGGATTAATTTGTTATTTTTATTCCTTGATTTATGAAATTGATTTATTACTTACATTTTATATCATTTCTGATAAACAAAATTTCATTTTTTGTTAAGAGAGAGAAATTGAATTTATATAGAGAGAAATCATAATAAAATTTGAATTTTGAAGAGATTTAATGAAATTTCGAAGTTAATTATGATGAATCTTTTAATTGAAAGATGTAATTGATGAATTCGTTGTTGAGAGAAAAGGTAATTTACAATTTTTTTTTCTTCTTTTTATCTACTTCTCTTTTCTAGTTATATTTTCTGAGGTTGAAGATGATGTTCTTTATATTCTGATAAATGTTCTTTTATCACCGAAATATGTTTCCGGAGTTTAATCAATATGTTCAAGTCTATACTATATGTTCTTTACGTTTTAAACAATTTTTATTAAGGTATATAAATTAATTATGTTCTTTGGGTATCAATAATACAAATTATGTTCTTTTTACTTAAATAGTAGTACATTTTTAAATTTTGAATTTTGAATTTTTGAAATTTAAAAATGAAATTTGGAATTATATTTGAGCGAAAATAATTGTAAATAGAAATATTTTTGATATTTGAAATGATTTGAATTAATTTTTTTGGTAAAAATCAATTAATAGTTATCTTTTACCTTATTTTAAAAACTATGGCCAGAAATTATTGTGTTCTTTATAATTATGTACTATGTTCCTTTATATATTATGATATTCTTATAATTATGTACTATGTTCTTTTCGCTTTAATACAGGTGTACGAACCACCAATTGGGTAACCCAAGGCTATTTTATGTTATTCTTTTTATTTTTTTTAGATTATTTTTTTTATTGCTTTCGGTTGTATTACGAAATTTGAACTTATGTATCGAATGATCAAATTTATTTAGTTTACATGCAATTTAAAATTTATACACATCGCATGCATAAAGAGCTAATAATCTATTAATGAATTGTGGTTGAATGAGCAATACGAGTAGTGCTTGTCAAAAAAAAATAAAAAATTAAAAAATAAGAGTAGTGTTTCCATCAAGGTCGATTCTCAAGCCTAACAATTGTGTATCCACAAACTTTTAAATAAAACGGATGTTCAGTAAATTACTGAATATCCGTTATAAAGCAACAATAAAAGGCGCAAATGTTACACTAAAACGCACAAAAGTTACTCTGACATATATAAGAGTTATTTATGCTTCATTGATAAATTTGACAAAAGTGATACTAAATTTGACAAAAGTGAACTCAATGTACAGTAAATTACTGAAAATCGGGTGTATACAAAAGTGATTGTTGTGTATCATGATAGGATTTTACTTTACACGAGTAGTATAATTTCATCGTGGTTCTGGGCTATAATTTGGTTTTAAATGCCTGCTGCAAACCCAGTTACCTTGGTTAATGATGAAACATGAGCAGATGAGCTCTTACACTAATCAAGTAACATATGTAAAACCATTCGTGATTTCTTATATACCGCTTGAATCTCTGCCAAAGATAAATCTTCTCGTCCAGTCACTAACCACCAGAGTTCGCGTACGCCAGCTAACTTGCTTGCTGAAATGCCAAAAAATGTAAATATTACATAGATTCAAATGCATACTGTGTGATAAGTAAGCCAAACAAGCAGGATATATATAACCTTGCATACACAGAGTACCAAAGCCACTGAGTGCTATGGCCCATTGAAACCCAATCACCAGGAAGCTCAGCAGCTGCTTGTTCTCCTCCTAATGGCGCGAATTGTCCTAGATGCTTGTACCTTGTAATCATAAATCATCAAAGCTTTAGCTCAATGGGTAAGCCGCTTAAGTCATGCACTCATTGGAGAGGAGGGAAAAACAGAAACAAAAAACAAACAATCAAACAAATTCCTATCAATAATAGGATTATCAACCACAACCCTTGCACAATGAACATTCAGAAGCGTTCTTTGACACAGCTAAGATGTGTGTGTGCAACATAAGTGTTAGACTCAAGATGATCTCAAATCGCTTTACATTTCATGCTATCAGGTTTTCCGTAGGGGGATTTTTACTATTCTGTTAAGATTAAAATATTGCTTCTGCATTTCAGCCTTAGTCCACGATAGGCAATTGTTGCTCTCACTTCAGACACTTCAGAGAAATAAGTGCCAAGGTTATTAAGCAAGAGAATCCAATTCGAGGTAAAACATAGGCCATACCTGAAGGGAAGAAACATATGGTCCCCAGAGCCTCTAAAACGACGAGGGCCTTCTGGATTAGCTTTACATTCCTCAAGACGATTAAAGCACCTTGAAAGATACTCACCTTGTTGAGCAGCAACCTAATAAAACACCACATGTGAGGCAGTCATCATATCGTTCATGTAAACCTACTCAACAAATGACTTCCAAAGCCGACATAAAATATGCACCTGCGCTGTTGCTGGAAGACTCTTCAATTGTGAATCAACGTGTAAAAGGGCTGACCTAAAGCCTTCTATGTCCACTTCCATCTCATTTCCTTCAGCATCTCTTAACAAATCCCTCAGGCTCTGCATATGATTAGTTTTCATATAGAGGTCTACTTGGGGATATCTAACACGGATGTCATCAATCACATCTTGGAATTCCTGTATAGTCAAGGTCCCTGAGTTGTCTTTATCCGCAACAGAAAATATCGACGTAATGTCATCCTAGAAGCACAAGAGCATTATCAGCTACAGCATATGACACATATACCTCTTAGGCTCTTACAGACCTGCTACTTCCGTAGAGGCAATTACTACGCAAATGTTGGAATCAAATGCACCTTGATCACAAAATCATGCAAGTACAATAATAGTTACTCCGTATTAGATAGCTCTTATACAAAAACTAGCATTAAGAAACCTATTTAGTAGATGTGAGTAAAAAATTGCCCAAAAATCACGACAGCTAAAATAAATACGTAGTATATTGCATAAGATAATTCATTTCAATACTTGGTAAATAAGGCAGGAAGTGTCATATTGATCACACTTCTCAGTCTCCTCACCCCTAAAACTTTACAATGCCTGTAAAGCAGTAAACTGAAACAATACAAGCTGTAAATATATGATACATATGACATCAAGAACATAGTAAGTAAAGTATCTTGCTTTAATAAACTGCATAATTATTGCAATTATGCAATCATAAATCTGTATAATTTTCAAACTTAGTGGACAAAACTATTTGATGATTTCTCAGCAAAAATTTGAGCTTTGTAAATCCTTGATTAATATATCTTCATAGAAGCGTCATCCTTTATCCAAACAAGATAATGTGGTCCCTGATAATTAAGATACTACAGAAAAGGAGAAGTACGAGATTTTATAGTCCATTTCGACAATTTATTTGCAATTTCATTCAACTTTGATCGATCGAGCAGTGAAAGTATCAAAGTAATTGTTTAATTTAAATATACACCTGTTGGCTTCATTTAATTGTAGTTATACCATCCATAAAATCACAAATAAAACTTATGATCTTTATACCAGGAGTGAGTAGGGAGGATCAACGAAAGATAGGGACTAGTACAAAGTTCCTTTAATTTTATAAGGAACATGTAACAGTTCTACTCATTTTAATTTAATTGAGAAAATTTTCTTATTTGCTATTGAATTGCTAACTGGCACACGTGTGTAACTCCCAGTCAGGGTTTATACTGTGTGCTATACTGCAATGTCAGCTTATCAGTCCAATAAAACAAGAAATATAGATGATAGAAGCAAGGAATAAAGTCAGCAGGTCACACATAAAAGCTACGCATAAAAATTTGTTAGGTATCCAAAAGATTCAGGGCGTGTCACATACAATGATTTTACGTTGATCAACTGAAGCACAGTCGCCTATGGCAAATACGTCCTTACAACCCTTAACTTGCAACCACTCATCAATTGCAAGAACACGCCTGGTACCCTGCATGGAGATATTTATCAGGTATAACTATATACACAGTATTAAGATAAGGCCAGAGCAAACTACTATTATTTCCCTCTTTCATATATAGATATACAATCTGTAGGATTAAATCAGCCTCTAAAAAAAACAGATAAATAGCATTAGTTAGCTAAAGTTCTCAGGTAAATAAGCATGTTAGAAACCTGGCCAATTTGCTCCATGAAATCCTTCACAACTGGTCTTGTACCAACTCCAGTAGACCATAAGACCATTCCATACGGTAAAGCACATACTTTTCCACTTGACTTGATTTTCATTTTGATAGAGTCACAAGAAACGCTGACAACCCTGCACCCTGTTAAAACCTCAATCCCATCCCTAGAAAATTTTGTCTCAGCAAACGCACTAATCCTTTCATCAAATCTGCAAAAAAGGCAATATGACAGTAACAGATTTTAACCTTAAAGTGGCATATAATTGGCATGGCTTCAACATAAAAGCAGAGAGAACTCATGAATCAACAGAAGATTGTCAATTTCTGTTATGCTAATGTAAAAGATATTAAGTTTGTCGCTTGAATTGGAAATGTTTATACTTGACTGTCAGACAGACTAGCACAGCTGCTCTATGGTCCATATTATGCTGGTTGAATCAAGAATGTCTCCAATTAGACACAACCTAAAGTTAACTAGCATCTTCTGTATGAAGAGGGAAGAGAGAGGTGGGGATATAGAATAAAAAATTAAACAGTTCCAGGTGCACTTACGTGTTCAAGATATGATCGCCTGATTGAATTACTGATATTTTTACAAATTCTTGAACTCCAGGATACAGTTTGATTAAATCCTCATGGATGTAATCGTGCAGTTCTGCAGCAAATTCAACACCAGTAGGACCGCCTCCAACGATTACAAAATGAAGATTCTTCCTCTTCTCTTCTTCACTCAAGTCTGGAAGGACTGCTTGCTCAAAACAATCTATCACAGATTTACGGATTCGTTGAGCATCCTCAACCTCCTGCATGATAAAGATACACTCTGCACGTCCTTAAACCAAGTGGCACACAAGATATTCAGATTTACACTAGATTCTACACTTGACCAGTAAGGAGAAGATGGCCTCCATCTTGCAAACATAACAACTGTACTTGATCAGTATATAGAAGATGGTGTCCACCTTGAAATCGTAATAACAAAGCCATAGTTGCAAAATTATTTGGGGCCAGCTAACGTGAATTAACACAAGGAACCAACCTTGAATAGTTTAACAAGAAAAGTAAAGAGATAAAGTAATTAAGCAAAGAAAAGTGAGAATGTGAAAGTACGCGAGTGAATAATGTAGGAAGCAAGAAACAATATGGTGTCCATCTTGTAAATGCAACATGTTATAAAAATCAAACCAATAACAGCACCACCAAAGCCTTAAAGTCAATTCCATGAGCCAAGACATTTTTTTGGGTGGTTGTCAACAAAGATCTTCTCCTTCCATTCCCTTCAATCAGTATCATACACACTTCTAAATTCAATTCCTTCAATTCATTTTTTAACTTTAACCATATAAGTTATCTTTGTCCTCTCTCGTCTTCTCTAACATCCACAAGATTCTATTAATAAAACCTTAGGGTCATTGCTTCACAAGCTCATACCAATATCATTAGCTCTCCCTTATCTTATCCTTAATCTGCATTTCCATATTGAATATCTAAATAATCAGTTATGTCCCAAAATAATTTCCCGCATATTCATCTCAACATAAGCATCTATGCTACACCCATCTTCCTAATACTATGTATGAACTTTTTTAATTGCCCAACATTCTAACATAAACTCTATATAATCATGTTGGTTATAGTCATTTCATATAACTTTTTAACTTTGAAGTTGTGCTACGATCACACAATACTACAATTACCCAACTTAATCTTTAGTGCAAGAAGATTCTGTCATACAAGTGTCTACAAAACTTAATCTGTGTTTAAACTCGACATTAAAGTACAATCTTCCTAAAAAGAAAAACTATGAGAAATATGAGTTATATCTTCTAATACTTAACGGTCTTGACCTCGGACATTTCCAATTATTCTCTTTATAGTAGTTCATGAAGCTATATTATAAAACTTAACTTGAAATATTATCTTAATCATATTACACAAAGTTGTATTATAAAACCTCCACATTAGATTTGATCCATGCCCCAATTGAAATATCTACAATAAAAATCACTCTTAAGAGAAGATCTCAAGCATAACAAGAAAATATGAACAAATTTCAATAAAAAATATGATCAATTGATTTTTTAAGTATTAGAGTGTTTTCTAATTTTCTTGGTGATGCTTAGGCTAAAAAAGGTAATTAATATCTAGAAATATAATAAAATGTTCATATTAACTCAAAAATTAATATAATAAATTGGATATTCTTATTTTGTTGACAGAAAGTTTATAGAGTGGCAAATTCTTTCCCTTTCTCAAACAACAGAGAAGGTTAACTTAAAATATTTTTAGTATTCATATAGGAATATTTTATCAGCATAGTTTCCCTTGTTGATATGTAGTAACAAGTCAAAAGTCCCTCACAAAATATAACAAGAAAATATTAACGAACATAACAAGAAGATATAAACGAATTTTAAAAAATAAAAATTAATCAAAAATTGATATTTAAGTATTAGTAGGGATTTTTTTTACTCGAGTTACTCAGTCAAAGGTTACTCGAGTTACTCAGTCAGGGCTTACTTGAGTTGTCAGGGTTACTTAAGTTACTTGGTCAGGGATTACTCGAGCAAGTAACCCTTGACCAAATAATCTCTCAAGTAACCCCTGACCGAGTAATCCCCTACGGAGTCCCTTAAGTAACTTCTGCCGAGTAACCACTCTAACCAAAGTAACCCTTGATCGAGTAACCCTGACTGAACCCTCAAGTAACCCTTGACCGAACTCCTCAAGTAACCCCTGACCGAACCCCTTAAATAACCCTTGACCGAACCCCTGAGTAAATCAAGTAACCTTTGACCAAGTAACTCAAGTAACCCCTAACCAAGTAACTTAAGTAACCCCGGCCACACAGTGTGGCCACTGGCAGCCACATATAAAAATATTGTAATGATTAAAAAATCCCTTAGATAGTTTGGCAAAAATGTAAATAAAAAATTTAGCAGGAAATTATATAACAGGATTTTGACAAGTGTCATGTTTTATTAGACTTTAGTATAATGTAATTGATTGAAATGATGCTTACAAAAATTAACTTTGATCCTTAAAATTTTACTTTCACAATCTCATTAATATATATACTTGTTCAGTTACTCATATTAAAACAAGGATAGTAAATGACACGTTTTATTCTTTACCTTTAGAAAGTGGCAATGTTCCATGACACCAGGAGTGTTGAAAGTGTTCACTTGTGCTCCAACTGCTATAACCAAGTAGTCATATTCCAAAGAGAAATCTCGACTTGGAACAGGGCTATTCTCAAAAGTAGATCTGCAATGAATTTTCTTATTTGCTGCATCAATTTTAGTGCATTCTGCCTCACAAAATTTTATTTCTCCGATTCTCTGTGACAATGTGAATATGGGAATTCAATAAATCGTTAAGTAAAACTATAAAAAGATAAAGATATAACTAGGATCCATGATCCTAAAGAATGTGATTCAGATGTACACAAAGAACAACATTAATACATGATTTTCAACTTAGTTATAAAGCTCCAAACTTCACTCCCATCTAAATAATTGTGCAAAGTGATAGATCTATGTTATAAGCTACATTTCTAAACATTCTGGTTGCTCAAATACACAGATTATCAGGGGTTGGTTCGGATGTGTCAAAGACAGTTAGACAGCCAAATTCTGTTTGGCTGTACGGAATAAAAGGATGAATTTTAACATTTTCTGCACTATGCCAACTTCATTATTCAAATTTACCCATCTATTTGTCAAATGATGTGATTTGAAAATTTATGACTGTCAATTGGAAAATGTAATATCTTATGAACTATGCATAATCTTGCTATATTGTGCACATCAGTATTATAATCCTACAATCCTGAAACCGCCCCTAGATATGATGAATCTGATTTCAAGTTAATTAACGAACTACTTCACGAATAGGTTGTACTTCTACCAAATCAAAGGTTCAACAAGCTATTTCACAATAGTAAGCTGGGGATAATTGCAGCACATAAACAGGCCAAAAAACACCACCAGCCAAAAGGCACAAAACTATATTGTGGATATTAACGTAGTCCAATAAGAGGGGCATCTTTACTTTCAAGGCCAATGCTATATGTTAGATCATTTACAATGTTTGTACAAATCCCAACCAGAGGCACCATAAATTTCAAAACCCAAAATTATGACGCTGACATATAGAATTTCTGTTATCAAGGATGGGAAAAGGCAACATGTTATGTTTTAAATCCAATCTTCAGAGTTAATTTTTAACAAAATATATTCACTAGAAGTCAGAAACAGATATCAACTTTTCATAGAGAAATGACAGTAGAATAACTGGGATAAATAGTGTTGACATATAGAATCTCTACATAGTAACGGATAACCTGCAAAAGGAAAGCTCTAGTTGATAAGTATTCTCCTTAAGTATTAGGTTATTAGAGGAGGGGTCAATATGTTGGGGTGATAAGAGAAATGGCCTTAAGTACAAGATTATATGGTATAATATCCCTAAACTATAATTTTACACTCAAACTAGAAAACTGAAAACTGAGAACCTAACTGCTAGACCACTTTTCAAGCCATAGCCACCAGTGCACAACTTTAAATCTTGCTACAATAAATGTGCACAGACCATTTTTGGTTTTCATAATTTGAACTTCTTACCCAATTTTTCATTGTTTTTTTATCCCAACTTATGCGTCTCCAATGTCCAAACAAAAAAGTACACATGGAATGCTATAGCTGGATCTCCATCCATTTTATCAACTCTTACTAAGAAAAAAGACACATGAAGCAAATTGTCCCCTCTAATTCCATCCTCAAGAAGAAAAACCTTTTCATCCCAATAGTTCTAACTTAATCTCCACCTTAATTATTTAATTGTGACCATATATTTATGCATAATTAGTATTATAATCTTGCTTGTTCTTATTGATGACATTGTCAATGACTAGAAAATGGATATCAAAAACAGCTACTGAAATATCACAAAGCTTAGATTATTTGCATGAAATGAGGTTATCCCATGGAATTAAAATTCGGACATTCTTGTATGTAACGGATTTTGGATTTACCTGTGGTATGCTACATGACGGTGATCCACTATGTTAGACCATTTTTTTTAACCTGTTACATCTGTTCTTTTAATTTAAACTGAACAAAAAGTTATACTAACAAATTAGTTATGAGCTTTATAGAACCTGGAAATTAAAGTAATTTCTTGTTCACCAAAGATGTTACCCCTCCCCCCACCCCCAACCATATTATAATTGATTAGGTTACATTATGTTGAAAGAATACATTTTGAACTTAAAAGGTGTATGCAAGGCTTCAACCCATTGATGTGAATTTTTGGGAAAAACGCAACACTGTGTTAGCCGCATTTTGTTCTATTCCTTCATTACAAGTCGTTCCTACGATAATGCAACCATCATCGCGATAGCATCCACTAGTTTTTTTTTTTTTTTTTTCTATGGGTTCTCATCAAAAATTAAATTAAATAGCAATAGCAATCGTCTCAAATGGAGAAAGTAATTTAAGACATGCACTTTAGACTCACCTTCTTTACAATGCTTCGGATGGGCTCTACAATGCTCCTTGCTTCAACTGTTCCACATGTGACACTTGGAAGCAATGGGGTAAATGCAAAATAATTTCGTGGTGAAACAACCTTGACATCATAGATTGAAGGATCTAGATCCTTTACAAAACTAATACCAGCCCAGCCTGTCCCAAGTACCACCAATTTCTTCTTCTTAGGATCCATATGCTTATTTTCAATACTTTGTGGACTATTTCCTGTCTTTTGTTCTGAGTATGCCACGATACCTCCTGTACTGAAATAAGCAAAGCACAGAAAGAGATTTATACAAGGCAAAATTGTTTCTACACATTTCAACAGATTAGTCCTGCACAGTTTAACCTAAATTCTAATCCTGTGTCCCGTGAAGGGACAAAGGTGAATTATAATAATACAAAAGTATGAAACTGTTAACTTTGGCCCAACATAACCATATAGAGTAGCAATTTGCATATTAGGTAACTCTGGCACTTCTGCTGCAGAGCAGAGCAGAGCAAGTAGCTGGGCATAAAGCTAGCAGCAAAGTTGAATAAATTGTACATTCCAACTTATTCTAAAGATCTTAGTCATGAGATTCATTCTTAGGGAGATCAAAAGGAAACATTATAAACAGTGGCAAAAAAAGGGGAAAAAAAAGTGAGAGAAATGAAAGAAAGTAAGAAACACATTTAGACAGAAATGTACCAAATTGTTTACTTAAATTCTTAACAGGTGGTTGTGATCTTATTGTCTAGGTGTTTGAAGGTCCAACCATGATGGGTAGAGATTATCTTCTCTGGACCAATTTTACTTAATATCAATTACTTAGGAATGAGAATGTATTTAGTAAGCAGAACATGCAAATCACAATACATAATCATTTAAAATCTGTATAAAAATATAGCAAAACGTTTTTACTAGCCTTCTATTATACTAAAAACATGTTTACTCCAAGGATGGGTATGTAATAATGGATCATAAATCATTTTTCAAGTCCCTAAATATAAAAGGAAAAATATGTATTTTCTAGGTAATGATCAGCAGATATCACACAAGGCAGTGAGAGTATTTGAATTTATGCAGTTAATCAGAATTTTGTAATAGACTGGACTAATGGGAAGGCGTTGTGTAGGAAATGCATAATTAGCTGTTAGAATTAGCACGAAGAGAAAAGAAGTCAGATTGAGAAATTCAATATAAAGAGGAGATTAATGAGAGAAAGGCATGATAAATAGTACTATGAACGTATCCTTTAGTTTTATAGTGCACTTTGAAAGAGAACAGACTCTTGAAAACAATTATTATCTTTTGTTTTCTGTAATTTTCAGCTTCTAATTCAGATGTCCATCTTCTTACTTTAGTTTTCTGCCTAATTTTGTTACACATTTACAACTAACTACAGAATTGTGCTATATAATTTCCTTGAAACTATCCGCTTTATATGCCCTGACTCCCCTACAATTTGTTCGTCACTTAATTACTTTTGGATTCTCCTGTCTTCTACTTTCTCTCTATCAGTCCTTATTGTGCAATCTGTATCTATTTACCAACTGTCTAAAATTCTGAGCTCCAGGTGGTAACAAACCCATCTCCAGTTTCTTAATTCCATCACACAGTTGGCCTATGACAAATACTATTATTTCACTTACTAGTTAAGTGCTGCTCAAGCTGCATCTCAATAGCTTTCCCGTTTTGCCTACTACAAGCAAATTAAGCAGCAAGAATTTGTGTGCAATGACATTGTTATTTAGATTGATGCTTTGAACCCATGAAAGAAGGCTAGTAAGCTAAGTATTGACTATTGACGTAAATATTCAAGGAGGGACCCTATCAAGTTATCAACCCAGATAATGCATTAAAGGATTTTATGTGAGGATATAATGAACTCATATTGAAACTAAATCTAGTTATAGAAATATTTGTAAAACCCAAGGGATTCCAGTACGCATATAAGACTTTGTAATACTTATGATTCAGCAACCTCTACTATGTGAAGGTAACATACTTGGAACAAGATGCGGTAGGTTCAAGCCTGAAAAGTCTCCTTATTAAAATAACCTTATTAGTATATCTACCTTTGTTTCCATTTGATCTTAACAATTACTATTTGCACAAAACAAAATATAAAAAAATAAAAAAATTGGTGAAGGAATGGGTGGTGTAAGAAAAATAGTGGTTTAAGTGAGAGGATGGGTGGAAAAAAAAGGTGGTAAAAGTAAGAGAGAGTATAAAATAGTAGGTGAGTGTGTGTAAGAAAAAGATCGATAAAGCAAAATAGAGCAGGTCGAAAGGTGAAATATATTGAAGTTAAAGGCATAATGTAGTAACAAGGGTTTTTCAAAAATGGAATAAAGTAAAAGTGTAGAGAACTTTCAGTAATAAATAACTAAGATGAAAGAGAAGTTGGTGTATCAGGTAAAGCTTAACTTCAATGGACTCATGAACTTTGATGCATAGTGACTGAACCAATGAGCACTAAATGAAAATGAAAGTGAGATCAATGTTCCGGTAAATTCACCAGTCACTTTATCAACATATAAATGTAAGTCTGACCTCTATGATGACAAATTGTTTTGAATGGACCTTTGATCAAATTGGAAATCAAACGTGCTATCTTATAAACCAAACACTCACACATATCATAGAGTTTACGCTACATTTATTTTTTGGTGTCCAAAACCAATCACGTATAATCATATAAGCACTCATGTTCTCGTAATACAAGAATGATTGAGTTGGGACATAGGAGCACATTCATATACTCTGCTTTGCACATACAATAGTTATCTTCAATACTACATGGTATTACCAGCTTAGCACACAGATATTAGAATTCCTCCACATATCCACATCATTATTCAAGCACACGGTAAATCTAGTTCTTAGACCTCCACCACATAAGAAACTAGTGAACTTTGAGCTTACAGAAATATAAACAATCAACCCTCAAACTCCCATTTAACTTCAAATAGCCACATCGGTTACTCGACTCTCAAACATGGACACTTGGACAGTATGGACACATATTCAACACTAGGACAGTATGGACACAAAATCAACACCAGCAGCTCATTCGAAGCTGTATTGTTGGGGGTAAGCTATGGTGATTCTCAATGTCCTATTTCAATCTAAAAACTAAGAAATACTTCCCCCATTTCGAAAACATTGTCTGCCATTTTTGTTAATTCCCAACCATCCTATTTCATTTCAATATTGTATTATACTACCCATGTATATATATTATTATCAACCATGAAACTTAGACTTATATCAATGTGAGTCCAAATAGCTACGTAGACAACTGTGGACAGAAGTTAAGGAGTTGTTTAGTACCATTTCCTTTATTGTAAACAATAAGATCATTTGGTAACAAGATCAAGATAGATTTTTATGACAGTTTTCAGAACTTAAAAATTATATCAAAAAAATTAAATCAAAAAGTAAAAATAAAATAAAAATCCCAATACAGTTATACATAATCATAAAAAATCATGTATAAATGGTTCACAGATCTTTATTATTGTAGATGCCGTATAGCTATTATTTAATGATATTATTACTCCCCCGTTAAAAAAAACGCCAACATAATTCACTAATTGATAGAAATTTCTTAATAAAAAAGGTGAGTTAAGTTGCATCATATCGGTTTCAATCAACATATCACATTCTTCATCCCATCAAAAGTCAAACTATAATCCTTTCCATATAAATAAATAAAAATTATAAAATAAAATAAAAAAAATTTAAAAAAAGGACCGTAATCTAATTTAGAGAACCCAAAATCCACATTCTTTTACTAAACAACATTATCATCAAAAATCCCCACAAAATTCAACAAAATGGGTAAATGTCACAAGAACCCAACATTATTAAAAAAAAAAAAAAAAAAAAAAAAAAAAAAAAAAAAAGAGAAAAAAAAAAAACGAACAAGATGAATGGCACAAAAATTGAAGGGATGAAGAAATTATACCTGACAGTAAAGAGAAGTAAGAGACTAGAATAAGTTGGGTAGCCATTGAAAAGCTTTGCAGTTGTTTTGAAGATTGAGAAATTTCTCATGGTTTATAAATTGTTATTCTTTGATGAAATATTTTTGATATTTTGGAAGCTCTTAGATTGAAATTCAATCAGTGCGTGCTATCTAATAGGAAAAATCCTCTGATGTGCTACGCATACAATACAATTGATGTTGCTTCTGACTTCCTGTAATAGTATTATATATCCCACTTGATTGGAGTAGTTTCTTAATTAGTTCGTCAACTTATTTTTTTAACTGCTATTTACAATTCTTTCTTTCTAAGAAGATTGTCAACTTAATTAAATAGGGAGTACTGACAAATGAGTTGTAATAGTCCATGAAAAGTTATTGCTCTTTTTGTACTTTTGATTTGATAAACAAACGCACAAAAACGAACCCCCAAAAAAAAAATAAAATAAAATAAAATAAAAATAAAAAATAAAAAAAAATTAATACTATCCAGTTGTTGTATTTATACTGATCTGAACACCATACCGGCACCTATATAAATTAGGTTATCGGGGTTAGATCTTTGCAACTAGATCATGTCCAATACCGGCCTATTACCCATATCGGCATCTATAGTCACCCATGTGAGTCACCCATGTGGAGACCTGCTTCCAGACATGTGGACACTCACCGCTTAACAAAACACCTACGTGGTGCCAAGAAATTTCTATAAATACCCTAACATATCTTACTTCTAAGGTCTAAGAGCACCAGCATTCAAGAGGAAGTAACAATTAGGGCTGTGTAAGAAGTGGGTCGGACCGGAATTTTGGACCGACCGACCTAGACCGGTCCGGAACAAACCAGACCAAATATAATCGGTCCGGTCTTCGGTTTCGGAAAATTATATTTCCGGGTTTCGGTCCGGTCTGGTCAAAACCCGGAAAAAGCCCAGACCGGACCGAAACCCATTTTACAAATTACGATGGGCTGCGTTAATTGCTAACAGAAACCCTTTGATCTAAAACGTTCTAGACTAATTCTAGGGAAATTAAACGTCAAAACATAACTGTTGAAAAAACCCTAAAACCTACAAACGTTAACCGCAATACTGATGAAAAACGCAACTTGTAAGTTTGCAGACCCATCATCACATCTTCCTAAATTTCTTTTATGATTTCTTCTCTGATTTGCTTCTCAATATTATTATCAATTATCATCAATTTAGGCCAAGTGGAGTAGTATTGTTTCCTGATTTGCACCGACAAAGGTAAAAATCTTGAGTATTTTAAATTTATTGTATGCTTTCATAGTTTCATGTAGTGGAATTTCTTCTTGAAATTTGAGATTTGTGTTTATTCTGCATGAAATAATTGTAATATGCACTTGAGTACTTGATAACTTGAGTCTTTTATTTGACAGTTGCCTCTTGCATGTATAGTGTATAGTTGTATACAATTGTTTAATTGTTTAACATGATTACAAAACTACTATATTATATTTATATACTAATCTTGCATGAGGTCACGAGTTGCATCTTTAATAACAATATATCATACTAAAAACATAGATTATATATGCATTGCAATTAAAAACTACTATATTATATTCTTCAAAAGTTAAAGATGGATTATATCACTAAAACAACCTACAAAGTAATATGAGGGTTATTAAGGAAGTTCTTCTTATGCCGATGATGTCTTTTTATGCCGATGATGTCTTTTTATTTGCTAGGGCTTCGGTGGATAATGTGAGGGTTATTAAGGAAGTTCTTCTTGATTTTGGGAATAAATCGGATTTATTTATTAGTCCTAATAAATCTAAGGTTATTTTTCCTCCCAAAATGTGTTTGTCCCTTAAAAGGGCTATTCTTGATGCTTCCAACATCAAGGGTGCTCCTTCGTTTGGGAAATATCTTGGAGTAAGCATTAGCCCTAATAGACTTAGAAAATCGGATTATATTGATCTTCTTAACAAGACTAAGAATAGAATAAAAGGGTGGCAAGCTAAACTTCTTAATATGGCCGGAAGATGTACTTTAATTAAATCCGTTCTAAATTCCCATCTTCTTTATGTCATGCAAACTACTTTGCTTCCTAGTGCCATTACTAAGGACTTAGAGAAGAGTTGTAGGAGGTTCCTTTGGAATAAAGTGGATAAAACTCATTACCTTCCTAGGACTAGTTGGGAAAAGGTTTGTCTTCCTTCCGGGTTAGGGGGTCTTGGTATGCGTAATCTTAGGAATTGAAATCTTGCTTTTATGGCTAAACTTGGTTGGACAATCATTCATGAACCGGATAAGCTTTGGGTAAGAATTCTTCGTGCTAGGTATTTTAAATGCTCCACTTTCCTTAATAGCATCCCTAATTCGAGGGACTCCCCTCTTTGGAAGGATATTCTCAAAGGGAAGGAGCTTCTACTGAAGGGTATTTCCTATAGAATAGGGAATGGGAAGGATATATGTCTTTGGTTCCATCATTGGGTGGGGGATAAACCCATTTATTTAGTCATTGACAAACCTATTCCTAACTCTATGGCTCATTGGGGGGTTAATCATATCATTGACAATGGAATGTGGAATACTAACAAAATCAAGCATATCATTCCGGACTACCTTTGTAAACTTATTGAAAGCATTCCCCTTCCTAGAGTTGCCTCGGTGGAGGATACTTTGTGTTGGGGGGTAGAGACAAGTGGACAATTTAGTATCCGGAGTGCTTACAAGCTTGCTTCTAATTTTGTTACTCACCCTACTTTCCCCTCTATTAATTGGAAGAAATTATGGCATATACATATCCCTTTTAAGTACAAAATGCTTGTTTGGAAAATTTGTCATCACATTCTTCCCACGGCTACTATTTTGGCTTTGAGAATTGATAACTTTGATCCCATTTGTACTAGATGTAATCTTAGTGATGAATGTCATATGCATTTGTTTAGGGATTGTGTTAATACTAGAACTTTGTGGTCTAGGATTTTTGGCCTAAATAAAATGGATAAAGACTTCAATTATCATGATTTTTTCAATCTTAATTGGGAAGGTTGGGTTAACTATAATCTAGGGATGAGTACTATTGGAAGGTGACCTTTTCGATAGCCTTGTGGCACATTTGGAAGGCAAGGAATTACACAGTTTTTCAACGTGCTGTGTATCACCCCATTTCCTTATTTAATAAATATAAGTTGGACTTGGATGTTACTCTCAAAATTTTTCAGGGCAATGCTAGACTTCCAGTGAATCTGATTCGGGAATCAAGGTGGCAGAACCTTTGGGAAACTGTATCAAGATCAATTGCGATGGGGCGTGGCAAGGAAAGGACAAGGCTGGTGCGGGAGTAGTGGCTAGGATCTCTGATGGCACTTGGTTCTTTGGCAAGGCGTGGAGCTTTGCGGCTAACAGACCTGCACAAGCTGAACTTATGGCCATACATGGGGGTATGCAGATGGCGGTGGATGCTCAACTCAAGGATGTTATCAATGAAACGGATGCTCTGTCCCTCAAACGCACAATATAGGAAGTGGCCAAGCATGGAACTCATGAATTAGCAGTGATACTTATTGATATGCAAGCTCTCCTCAGCAAGGGTTGTTCTTTTAACTTCAATTATGTGCCAAGGGAAGCGAATCAGGTGGCTCATATCCTTGCTAAACTAGCTGTACATCAGGGAGGGGGTGCGAAATTCTTTGATGAAGTTCCTGCTTGTGCTCAGAATACTTATGCAGAGGATATCACTAGGAGCATTTAACAGACTTGGCATTAATGCTCAGTTGCTGCAGAGTCCTGTTGGTTATTGTCATGAACTTTTGTCTGATTTTGATGTGCTGTTTGGATGCAGGAAAGATTTGTAATTGTGGAGTTTGGTTATTTGCTAGTAGTAGTCATCCTAGGCTTATGGAGCAGCACTTTATTTTGTTGGTTAAACTTATGTTTGTGAACCTTGATTATATCTAATGAATGAATTGTCTTTTTATGTTAAAAAAAAAACCTACAAAGTAATATAATATATTCTCCAAAAGTTAGATAGATTATAGCACTAAAACAACCTACAATATTATATTCTCTAAAAGTTAGATATATTATATAGCATTAAAAAACTACTATATTATATACATGCTAGTATGCTACTAGCCCACTAGATATATCAGTAATATTACTATACAAGCTAAGCTTATAGCACTACTATCAAGCTCATAATTTACATCCAACGAATATGTCAATAGTTAATTGCATTTAATAAATAATATATTTTATGCATAAGAAATGCTTTATAATTTACATTTCCTTGTAAATGTAAAGCTCCAAATCAACAAATAAGAGGCCATTCTCTGAGTTTGAAGATTCAGAGGCAAATGATGCAACTTTTAATGAGGATGATGTTTTCTGATAATGTTGATAAAGAGGAGCAAAATGTGACAACACTACTACCACCTAGGAAAAAGTTGGAGGGAAGAAATTATGTTCCAAAAGCAAAAGGAAGAAGAGCAGAATATTGGGTGCATTTTTGGGAGTACAAGGAAAATGGTAAGCTTAGAGCTGAGTGTATGTATTGTGAGAATAAAACATTTGCTTGTGATGTTAATATCTATGGGTCAAAAAACGTGAAAAATCATTGGCAGAGTTGTCCAGCTAATCCTAAAAATAAAACTAGAGGAAAACAAACTGAGATAGCTTTTGACCATGATGTTGAGGTTGGACAAGATAAAATGAGAGCTTGGGCTTTAAATATTGATGATGCTAGAGATGCTCTTGCTTACATGATTATTGTGGATGAACTACCTTTTCGTCATGTAGAAAAACCTGGTTTTAGGCATTTTATGTCTGTAGTTTGTCCTAGGTTTCATATACCATCACGCACTACTATTGCACGTGATTGTTTACAACTTCATGCAAAAGAAAGGACACAATTAAAGGAACTACTAAGAATGAAATGTCAACGGATTTCTGTCACTACTGATACATGGACAAGTATCCAAAGAATCAATTACATGTGTCTTACGAGTCATTTCATTGATACTGAGTGGAAGTTGCATAAAATGATCTTGAACTTTTGTCCTATTTATAACCACAAGGGTAAAGCTATTGCTAAGGGGGTGGAAGAATGTTTGACTTCTTGGGGTGTGGATGAAAAATTATTCACTATTACTGTAGATAATGCAAGTTCTAATGATGTTGCATGTTCTGAATTAAGAAAAATGATGCAAATTAAATTGTCTTGTATTGGTAATGGTGATTATATGCATATGAGATGTGTTTCACACATTATTAACCTTATAGTGTGGGATGGGTTGAAGAAGAATAAAAAATCCATCAATAAGGTTAGATATGTTGTGAGGTTTGTTAAGAGTTCTCCATCTAGATTGAAACTTTTTAAAGACATAGCTGCAACGTATGCTCCAAACCATTCTTCATTGTCTTTAGATGTTCCAACTAGATGGAACTCCACTTTTGATATGCTAGAAAAAGCATTGAAGTTTCGAGATATTTTTTGGAGGATGGATATTCCAACTAATCCTCAATTAGATCAAGATACGATTAGTGAAACCCATGATGGATATGATGATAATCAGAGTGGTGGTATTGGAGCTAGAAGATGATTTGAGAAATTCTGGAGCTCCCCTTGAGAGTGATTGGAAGGTGGTTGAAGGGTTAGTAGTTTTCCTAAGAGAGTTTAAGGTTTTGACTGATGTTGTCTCTGGTTCATTTTATGTAACAAGTAATAATACTTTTTTTCACATTGCTCGTGCTCTTGATCAATTGAAAAGGTTGATGAATAGTGATGATGGAGATTTTAGACTTATGGCCATTACAATGCAGCAAAAGTTTGACAAATATTGGGGAGATATTGAAAAGATGAATGTGTTGATCTATATGGGTACCATACTTGATCCCAAGGTGAAATTTGTAGGCTTGAAACTTGCTTTTGCTCGTATGTATCCATCACCTAAAGATGAAGAGTTAAGTCAAATTGTGTATCGTAGAGCTACTTCATTGTTTGATGACTATAGAAAGATGTATACTCCTTTCACACTGCACAGTGATGACTCATTCACTACTAGCACTAGATGTACTTCTTCACAACCTACTATTTTTGACTTAAAGTAAGATATTGAAAATCAAGTGAGGAGTTTAGCGACAGATGGAAGATATTCAAGTTCGAAATTGGATAGATACTTGAATGATCAAATAGGTGAACATGAGTTAGAGATGGACATACTAACTTGGTGGAAGATGAATGCTCATAGATATCCTATATTGGCACACTTAGCTCGTGATGTACTAGCAATGCCAATATCCACAGTTGCATCCGAGTCGGCATTTAGTGCCGGGGGTAGTCATCTTGATTCATTTAGAAGCTCCTTAACTCCTAAGGTAAGGTGTACATCTTTTTTATTTTTCTTTCTTATCTTTTTTGTTTATATTAAATTAGTAATTAATAATTTTATTGATTTTTGTGAAAATAATTGTATTTCACTTAAAAGATGGTGCAAGCTCTTATATGTTCACAAGATTGGCTTCGTCCAAGGAAAGATAAAGAAAGAGGAGTTGAGGAAAAATTAGAAGAAATTGAGCAACTTGAGAAAGGTATTTTCTAATACATCATTACAATTTTTTTTTCTTTTATAGTAGCTAATTTGATATATTTTTTTGTATAGATTTGGAGATCTCTACTTTAAATGATGGTGAATCTGATGTAGTTTTTGTTTGATAATTAAAAAAGGTAATACAACTATATTATTACTAATACTTCAATACATATATTATCTCTTTGGAATTTTTTAATTTATATGTGTTTTCGTTTTCTTTTGCAGATTGATACTGATGATATGATGATGTTCAAGATTCTTGGAGGAGTTGGAGCAATTTCATAATTTCATTTTTATTGTCCTTATTGATGTTTTGGCTTTAATACCAATTGTAGTATATTTAACGTATACTTTTGGAATTGTGGATTTGTGATTTGACTTTTGAGTTATAAATGGGTACTATATGACTTAATGACTTGATTAATAATAATAAATATATGTGTAAATAGGCATTAGGTAAGCAGTAATGATTAATATGTTTATAATGTACAATACTCAAAGAGTTAAAGGCTTAAAGGCCATAATAATAAGGTCCACATTAGAAAACTATTCAGGATCATCGATTATCGGTCCGGTCCGGGGTTTAACCCGGACCAATCGGTCCAGTCCGGTCTTGGACCAAATTTGACTGGTCCGGTCTTCGGTCCCAGCTTTCCTAAAATTCGGTCTTCGGTCTGGTCCGGGTTGGTCCGGTCCAGTTTTGGACCGATGCACAGCCCTAGTAACAATCCTTTCCCAATTTCTCTCTCCTTTCCTCCACTTGACTATCACACTCTCTTTCTTCCACATAACTTCTCACTATCTCCATCCTTTTACTTATCCTCTTTCTTAATATTTCCAACATCAATGAGTATCCTTTCCCATTTACTCTATCCTATTTACATATACCCCAGTAACCCCACCATATATTATCTCTCCTATTTACAGACTTAGGGCATGTTCTCTTCCGTTGAAATTCAGTTCAGTTCAGTTCAGGTCAGCTCAGTTCAGCTCTTATGTCTAATGATATTGCTAATGATATAAAGCCAAATTTCATTCTTTTAAGCTCTTATTACAACGACGACAACAACAACAAATAATAATAATAATAATAATAATTATTATTATTATTATTATTATTATTATCAATAAATAATAATAATAATAATAATCATGAATAAATAATAATAATAACAATAATACTAATAATAATAATCAATAATTAATTATAATAATAATAATAATAATAATAATTAATAATAATAATAATAATATTATTATTAATAATAATAATAATGTTGATACAATTCATTGTTCAAATGGTTCTATTTTTTTGATACACATTTCTATTGTTAATCTTATTGAGAAAATTAGAGTACTACACAACTTAAACTAATTTTCATAGTCAGTTAGTTCTTCGTCTTCTTCTTGTCCACCAAGCTCCTCCATTACCTCGGCATTCCTCTGATCTTCTCTTCGCTCCATGACTTCAACTTGGTGCATGAATGGAATCCCTAGTTCATGTAAACGAATAAAATTGTGTAGAGTACAACAAGCAGCGATTATTTGCAATTGAAAACGTAATTCCATTTGTGGCATCAATTTAGGTTGTAGAACCTTCCACCTATTTTTCAGAATCGCAAAAATCCGCTTAATTACATTTCGACAAGACGAGTGTAGGTAATTGAAATGCTCAAACATTCCTTGTGGAGGACCTGATCTCTTGAAATCAGGCAAATGGTACCTCAAATCACGTCCTGTATGGGGACTCAAGTACCCAAGTGTATTAGGATATGCTGAATCAACTACATAGTATTTTCCTGTGCAATAATGATAATGTTAGTTAATGAAACTAATAGATTTTCCCATTTTATTCATGAAATTTAGTTTGTACCAGCGGTGGATGAGGGAATCCAATTCTTGCTTCTCCTAAACTTCGCTTCCAAACGGTGCTATCATGTGCATTGCCTTCGTAGCCTACGTTGATGTGAGTAAACAACATGTTATGTGAACACACTGCCATCACATTCCATGATTTTTTCCCTTTTCGATCTCTGTAAGCCTTGCCCACATCATCGGCAACAACTGCATGTATGAGGGTACCATCAATGGCACCAACACAATCCTAAGCACAAAAGTGAACATGGTTATTACATAGACGCTAATAATCTTGAAAATTTATTGTAAATGAGTACCTTAAAGAAAGGCCAGAGTTTGCTGTTGTTTTGAATTTCAGGAGGTGTTTCATTCAAACTTTGATAAGGTCGAATTATTTGAGTTGACAATGTCTGCAATGCCTCTAATACTTTGTGGAAATACCTCGAAATAGTACATACCCCATGTTGAAATCTTTCAGCAGCATCACGAACGGAAGCAGGTTTAGCAAGCATGTACAAACCTATCCCAAGTTGCTCTTCAATGTGCATATGTTTACGAGAACCATCTGTCAACAATTGTTGTGCTCTGAGGACATTAGCAAGACTTATAAATATTTCTCTACTTAGCCGAAGTTGTTCTTTACACAAATTATGATGGCCTGTAACACCCCCGATTTACTTGCTAATAATAAACAAGAATTAAAGTAAAAATGAACAATCTTTGAATAAAATTGCGGAAGCATACACCTAAATCGGAGGTATTACCGCCACACTCGACAACCTGTCAAGTGTTAAGGCTTACAAAATCCCAATAATTACAACCTAATAAATCTAAGTGAGCTATTTATACAACTTTATAAACTCGTTATAGCATACTAATCGATCACTTGAGCTCCTTTAGCTATGATCACTTGATCAACCTGCTAAAACAATCTTGTCTGCTCACCATTAAGGACAAATTCCAAAATAAATCGTCGCAGGGCCACCATAAGAAAAAAGACATGGCCGCAAACACAAGTAGCACAACAAAATAACACACACGTCAGCAAAAGCTGAGTAATCACCACATATCAGAATACAAGGAATAATTGAATAATCTATATTACTAGCTCAATTAAACAATGTAGTTCGAAACTACATTACACATTGTACTATGGAAGTAACCTTTGTCAAACCCAACCTCGAATAATAATACAATCCTTCACTCACTAACTCATAACCAATAAGTGTGCCACGCTCTTTGTTTTATACCTAGCCTTGGACAAGGGTAATTCGAATAACAAACCAACAAGTATAAAAACTTGAATACTCCCAATAACCAGAAAACACCTTAAACCAGACCACATACGGGCCAATTCCCACTGTAGGGGACCATAGAAAAATAAATAATAAAGATTGTACCTCATTCTTAACTCATGATTATCATCCTCTTACCAACATGCCAAGGACTAAGGTATATAACGCCGAGCCTCAAACCAAGAACAAAATAATAATTCCTAACCTTTTGATCTCATACATCGATCAAATAATCCATTCATAAACTAATTCATAATATCTCAACGATGGCACGTGTTCCCAAATAATACAACAATTTAATTTAGAAATATCTCAACTCTTAGGACAATAATACTAAGACCCAAATATTATTTAACTCACAACCCCAAATAATAAAAATAATTCAAGTAACCCTAAAACCTCGAAGTGATAATATTGCTGAAGTGCGCTCTAATGTAGCAAACAGGAAGGAACCCAACTAAAATTACCGAATATCGAATTATATTTATAACATATCTAATCTACACTTTTAAGTAATACATATTGCATCAAAAATATTGATCCTATTTAGTGGATGCGTATCATTAAAGATGAATACTAAGAGCATACTTCAAAATACTTGACTAATCAATAAGATATAATCAAATTGCACACAAAACATCAACAACATGTGAAAATTCACGAGTACAAAATTGTTAAACAAAATAAAGAATAATTATAACCCAACAACTATCAAGGAATAAGCATGATAACCATAATAAATAGTAAAATCAAATTATAATCTAATGTGTGCTTACATATGCTAGTAATACAAACATCTTCAAATAGGTTCTTGTGATTACATATAGTAAACCATACAAATCAAATTATAATCAAACAACTTCAAAAGATTGATAGTGTAATTACTAGACAAAAATATAACCACACGACTCCAAGGTTATTGATAGTGTGATTACCTTAGCAAAAATTAGGCAAAATTAGGCAAGACACTCCACCTTCACATTCAGCAAGTCACGCACATGAATAGCAAGTTGGGAGAAAGTAATTATTGATTGCTCAAATGTTAACATGGAGATTATAAGTATTAATTGAACTTATGGGGCTGCTATAAACCCACGGACAGAAGGTGAAGAGAAGGATTTTTAATATCAAAACTTACGGCTGCACAAATATTAATAGGGTTAAGATAGTTTATATACGCTTAAAAAAATAAAGAGTCATATTTAAATTAAAATAGGGTTTTAAAACTTTCCGAACTCTAAAATAAAAATATGAGAATAGGAAAGTTATTTAATAAATAAATATAAACTATATATAAAATCATAAAATATTCGGGTATTACATGGCCTGTCAGCATCCTATGAATCCATTGGCTCCCCGTTTCCCCACCAACATGCATAGGAATTCGTTCAACTTGGGACGTCAATCTCCGTAGCTCATACAATGCTATACGTGTCAAACTTTCTTGCACCAACTCATCATCCATTCTACATAACCAACAAAACATTTAACGCAAATTACTTTATACAAAATTTAAAATAAAAAGGATAAATAAAAGTTGATACAAACACGCATAACATAAATAATTGTACCGAGATCATCCGATCTTATTACAACAACATATGTTGTACCTAAAATAGAAAATGAAAATCTGATCACAAACATAAAAGCCGGCAGAAAGTCACAAAATTCCAACCTAACATACTAGTTGTCAACATCAAGACATCTTCAGATATCAATGAACTGAAAGAGGTGTCTGGCTTATACGCTTCATCAGGAAGCATATGCTTCCTGATGAAGTGAAGTCTCCCTTCATCAGAACGCAAAGCGGTGAAAAGATCAATGGTACCGGGGGTTTTGCGAAAGCTATCAAGAATATCTACAGCAAAGGCTTCCCCATACTGTTCTAAAATCCCCATGGAGTCCAAGATACTGAGAACTTCATCAAAAGCATTTTTGGGTTTAGAAGATTGACTCAAAGAGGATCGCCTCAGTACATCAAGACACGCATCAATATCCTCTTCCCTAGACTTTTTACCAGATATTCTAGAAGGCTGGCTGTCATTGCTTTTACGTTTTTTTTAGTCATTTCGGGCAATAGGAGGCTGGATGGCAGTATTGGGGGTTTGGGTTTCATCTCCCTGAACATCATCAGAGTCACCTGCTCCTTCATCTTCATCTTCAACAACATCTTCCTGTTCTTTCTGCCCAAGTGAAGCAGGGGTAAAACTTAAATCACCAGTTGCATAACCACCTTTCAAAATGTTATCCCATTCTTGCACATTCTCGAATGGAGTCCTAAGAAGGGATCTTCCGTTGGCTTTATATTTCTGAAAAAGGATTCCGTTTCAAAGAGATGCATTAGTGGGGAAAAAAAACATATGTGTACATTATAGAAATTTGAAAGGAAAAAAAATACTTAACAAGTACCTTAGAAAAGGCTTGCCATTTTTCTGATTAAAGATCAACTAGAGGGCAATTATTCGGCCCCCATCCAAGACCAGTCCATCTCTTCAATTCTTTCCAAGCTTTATGTTTTTCTTTCATACTCGAGAACCAATTCTTAACAGAAACGACTGAAAATGTCTTTGCTGTCCGGGTGTGTAAAGTATTTGCAACATTGTCCCAATCAACTTTCCCCCCAGCTGGGGTTACATGTTCCGGCAGGATTCCCAAAAGTATGGTCACAATGTCCGGAGTGAATGATGCCCGTTTGGTACTCATTGCAAACAAGATATTGCTAAACATCAATCAAAGTAACAAAACAAACATTACACCACAAACTCCTCTGATGAATTATTTCTACTAACAACAAATTCAATTTGCAATTTGCAACTAAAATATGTGTAATAAATCCAATTAGCAATGAACCAAACAAATTATATGTGTAGATTGATTGGTGTTATTGTTGTACTAGCCTCCAACCAGAAAGCAAAAAAAAAAAAAAAAAAAAAAAAAAAAAAAAAAAAAAGCTCTGAGCCCCATGAATTGTTGGAAACTGTTGAGTAGTGTATTAAAATTTAACCAAGCTACCATACCCAGAGATTGGGTTTTACTTTTTTCATCCTTTTTTATGTCATATAATTTTGGAGTATTGTTGATTAATGGTTTACAAGATGAGCATATCAGGGAAGAATTCCTTTTTGATTTACCCAAATACGTTTCTTCATTCTGTAACCTCTAATGGACAGAACAATGTTAGTTTGCCGTTAATTCTTTCCACCTTCACACTTTCAATAAAAAAAAGTAAGTGATGCAAAGATTAACTTCAACTGCCTTATTCACAAAACACATAATAATGCTACTCAATCACCAGAGCTCAAACATGGTCAAGTTCACAAAATAATTTTCACAATTCGCATGAAACTAATGAAAAACACTAACATATACTGTTGATACTTCAACACAACACATCAATATCGAGTTTACAACACTGTAAATTAATATATACAACGGATAATTAAATACGAACAATGAAAGGATAAATTAATAAAACTCGGGTAAATTGGAAAACACAGATTGATCTACAACTTGATAACAATTTATAAATAATTAAAGCTATAACAAGCCATGAATTATCAATTACATAAAACAATTTCAATTAACAGGAAAACCCCCAAATCATTTAATTTCGAGAAACTGAAGGATAAAAACAACCAAACAACAGCATACAAAGAAATAGATAAATGTATTGGAAACAATACTTCAACTGTCAAGTTAACAGCTTGGAATTCGATAATATTACATGAATTCAACCATCCCAAAAGTATGGATCCACGGCTTACTAACCATTCAATTCATAATTCAATTCATATTAAAATTGTAACAACAACAAATACAAACTAACCAAAAGGAAAATATTCAGCTAACAAAATAGATCTATCTAATACGAAAGGAGGAATGATACTAACCTATCCAAAACAAAACTATCTAAAACAAACTAGGAAGAGTGTTGATACTAACCTTAGCTTTGACAGCTTCACGTAGCAGAACAGCCGCCGAAAAATCAAGCTCAACCGGCTGGGCACCGCCGATCTGGTGGACTACAGGATGAAGGTGACGGCGTCGTTGGGGGCAGGAGGAAGAAGATAGCCTTTTGGGGTTAGCATTAAAGATAGTGGGTTAGGGTGTTGCCGTGTTGGAATGTTGGGCCATTGCTTCTGTTTGCTTTTCGTATTTTTACTTTTCTCTTTTTTTTTTTTAATTTTTTTAAATGGGTTAGATACATGTAAGTGTTTTTTGTTCTTTTGTCATAATACTATTTTATTTTAAAATTAAATAGTATATGTGTTTAAAATATTTAGAGGTTTCAAGTTTTTAATATATTTTCCATAAATTTTATAATTATATAGTATATTTTTCGTAAGAAGCTTAATATGTACATTTGTATATACACATAGCCACATAGGTATAGTAATATATAATCAAAGACCACTAATCCGTAGTTAAAAATCACTAATTAATAAGTTCAGTTCAGTTCAACTCAGCTCAATTCAGTTCAGTTCAGTTCAGTTCAGGCCCTTAATTATTATTTTAGTTTGTAAAATATGTTTATTATTATTATTATTAGTATTATTATTATTATTATTATTATTATTATTATTATTATTACTATTATTATTATTATTATTATTATTATTATTATTATTATTAGTCGAACAAAAATGCGTCAACTATACATTTTCACATTAATAAAAAAAATTAGTAAAATACGAAATACATGAATTAAAAGACATAAATTAAAAATATGAAATACACGGATGAAAATAAGCAACGAAAATAACACACATAATATAAAATTATTAAAATGCTAATTTTTAACCGAGCTCCTTGACCTTACCCATAAATGTTCAACCAAGTCGTTCTTTAATGCATCATGAACTTGTCTATCGCGAATCTCCCCTCTTGAAGCTATCAATCTATTAAAATTATCAGGATCATACTGTCCAGGAGTTACGGTAAATGTTGTTGCATTTCTAGTTGAGGACGTCCCATGCATATTTTCAGGTTGTTCTTGGGCAAATTCAAGTGGATCTTTATAGTTTAAATATGTATCACGCTCGTCTTCAACTATCATGTTGTGGATGATGATGCAAGTCATCATGATTTTCCACATCAACTCTACACTCCATGCCAAAGTAAGCTTCCTAATTATTGCAAACCGAGCTTGTAACACACCAAATGCACGCTCAACATCCTTTCTAGCACTCTCTTGACATGTAGTGAACAATTTATCTTTTAAGGTTTGTGGGACTGCAATAGCGTCTATGAATGTCGACCATTTTGGATAAATCCCATCTGTGAGATAATATCCTTTGTTGTAATTATTTCTGTTAACAGTGAACAAAACTTGTGGAGCACGATTATTTATTATATCATCAAACACCGGATAACGTCGAAGTACATTAATGTCGTTGCAGGATCTAGACGTCCCAAAGAAGGCGTGCCAAATCCATAAATCCTTGGAAGCAATCGCTTCTAAAATAACAGTCATCGTTTTAAATCTTCCTTGATACATTCCTATCCATTCAACTGGACAATTTTTCCAGACCCAATACATGCAATCAATGCTGCCCAACATGCTAGGGAAACCTCTATCCTCCCCTTTTCTAAGGAGGCGTTGGTTATCTTCCAATGTTGGCTTGTGAAGGTACTCAGTTGCAAATTGAGCAATTACTCCGTCGACAAACTGTGCAAGACATTCTCTAGCAGTGCTTTCACCGAGCTTCAAATACTCATCTACTTGATCAGCAAAACAACCATAAGCTAACATACGTATGGCTGTTGTGCATTTCTGAAGGGGTGAAGCACCAAGACGCATGGTAGCATCTTGGTGTTGTTGAAGTAACGGTTAGTTGCACTTAATGTGTTGACAATGTGAAGGAAAAGGGGTCTTCGCATACGAAACCTCCTTCGAAATGTGGTTTCATTGTATACTGGTTGGTCACTAAAGTAATCTGAAACTAAATTGTCATGAGCTGCTTCACGATTTCTCGGCACAGTTATTCATAGTTTTCTTTGACGTTTTTGTACATTTTGTTGTACTGAATTGTTTACAGCTACAAGTACTGCAATTTGCATTACTTGTAATCGATGACTCTCGTTGATAAAATTCATGACCATTTGATCATAGATTTCATCAGTTGAACTTGAAGACGAAGAAGAAGAACTTGAAGAGTTTGAATCGAAATTCATATTATGTTTATTACCAAACAATATTTGAAATAGAAGGTTTTGGGTTTATTTTTTTTAAAAAAAAATGCTACAGGGAAAATAAAGTTGATATTGATAGATGTAGTGTTATTGGGAGTAATATTATGAATTTTATAGATAAAAATAGGATAAGGTTAGTCAGAAGATAAGATTTCTCCCATGCATGGATATGTGGTCATAAAACAAAGTATGTCAGAAGATAAGATTTTGGTTAGATGAAATGTCATGGGAGCAATCTGATAAATTATCTAGTTAAAAAAACGATAAGGTTAGTTAGAAGATAAGATTTCAGATAATGATATGTGGTCATAAAACAAAGGATGTCAGAAGATAAGATTTTGGTTAGATGAAATGTCATGGGTAGCAATCTTATACATTATCACAATAATGTAAAGTAACATTAATAGACTTGAACTCAATTTAGTAAACATAAAGTTCATATTAATACAAAGAAACTACATTCATATTAAAAGGTACATTGACAATAATTCTTCAAAGTTACAATAATAATAAAACATACAACTCATAATCGTAATAACAAATCATGATTACTCGATATAATTAGGTAAATTAAATCAAATCGAAAATCTACTACTTAATTCATCTCTAAGTTTCTTATACATTTCTAATTTAACTTCATCAAGAACGGGCTTCTGCATTAATCTTTCTAACATTCTAAACTTCATGGCCTCGTCCTTTTACCTTTTCTTTACTTCAACTTGTGCTTTTTTAATTTTATCTCTTTCCTTCAACTGATCTAGAAGTCGCCCACCCAAATCATTCAACTTATCACCAACTTCGTTAAAATTTGTGTTTAACGCTTCAAGATTTATACTTGAAGATGAAGTAGTAGATGCTTTACCTTTCATCTTTGTTTGTTTTATGCCAGCAGGTCTTTTACCTCTTCCTCCAACCTCGGATGGTGAATCACGTTGTGATCATTTACCGCTTCCCCCACTTTCGGTTGACGTTTGTTGGCCACCGGGTAACATATTCGATTGATCTTTGGCCAAAGATGGATCCCATTTCGGATATTTTCTCAATTCTGTAAAACAGTGCAATAAGCAAAACATCTTGTTGTTAGTTGCGTAATAATCTTTGTGAGCAAAATTTCTAACCACTACCCTTGGTTCGATAATGGTATTCATATGCATCTACCCATTTACTACAATGTAAATTGATATGATCCCAGCGATTTTGCATAGATTTAATGTTTTACCTTTATTTCATCGGGGTTTTCTATTCTAGAACTGTAACACCCTAGAAATTCCTTTCCTTTAAATACACACTTTACTCTTTTAAAAAAACGACTTAGGAAGATCTAAGACATTACCGCCACCGTGAAAACGGCTAAGGCAATTATCAAAGAAACACAGCGGAAGACTTGAAAGTCAAAATTAAGAAATAACATAATTTAAAAACCAAACTAAACAAAAGTAAAGTTGAAAATCAACAAAACCAAGTTAACTAAAATCCATTACAACTTGGAACCTCTTAATGCCCTTATTCAAAACCGATCAATCAAACAATAGTGTTAGTCCAACAATCAATAAAACAAAATATCCAAAACATAAACATCTCACATCCTAGTGAAAACTAGCATAGTTCTCTCTTCACTCATGCCCCATCATGAACATGCCTCAATACCTGAAAAGAGTATCTCTACTTGCCCCCACTACTCTCCATTAAAATGGATCATCATAGGGCCAAGATAAAGACATAGCCAGAGACAAACAATACACACAATCAGCAAAGCTGAGTACAAAAGCGTATTTAAACACACTAACATGAAATTCCTAGCATCACACATACTTACCTCATTGCACCTGTTTACAAGCACACACAACAAACAACATGACTCTTTAACTGGACACAGATTAATTTATTTAGCGTTGATTACACATCGAACGGGTTTCCAACCAAACCTGCCTCAATAAATTGAGGACCACTGACACGGGAGCTAACCATGCCAGCATCACCTGTGCCACACATTGGTGGCGGAATTCCAGCGCATAATAATAATAAAAGGGAATATACAGCGTCCTGTATTCCATTAGAAGTTATGGTTAAATATAAAACCCCATAACTCCCCCCATATGTTCATACTCAAGGTATATACGTTCCAAGAGTTTTGGTGCGTAATCTCTTTCACTTTACGTTGTTTACATATTATTAGACTTGGTGATGACTCACAAAGCATAACAATTCAATCATCAATAATAATTCAAACAAACAAACATACCAATTTAATTCTTGAATGATTAGTGACCACATATAATTTAATGTTGAACCCTTTTTAAATCTACCTCAGTGTCAAGACACCTTAAACGCATAAAGCGCCAACAATCCTATCCCTCGGTGTTAAAAACACTTAAGTGCACAAAGGCACCAACATACTATTTATTCCTTGTGTACATAGACACTTATATAGCTCCTTCCTCATGCTTAATGCATCAATAAAAATTATATGAAATATAATAAAATTCCTTTTTAATATTCCAAACATAATTAAACAATTAGTTTAATTAATCATGCTCTCTAACATGCCATAAATAAATATGTAGTCCATACACTCATGCCAAAAATATAATTTCCAATCCATAGATCATCACAAATAAATTCATGCTTCATAATTCAATCACCAATACTAATAATTCACAACTTAATACATGAACCTTAGCATGATACTACTTGTAATTGATTGAAACCAAACCTAACATGATTCTACATCATCAAATATGCTAAGTACGCGAACGTACCTTGAATATGATCTTAAATTCGCCACGACTAGTAAAAATCGCTTACTTCAAAGTCTCCTACACATTAAAATTATAATAGTGTATCAAAGTCCACTCTAAACAAATTTCCAGCAATATATACTATTTTAAAACCCTTCATAAATTAATTAGAATAAGCTGAAATTATATTTAGAACACCATAATTAAGTCCCCTTTAATGGGTAATTTAAATTCCCTTTAAAAACATAAAATTTAGGTTTCTACTTAAAATTCCTGCACTATTTTTATAATTAAAACTTGCTGAAAATTAGTCTTAAAGCACTTAAATTGAAGGTCTAAACATTAATACATCATATACTTTCATAATTTCATAAATCAAGAACCTAGGGTTTCAAAAATTGGGGCTTTTTAATTAAAATCAAATCTGAAAATTAATTAACATGATTACAACATTCAAACATCAAGATTTGATCCCAAAACTCATACTTTATAATTAGATCTAAGCATAGATTAAATAAAAACAAGAAATATTATTTTTTTTTTGAAGAACCGACGGCAGCAGCAGCCACCACGGCACGGCTGGGCTGCTGCCGCCTGTGCCGCCGCGGCTGCTGGCCGTGTGCTGGTGGCGCGCGGTGGTGTGTGGTGGTAGCGGTCCGGCCACGTGCATGGTGGTGGTGGTGGCCGGCCGTGAGAAAGGGGAAGGGGAAAAGGAAGAGAAAAAAAAAGAAAGGAAAATAAGGAGAAAAGGGGAGAAGTTTACCTTGGGTTTTCTCCACTCTGGGCAAAGTTGATTTGCCTCATAAGTGGGATATTTATACCCCTTCTCTTCCAACCCTTTTACCCTAAACTTTCCTCTTTTAAATTTTCCTAATCCCTTCCCAAATAAAACTTGTTAAAAAAATAACTTTCTTAAATTAAAACCCCATCTTTTAAAATAAAAATAATTAAATAAACTTTCCTTTTATAATAATATTAATAAAAATACTTTAATTAAAATGATTATAACTAATTAAATATTTCATTAAATACATACTTTAAATAAAATACGTATAAAAATACGGGGTATTACAAGAACGTTCGTAGCGGTTATAGATGTCAAACTATAACCCACTTCTCTTTGTCTTGGTTCCTCTCACTACTTCACCCCCGCGTTTATGTAGGCCGTTACAAGTGCTTTGTCTTCAGCTATGCTCCATGATTGGTTTTTCCTTTGCCCGGTGGTATTGACATTTTGTTCGGAAACAATTTCGACATCAACATTGTTAATGTATTCTAGATGTTGCGCCCCCACTAATTGTTCCAGATGTTCATCACCACTCTCCTCTAATGGAATTGCATTGCTACCACCAAAACCTCCCGGTGATTGATCCATGTTTTGAGTGAAATGTTCAGAAATGGGAAAACCCGGCATATTACCAAGAGATTGTTGAGATGACGAGCTACTTTGAGGAAAAGGGAAAGAAGGTTAACATTGTGGAATATTAATGACATTTATTGGTCTTGATTGACTATTAACACTACTACATTTTTAATCAAATGCAACGAAAAAAAAAGAGCTTACGTAACGGCCCTTTTGTTACCGTTGCATTAGACAAGCCTATTGCAACGGCTTATACTTCATTACTTCAAAAATGGAGCTAACACGACGGTTTTAATAGGTCGTTGCAATAGGAGTGATAGTACAACGGTTGACTGGGCTATTGCCACGGCAATAGTTTTGAATTTGAGAAGCGCTGAAATTTTAATTATTCCCGCTTTATGAGTTTCCAAAATTTGAACCGTCCATTGTCCACACGTTTTTTAGCCAAAATAAAAAAAGAAAATAAACAAAACAAATTCCATTCATTTCATATCACTTTTGGCATGCTAGGGTTCTCACTTGCTGCTCTAATATAGAGAATAGTTGAGGAAGAAAGGGAGAATCGGGAATCGATTGCTTTAATAACGAAGCAATTGCTTGAATTACGATGTAATCGGGAGTAATTAACCCAATCACTCCCTTTTCAAAATTATTCCCAATTGCTTCTCTAATTTTCACAGATTACATTTCAGTTGGAAGGCGGGGAATGCTTTGACTATGGTGAACGACAGCTCTTGGGCCACGACGAATGACTACATTGAAGCTCAGGTAAACGACAATATATGTTCATTAGGCCATCGATCCTTAAATTTATGTAATTAAGGTTTAAATTGTTTTCATACCTTTGTTTAATTCTCATGTAAGAGTGCCAATATATGTTCTTTAGTCGTTCATTTCCTCTTCAATTTACAGAATTGAATGGTATGCCTATAAGCTTTCACAATTGGTAGTACTTGTTAATGACCTATTTAAAAGAGGTGTTAATGTTAAATGTCCTTTCAGAATTTTGAAGTTATTTGCTTGAATTTTGATATGGATTATTGTTTTATTGATGTGTTTTGTGGGTTTTTAATTTTCCTATTGGAATTTTTCTGTTGCTGCTGCCTTGATTCCATGGTGGTTGTAGCTAGACTGCCTTGTTCGATTTAATTAAGTATTCAAATTATGTATAGAGATTTACTCTAATCAATTTGTAGCTTACATTAAATTGTGTTAATCACAATTTTAACGATTATAAGAGTAACTGAAGTAATATTGGTTGTCACTTGGATGTGATTTTTAGTGTAGAAAGAAATTCATGGGGAATAGAAGCCATCCATGTCTCAGGTCCTTCAATCCTTATTATGATTATTATACTCATGAATTGTCAAATTTGGATGCCTCATAAGAGATGAGTGCTGCACTGACTAGATATTAAGATCAATATCTTACATAGGATTAAACAAAAGCATTATTTTGATGAGTTGCTTGTGTGTCTTATTTTTGATGTAAATATTTATTTTCGTCAATATGCTATCTACTACTGCATTATTAGTTGCTTGTGCAGTTTAGTACCTGTTAAAAGTGTGGGAAAACTTTAGAAAGTGAACTATGAGATTAAATATTTAGCACACTTAATTGTTAAACGTCTTGTTACCTGTCATGTAGCTATCATGCTATGTCTACTAAAAGATGAATTTTCTATAAAATTAGATACTATTTCCATCCAGTGATAGAACATTATGTTAGCATGTCTTAGAATAAACCTCCACTATTCTATAACGTTGACTAATCTAATGTATTAAAGTGCTACAATATGCATTAATCCTATCCTATCATGGTTGCACAACCTTATAGTACATTTTAATATTATTGTCAGTGGAAATCATTTGTTTAGGAAGGTTAGCCTTCCATGCATACATAGTTTGGCCCGTTTGGTTTTTTTTTTGGTTTGATGTAAAACAATTTTAACTGAAAATTAGTTTTCATGAAAAACACATTTTCAAGGAAAAGCACAATTGCATATTAGTTTTCCTTTTGTTTGGTTGCATACAAGAAAAGTTCAAGAAAAATAAGAAACAAAAGTGGAAATGTAAGGATGAATGAGAGGGAAGTAAAAAAGGAAATAAAGAGAAGAGAGGAAAATGTGGCTTCTCTTGTTTTGTGAAGGAAAATCTTTTCCATCATTAAAGATGGACTTTTCCACCCTTGGGAAAATTTTTTCCACAAATTTTTTCCACCCTTGGGAAAATTATTTCCACCCCTTCACAAACCAAACAATGGAAAAAGGGAAAAAAATGGAAAAAATCATTTTTCATGAAAATATTTTACATCAAACCAAATGAGTCCTTAATCTTAATGATAGTAGTGATAGTACATATGTGTTTGAAATTGCAAGTACAATAGTGAGGCAAGGTAGAAGATCAAAATGGCTAGCAGGCTAGGTATGTGTAAGAATCCTTGTGATGTATAAGGCTTATATAAATTGACCAAATTATATAGATGCTTTGGTGTATATTTTAACAATGACATATTTTTTTTTCTAGTTTCTACTTCTGATGTGCACTTATCCTCTCTTTCTTTTGATTGTGTAGTGAAGAATTTGGCGTTAGTTCAAGTATGTAAATGCTTGTAGGTTGCTGTCGAGGTACAAATCTTCACCTTAGATTTTGTTGTTATTTGTTATTTACCTTGAAGCCAAGTCATGGAATCTCTCTGTTAATGGAGTTCACTATATCCAAATCACCGATCAATTGCCATAAAATGCGCACTTCAAACACTTGAGACAGGCTAAACAACCTTTTCTTATGACTTTTACACCTTTTATGTCGTCTTTATTTAATTAATTTATCAGGGGATAACGTCTAAGTTGTTATTTTGTGATATGTATCCCCCCTGCACAAGTGCTAGAGATTACAATGATTGGTTTATATTGTGTTTTTTTATTATTAGTATGGTTATAAGGAGTTTAGCTGTTATTTATTTCTATTTTGTGAGTAAATTAGTTTCAGCTTCCTGTAATGGTTGGTAAGAGGTGTTTTCAGGTTTAGACTATAGAAGCAGTTTCTTATCCTCTTAATGTCTTCTTTATACAGACATATTTCATGGATTCCTGGTATTTTTATGTAGACAGCGGCATGCATGAAATAGGAGTTACAATTGCTATTGCTTTTTTATTTTAGTGTGATTCTTATTTATAAGATAGTTAGTGTTTCATATGTGGTCTTTTTTGTTGGTTATTTGATTAATAATTTTTGTGTGGCCTTATATGTTGGTTAATGTTTCTTGTAATCTTAAGGCATAAATTCTTGAGAAAAATTGTAATTTTTTTTTTCTTTCTATTTACTATGCAGGGACTACAATTAATTACACAAGCAATGGGCTAAAGGAGGAGAATTTTAAACTTTCAACTAATGTCAAAATTATGTGTTTAGTGAACACACCTTTAGCTATAAGTAATGATTGAAGTTGTAAATTTTTATAAGTGCAACATTATGTATATGTACTATTGATTCTTTAATACTAATAAAGTTTCCCTTTATTTTGTCATTAACATGTGGATTCATATAGATTTTTAGTTTTTCTAATAATAATAAATTATTATTATTATTATTATTATTATTATTATTATTATTATTATTATTATTGACACTAGGTATAGGGAACCGTGGCATTAGGGTATATGCACTGTGGCATTAGGTATAGGATACCGTGGCAATAGGTATTATAGATATTGTCACGGCAATAATGTTGTCGTTGCATCATGTATTGATCTAATGCAACGGATCATTGATGTCGTGGCATTAGGTGGTATATGTCGTTGCATTAGATCTATTGCAATGCCAGTAGATGCCACGGTACATAGCCGTTGCATTAGGCCTAATGCCGCGGATTTTGATGTCTAATGCAACGGATTTAGGGGTTGCAATAGGTCAAAAATGTAGTAGTGTAAACCATTGCAAAGCAGCTTGAAAGTGAGGATTACTCAATAAATTCGGGTCAAAAGGAGGATTATTTTGATTATATTGAAAGTTTGGATTATTTGGAAAATTCATATTATTCCCGTAATTTGAATTATTACGATCCATATGAAGGGTATTTGAAATTGGAAGTGAAATTTGCGAAAAAAATTGTTTGAATGATATTAGATGTTTTCGACAATATTGAGATTAATGGGGAAAAATGCAAAAACTGAAAGTGTGTGAAAAATATGGAAAAATTATACTCATTTCATACAGAAATTTTTTTAATGACCGTTGGTGTTGTTTTCTGAAATAAGTTACCGTTAACAAGTTATAGCCGTTTTAGAGATTTAAGTCACAAAAAATATGTGACCTCTAAAGTTGTGACAAGTGTCACAACTTAACTTGTGCATACTTTGACATTTGACCGTTCTTTTAGGTCATTCGTTTGGTATTTTGCTCCCAACGGTTACTTTTCCTTTTTTTTCTTCTTTTTCTTTTGTTTGCTTTGGCACGTGGGTCGAAGCTTTGTTTCCTTTCCACACAAAGGAAATGCTGTTTTCCTAATCAGGAGAGGATCCTTTTAGCAAATCTAGCATTCAAGAGGAAGCTAAAATGTACATAAAAGGAGAGCTAAAAGGATAGATATCCTCTTGAATGTTGGTGCTCTAATATTCTTCACCTAAACACTCAAATTACATACTTATTCTTATCCTACCAGTACTGACTATAGCATTGGAACCATTTACCTCAGACATAACCCCAAGGGCAGCTAATCTACGTTAACTGTACATGTATTTAGTTAACGACAAACCATTACTAGCACAAATACAAGTTGCCGGAGCACACCCAGAACATATTCGACTATAAACCGATCCCCAACAAGGAACACAAAAAAAGGGTTCATAAAATATGTTTGAAAATAGGATAGTACACCCGGCCGGTGCACCATGTATGGTGCACCCATAAGGTGGAAAGAACATACGGTTGTTTGATAAAGAACATACCGTGTTTGACAAAGAACATACCCATATATGTTTGATAATATGTTCTTTTATACTTATGTTCTTTAACTTATATTATACATGTTTTTTGGGTTTCAATAATATAAAGTATGTTCTTTGAATTTGGCTTGTATGTTCTTGAGGTAATGAGTAACGCATAAATTCCTTTTTTTTTTATCATATATCTTTTTTATTATCGTATGTTGATCAGTGTGTTCTTCGGGTATATATTATATGTTCTTTAAATTATAACTTATATTCTATTAACCTATGCTATTTTGAATTTTAAAATTTTAAATTTAATTTGAAAAATGAATTCTTGAATTTTTTTTTAGTTGAAAATATTTTAGAGAGAGAAAACTAAAATTATTATGGAAAGTTGAATTTTTGGAGAGAGAGAAAACTATTTTTGGGAAAAATGTTTTAGAGAGAGGATTTTTTTCCGTTAATGTGTAATTTTTCATAAATTTTTTATAAAATTTTTATCACGTTCTCTTTTTTTTTTTGACATTCCAAACCCCAACAAATATATTAATGAGAAAATCAAGTTACATCAAGGGCAACAACATTACAAACGCAGGGTGGGACTTCTTCAATCCAAACCCTCATTTCACTAAAAGATCTGCTAAGATTGGCAAGCTTGTGGCTACAATATTTCCTTTCCTACCTACATGACTGAAAGCTAAAGAGGAGCAGCGATTAGCAAGCTTGTGAATGTCTTCAATAATAGTACCAACAGCAGATGCGAACCTAGCACCCTTCACAAGCTTAAAGTAGAGGCTTTGAAAGTCCACTTCCAAAATCAGGTGGCGAAGGCCAGCATCAAGAGCAATTGAAATAGCGTGCCTAGCAGCCATTGCTTCCGCAACTTCAACCTCGAAAGAACCTACCATTGAGCAGCACGTAGCAACCATTACATCCCCCATCCAATCCCTCATTACAACACCAAAACCAACCAAGTTATCCTCAAAGCAAGCAGCATCAACATTTATTTTATAGACACCCACATCAGGGGGGGACCAGGACTGATTACATGCCCCTAAAGTGCCCAACGAAATAGCAGCAGCATTATTGGATTTAGCATATTCACCCACAAGACTAGCAGCAATCGTAAAGACCTTATCCACTGTTGTATTTTTTGCTCAAACACAAAGGCGTTTCTTTTCAACCAAATCCCCCAAAGTAAACACCAAAACAGATCCCACCAGCTTTTCTCTTTATATACGGAAGACAGAGCAAAAATGTACTCAAAAACAGAATTTGAGAGTAAATTAGACACATCAAGGCGAAGAGGTGAGGCATACCAAATCATACGGGCATCATGACAGGTGAAGAGAGCGTGAAGTAGTGACTCAACTCCATCACCACAACAAGGGCAAGTGACATCAACACACATCCCACGCTTAGATAAAGATGCACGAACAGCAATGCTGTCATGAAGAACACGCCAGCCAAACATTTTAATTTTTGGAGGGATTTTAGCCTTCCACAGCAAATTCCATACACCCAGGCTGCTGTCAACAGAAGAGGAGGCCACAGCAGCAGACTTCATTTTCATCTCCACATGATACGCACTTCTGACAAAGAAATCCCCATTTTTTGTATGATGCCAAGACCAAACATCCGCCCCACCATATCTAGCAATTGGGATTTTTAAGATCTCTTCCACCTCCCAAGCCAAAAAGTGAGTGTTTAAAGTGTCAACACACCACTCCCCATCAGCAATTAATTCACTAACCATAGAGGGTTTATCATCACGGCGAGGTTGCATAGGCAAAGGTCGGAAAGAGGGCAAAGTAAGGATCCAAGGTTCACTCCAGACAGCAGTAGAGGAACCACTCACAATGGTTTTCACGTTCTGTTTGTAATGTCTTTATGTTGTTTAATAATGCATGTTTATTGTTAAACATAAACATGTTCCTTTTCAAAAATCTGCACGATCTTTTTCGATCATCTAAATGTTCTTTCCACCTTTTTTTTAATTAATCGGGTGCACCATACTCACGGTGCACCCGGGTAAACAAATCATGCATTAAAATATGTTACCCATACTTGTGAGGATGATCTACAAGTTTAGTTAATTAAAATCTTGAGGAGTAATTTATACGAAAGATTAACTTCTAATCAACTGTGGTTTTTTAGTCTATTGCAAATTACTAGGGTGGCATGATTACCCGCTCCTTTTTTTTCAAAAAAAAAAAGATCACTTAGACCGACATATTTGTTAAGAAATAACTTTGACCATTAATATATTTAATTGTCTATTAGTAAACATTGTAAAAAAAAAAATTAAATTATGATAATAAACATTGTGACTAATCTAATGATATACTTCGTATTATATAAGGTCATTTCCAATGGTGAGTCATGGAAATTTTTGTAGGCGAGAGAGAATATTTTTTGTAAAGAATATTAATAAGTTGGTATATAAACTTAGATACTCAAAAACTAGTTTGATATTCAACTTTAAGTCTCAATTGAAAAATATGTAGGCCCTTATTAATATTATTATAATTTTTATTTATTTATTTTTTCTAGTCACAACAATCTTTATTTATTGTTTTTTTTAAGGGCACAACAATATTTTATTATAAAAGGAAAATTTGTCAATTACTACCGCGTATTAATGTCATTTTGAAAATTACTACGACCTCAAATTAAAAAACCTGCGAATTACTACCATAAAAAAAATTTAAAAATTTGATTTTTTTTTTCCTGATTCTACTTAAGCTCATTTATGACGTCATTTTTTTCCCTTATCCCACGTTTAACCCTTGGTTAACCATTTAAAAGCTTCAAAAAAAAAAAAAAAAAATAAATCCCCTAAACCATGGTTAGTTACTCTAGCTAACTAATTTTCCTCCTTCACCATTTGTTAGACAACCTCCAAGCTTCTTGCTCCAAATTCATCACACTAATTTTTCCCATCTATCCTCTAAGCTAAGTGCTCCAAGTGAACATGTAATTTGCCTCTAATAAATTCCTCTTTAGGGTTTTCGAATTCTAGGGTTTTCGTAGGGTTTTCAAATTTTAGGGTAAATATACATAATGATTTTGGTTAATTTATATAAGGCTTTTGTATTTTTCTTCGTACTAAGCTATTAATTAAGCATAATATATGTGATTTTTTTTTAATTAAGCTCAACGAATTCTTACGTGGAATTGTATTGTTTCTTTTCGGTCCTCCTACTTCAGTGATCCCTCCCTTTTCCTTCATTGCTCGAATTTCTTGTCAATTTTGCAAAGTAAATGATTTGTTATAGAGTAAAAGATTTGTTACATCAATTTGTAGAGTAGTGTTCTTCAAGGAGGTTGAAGGTTAGAGGGTTAAAGTGAAATTATGAGAGAGAGAAAGAAAAGAAAGGGGTTTAAGTTTAGCTGGAATAATCATGGATTAAAGGATTTTTTTTTTTTTGGTCTTTAAATGCTTAACTAATGATTAAACGTGATTAAGGAGAAAAATGGCGTCATAAATGGTCTTAAGTCGAGTATAAAAGTAAAATCAAAATTTAAAAAAATTTTACTGTAGTAATTCACAACTTTTTTTTTAATTCGTGGTAATAATTTTCAAAATGACATTAATACGCGGTAGTAATTGGCAAATTCTTAAAAAAAAAAAAAAAAAAAAAAAAAAAAAAAAGGATATGGTAGGCCATAATAGAAAGTGACATTAGTATTTTGAATTTCACCGTTAGTAAATTATTATATTACATGAGTTTCTAAATTAAGAATTGATTGGATATCACCATTATTGGATGTTAGAAACAACTCATTTTGTATTTCATTACTCACAATTGAGTCTTTGGGTGTAAGAAAGGGAGGGGCCAGAGTTGTTTCATGGTGGGGGAAGGAAATAGAAAGGGTAATTGGGTGAATTTCCTGGGTGGTCGGGCTTAAGGGTATCCATAATTCAAATCAAAACCGAAATCCAATCCAATCCAAACCGAACTATCAATTCGGATAAGATCCAAACTTTAAATCGAATCGGATCAGATTGAGATTTTTTGAAAAAATTTGGATTTTCGGATTGGACGATCCGAATAAAACCGAAAATCGAATGGTAAAATTAAGCTTGTATGAATATGGACAACTTTGTTTATGATTGAGCTTTTGAAGTTTAGCCTAAATACTTACTATTTTGGGTGTTTTTAGTCCCTCAGGTGAGTTACAACTCGAAGATTAGTCCGGCGCGGCCTGTACCTGCAAAACAACAGAGACTCCGGTTGGTTGGAGTTCTGCCTCCGACGATCAATTTAGAACGTGTAGTGAGTAAAAAGTGCGGAAAAAGGTAAAAGTGAGATCTTCTCAGATCCCGAGATCAGGTGATTTCTCTGATGTGAGAGAAAAGTAGGTGTGAGGTAATAAATGAACGTGTCCCAAAATGGGGAAAATCTCCCTATTTATAGGGTCATTAGAAATTGTGCCCTTACCTAGGTCATGTGACCTAGATTTGGTGGCTGCCCCCGTTTTGGTGGCTTTTTAGGGAATTGGGCCTATGAAGGCCGCCATTCCTTCTCCTGACAGTGGATTCCACGTGTCATCTTGCTAGTGGCCCAAGTTGAACCAATATTGGGAGGACACATGTCCTGATTTCGTTGGACCATGTGGCGTGGTAATTTTTACCCAAAACATTTGCCCCTCACAGATGTGATGTGGCGTGCCACGTGGCATCTGTGACACCTGTCACTCACTGATTGATGGAACAGTTTTTTACTGTTCACCTTCTAGGGAAATTACCAAGGTATTCCTGGAATTACCCCTCTATAAATACAGAGTTTACCCCTCATTTTTCGGATAATCACGAAAAAATTGAGAGAATTTGAGAGAATTTTTCAAAGAAGAGTGTTATCTGCCGCTTGCTACAGTTCGTCTGCTTCAACCAGCTCAGTTCCTTTCAACCAGTACCTTCTGTAAGGTAACCGCCTGACTCTTTTCTCCTTAAAGTTTTAAAATCTCTGTCTGTGTTTGTCTTTTCATTGCTTTCATAAATGGTTTCACAAACACACACGGCATGGCCTAGGATAGTTGTCAGTCGATCACCTGGGACGGCTGAATCTAGGACTAGGGTGCCGTCTGCCCCATTCTGCATTCGTCCCCCAATCTGACCGTCTCTGTGTCTCTGTAGGACACTATGGCCAAAATTAAGAGAACAACTCAGGGTCCTAGTAAGGAGAGGATGAGGGTTCCATTAGGGTGCCCAGGAGCAAAGTAAACTATGATGTGCCTGGTGCCCCAAGTACCCCAGGTGACTCCATTCTGCAAGAGTCGGATGATTCAGTCAGTAAAGGGTCCAAATTTGGACAAGGGTCCTCCCACACAAGCATTTCTTCAGGCGGCTCCAAAACTGAGTAAGAGTCGATTGATGGGTCTGAGGAAGAGTCTGCCTCTCCTGAGAGAGGTCAGGGAGAGGCATCCTCCTCTATTCAAGACAAATACACCCCTTACTTCACACACATCTCCCTTTCTAACCAGAAACTTATGCTAAAAGGCCTAGATGACTTCCGGGACACATATGTGATGGGGGCGGGGTATGAAATTAGTGTCCCTGCCTTGGGGGACGCAGTCGTATGGCCTCTAAACCAAAGTTACAAAGACTCGAGCTTTGGTTGTTATGCGGCCGTGATACAGGCGGGCCTTCGATTCCCCTTGGATCCGGCTGTTGAAGCGACCCTGGACAGGTACTGCCTGGGGGTATGGCAACTTACCCCCAATTCCTAGGTTAACATTTTAGGGTTCGTGGCCGGCTGCAGGATGCAAGGCATTGAACCAAGCTTTGAGGCGTTTGCCTCTATGAATTATTTGAGCAAGGCTCCAAAGACAGCCGGTCCCGCGCGGCTAGTATGCCCTTACAAGTAATAAGGGGTATATGATGACTCTTGTAAAAGAGTCAAAGTGGAAAGATTGGAGAAATAAATTCTACATGATATCTTCTCTAGATACCAGCCGGAACGCGAAGTTCAACTCTTGGAACCAAAATACCTATCTCCTGGGCCAGAAAGCACTTCTCTCGCCTATATCTGAAAAGGGCTGAGATCAGATTCTGGAGCCTGGTTTATTCAAGGTGGAGAGTAAGACCATAAAGGGGAGAGCCGAGAAAGAGATAACCTTTAATAGTTATATCCCCAACTACGAATAGCTTATGGACCCAACCTATCTGGCCGCCTGTGGCCCTTAGTTTAAAGAAGAGTCGAGGTGGATAGCTGGATGAGTGTCTTATTATGCATTATATTGTTTTTGTTTATGCTTTTCTAACCACCTATTCGGCCTTTTGCAGAAGAAGCAATGTCTCAGCTGACCCCAAACAAGAAGCCAAGCGGCTTCGCCTCCGCCTGCCACCAAATGATATATAAGAAAAATCAAATCTTCAAGCGAGAACAGCTTGAGCATGTAAGCCTAATACATTCGGCTCTTTTCCTTTGAATTGAAACACACACATGTTTACTAAGTGTTTGATTTTCTTGCAGGAGGATTCAATCAAGCCCCCTCGTCTTGCCTAGGTTAAACTTGAAGCCCCCCAAGTGGCCTACTGGTGAAGAGGGGCAAACTCCCCCCAAGCGGCCCTGAAGACTGTTGCGCACAAGCCCTCCGCTAGCAATTATGAGTCTCATCCTTCAACTGGTGGAAAATTGCCGACTGCTATGGCTGCCCTTAAGCAGGTGGCTGACTCCAAATCTTCAAAGGAGTCGCCTACTATTGGGGCAGGCTCTCCTGGCAAGCGCCGCGACAAATAGGTCGAGGACTTGGCTGTCATCTTAGGTATTTGATACTTGGTCAAATTATTTTTACAAGTGTAGCTTTCCATACGGCCTCCCAATATCTTAGGAGGTTTAGGCTCATTTATACCAGATGTATATCAACTAACACCCAATTTTATTTATTATGCAGAATCTCCCCAAGCGCCGGATGTTCGGCAAATTGCCAAGGACATATTTCGGGCCGTCTCTACCGAGCAAAGGGACTCCATCAAGGGAGTTGGCACCATGAACTTTGAAGCCATACTGGCTCTTCTCGTTGAGGTGAAAATATTTCTAAGTTAAAAACTTTTGAGATTTTATTTCTAGGCCGTCTGTTTTAGTAAAGGCCTCAACTTCTCTGATCGGATACAGGTTATGCTGCGAGTGAATGGGCTCAAAAAGCCTTTCAACGAGAAGACCAAGGAGGTAAGAGTTGCCAACCTTAGGGCCGCTTCCAATCTCGACCAGGCATTGTATGATGTTAAATAAAACTGAGTTACCAACTCAGGAAATCTTGTATTTGCAGGCGGCTGCCAACTTGCAAATCAAGAAAGATTTGGAGGCGGACCAAAAGAAGGTGACTGAGCTTAAGGGGGGGCTAAAGACAACCCAAGCGGAACTTGGCAAGCTACAAGACATCGATAGGGACACAGAGTCGACATGTCGAGAACTTACATAAGGGGAAGGATCGAAGAAGCTCGCAGATGGTGAACAATATAGGCAATTGGTTGGCTGTCTGATATACTTGGCAGTGACAAGGCCAGAATTAGCTTATTCGGTGCATATTTTGTCACAATCTATGCAATGCCCCAAAGAGGAACATTGGGAGGCAGCAATGAGAGTAGTTAGATATTTGAAGAAATGTCCGAGTCAAGGCATCCTTTTGAGGTCTGATAGTAGTTTCCAGTTAGAAGGATGGTGTGACTCGGATTGGGCAAGTTGTCACTTGACTCATAGATCGTTGACTAGTTGGTTTGTATTACTTGGGTTGTCTTGGAAGACTAAAAAGCAGCACATAGTTTCTAAAAGCTCCACAGAGGTAGAGTATAGGTCAATGGTAGGGTTAACATGTGAGTTGAAATGGTTGAAACAATTACTTCGAGCTGAGATTTGGGTGTGGAGCATAAGCAAGGTATGAACATGTATTGTAATAGTCAATCAGCACTTCATATCGCTAACAATCCGGTGTTCCATGAGAGGACAAAACATATTGAAGTAGATTGTCATTTTATTCAAGATTCCATTAAGAAGGTGTGATTAGGCCATCGTAGGTTTCCACGAAGATTCAATTGGCGGACATTTTTACAAAAGCCTTAGGAAAGGCGCAATTTGAGTTTTTTCTTGACAAGATGGGATTCGAGATCTACATGCTCAATCTTGAGGGGGGATGTTAAGATAATAATTAGGAATATTGTATAATATCTTTAGATTTCCTAGTTATGTGTCTATCTTAGGCCTTATTTGGTTGCATATGGGAATTAAAATGCCTATAGTAAGCTATAATACATGGAAAACTTTATTGCCTAGAAAAATACTAAAATTGTGTTTGGTTGACATATAGGAGATCGTATTTCCCATAAATTAGTTTATTCTATGTTTTGTTTGGTTAACTTATATAATACCCATGTATTATTATAACTTGAACTACTTTTCCAAAATTTTGAGGAAAATAATGTAATTTCACCCAACATACATGTGGGAAGTTTGAGTGACTAAGGTAGGGTGTGGGAAATTAATTCCCATGTTTTATAGGAATTCCAAATTCCTTAGGAATTTTTACTTCCTACGTTATTGTCAACCAAACAACTACTCCTAAACACATTTCCCATGAATTTGTATTTCCCCTATTATTGAAGTCTTGTTAGGGTTAGAAATATCTCTTGTAACTATATATATTCCTCACATATAAATGAGAGACCGAAAGAGAAAAAGAATAGAGAGAAGAGAGTACCGATTCTTTGTTCCAATTTTTAGGGTTTAAGAATCGGTATCGAGAGATAAAATGAATTTGTATTTCCCCTATTCTGAAAAGAATCAGTACTTTCTTGTCTCTATTCTTTTTCTCTCTCGGTCTCTCCTATCTCTTTTAGGGTTTTAGATTTCTGGGTCGTTTAGGTCGGAATTAGTCTAATTTTTTCGAAAATTAGACTCTTTTCTACCCTTTTCCTTTAATTTAATTCAGTTATTTGTTGTTTATTTTGTTCTCTCCCTTTATGAGAGATTGTTCTAATTTTGTACTCCTAACTCGTAAGAGGGATTTTGATTCCATCTATAAATGATAATTTTATTATTACGGTTCTAATAATAATAATTGAGAAGGTGATTTGGAATCAAATAAGTTTAGGGTTTCCATCAACTCTAAGATCAAAACATCGACGCAGATTGCGAAGGTTGTCTCTACTTGAGAAGATGCGAATACATCGAAAATCATTATTCGCATCAAGTTTGATGCGAATATGAGGTTAGGGTTTTCCATCAATTCTACAATCAAAACATCAACGCAGATTGTGAAGGCCTCTACTTGGAAAGATGCGAATACATTGAAAATCATTGCTCGTGTCAAGTTTGAAGTGGTGGAGTATGAGCTATGATAGATATGCAAAATAGTTATAATTTTGATTGTAAAGGTTATGCTATTTTTTTTGTAAGGGGGCGCTTGGTTCGCAAAATATAGGTATGACGTATGATTTTAGAATGACTAAAACCCATACCATATGTTTGGTTGTCAAAAGTATGAATTTTAAACCCATACTTCAAACCCATGAGGTATGAGGTTTAAAAACCTTTGGGGGGAGGTGGGTTTGGCTCATTCCATTCCCTTAGATATCAAATACATGGTATTAAGGGGATGAGATTCCATTTCAGAATTGTAACAAACACATTATTAAGTATCAAGTTCCAACCTGATACAATCTTAACCCCAATCCTGATTACAAACCTATACCACTCTGCGAACCAAACACTCCGCAAGTTTTTCTAACAAATCAATCAATCAATCAATCATAACTATATACTAAAAGACACACCAGCAATGACACGTGTCATCTCCTGGTGTGCCCTTAATTTTTTTTGTTTTTTTTAAAAAGAATCAATTTTAGAAACAAATTAAATCTTTACACATATATAATTAAGTAATAATTACACACAAAGTATAATAGAAGATTTGATACAACTTTCCAAAAAAAAAAATTATTGACATCTATAACTTAAGCAAAAAAAAAAAAAAAAAAAAAAACAATAAGATTCTTAGCATAATTTGTGACATGTGGACTATTTTTATAGGGAAATACATATTGTGTACTACATAAGTTTATTACACCAAGATTATAATATGGATTATTTGTCTAACCTTTTTAAAGACAATTTTTTTTTGGGCAACCTTTTTAAATTTTTTTGGCAAAGTCAGACCCTAATAAAATTTTTTTTTTGTTAAGGACGACCAACCCCCACTTTCAGGCATACCGAAATTCGGCATTGACTTCTACGTGAGCTGCACGTGACACCAATTTCTCGTATTTGCACCCCTTTTCCCTCCAATTTTTTCACAAAAAAACCCTCTTTTATTTTTTAATTGAATCTATAACCAAAATTTCTCCCCAATTTAGGGTTTTGAAAGGGGTATTCGTCAATTGGTGGGATTGATCTTGTTTGCATCAAGGTCAGTAATTTCTCCCCAATTGTTCGAATTTTGTCAATTTATAAAATTAGGGTTTTACTTTTGGAATTGATTTGGGTTTGATTTGATAATAATTGCTTGCCAACATGGCTTGATTTGAAGACAAGAGATGTGGGTGTGGGTTTCCAGTTGCTAGAAGGACGCCGTGGACCCATGATAATCCAGGGAGAAGATTCGTAGCGTGCAAGTTCTTCAATCACGAAACTGGGTAAAGAGGATCCCCAAATGTACAAGATCCCCATCTTTTTCTTCATTATCTCCCTAAATTGGGGAGAAATTTTGGTTACGGATTCAATTGATGAAGTAAAGGGGATTTTATGTGAAAAAAATTGGAGGGAAAAGGGGTGCAAATAGGAGAAATTGGTGTCACGTGCATCTCACGTGGAAGTCAGTGCCGGATTCCGGTGGTCAATGCTTGAAAGTAGGGGTTTGTCGTCCTTAACAAAAAAAATTTTCTTAGGGTTTGACTTTGCCAAAAAAAATTTGTATTACAATAAGATTATAATATTATTTTCTTGTTTTTTTTTTTGGAAAAATGGAAAAGAAAAATCCAACCTTTGCACTTTTTCCTTACAAAAATTCAACCTTCATTTTATTCCTCCAACAGGTCCATTACCTGTTGGTGACCGATTTTTGTAAGTCATATGCCACGTGTCAGCTATTAATAGGTTAATTATTTTTTTAATTATTAAAAGACAAAAATAATTAAAAGAAAAAAAAAATCAGAAATCCCTTTCCATCATCACCACCTTCCCCTGCCACCACTCCCTCTCCCCCTCCATCCCCTACGCGCCCACCGAAAACCCACCGCACACCACCACCACCTTCCCCTACCACCAACACACACACACCCAGCCACCAACTCCACTACCCATCCACCAACACACACGCCCAACCACCAACTCCAAACCCAAACCCTGCAAACCGCCCAGCCGTCACTACATCTCCCCTTTTCCGTCACGTCAGCCACCCAAAACACCAACCGTCGATTCCCTTAACCCCGAATCCCTCCTTACCTCAAACCTAGCCCCTAAAAACCTCCTCGATCTGCCTGAATCCTAGCCCTTAAAAACCTCCCCGAAAAACCACCCTTCGCAAGCCCTACCCCTCCACGAACCCAGATGCGTACCCCAAACCCTCGGATTTCAATAATTTTTGATTTCTTGGATTCGCAAGCCCGCTGGAGCCGAGGGTGAGGGATGATCCATGGAGGAAGAGGTGAGAGAGAGATAGAGAGGGAGGATGAGAGTGAGGGAGGGGAGGAGAGGTGAAACGACAGTGATGAGTGGTGGTGGCGGAGGTGGGGTTGGTGGTTTCAGTGGTTGAGGTGAGAGGAGTGTGAAAGAATAGGAGTGAGAAGGGAAACTACAAATAAAAAAAAAAAAAAAATTAACCTGTTTATCAGGTCACAGGTAAAATGGACCTGTTGGAAAAGGAGGGGTATAAAGGTTGGATTTTTAAGAAATAAAATGAAGGTTGGATTTTTGTAAGGAAAAAGTGCAAAAGTTGGAATTTTCTTTTCCATTTTTCCTTTTTATTTTATTTTATTAATTTTTTTATTTTTTTTAATTATGTAATAGAAGTTACAAGCTATAATGAAATGCGAACATCAAATCAACAAATGATACTTTTGTCATTTCTTTAATAATTTATGATTACAAATTCAATCAATTAATACTATAAAATTTTCCAAGTTAGTGTAATATGAATATAACATACAAAGTCAAGAAAATTAAATAATGTTTATTTTAAAAACAGTTAATAAAAATAACTGTGCATAACACGGGATCTAACCTACGGAGTAGTTCCTATATAGCCAGTATGTGATTTACACATGGACGGAGTAGAGAACAGCTATTGACAAAGGCATTGTGTTGCTTTGTTGGGGGTCTAGGATTCTAGAACAACTGAACAAGGGAGTTTAGGGTCGACTCTTTTATTACGAAGCAGTGTATTGTGATTATTATTTACTTGGTATAAAATATAAAATCCCTGTTCCCAAGCAACTTCATCTTCTTCGTTACAACTCTCTTTCTCATGCAACTCAACACAAACCTTACTTCTGTTAACAATGGCGGATCCTAGACCTACCCTTCGCTCCTCAAAACACGCCCGAATTATGGAAAATTTTAAGAATTCTGTTTTCAATGTCGCTAATTCTTACTCAATTAAACCCTTTTCTCCTTCTCAAATTGCTTTCATTGAACAGCAACTCCTTTTAGCTTTTCCTGCTTTTCAAACTCCTACTCATCCTACTTATACTGCGGTATGTTCTACCATTTTTATCCTTAATTATTTCTTGAATTTTTTAATGTTATATTTAGTGATCATTAATTGGGTTTACATAATCACCTTTCTGTTAAATTTTGTGGGTTTTTTTTTTGTTATTTTTTCTTATAATTTTGCTTTTTTTTTTTGCATTTTTTGGGCTTAATTTTGTTGAATTTCTGCCAATTTTCTGCATATTTTTTTTGGTTATTTCTTATGGTTATTTTGTTGAGTTTTATTTTATTTTTATTTTTATTTTTATTTTTATTTTTATTTTTATTTTAGTGATCATTGATGGAGTTTGCAGAGTTGAAATTTCTATTTATTTTGTGGATTTTTTAATTTAATTTTTAGTGATCATTTCTGTTAAATTTTGTGGTTTTATTTTATTTTCTTAAATTTTTTTAATTTTTAATATTTTTTGCCGATTATCTGCTTTTTTTTTGGGCTTAATTTTGTTGAATTCCTGCCAATGTTCTGCATATTTTTGGGTATTTCTTATGGTTATTTTGTTGAGTTTTTTTAATTTTATTTTTAGTGATCATTGATGGAATTTGTATAGCTGAAATTTCTGTTTATTCTGTGGGGTTTTTTATTTCCACTTTATTGATATATATATATACTTTTTTTTTTTTTTTTTTTAATTTTTAATTTTATTACTTTGTAGATGATAGAAACTGCGGTGAAGGAGTTGGATGAAGTATATGGGTCGAATGAGGAGTCAATTTCGAAGTATATAAAGGAAAATTATGATGGTTTACCATGGGCACACAGTGTGTATTTAAGCCATCATTTGAGTAGAATGTGTGAAAATGGTGAGATTGTATGCACTTCTGATAATCGGTATACCATACCAGCGTTAATTGAGGAGCGTAATTTGAGGGGTGAAGAGCTGAAGCAAAAATTGGGGAGGAGGATTAAGGAATGTGCAGTTGAGGAGGGGAATTTAGGTGGACAAAAAGTGGTTGAAGTGAGTGGAGATGTGGTAGGGTTTCAAGAGGAAGACATTATGGTGTTAGGGAGGAGCAGGGTGAAGCGGAGAAGGCGGAGTTGTGTGGTTTTTGAAGAAGATGATGAAGCTGGGGGTGGTGGAATTGTTGGAGAAGAGCACAATATATCTAGTTGTAGCCAAAACTTGGAGGTTGATAAGTGTAATGAGGCGGGGGGGCTAGAAGATGAAGATGATATAGCTTGGAGGAGCAGTGTGAGCAGAAGGCGGAGTTCTGTGGTTGTTGAAGAAGATGATGAAGTTTGGGGAGCTGCGGTTGTTGATGGAGGGCAGGATGTTATCAGCAGTAGCAATAACTTGGTGGTTGGGAGGCATAATGAGGATATGGTGCTAAAGGATGTAATTGATTTGACTAGGGAAGCTAGTGAGACGTCTGAGGAATGGGGTGGTATTGAAACAGTTCGTGAGGATCATGATCTTGTGAATGTGCCTGTGGAGCAGTTAGCTGTTGGCGGCTTGAAAAGTGAATTACCGCCTACAGAATGCCAATTTGAAGTGAAATGTCAAGCCCTTCCTTTACGTGATGATGAGTGTGAAAGAAACACTGAAACAAAATTATTAGTTCCATCATCTGTGGGAGTATTGCAGTCGAAACATGAAAGTGAAGTTACAACTGAAACGATGTCCATGGGTGAGGATAAGAGTGCTGCTGAATTGGTGCTTGAACCTGTTGAGTGTGTTGAGAAGTCACCCGTAAAAGATTTGGTCTTAAAGGAAAGTGAGCTTTTGATTAGGGTTGATGTTGATGAGGTGGCTGTTACAAAATCGGCCTTAAAGGAGAGTGAGCTAATGATTGTTCCTTTTGAGGGCAATACTCCACTAGCTGCTGTCAGTGCTGGGATAAATCCAACCTCAGTGAGAATTGATCCCGTGATTGTATGTGGTTTGCCAGTCGAGCAAGAGCAACCACAACGGAAACGATCGGTGTATTACACAAAAAAGAGGTTGAAAGCTTGCCAAAAAAAGATGAAAGTCTCTTCAAAATCCGTGCCATCTTTGCCAGCTTTAACTGTGGATCGTTATCTTCTTGATCGCAGCCAGCTACAAGAGTGTTCTTCTCAGAGAGGTTTTGAGACCAAGGTAACAGTCTTAAATGTGTAGGATCTAGGAGCAGTTACTCTTGTCTTATTTTATGTTTCCATCAAGTGAAAACGAAATGAGAATCTATACTAATTATACTAAAATGTGTTCCTATGTGTGATGTGTCACCAACTTTAAGCCCTAAAATCATGTCACGTACTCACGCCACCTATTTAACGAGTAATTGTACTTCTATACTTTACTTTGATTAATATACTATTCACATACGCTACTTTCTCTAATTTTGTGATATTTGCTCAAAGAAAATACAGTCATGTACTCATGTATAATCTTACTAGAGTCGTCTATATTTTCAAAATATCATTGTTTTTAATTAACTTTTCTTATTAATAATGCAAGATATTAAAGCTTGTAATTATGCATTTTGCAAGCATGAAAAAGAATTTGTTTCACATAAAACGAAGGAAGTTTTACCTTTGACAACAAAAAAGAGCGCTATACAAAAATTAGAACTTGGGACCAACATGCTAAGTATTAAATAGTTATAAAGTTATAGGTCTTGCAATCTTACTTCCTCTGTACCAAATTAGTTGACTCATTTTGGCTTTTGCAACTATTCACAAACTCAACTTTGACTAGGTTCCATGATTTATTGATTAATAAAACAAAAACATATTCATATGGGAGCTTGTTAGATTTCTGTCATTGTGTATTTTCAATATAACAATTTTCTAAAAAAAAAAAATTTACTTATTGATAATTAGAGAGTAACGATCTAGACCAATTAGCTTGACGGGGGACAACCATCATCTTATAATCCCTGTATCAAGGGATGAATTTTTTTTTCCCTTTTTTTTCGAGGGAAGAATTGTTAGTTATATTGGAGTATACTTTATACCAAATTGGTTGAAAGTTAGAGTGACTTTACTTCATTTTCATTTCCTATGTCCTATCTCCCTTACTCTACTAAATTCAATCGAGGAAAAGAAAGTCCATTTTTGATTAATTAAAATTGTATTCCACCTAATTATGTAACTAAGCTAGCTATTAGTCTTCTTATCTAGATGAGCATGAGTGTTCAAGCCCTTTTGCTGGGAAAGAGGAAAGCTACTGGACCACCATTTTCAGCTTACAGTTGAATTTATGCATTGACAAACATGATAAAAGAAACAAATCAACTAATTTGGAACAGAGGAAATAGAATTATTGTTGTTGTGCTTTCTTATTCCTTACAAACATACTTAAGTTGGATAAGGTGAGGCGTGAATGTTTGATTTATTATTTTATTTTCATATGATGACATATAGTATAAATTTCCTCCTTTTTTGTAGTCAATAGTAAACAGTATATAACATAATTGCTCGAAAATATGCCCCAAATAAGCTAATTCTGTCAAAAAAATTATCAAAAATATATTTTAAAAAAAGAGTAGCAGCCCAATGCATCTCCCTGCCACACACTAGTTGACTAATCATTGGTTTGCAGCTGATTGCTGTCACCTGTTAATATGCTTATTGTTGCTCAATAATGGCACTTTGGTTATTTTGGATTGCCTATTAGTTTGGCATCCCTACCAAATGCATGACTGAACCTCACTGCAATTTTTTCCTTTTTTTTTTCCTTTCTCATTGTCACAGAGCTTAGTAACTTCAGATGCTGTTTTTACATTTTTCAACTTAGCTGTGGTAGTCAGTATGGCTTGAATAGAAAAGTTGCCTGCGTGGTTTCCATAGTCAAGAAGTTTTGTGCCATGCTCCTTTTCCTTTACCTCTCATGCAATCCTTAATGCTGTGTGAGCATATCCTCATAAGTAGGTAGTTATGGTTGTGCTTCATGTACTAGAATAAATTTACTCTTTGTTACTTAATGAGGACCTGGATACAGGAGAAAATTTAATATGGGAAGGAAAAAAATGAAAAGCAGAAATGAAGAAACAAGTTGAACAACTTAGATGGGATACATAGATAGGGCATGCAATCGAGGGGCCGAAGGATAACTAGCTCGATTTTATTAGTTTGGTACAATATTAAGCGTAAGCTACCATTTTTTTGTAATATTTTTTAATGTTTGGGGTATAGGATTTCAAATAGAGCCTTATTAGCTCTTTACGGCTTGTTTTTCAGCACTTCCCTGTCTTAATTGTTATACTTTATTTTTCCTGATTAAATTTTGACAAAGCTCTTTGGATGTCAGTATTAATATATAGTTACAAGCACTATGGAACAGGTGAAGTGATGATCATGTATTCATGTTTTTCTTTTGGAAAACATTACCTTCATGGTCCTGCTGTAATTGCTGAATGTCTTTGGTACTGCAGTCATTGAAGATAGCTAATACTGCCGCATGCTTCTAATGATCTACATAATACCAAAACCAATTGTTGTTAACATTTATTTACAGATTCTTGTTTTTAAAACTGTGTTATATTTTACGTAATAACTACCAAGCTTCTAAGTTGTTGCAGATTCACAATACTCAGGCTCCTGTATGGGTATAGCCATATGTAGCTTACTGGAAATTTTAACTCTAAAGATCCTCAAAATCAAAGTAGACATACTAGCCTTCAAAATATGATAATATTGTTACCAGTTAACCTTTTATTTAATACTCTAGGATAAATTTGTGACGTTGTCAGTCAAACCCTCCTAGATCGAAAATCAAATCATCAGGTAGTGGAAGAAGAGGATTAGTTAAGATCTATTTTTCAAATCTAACAGTACATGCGTCAATGAAATGGCAGTGGTACCTAGATATGAACTTGGAGGAGCCAAGGAGGAGAGAGGAAATCAGATGTGATGGTAATACTAGATCTATATAATGGTAGTTGAACACTGGGCTATTGTGGGGTGGTGGCGTGGTGTTAATCACTAGGGACTATAGAGGGGATGTCTTCTTTAATGAATATGGAGGTTTTTGGTGGCTTTATTTTCACAGAGAGTGGATGGTATCTGCCTTAAGGCATTATAGAGGGATGAGAATAATGGAGAACAATGTCTGATGATGAACTAGGGAAGGAGAGAGTTTAGGCCAGGAAAAAGATGTCAAGACATTGGGCTAATGATAATGTCTTTTAATTGAATTAGTGATTCCTTGCTGAAAGCTGGATAGATTTTTTTTCCCCCATTAAATTTCTTTTTTGATAGCCTTTTCTATAGTGGTTGTGTATATGCCTGTGCTATGTTACTACTTACTAGTACCCTTCAGGTACCTGTTTCGCACAATTAACAATTCAATAATTCATCTTGGACTAAAACAAATGCTTCTGTGTAACAAGTGTCTGCGCTTTTACTCTTTCATGTTCATGTGTGACTGGAATTTGTCTTAACAGTTTGGTGTAAATCTTTGGACTTTCTGGTTGATAATTACCAAATAAATCGGAATCCTTGTTTCCATTAGTTTACGTGTGTTACATAGGTTATTATTTTGTTCCAGTGAAGAATTCAAGTCTGTGCAGGTAGTTTCCTGATCTGGATCTAAATCTGCAGTCCCATTTAGAAAATTGCTATTTCACCCCCAAGAATCCAGTTCTTATTGCAATAATCAACTTTGAATTCTTTGAAGTAGAAATTGGCATCATTCTATTGCTGTTCCATTCAGTAATTACTTTTAGAACAGATTCTTTGATTAACCTACATGCCAAATTCTGCACAATATCAACTTAACCTTTAAAAAGGTTCCTGTTTTTCTTTTCTTACCAAATTGAAAAACTTCATTGATATTGAATGTTATCAGGTTCTGCATCCCCTCAAAAAAAAAAAAAAAAAAAAAAACAACAACAACAACAACAACAGTTTCTGCATGAATTGTGTTTTCTTTAATTTTTATTGATATCTTTTTAAGTGTAACCATTTGACACAGTTGGTTAGGTAAACAAGAAAAAATTGACCTTGAGTTTTTGTTCGTTCTCATGAATATCTCTAAAAGGTGGATAGCTCCATAATGTTTTACTTTGAATTTTCGTCTCTTTTGAATTTGCCTTTTTCTGTTAAAGATTAGATAGCACTAGTTTTTTTAGTGGAAAGAAGAACTATACAGTTGGAAATATATATTTTATACTGCTGAGTGCCAGTTTTATTTTAGTTTTTTATTTCATTTGTATTTATTGACGATGCTAATTTTTCAGCCCTGTTCAACTCTGTTGGAGTCTCCAAATTTCAAGGGATTACCTGCTGGTCAAAGTCAACAAGCTTGTACATCATCTTTGATTGATGGTTCCAAAGATCAGCTGGATAGGCAGAAGTCTCTAGACCCTTGGCACCACCATATTAGCTGGGAAGAGCTTATATCTGTGGATGACGAAGAGAACCTGCCCCTTCAACAGGTGTTGGAAAAGTGTGGTAAGCGAAGAAGGCATGTAACACAAATGCTGACACAAAACACTCATTTAATGACGGAGGCATCGTCAATATCAAATCCAAATTCACATGTAAATCTGCCTAAGAGAAAAGAAAGACAGCCACAGCAACAGCGACTAAAGAAAAAGCTGAAGCCACAGGATCAGAATTGTAGTAGTTTTGAGGCAGATACTGTTGCTGCAACTGAAAGCATGACATCACCATCACTTCACATGGTGGAATCGAGAAACGGACAGAGCTGTGTGGATCATGTACCTCAGATTGGAGTAGTGGATTCTTTAGAAGAAATTTCTGATATGTCGCCTCATCACCAGCATGTAGTACAAGGTAAGGATCAGGGAAGCTCACTACAGTTCGAATTGAAAGTGGACACTTCTCCATCGAATGATGGTCATATTCGGAAAGATAACCAACAGACTAGGGGTGACCATACTCTTCTTTGTGAACCAGAAAATTCATCCAAAGTAAACACAGTAGAGTTATCCCCGACCCAGCATCTGAATGGACAGAAAGATGAACTGTATACAGGTGAAATGGTAACCACTACTGTAATAGAAGATAAAGTGTCAACACTGGATCAGAATTACCAGCAGGTCATCGACCAACAGGAGCCTACAGAGGAAACTACCACATCTTTTCTTTTGCAGCGTCAGTGTCTTTGGGAACAGGAAGTGCCATCTAAACCAGCATCCAATTTGATTGTTGAAGAGACACCCTCCAAACTTTGCAAGATTAATAAGATCAGCAACCGTGAACTGGCAACTGATCAGCAAAATGTTTGTCCAGAGGTTGAGCCATCTGAATTTATTGCTACAGAACATGTTGTGTCAGATATTTTGCAAAGCGAGCAAGAAAAAGAAAAACACCAGAAGCAGGTAGATCCATCCTTGCAAAATTTCAAGCATCAAATAGAACACCAAGAAGTAAAAAGTCAAATTGATGGTAGACTTCAGCCTCTAAAAGCAACTATGTGTACATTAGAAGAGGAAAATGTTCCTACAAGGCCCCTGAAACAAGTAGAAGAAAGCAAAGAAGATTTCGTGCCTGCATTAGATGGGCAGCTTCAGCTGGAAAAAGGGCTTTCTAAACCTGCAACTCAATGGAATCAAATGCAGCAAAACAAACAGAAGAGAGGCCGGGGAAGGCCTCGGAGAGAAGAAAGTGCAACCAAGGTAAAGGCTGATTCGCTGACTTTGCAACCTCAGGTAAAGAAACGAGGAAGGCCTCGGAAACAAAAAGAGGAAAACGAGGGAAGTGCAGTAGTTATAATGAATGTGCATCTTCAGCAAGAAGGATTGTCTGAGCTGGAAATGGATCAGAATCCCCAACTGCAAACAATGCAGCCTAATAATGATGGTCCAGAAAGGCCACGGAAGCAAGTAGAAGCAAGCAAGGAAGATGATCCAGGCTCTTCAAACTTGCATTTCCAGCCGCAAGATGAGTCATCTGAATTAGCTCTTATTTCCAAAACTCTGCATAAAGTCATACTGCTAGAAACGGATGGCCAGAAACAGCCGTGGATACAACCAGATGGAATCAAAGAAGATGCAGTAGTTTCTTCAAATTTGCATTTGCATCTCCAAGAAGGGTCATGTGAACCTTCAGCTGGTCATTATTCTCAGCAACATACCAAAGAGATGAAAGAAGAAAACCTAGAGAGGCCATGGAAACAACTAGAAGCAGCCAACGAAGATGCAGTGGCTTCTTTAAATTTGCATGCTCATCGACAAGAAGGGTCATCTGAACCAGAAAGTGGTCTAAACTCTCAGCAACAATTCAAACAGCCAGAAAAAGATTGCCAAAGAAGGTCACCGAAACAGATAGAAGCTGCCAAGGAAGATACTGCAGCTTTATCGACATTGCATCTTCAGAAACTAGCCGGGTTTTCTGAACCAGCAACTCTCAGTATATCACAGCAACACATCAGTGAGAAATTGCAAAGTGAAGTTCACAAGACATCTGAAACTGGACAAACAACACCACCCTCAGACGATGAAACTTGTCAACAGCTGAAGAAGCACAAATTGCACATTGGAGTTCAGCGTCCTAAAACAAGAGCAATGACTGCCTCCTCTGACAATCAGCCTGATCAGCAGCAAAAAGAATTGCTCTGTCATGAACAAGAAGGAAGTCAAGGAGAATTTGAAGGAGGTCAACGTCCTAAGACAAGAGCAATGACAACCTCTTCCAACAATCAGCCTGATCAACTGCAAATTGTGCAGCACCGTCATGAGCATGACAGAAGTTGTGGAAAATTTGAAGGAGTTCAGGGTCCTAAAACAAGAGTAATGACAACCTCAGACAATCAATCTGATCAGCAGCAAAATGAGTGGCACTGTCACAAACATGAGGGGAATCTAGGGAAATTTGAAATTCAGCGTCCTAAAACGAGAGCAATGACAACCTCCTCTGACAACCAGCCTGACCAGCAGCTAAATGAACGCAATTGTCAAAAGGCAGCAAAGATTGCTGTAGTTCCGTTGGCCTCGATAGACCAGCTGCGCTCGAGAATAAAGCGTCAATCTCTGGATAGCACTTGAACTAGTCTCGTCCACTATGCAGCCAGGTAAATGCCATAATTTACAGCTGTTATTGAAAACTGTTCAGCCTTGTGATTGATAAAACTAACCCATGCCTGATTACCCGGCTTGGAAGACTTTATGTGAAACTCAAACTCTACCCAAAATCACTTGATCTGAATTTGACTTGACCTGACAAAACATATAATGATTATCTATACTATATATTAAACAAGCGTACATGCCACGTGGTGCTCCTCAATTAGTCTTTCACTTCACGTGCTTAAAAATATGGATTGTACAAAATTTGAACCGACAACCTAAGTTTAAAAACTTAAAGTGTTAGCCACTTAAGCTATCACCATATACATGTCTTCTACCAAAATTAAATATAAATAAGGATTTCAATTATGTAATAATGCAGTAACTAAGGGCATCGCCCGGGCCTAAAAACTAGTTTTATCATTACATCATATTGCAATGGAGCCAATTATGACCTATCCTGTTGAGTCAACCCAAAGATGATCAGACCCAAACCCGAATCAACCAAAAAGTGATATGATCCAAACCTGAAATCAAACCAAAGGTAGTCTGTCCCGAACTTAATATCGACCAAAAATGATTTGACCTGAACTTGATTGCAAGTATTTGAATTAATATCTAATTGCTGAAGGACAAATCTTTCTATACTGCATTAGTAATTCTTCATGTCTGACAGCTGAATAACCTGACTAGTATGATCTTTTTTATTAAGTAAAAGACTAGTTTGTGCCTGTATAAGAAATGGTCTTAAAATTATATTGTCTAATCCAACTTTATAATTTTAAATACATTATATTAGATAATTTTGGCATAAAATTAAAAAACTTCAACTATTATAAAAATAAAGCTTTCAAAATTTGATTTTTTGGCTCCTATTTAGTCTTTTGTCATATTCAAATATCTTGATTGAATTTCCTTTATTTATTTTTTCTTTTCATTTTTGTCTACTTTTCTCTCTTGATCGTGGCTACCTTTTTTTTCGGTTGCATGACTGTACATTTGTTCTTGGTTTCCTTTTTCTCATGCTAAAAAATTGATTTATAATTTTTAATTACTAACATCTTGTTTGCCTAATGCAAGGTGAAAACGATTTTAATTTCCTCTTTTTCCCTTTTTTTTTTGGCTCATTTCTTAGTCTTCTCTAATGCTAAAATATAAATGAAATTTACATTTTTTTTCCTTTGTCATTTTGGTTTAATTTTCTCGCATAATCTTGTTGTCTTTAATTCTTTATTCCCCTGCATGATTATTGATTTGATCTTGGTTTAATTTTTTTTTTTCTTGAACTATTTATTTGAATTACTACCTCTGTTAATTTTTGTTGCATCAAAGCGGTATTATTTGTGAGTCATTTAATTTCTTTGTCGCAACTAAAAATTAATGAAGGTAGGAATTATGCGCGGTTATTAATAAATTGTGTACAATTGAGGTATATTGACATAAAAACAATCATTGAAAGTACAAATTTAGTTAAAAAAGGAATATTAAACATGCGGGGTAAAGAAAGTAGGAAGAAAGTTAAAGACCGATGGGAGAGAAAATAATAATGAGTATTAAAAACACATTAAAATAGTATAAAAGGTACAATAATACATGAAAAGTAAAGGGCAATTGAGTATGAAAATTGTAAAGTAAGGGTAAATTTGTCCAAAATTAATGACTTAAAAAAGAAAGATCCTAAATATAAAGAATAAAAAGGAACACCCAAAATGGAAACGTAAAGAATATATAGGAACGTAGGGAGTACTTTTTTTTTTTTTTTTTTTTTTTTTGTTCATCTTTTTATCTTGATCTTGGTTTCCTTTTTTGTTCCCCTTTTTTTGTTGATTGGTGTGTGATGAGTGATCAGTAGTAAAATGCTTGCCATATGCGAATGATGTGGCATACTTGAGATTTTGAGAATGGATTGAGCCTTAGCCTTTGCTTAATCATCATTCACCCACACTTTGAAATAATAATATAGATTTGCATTAATTCCTAGTTTTACCCTATCCTTTTGTTTTTTCTGAAAAAAACTCTCATTAGATTAATTGGTTCAACTTTAGTCTTATGTAATATGCATTTGGAGCTAGACACTTTTAAAATTGATCTCAAATACAAACTAAATAAAAGGAATTACAAAATGAATAGTTCAATTTAGTTTGGACATCCCTATCCTTAATTTAAGGGTGTGGTCATGGTCTAATCCAGATATAGATCATAACACTTTCTTCTTTATTTTGTTAATTTTTTTCTTGTAAGGTTTTTAAGATGTGAGAACAATTTCATCTCTATATAGTTGTGAGCAGTGGCGTATCCAGGATTGGAATCGGAAAAAAAAAAGGAACGCAAATATATTAATTAAATATTCAATACATTAGTTCAAATTTCGGATTATGAATGGATTACACTTAGAAAAATGGTAAAAAAAAAAATAAAAAAATAAAAAAAAACCTACAGAAGAATTCTTCGAGTTTTCATACTTTGGAAGCGTATCAATACATCATCATCAGTATTTCTAGCAAATAAGTCTCTCTCAAGAAAAGTGACTAAACTATTATTCAATAATTGATCGCGCATACTATTCCGCAACTTATTTTTTATACAAGTCATTGATAAAAACACTCGTTCCACACTTGCAATCGCCACCGGAAGGATCAATGCTAGCTGTATAAGCAAGAGGATCCCTTGAACTAGGTGAAGAACAAGCAGAGGATTTTTGTGACTTCCCCACATGCTTCCAAAAAGACTCTAAACTCATTTGCAAACTGAAATCAAACAACAATCATACAATGAATCAACTACACACTTACACAGTACACACAAATAAAATGGCAATTTAAGACATCAAATTAATTTTACCATAATCATCAATTTATCAATTATAAACCCCAACAATCTAAGTATTCAATATTTCAATAAATAAATCAATTATTAACACTACAAATTTACAATCTAATTAAATGAATTAACATTTAAGTATTGAACTATTTAGAATTGTAGAATCCTTTAAAAAAAAAAGAGTAGAATTGTAGAGTACCTTACTCCGTTACTCGCTGGCTGTTTCGAAGATGGTGGAGCTGTGGAGGAGAAGTCAACAGACGAGCAGCCGTGAGTGGTGTCGGCGTGCCTAGGTGGGGTGGAGCAATTGAGTTGCAGGAGACGAGGAGGGTCAGAGAGGTGAGTTAGGGACTTAGGGTTTTCGAATTTGGGGGAAATAATTTTGGGGAATTACTGAAGCTGTGAAGACAAGTCTCGATTTTGTTAAAAAAAAAAAAAAAAACAAAGGGTAGTGGAAGAGTTCGAACCCGTGTCTCCTTTGTAAGGGGGGGAGGAAAGACACGCAAGGGAAGTCACCACTTTGCTATATAGGGTGAAGCTATTCTATTTAACCCTTTTTTCTTTTTCTTTTTTTTTTTTTTTTTTAAAAAAAAACTTCTAATTTTTTTTCATTAATTCAGTGGGTTCAATGAACCCACTTGAACCCAACCTGTATCCGCCCCTGGTTGTGAGAGAGACCGTGGATTTTTCTTTTCAAGGATTATCATGTATATAGACATTTTACTATCTTAGCAAGTAACATTATAGAATGTTGCTATTTTTTTTTTATTTGAGAGGAAAGATATTGTAGAATGTTGCTATTAGCTCAACTACGGTGGCGTAAATGTGCAGTTGCGTAGATCTTTTAGAAAAATTAGAATTGCCTCAAATGCATGCCGTAACATAAGTTATAAATTAAAGCTTAATATCCCTCAAGTTAAAGAAATATATCAAGCCCAAACCTCAACTTAGGGATCAAACATGATTATATGTGTTAGGAGGATTTTTTTTTGTGCTTTACGCATCAAGAGCATCAAGACTGTTTGGAGATACAATAATAATCTCTTAACTAGATGTCTTGCTAGTTTGCTGACAGTCCATCTTTAACTGATTTTAAATCATCTAAATTCTAAAGTTGCTTGTTCACCCTTCTTGCCTGATGAAAGTGCCGGATTTTTTAGCCGAGGAAGGAATTCTGATGCGATTTTTCAAAAGTCAATTTTCACCTATCCTAGTACTACAAATTTCTGTATCTGCATATCAATAGTCATTAAAGATAATCTACTAATCTAGTCATATTCACCCAGCCTCTCAGAACATGAGTTACTAATTGCCCTTCAATAACTATCATTCCCACTTTCTTTCCATCACTTTTACAGGGCAACTCAGGAAGTTCTTCTATGAACTGTTATTATTTCAGGATATGTGACAACTTGTTGTGGACATCCTAGATAGTGTGTTTGATTGTTAATTCTGGATGGTCTAGTGCCCTTCTAACTCATTTGGAAACTTTTAGATATAATCTGCAACATATATGTGATGGTTTGAAATTATGTTGTACTATACTATGTTTTCTTATGAAATCTAGCAGTCTCATGTATATGCCTAGTTCATGGAAACAAACTCAGCCGTTAAAAGGGGTGAGATTGCTTAAATCTCCCTGTCAAATATAGGCATATAACTGTGCTTTAAAAAGGTCTGATGGATAATATAGTATAGCATAGTTGAATACTAAACACCAGGCATGCTTGACATGGTCTTTAAGTTTGTATATAATGCCTTATACCTATGAGTCTATGACGCATGTGATGTTCACTGTTAGTGGGCAAAATGTTATCATGAATGTAACTTAACTAGTTGACACCATAGACGTTTATAGATTTTTCAAGGTTCTCTGCATGCATAATTAATCTTCTATTGTCTATTGTATCTTGCAGGATGACAGAATACAAAAGAGCAAAGTGTGGAAATCAAGATAATGTTGGATTCAGCTGTAATATATTCTAAAATATTTAGTGCAGGCCCGGACTATCCTTGGGTCTTGTCTGTTTTGTTGTGGTGTATGTAGGCTTTCTAAGCCACTTAGTATTTAGTAGATAATTCATTGTCTGTTAGACTGTTGTTAAGTTTGCAACTTCTAACCTTGTACGATTACATGTACAGTATGCCTAATTTTCTTTAGGACAGATCAGGAGTGACCCTTGGGCTTGTTTCTGCCGGAAATCTTCCATTGGTGTTTAGTTAAGTTGAATGTTTGGTCCTTCGTCGTGTTTACAAGTTTTTTATGGGGAAGAAGATCGCGTGCTTTGCCTTTTTCTACATATGAGAAACCAAAATACTTGTACATGATATGGTAGCCTTAAAACGGTTAAACCTGAATTTTCTATTCAGCAACTTATGCCTCAGCTTCCAAAACAACCCCTACAAGCCACTGGCATAAAGCCTTATTATCTTTCCTCCTTTCCCTATTGTTAATTTGTAATCCTACCTTATCCAAGTTGAGCTTCTAGTTACAGTTTGAAGACATCTTTGTTTTTCCAATGTAACGTCGTACCACCAAATTTACCAGTCAAAATTATAATTATAATATACAAACCCGTAGTGTTGATAGATTGATGCTTTATTTCCACATCAACATTTGCTTTAGTAGTAATAGGACAGATTCAAGTTAACTAATGACAGTACTTATTGAAAGGATAATGCAAATGCAAAATAGCAACATGCACTTTGTATATAAGTAAAATAGCAATAAGCAAAAATAATAAGAGTTTGTGATACCCTGCACATGTACAATAGTTCTGCATTCAGAATTAGTAGTTTTGAGTCACAAGTGTACACTATAACATTATAGTAAAACATTTCCAGGCAGGTTTTCCTTGAGAGTATGTTTAGGGATGTCAATGGGGCGGGGCGGGGCGGATGTTGGCCTTCCCATCCCCATCCCCACCTAACATTTTCATCCCCATCCCCATCCCCGCGGCGGGTCTAATATTCATCCCCATCCCCGCCCTGGCGGGTACAACTCCAAAACCATCCCCGCCCCACCCCCACTTGGATATCCATCCCCGCCTAATCCCCACCAAGACCCGCCTAATTTCCGTGTCTCAAATACACAATCCTACATAATTAATACGGATTATAATATTAAAAAAAAATCTTAATATTACCCACATTTTTGTTTATAATATACGTGTATTACAAAATGTTATAATTAATATTTATTTCCCGTAATTATTTTATAAAATAATATAAAAGTATATAGATGCGGGTATGAGGTGGGGATGGGCGGGTACGAAGTGGGGCGGGTACAACTTAAAATCCACCCCCGCCCCATCACCCATGGCGGGTATCGTTTTCATTCCCATCCCCGCCCCACCACCCGCCAAACCGAGAACCATCCCCGCCCCACTGGGGCGGGGATGGGGCGGATCTCCTACTTGACCCGCCCCACTGACATCCCTAGGCATGTTATGTTTGGTGCAGAGCCAAGGTTCATTATTAGCTCATGGTATTTGTAGTAAAAGTTTTCCAGTCCTCGAGTACTCTCATAGTAAACCTTTTATCCATTTCCATCGAGCTGCTCGTGTGAAAGAAGATGAGCCATGTATTGCTGTCATCACAGAAGATTAGACAGTTAACACCAAGAAATTTTCTTGATAGTAACATACGAAGTATTAAGACAAGAAGAGCGTTCAATGAACCTCATAGAGTTTTTAGCAATCATACGGCTACCACAAGATATGTCATACCCAAAAAATATTATATTGTAACCATAAATGCTAGTGTATTTGAGTATATAAGCAAACTTACAGCATGGTAAGCATATGGTGATTTTCCTCTGTCGCTCAAAATGTTTAGCCATAACGCAAAACTCTATTGGCCCCCAATCCTCCACCTCAAAGCAATTACCAAGCGCGGCTTTATATAACTACAAAACAAATTTCACATGTATCAAATAATGAACCCTTAAAAAACCACAAATTCTAAGATGGAGAGGGACTCGATGATTATCAGTTCTAACCTTTGCAGTGTCTGTTAGCATTTCTGTTCCTGAAGGATAAGATGCGTAGAATTGATCACCTCTGGAATAACCAGCTCTTGTGCTTCAACACCAAGAACAGAGAAAGCATTATTATTTCTCATCAAATCATCAAAGTCATCCCACAATAAAAAATTAACCAACATATAAAATTTACGTGTTGTTATAAGCATAACACAATACTGCCGCAAAACAATAAAATCCACCATAGGAGACCAGCCGTCGAAATTTCTGAATCTTCAATATTTCATAGCAAGCATCATATACTCTCATCATATGTCCACTACTTCACCTGTCTTCAAATGCCCGAAGAGAAAAAAAACGAAAGCAGCGTATGTTAGCATCATTAAGTACAATAACCAAGCCAATATGTGATACAGCATAAACATGCAAATAAACTACCAGAGCATAAGATTACTGTATTATGTATTTATATCCAAGAACCCTTCAAAATTGGCAAAGCAAAGAATAAATCATAATTATTCGCGGCATAAGCAACTTATGCCTCAGCAAATCATAATGAAACCATGCAAAGCTTCTTTTGCCAAGTGTCAAGCTACTGCTGCCACGTGCCGAATTCCGACAGGCCGTTATGTCTGCTTTATGGTACATATCAGCCTGTTCGGTAGTTATACTGGGTTCGACCATGTTTACTTAAGATATCGGCCCATTTCGCATATCATCCCATACAACTAGCCCCCCAAGTGAGGACGCATGATTACATATCATCGTTCTCAATTGATAATGCTAAACAAACTTTGGGTTCCACTTCTCATTTTGGAATTTTGAATTTCTTGCCTCCAAGAATATGATGATATGCTTAGGCTTTCCTTTTCTATATGTAAAGTGTCATGTAAACAAGTTTGGTACAAATATGACGTTTCTTGCACTCTGTCAAGCGTTGTTTTGAGATTATGTACTATAATATTTAGGATGCCTTCTTGGAATTTGTAATTCAATATTATGCTGAAATTTCCGGGTTTGTATATTTGTACCGTTGTATTTAATTACTCCCTCCGTCTCCAAATGATAGTCCCTTATGACATACTTTTAGTCCCAAATTGATAGTCCCATTTGCTTTTTTCAAGTACCATTAATATCAATTTTTTTATCAAAATTCTCTCCAATTGCAACAATATTTGTGCAAATTTAACTTTTCAATGTAAATTTTGTTTTTCAATGTACTTTTATTACTTTCTCTCTCTACTATTTTACATACCCAATGTAAATTTATATTTCCAATGTAATTTTACTACTTTTATTTAAGTTTCTTAATTCCCGTGATTTTTGCCCATAAGGGACTATCATTTGGGGACGGAGGGAGTATAATTAAGCATTCCTTAAACTCCGTTTCCCCCCCCCCCCCAAGTGACCTTGTTTGCCGATAGCAGACAAGGTCTACTTGACAAAAATACTGGGAGCGAGAAAACTCCGTTTTCCCCCCCCAAGTGACCTTGTTTGTCGATAGCAGACAAGATCTACTTGACAAAAATAGAGCGAGAAAACTCTGTTCCCCCCCCCCCCCCTAAGTGACCTTGTTTGCCGATAGCAGACAAGGTCTACTTGACAAAAATACTGGGAGCGAGAAAACTCCGTTCCCCCCCCCAAGTGATGACCTTGTTTGCTGATAGCAGACAAGGTCTACTCAGTATACTGGAGACCGTTAGTGTAACACCCCCAAATCTCCCTCTACGGAAATACTAGTATAATACGTATAATTATACCGTAGAGATAGACTTGGGCGTGTTACCGCCGCGTGATTACGCAAGGCTACTCAAACTTACTAAATAAAACCAATACTTTGCAGCGGAAACACAACTTTCTTTTATTAATACTTATGAAAATAGTAACATTGTTATGAGTACTCTAAATAAACACAAGACCAACATTCCTAAACTAGGTGAAGCAAATCCCGGGACTCCCATATGCTCATTCATGACTCCACCTGAAAATAGTCAACACTACTTACCATTACGCAAACAAGGTCAAGTAAACCTTGTCAAGTAAACCTTGTCTGCTATCGACAAACAAGGTCACTTGGGGGGGGGGGAACTCCGTTTCCCCCCCCCCCCCCAAGTGACCTTGTTTGTCGATAGCAGACAACGTTTACTTGACAAAAATACTGGGAGCGAGAAAACTCCGTTCCCCCCCCCCCAAGTGATGACCTTGTTTGCTGATAGCAGACAAGGTCTACTCAGTATACTGGAGACCGTTAGTGTAACACCCCCAAATCTCCCTCTACGGAAATACTAGTATAATACGTATAATTATACCGTAGAGATAGACTTGGGCGTGTTACCGCCGCGTGATTACGCAAGGCTACTCAAACTTACTAAATAAAACCAATACTTTGCAGCGGAAACTCAACTTTCTTTTATTAATACTTATGAAAATAGTAACATTGTTATGAGTACTCTAAATAAACACAAGACCAACATTCCTAAACTAGGTGAAGCAAATCCCGGGACTCCCATATGCTCATTCATGACTCCACCTGAAAATAGTCAACACTACTTACCATTACGGTAAACAGGGCGAACCAAAACAAATAGGAAATACAGATTAGCAAAATATGCTATGTACGATAAGTACAAGATAATGTAAACTGAATTTATTTGCAAACATGCTTTTAAAACCAATTCCAATAAATAATCCAATACTTCCAAAACTCATGATTCAAAACCAATTCCAATGATTCAACATTCAAAATAATTGATAAACCAATTCCTTTAAAAATCCAATTCCTTTTTGAACCAATTTCTTTAAATCCAATTCCTCACCCAAGTGTGCACACCCCCCAAGCTAGTCTCCTTATATTACAAGGCTATTCTTGAGGAAAGACTAGGTCATACAAAGTCCATAGTCTTATCAATAAACCAAATCCGCATAGTGGGATTACCAACATGCTTATAAAGCATTAATAATAATATTTCAATGGTTCAATAATAAATCCTTTTAATATCCAATAATTCCAATATAATTCAAACTCCTTCCACATGTTTTCAAAATCAAAACCTTTTAAATAAATACTTGAGAATAAAATATCATATTAATACTTTTCAAAATCAATAACTCTTCCTTGAAAACCTTTTATTTAATTCAATAAACTTTTCAAATCAATTCCTTAAACATGATAAGTAATTCGATCAAACCATTCAAAACATGATTTAAAAATCAATCATTCAAAATACTTTTATCAATAGCTCCAAACATAAGTTATTTCAAAATCACAATTCAAATCAATTCAATTCAATCACCAATCAAATCATATAAAACATATTATTCAAACCAATCACTTTCAAAGGTATCTAGCCACCTAACGTACCTTGATCCTTGCTTAGCTATACACACCAAAAGAACCTCAAGAATCTTGATCGAACACACCCTACAAATAAATATAACCTTAATCAATATAAGGTTAACAAATAATTAAAAGCCCCCCCACTATATGTACATGAACCTTTTAATTTATTTTCTCATAAACATCATTAAAAAATATGATTTTATATAATTAAAACTACTCATAATAATTTTTATAAATCCCCAATAATAAAAATAATAATACTTGAATAAGAGAAGAGAAGAAGAAAAGATAAGAAGCCAAGGAAAAGAGAAGAATTGGATTTGCGTAGGAAATAATAGGCAGAACTTTCAGAGGCTATAACTACTTCGATATAACTCCGAATTGGGTGATTCTTGAGCCTAACCTCAAGGATTTTTTGAGAGGAACAATCTTCTGTGAAACGTCACTACCCCAAAAACTGACCAGAAGTGCCCTAAAATGGGCTTCAAAGATGAACGGGATGATTTGTGTAAAATTGAGGAGAAGAAAAGAAGAGAATTTGTGTGAAAAATGTGAGAGGTATGAAGGGGTATTTATAGGCTAGTATGAGCATGAATTATGGTAGGAAAATGTAGGAAGAATTATGGTAATTAGGGTTTAAGAGATTACTTGGAGAAGTAAGCAAAGATTTAAGGAAAGTTTTGATATTTGAAGGGATTGTGTATAATTGAATATGGAAGGTATGTATGTCATGAAAAATATTAAGGAAATTGGAATTGCTTGGGGAATAATTAAGAAGAATGAATGGCAACAAAATATAATAATTGGATATCAAAAAGATGGAGAATTAGAATTATGGAAAATAGGAGATTTTAGGGAGATAACTAAAAATACAAATTGCCAAAATATTTTCCCAAAATCTTTACGAGATGGCCGAAATTATTGAGCTTTCCTAAGCTCGTATTTTTAGCCTTCCTATTTAGCATTTAGGAATATATGTTGCTAGTTTTAAGGAATTAAAAATAATTGTGTAAATAATATATATTGTAATAAATAATTAAATAATAAAATACCAAATATTCACCAAATAATTTAACTTATAAAATCAGATTTTATACATAAGAAAATCTGAAATTATTAGCTAAATAAATGGGATTTTCGGAATTATTAAAATAATAATAAAATATAGCTTTTGCCTTAATTAAAATATCCGAAATATATAAATAATCCGGTTTTTATAATAGGATAAATGGATAATAAATCTTATCCAAAATAATGATTAGTTTTCAAAATACTTTTGGCGCCAAAAATCAAATATTATTTTGGCTCCAAATTATAAATTTACTAAAATACCCTTTTTATAAAATAATTCCTAATTAATAATTAGGAAAATACGTATGAAAATACGGGGTATTATAGTTAGGCGAAAGTGTAAGGGTCTTCCTCTGTTGGGCGGGAAAAGGTAAAAAATGAAAAACCATGTCATTAATCCCGCCGTCGCCTTTTCAAACGTTAAGTGATTTTCATCCGTTAGATCTCTGAACCGCCTTTCACTTCAACTGACTTTTTAGTTTTTCCTTTTTAGATCAAAATTTTGCCATTTTTCACTTTTCACCTCTCATTTTCCTTTATTACCTGATTTGAGAAAATAACTTTGCACTTGTAGTTACTTATATTACAGGCAAACAAAAAAAGTTCACTGGTCAAAGCTAAAATAAAAGATGAAGGTTAGTGTACTATCAAATAAGTTATACTTAATATATACTTAAAATATACACCATAATCAATCACAAAGTTAGAAACCAAATAAACATTTAAGGAAAAAAAAACCTCAGTTATATAAGAATATCACAAGTATAGGCGGACAAATGAAAAATAAAAAAAAAAAGGAATAATTATCACCTATTTATTCATTACTTGGATTTTTGTTAACCCATACACCTTCATTATGATCATCGCGCAAATAATGCTCAGTTAAGTCATCAGCATTTAGTGGTACACTTTGATATAATGAAAACAAAGGAATCTCATCAGTTTGACAAAATTCTTCTTCATCATGAACAAGGTCTACTACTGCCACACCATTTCTCTTTCCTTGAATCACTATCGACCAATGATTTTCGACTGGGTCTTTCATGTAGAACACTTGTTTTGCTTGCGATGCCATATGAATGGTTCATCTAAATGACCTAGTTTATCAAAATTTACTGATGTGTATCCCATATCATCAGTTTTGATGCCTTTGCTTACATCCACCCACTTGCACTGAAAGACGGGCACCTTAAACTTAATGAAGTCGAGTTCAAATATGTTCTCAATTACACCATAATATGACATCTTCGCATTACATGGTCTATTATCCTTTGCACTAGAATAATGCAGACCAGACGCAACCAAAGTAACACCACTGTTTTGCATGGTACTACTATCATCCCTTTTTCTTGGTGTAGAAACTATACCCATTGACATCATACCCCTCATAAGATACAATATTAGCAGATGGCCCAAATGCTAACCACTTAATGTCTTTAGAAACATCACCTGGTGTTTGACTTAATTGAGAATTAACCTTATTCTGGAACCACTTCATAAATGAGTGGTTGTGTTTATCTCTCAGAAACTTTTCATTTTTTCTAGGATTTTCAAGCCTTATATGATTCATATGTTCTTGCAAATAAGGATGCACCTCCACACTTTGTTGTAGGATATACAAATATGCTTGATTAAGTTTTTTGCGACTAAGGATGACGACTCGACGTCCAATTGTACCTTTACCTTGAATCCCATCCTTATCATGACGAGGTATAGGCAGACCAAACTTTTCAAGCTCTGTTAAGTGCTCAATACAATATCCTAAGACCTCATAACTTAAATATCCCTCAATTATGCTACCTTCAGGTCGAGATCGGTTCCTCACATACCCTTTTAAATCACCCATATTACGCTCAAATGGATACATGTACCTAAGATAAACAAGTCCACATAATTTAACCTCTCTCACTAGGTGAAGTATCAAATGCACCATAATGTCAAAAAAAGAGGGTGGAAAGTACATTTCAAGCTGGCATAGTGTGAGAACTACTTGTGCTTGCAAAGAATCTAACTTTCCAGGATCAATTACCTTTGAGCAAATGGCTTTGAAAAATAAGCACAACTGAATTATGGTGCATCTCACTTTTTTTGGTAAAATTGATCTAATTGCCAAAGGTAAAATCTCTTGCATAATCATAAGATTTCAACCCAATTAATTTCAAGTCTTTCATTGAGACAAGATTACGGATATTTGAGGAATATCCATAAGGAACTTTTACACCATGTAAAGACTCGCACAAAAGCTGACAGGCTAAAGTCGTATCACCTAATCAAAAGAATTACCTAAGTCCTCTAACTAAAGTATATAGGGAAGTAGGGTCGAATCCACAGGGAAACTGGTCTTTCTACTCCTAATTAATTAATATAATCTAAATTATTAAAGTAACCAATTTGTTATTTTTAATATGAAACTATACTACGAAGATTAAGTTTAGGGAGAAAATCAATAATAAGAATGCCTAGGGTCACAGGTTCACCAATAATTAATATTCCGGGATAAAACATAACAATCAATAATTGGCATTGTACAAATAACATGATTAACAGGCTCTCGCAATTTATTAACCAACATAGATCTAACAGGCTCTCGCAATTTACTAGATCTAAGTTCCTATTGAAAATAGCCTTTAATATCAAATTAACATCTGCTCGATTCATCAATTCAATATTGCTAAACATTCACAATCAAATTACATCTGCTCGATTCATAATCCAATTGCAAAGAATTAAAACAATTCAATAAGAAATTATCATGCAATATCAATAATCAACAATAATAAATTATCCCTTCATATTAATTATGGATCCCCCCAAACCCTAGAATTAAACTACTCGGACATAACTAAAACTAAACAAAACATAATAATTAAACAAGACATGAAGAAATTGAATGAATAAAATACTGAGATTAATTAAGAGAGAAATCGTACCAAGACGGCGGAATTACAATTGAGTTAAGGAACAAGAGAGAATAAAAGTCTAGAGAGAGAAAGTCTAAGTAGAGAGAAGGAGAATAAAAACTAGAGTAAGAGAAGTAATGAAAAAGTATCTAATCTTGCCTAATAATAACACATTAATACTAAGCAAGTATTATTCGCTAAGCAAAACTAATCGGAAAACTAAAATTCCTAAAAGCTATACTCGCGCCCGGTCGGGCAATGGCTCGCCCGACCGGGCCCGCCTATTTTCCCTCAAGAGTTATCTCGCGCCTGGCCGGGCGCGTCTCCGGGCACGGGATCATCAAGCCTTGCTTCGCCCCGCCCGGCCGGGCGCGCCTTCGGGCGGGGCCAATGGTCCGGGCCTCTTCTCTTGGGACAATCAATTGGACTTCGCTTGGGCCTTTATTCTTCGGCCCAATCCGAGTTTCCTCCTTGGATCTTCATAACCAAGCCCTTAGTCACCGGTCGATACCTCCGATCGGTCTTGGGCTAACGAACTGGGTCGCGGTCTTCCAACACTTGTAGATGCTCCTCAAAAAACCCCGGGAAAATGCTCCAAGCACGCAAATTCCTACAAAACTCAAGCAAAACTACCAAAGCACTGGAAAACACAAATTAGTAATAAAAGTGGCTCGTAGGAGCCGAAAACACTACTAATTACGACCAAGGGACGGGGATAAATATATATGTAAAATGAACACATCAAACTCCCCCAAGCCAAACCTTTGCTTGTCCCTAAGTGATGGGCGTTAGAATGGTCTCTCATTCCACACTCAATCAAACACATTTATTAACAAACACCTTACAAACCAAGCATAATGACAAGTAAGAGTTCGGTCCACAAGGAACGGGATATGGTTGCTAAAGATCTTAACACTTAAGCTAATTCGAAGTCAATGGTGAATTGGGTTTCGTCAAGTAGACAAACAAACTATGGTTCTAAATCAATGGATTAAAGACACTAGGGAATGGGATCCACTCAACCAAGGAAATTAGGCAAACGGGAGTAAAATAGACAAGCTATAACAAGGACTATATGTAAAATCAACCTCATGCAATAAGAAAACAACTCACACTACTAAACTTAGATTCCTCATTAGTCTAGCAATAGATGATACATAATCAAATTACAATAAGTAATGACATACTCAATTTACACTTCCATGTCAAATTAGGCATATCATGCTATCAAGCTCCTAAGTCAAGGGTAGCTAATCCTATCATGAAGAACTAACAAGCAATCTCATATAATCAATTTAATTGCAATACAAACATCAATGTTTCTCCCATATTTGCATAACTAACCCAAAAGGTTGAGCTTCACCCAACCCCTAGCAAAAAGACTACTCACAACTCATATTTATCAACATGCAATCAACAATTAGGGTTCTAACTACTTCAATAATTGGGGGAAAGTGGTTAACGATTGAAATACCTATCATCCAATAACAAATTACCAAGAACTTAAGAAGATTTAAATGACATGCAAAAGCAAATGAAATCAGAAATTAAGTAGAAAAAGATTGGAGAAATTACTAATTGAAGCTTGAAATTGAATAACAATGGAGGAACTTGTCTTCTACAATGATTGAGATTGAGAATTCCAAACTAATTATTGAAATCTAACTAATGATTTGAGAGTATTTATGTTTCTACAACTACAAACTAAGAGGAAGCTCTGAAAACTTGGATGCCGTACAATAGAGTCTAAGGGGGTATTTATATAACCCTCAAATAAAAAAGGACGGAGAAAACAAGAGTCGGGATTTTCTGCAGGTGCGCACGGACGTGCCAGGGGTGGCACGGACGTGCAGCCAAGGTGGCACGGACGTGCCACCCTAAGCACGGACGTGCAGATTCGGGCAGTAGCTCAGTTTTGGCCAGGCTAACTGCACGGCCGTGCAGTTTATGGCACGGACGTGCTGGCTGAGATGCACGGACGTGCTGAAGCCTTGCACGTCCGTGCCAAATCGGGCAGTAGCTTGGTTTGGCTGGGACTGTCCTGCACGGCCGTGCAGGACATGGCACGTCCGTGCAGGGTCTTCTAGGCCCTTCTCTTCACATTTACCTTGATTTTGCTCCATTGTCACGGCTTCTATCCTTGGTTTATCATCCATATGCCTCAAATGATCGTTTTTAGACCTACAATCTCAACAAAAACACTAACAACCCGTGAAGCAAGGGATACACAAAAATTGAATGAAAATAGGATAGAAGTGAACCAAAATGCCAATATATCAAGTAAACAAGGCATCAAAATCACCCTAAAATCATATCAAATAACAAGTTATCAAATCCCCCCAAGCTAAGTTTTTGCTAGTCCTCGAGCAAAACAAACATGTCAAATCAAGAAGGAAGATTACTTGCTAATGATCAAACCAAGGAGAGAAAACACAAACACGAATCCGCATGGCAAGAACCATAAACACTTTTAGCACAAGTGAAAGCAATTTAAACCCCTAAGTCGCCTAAGAGGATGAGTTTTTATCTCATGAGGGTTTCCCTTGAGCTTAACCCACAACTCACACAAACCACACCAACTAACATAGCACATTGTTGCTCTCAAAGTGGTCAAAACACACAAAACCAATATTTTTATTGCCCAAGTCAACTCATCGGGATGCAAAACACAAGCAAGACAAGTGAGCAACTTTCAAGAATTACCATTCATACAAATGTGCACCTAAGTTGGGGGTAGAGAGGCGAACTAAGCAAGGTTGCCTAGGATACTTCGTTATACCTTTTACTAGTTCATTAGAGCACGTCTAGATATTCCAAAGTTGCAAAGCCCTTTTTCGGTTATAAAATCTCAAAATGCAAGTCCACCTCCCAAAATGCACTCCCAAGCCCTTTCAACTACGCTCTAATTCGGGAATTTACACAAGAAACTTCAAAATAGAAAGTGTGTGGGAGGCATCCACAAATTGACCTCTAGAATAGAAAAAGTGAAAATTTTGAGGATTTTGGAGGAGTTTTTTTTTTTTACTTCTCCACTCTTTTCCTATATTTTTTTTTTTTAATTGCCCTCGCCTCTTTTAACTTTGAGCGGCTCTTTCTTTTATTCAAAACATGTGGCTTATTATGCCACTTATTACACAAGATACACATAGAACTAATTCCCTAGCAGAATTTCGTTTCGGGGAGGAAGGGAGACACACCAAGGGCACAAGGGACCGCAATTTGATTCAAACATATCCTACTTTGGGCAAATTAGACAATATCCTATGCTAGACGTGCAATTGAGCATTCATCGGTTTTCATTTCATATACACTAGTGCAATCGAGATTAATAAGCCTCTAAATGACCCCAACTCTTGCACACACCCTTCTAAAAGAACTTTACTCATCACTCAAGAGTCAAGCAAGCAAATCGTATAAGCATCGTCATTTGAGTCTCATCCAAGGGCTATTTTTCGGTTTTTTTTATTTTTTTTATTTTTTTTTATTTTTTTTAAGATAGCGAGTTAGGAGAACTAAGCTAAGCATAAAAAAAAATAGAACACAACTATACAACTAAATGAAGAGAGGAGAGAAGAAAAGTATTCACACATTAAGAGATTTGGATTTAGGGCATTGGATTTCAAAGGGAGCAAATTTGGATGTTAAGGGGTTTGGATGTTAGGGGAAGAAACAAACAACATGCAAGGTAATCACCAATCAAGCACAAACAAGAACCAATCAACAAAACCAAAGAGAAAGACTCCCCCCCAAGCTATCATAAACATTGTCCCCAATGTTAAAACAATAAAAGCACAAGAAAGGGGAAAAAGAGACTAACTCATTGGTTTGGTCCTCCTTGGGAGCTTGAGCCCCCGGGGTACCAATGTCGGTAGGCATTTCGGAACTCACCCAATTCCGACCGAAGTCCTTCGAAGCTTGTCCTCATGTTGTCGTAGGAGGACCTCATATCTTCGTGAGACTTTCTCATAGTCTCGAACTCGGTGGTCATCCGGTTGAACCCTTGGTTCATCAAATGCATTTGCTGCTCGAAGGTGAGGGGTGGGTTGCCCTCACCCATGCCTTGACCTTGGTACCCTTGTTGGTACCCTTGTTGGTGATCGTATTGTTGTTGTTGTTGGAATTGTTGTTGTGGAGGTTGTTGTGGAGGTTGCTGCTGCTCTCCTTGCTCTTTCTCCTCTTCATCGTCTTCATCGCCGGGAGCCCAATCGTGGTCTCTCTCGAAGATCCAGTTGGTCTCGTCGTAGATGAAGGTCCGCTCCGGGTCGGGGAGGTAGGCGTAGGACCGGCAACTGGCGTGCCACAGGTAGGGGTGTGGCCCCTCGACGTCCTCCACCCACCTCATTGTCCTAAGCGACTGCATATCGATCCGCGTCGCTCCTGGGCAAACCTGCTGATCTGCAAAATCAAGATTAAGAGCAGCAGCAATAATAGTGATCATACCACCTATGGTGATGTTACCGGACTCGGTGGCAACATCCTCTAGGTGGTCTACAAACCAGGACCCTACATCTAGGGCCGAACTACCCATACTCAAGTTCCATAGGAAGTGAAGCTCCCTAGTGGACACTACCCCCGAACTGTCACCTCTAGCGAACGTCGTGTTCGCTATGGTGCGCTGTGACAACCTAAATGCGGGGTGGATAATGGCCGTGGCCTTATCGGTCCTGGGGTTGTAGTTAAAGAGGCCGGTGATCTTCCTCCAAAACTCACCTGCGTTATAGCTACGGGGTGGCCTATCCTTTGCCCCAATGGTTCCGTTCGTAGGCCACCCGAACGCTTGGTTCACCCTATTGATGGTCATGGTATAGGGGGTGTTCATGAGTTGGAAGGAGATACGGCGGGGGTTCCTAGTTGTGTCCCGTTGGACTTGGAGGGTGGAGAGGAATTCAAGAGTTAATCTCTTGTAGGTCAAGGCATGCAAGTCTAGCCAACTACCTAGGCCACATCCCTCGAATAGCATTCTTATGTCTTCCCCCACCCCTAAGGACTCGGCTACCTCCTCACTGTAGAATTTGGTCGGCCTAATTCTCCTCCTACTATTTCTTACGAAATTGTTTGCAAAAGTTTCGTCATTGAAAATTATGCCCATTGTATCCACTTGTGGTGGACCAACGGGAGGAGGAGGAGAGGGGTTGCGGTACCTAGAGTCCGTGTTTCTAGGTCGATTTCTTCTAGACATGGTCGGATTTATGCAATGCAATCAAACGAACCACAACCAAATAATCAACACAATAAACACACAATAGGCACTAGGTCCACTAAACACAACCAAAGCTCAAACAAGGCCAATAATTACAACACAATCAAGCCAAGCTCTAAGTCTCCCACCTAAAACAAGCAAATCACCAAGCCACTAAGACTTAATCCAAGCACAACCACAACAATTCTAATATCAAAATTATGCACTAGAATCAACAAATCCAACACAACAATTTACTCAAACAAGCATGCTTTGTCATGTATGAAAATAAATTCCTCAACCTCACTTACAAAAATTCAATTTTTCAAAACACACCAATATTCATTCAAACTCTATAATACTTGGTGTAGGGAATATTTCAAGCATTATGATAACCCCAAACTTGAACCCCACTGTGATCATACACTAAAGTACGGTGGCGTTCCAAAGGGAAAGACAAAGAGCAAAAAAGAGTCGCCAACAAGTTTTAGGAACTTGTAAACCCAAAAGACAATCCAAAAGGACCATCAACTACTCCATAAGGTCTTGAACCAAATAGGGCTCGGGGATGAGGGTACGAATCCAATCTACAAAAGAAAGGACCCGCCCTATAAAATAGGCCTCTACTTTGTTCTGCTCGTATTCATGTGCGCTTTTCGAATAACATACAAACATTATATTAAACCTACCCTGTTTATCTATGTTGGTTGAAATTAATGCACAAATAATACTATTATTGGCGATCACTTGAATTAAAATCACATTAGTCTAAACCAAATTATTAATTATCTTATTAAGCGTGATTTCAAGTACAAATTCCCTTTAAACATGCATAAAAGGTGTGATCAAGCAATAACAATAGTATATATCAAGCAACATAATAATAAACAATATTAAATAATAATAATAATCATGATAACAATAATAAAGCTTGATAATAATAGCAAGATCCTAGGCATGATACTAATAAGATTAATAACAAATCCTAGCATGTCACTAAACAATAAAGATCAAAGTTTTAAACCTAACATGGCACTAACATGATATTAGAAATAAGTAAAAGCACCCTAAACATGACACTAGAAAGCATAAAATAACATCCTAATATGATACTAGGAATATTAAACAATAATAAGCATGCAATCTACATTGTGAAAGAAATAGGAAGTAAGCTAATCTACTTACTTTGAAGCCTCGTACCTCTTTCTAATAACAAAATACACAAGTTAGTAAACTTCAATGAAAATAATAAAGAACAATTAAAGAATTAAATTGAAATCAAATTAAATAAAGTTTTGACTAGTTTTGGACCAAACCCTCAGAAATTATTAACCTTGCACGTCTAGGGCGAAGGCAACTCCGAACTTGGCTAGATGATTCTAAGTCTTGTGAATGCGGAATTGTGTTTGTAAAAAGCTTGTTTAGAAAGAGAGGGAGAAAGAAAGCAAATATTGCTCAAGAGAGAAAAGAGAGAATTCAGGAAGAATGATAGTAATTGATGATTCTGAAAACAGGAATTCGGACGCTATTTATAATGAAAATAGTCCGGAAAATCATAGAATTTGATAAGGAATAAAACTCCACGCTATCGCCAGGAATCAACTCTGTCGCGACGCGACAAGGTCTGTCGCGCGGCGACAGACTTGTCGTTTGGCGACAGCCTGTATTAGCGCGTTTTTCTTCACGCGGAATCCGATCTTTAACCAACTTGATCTACGGAATCCGTACAGAAGATAAAATATATATTTTTAAGATAACAAAACAATATTTTATTCCAAATAAAAATCTTTTAAAGATAATTAATTATTAAATCTAACAATATTAGAATTAAAAGGAACTTTCTAGAAACTTCTAGAAAACTATAATTAATCCTAATAATTTTAGGAATAATAATTAATATTGGGCCCTCCTCTAGATCATTGGGCCGTATTAAAATACTTAACCGGGCCCAGTTTAGTGTTTTGGCCATAACTTCCTCATTATTCATCGGAATTGGGCTCATAATATATCGTTGGAAAGGTCTCTTCGAGGCCCATCCATCTATACTATTATTGGACCCTTATCATGGACCAAAATAAACTGAAATGGACGTTTTTATAAAATAGAATTGGTTTTCGAAAACAGAAAGAAGGATTTTAATAAAAACTAACCGCAACACTTGACTTTTCACACTTTCACCTTATTCGATTATGGTTCGACGTGAAAGACATTCATCACTGGGTTTGGTTTTGGGGAGACACAAATGGGTGTCTACACTTGGCAATTATCAATTATCAATCACTCATAACCAATTTCAACAAACTTTCATAAGCAATTTCATGCAAAAATCCAAGAATTCAAGCATAAAAATAGTTAAAGGGAGGAACGATTATACCGAGCTTATCATGGGTGTAAAACCCGCAAATGAACCTTTCTAACCTTCCCTTTGCTTCCTTGAACTTACTCCTTCAACCAATTGCTCCAAATTTATCTCCCAAAGAAAACCCCCAAATCAATTTTCAAGGTTAGGGTTTGAGTAGTTTGGGTGATTTTTGGGGTTAAATGTGATAGAAGGAGGTAGTAATTTGTGAAATAGGTGAAAAGGAGTGAAGATTTTTGTGAAAAGAGTTGAATTTGGGTGAAAATTTGGGTGAGAATGAGGATTTGAGTGGGTTTTGAAAGAGGAGAAGAGGAGTTTTTAGAGAGAGAAAGAGGGGAAAATCGTGAGAAGAGGAGTGAAAGTGAAATTTTTTTTTTTTAGGTTTAAACCGTGGTTTTTACAGCCGAAATCGAGGCTGCACGGACGTGCCAAATTTGGCACGGACGTGCAGTTTCGAAACAAGTTCCTGCCTGATTTGGCACGGACGTGCTAAATTGTACGCACGGACGTGCTGATTTTGGCACGTCCGTGCCTAACTTCGAAGCAATCTTTGGAGTTCCTGCCTGATTCTGCACGGACGTGCGATGTTCTGCACGTCCGTGCAGACCTGATGCTGTACTTTATTCCCCCTTTTTTTTTATATATATAATAGTAAGACATAATAATAGTAATAAAATTATTATTATCACCATTATTATTATTATTAATAAAATTGTTTACTACTTCACTTTCACAAAAGCCTTTTCTTACTTCTCTTTTCATCAACACCTACAAAAGACATTGAGAGAAAAGTTAGTAATAGTAAGAGTGATGGAAATTAAGTAATAGCTTATTGAGAGAGAGAGTTGAGAAACTCGGGTTGCCTCCCGGAAGCGCTCTTTTAACGTCACTAGCTTGACGACCTCCACACTCAGGAGATAAGATTACATTGAGTTGATTCTAAAACACCCACATGAGCACCCTCGTAGTAAAGCTTGAGGCGATGCCCATTCACCTTGAAAAATCTCTTGCCGTCCATATCCCAAACTTCCACCGCTCCATGAGGAAACACTTCCTTGACGACAAAAGGTCCACTCCACCTTGATAAAAGTTTCCCGGGAAACAATTTCATCCTAGAGTTGTAGAGGAGTACCTTATCGTCCTTTTGAAATGCTTTCTTTTCAATGTTCCGGTCGTGGCAATCCTTAGTGCGATTCTTATAGTTGCTAGCACACTCATAGGCTTCCAACCTTAGCTCTTCAAGCTCATGTAAATCAAGCCATTCTTGCTCTCCCGCGCTAGCCAAGTCGAAATTAATCTTCTTGATCGCCCATTGGGTTCGGTGCTCAAGCTCCACCGGTAGATGACAAGATTTTCCATACACTAGCCGGTATGGAGTTGTGCCTATTGGGGTCTTGCACGCCGTTCTATATGCCCATAGAGCGTCATCAAGCTTTTCCGACCAATCCTTCCTATTCTTAGCAACCGTCTTCTCGAGGATTAGCTTTATTTGACGGTTAGACATTTCCGCTTGTCCACTTGTTTGTGGATGATAGGTAAGGCCGAATCTTTGGTGGACCCCGTGCTTTCTTAGCATCTTTTGAAAAGCACTATGAACAAAATGTGAACCATTGTCACTCACCACCGCCCTTGGAATGCCGAATCTTGGAAATATGACTTTTTTGAACATCTTCATGACAACCTTGTGGTCATTAGTTGGGGAGGCAATGGCTTCCACCCATTTTGATACATAGTCGACCGCCACAAGGATGTATTGATTTCCATGAGAATTTGGGAATGGCCCCATGAAATCCATACCCCATACATCAAATACCTCAAGCTCAAGAATCGATTGTTGGGGCATCTCATTGCGCTTGGATATGTTGCCGGTTCGTTGACACCGGTCACAAGTCTTCACAAATCCCCAAGCGTCCTTGAAAATGTGAGGCCACCATAAACCGCTATGCAAGATTTTCAATGTAGTTTTGTTGGCTCCCATATGCCCTCCACATGAATCGGAATGGCACATCTTGAGCACTCCTTGCACTTGTTCATCCGGGACACACCTACGGAGCAAACCATCTACTCCTCGTTTGTAGAGAATGGGATCATCCCATACATAATGTCTTGCTTCCCTTTTTAGCTTCTTCCTTTGATTCTTGGAGAAACGGGTGGGCATTCTCCACAAGCCAAGTAGTTCACCAAGTCGGCGAACCAAGGAAGCTCATTTTCATTCAAAATGTAAAGCACATCATCTCTCTATTCATCACATATAGGGATTTCATCATCGCTAGCTTGCACATTCTCTAGTCGGGAAAGATGGTCCGCAACCACATTCTCGGCCCCCTTTTTATCACGGATTTCAACATCAAATTGTTGGAGAGATAGGACCCACCGAAGAAGACGTGGCTTGGATTCTTTCTTTGCAATAAGGTACCTAATGGCTGCGTGATCGGTATAAACAATAGTTTTGGAACCAATGAGGTAGTTCTAAAACTTCTCAAAAGCATGAACCACGGCAAGAAACTCTTTCTCCGTTGTGGTGTAGTTCCGTTGAGCTTCATTCAAGGTCTTAGACATGTAGTAAATCACGTGAAGCTTCTTCTCTATCCTTTGCCCCAATACTCCTCCAATCGCAACATCACTTGCATTGCACATAAGTTCAAATGGCAAATCCCATCTTGGCCCTTGCACAATTGGAGTTGAGATTAAAGCCTCCTTTAATTTGTTGAAAGCTTGGAGACACTTTTCATCAAAAATAAAGATGGCATCCTTTTGAAGAAGAGCATTTAGGGGTCTAGCAATTTGTGAGAAATCCTTGATGAATCTTCTATAGAACCCGGCATGCCCCAAAAATGACCTTACTCCTCTCACATTGATTGGTGGCGGTAGCTTCTCTATCACTTCGACTTTGGCCTTGTCAACCTCAATCCCCTTGCTTGAAATCTTGTGACCAAGGACAATTCCCTCTTCCACCAAAAAGTGGCATTTTTCCCAATTCAAAACCAAATTGACCTTATCACATCTTGCCAAGCACTTGCCCAAGTTGGACAAACAATCCTCGAATGAAAGGCCCCCTACCGAGAAGTCATCCATGAAAACTTCCATTTCGGCTTCAAGCATGTCCCCAAAAATACTCATCATGCATCTTTGGAAGGTTGCCGGTGCGTTGCAAAGCCCGAAGGGCATCCTCCTATATGCAAAAGTTCCATAGGGACAAGTAAAAGTTGTTTTCTCTTGGTCATCCGGGTTTATAGGGATTTGAAAGAAACCCGAATAACCATCAAGAAAGCAATAATACTTGTGCTTGGTTAGTCTTTCAAGCATTTGGTCGATAAAAGGGAGAGGAAAATGATCCTTGTTGGTGGATGCATTTAGACGTCTATAGTCTATGCACATCCTCCAATCGGTCACCGTTCTAATTGAAATGAGATCACCATTCTCATTTTCAACTACGGTCATTCCTCCCTTTTTAGGGACCACATGAACGGGGGAAATCCATCTAGAACTCGAAATGGGGAAGATGATGCCGGCATCAAGGAGTTTGGTGATTTCTTTCTTCACCACCTCCCCCATTTGAGGATTGAGTTTCCTTTGCCTCTCAATGGAAGGCTTAGCACCCTCCTCAAGTGTTATGTGGTGCATACATAAAGCCGGACTAATACCTTTGAGGTTATCTATGGTATAGCCTAAAGCACCTTGGTGGTCTCTCAAAACACCACATAACATTTGAGTTTGGCACTCATTCAAAGAAGAATTCACAATAACCGGAAAAGTTGAATTGGGGCCCAAAAACTCATACCTTAGGTGTGATGGTAGAGGTTTCAACTCTACCATTGGAACACCCTTACCTTCTCTTGAGGTAGCTACTTCTAATGCATCATGTGTTGTGATTCCCATGCACACTTGCTCATCGCTTGATTCCGTACTTCCTTCAAGCATCTCTTCATACAATGCCATCTCTTTGCTTTGGTCACCTATCTTTTCCTTGTTCAAAAGGACATTCTCAAGGGCATCATTAGTAGTGAGCAAGTGCTCATGCATGGAAGTTACAATAGAATCAATAGTATCAATCATCATGCAATTATCAAGATTAGAGCTTGGATATTTCATGCTCTCATTCAAGTCAAATTCTATTACCTCATCTCCTACTTTTAGTGAAATTTTAGCACTTTTAACATCTATTAAAGCACCCGAAGTAGCAAGAAAAGGTCTTCCTAGAATTATTGGAATGTTAACATCTTCGTCCATCTCTAACACAACAAAATCCACCGGGATTACAAACTTTCCTACCCTTAGAGGAACATCCTCTACCTTACCCTTTGGGAATTTAATAGAGCGATCGGCCAATTGTAGGGTGATGTTGGCGGGTAGAAGTTCCCCTATCCCAAATCTTTGGTATACCGAGTATGGCATTAGGCTAACACTAGCCCCCTAGGTCACACAAAGCATTATCAATTTGCATCTTGTATATTGCACACGGGATAGAAAAGTTACCGGGGTCTTTCAACTTGGGTGGCATCTTGTTCATGATAATTGCACTACAATTCTCGGTGAGATTCACCGTTTCAACCAATTCACACTTTCTCCTTCCACTCAAAATGTCTTTTAAAAACCTAGCATAATTAGGCATTTGCTTGATAGCATCGGTAAAAGGAATTGAAAGATGAATTTGCTTCAATGTCTCAAGAAACTTTCCAAATTGCACATCTAATTTGTTTCTAACAAATTTATGAGGATATGGTAGCTTTTGCAATTGTTTTGTTTCCCTCTCTTTTTCTCTTTTCTCTTGACTCTCTTTTTCAAAATCATTCTCTTTTTCACATTCTTTTTCTTTCTCACATTCTTTTTCTCTTTCACTCTCTTGATTTTTCTCTTTTTCTTGCTCACAATCACTCTCAAGGGGAGGCTCACTCATGTTCACTTTCTCATTGCTTTTCTTAGGAACACTCTCTTCCAACACCTCTCCACTCCTAGTAGATATGGCATTAACGGGCCTCTTAGGATCTAGTCCTTGGGGTGGAAGTTTGGAAGTGCTAGCCCCTTCCTTCAAAGCATTGGCCAATTGTGAAATTTGAGTTTCAAGCATTTTATTATGAGTCATTACTTCATTAAACTTCTTGTCACTCGTGGCCATGAAAGTGTTGAACATTTTGGTTTGACTTTCCATCATTTCCTCTAGATTAGACTTACTAGGTGATGCTTGGGCATAATAGTTATCTTGGGGAGCTCTATTACCTCTCACATTTGAATTGGAAGCATTTTGATTAGAAAAACCTCTATTATTATTGTTGTTCCAATTATTCCTATTATTAGAGTTCCCCCCTTGGTGATATTGGCCTTGATTGCCATAATTCCCTTGATTATTATGGTTATGGTTACCATAACCACCTTGTTGGTTGTAGTTTCCTTGGGGATTTTGGTCCCTTTGGTTCCTATTACCCCATTGGTTTTGGTTATGGTAATCATAATCATTTCCTCTTTGGTTATAAGCATTTCCCCCTTGTTCCCTTCGATTAGGTGGTAAATATCTTTGATTGTCATTCCTAGGTCTATTATCATAAGACAAAGCATTGACTTGTTCATTTTCATTATCATTACCCTCTTCATAATGGGATTGGGGTTGGGAATCATAATTACAAGAAGAGGTATCATGGTCATATGACCCACAATTTTCACAAAACAAACACCCATGTGGCATGTTATTAGATGTAGAAGGAGAAGAGTTAGAATTCATACCTCTCCCCTTAGATTGGGAGGGATGCTCTTGTTGTGAAGTGGAATTCTCTAGCTTTGCCTTGATAGATGTCATCTCCTTGCCAAGATTGGCTATTTGAGATGTCAAATTATTGATGGCGTTGAGGTGATCGATGGAGTAGACCACATTCCCTCCTTTGCTTAAAGACTCCCTCTCTCCTTCCTGCCAATCCATGTGGTGTCTCACCACATCCTCAATTATCTCGATGACTTGCTCCTCCGTTTTGTTCATAATCGGGCCACCCGCTCCCGCATCCAAGCTAGTCTTTCCTTGTGGGCTCAATCCCCCATAGAAAATTTGAAGCACTTGATATGATGGAATGCCATGATGAGGACACTCCCTTTGATATTCTTTGTATCGTTCCCATGCCTCATATATGGTTTCACTAGCCCTTTGACGGAAGCCTTGGATCAAAGCCCTTGCCTCGGCCGTCTTCTTTTGAGAATAGAATTTCCCTAAGAAAGTCGTGGTGACCTCGTCCAAAGTTCTCAAGGAGTTAGGCCTCACCTCCTTCTCAAGCCATTCAAGAGCCCTTCCTATCAAAGAAAAAGGAAATAGCTTTAGTCTCACAAACTCTTGAGTTACCCCATTTACCTTGATTGTGTTGCAATATTTCTCGAACTCGTTCAAGTATGCAAGAGGACTCTCATGTTTTGCTCCACTATATTGCCTCCTTTCAATCAAATTTATCATCGCGGGCCGAATCTCGAAGTCATTGGCTTGAGTGACGGGTGGAGCAATGCCGCTTGAAGCTCTATAAGCTCCCGGAGTTCCCAACTCCTTTAAAGGTCTTTGAGGTGGTGGTTCCGCGTCACCCATTTGATCTCGATCCTCCTCGAAATTGGTCTCTCTAGTTGGGGGAGTATTGAACGGCCTAGAACCGGCTCTTTTTCTCCTTCTATAAGTTTGCTCAATCTCGGGATCGTAAGGTACCAAGATCCTGTTATGAGTTCTGCGCATACACTCTCAACAAACACAATTAGTACCAAGGCTACAAGTGTAGCCAAAAAGAAACAATTCTTTTTGAAATTTTTATGGTTTATGGTGAACTAGACTCAAGTAATCAATTAGCAATCAACAACACCGTTCCCCGGCAACGGCGCCATTTTGATGGGCGTTAGAACGGTCGCTCATTCCACACTCAATCAAACACATTTATTAACAAACACCTTACAAACCAAGCATAATGACAAGTAAGAGTTCGGTCCTCAAGGAACGGGATATGGTTGCTAAAGATCTTAACACTTAAGCTAATTCAAAGTCAATGGTGAATTGGGTTTCGTCAAGTAGACAAACAAACTATGGCTCTAAATCAATGGATTAAAGACACTAGGGAATGGGATCCACTCAACCAAGGCAATTAGGCAAACGGGAGTAAAATAGACAAGCTATAGCAAGGACTATATGTAAAATCAACCTCATGCAATAAGAAAACAACTCACACTACTAAACTTAGATTCCTCATTAGTCTAACAATAGATGATACATAATCAAATTACAATAAGTAATGACATACTCAATTTACACTTCCATGTCAAATTAGGCATATCCTGCTATCAAGCTCCTAAGTCAATGGTAGCTAATCCTATCATGAAGAACTAACAAGCAATCTCATATAATCAATTTAATTGCAATACAAACATCAATGTTTCTCCCATATTTGCATAACTAACCCAAAAGGTTGAGCTTCACCCAACCCTTAGCAAAAAGACTACTCACAACTCATATTTATCAACATGCAATCAACAATTAGGGTTCTAACTACTTCAATAATTGGGGGAAAGTGGTTAACGATTGAAATAACTATCATCCAATAACAAATTACCAAGAACTTAAGAAGATTTAAATGACATGCAAAAGCAAATGAAATCAGAAATTAAGTAGAAAAAGATTGGAGACAATACTAATTGAAGCTTGAAATTGAATAACAATGGAGGAACTTGTCTTCTACAATGATTGAGATTGAGAATTCCAAACTAATAATTGAAATCTAACTAATGATTTGAGAGTATTTATGTTTCTACAACTACAAACTAAGAGGAAGCTCGGAAAACTTGGATGTCGTACAATAGAGTCTAATGGGGTATTTATATAACCCTCAAATAAAAAAAGGACGGAGAAAACAAGAGTCGGGATTTTCTGCAGGTGCGCACGGACGTGCCAGGGGTGGCACGGACGTGCAGCCAAGGTGGCACGGACGTGCCACCCTAAGCACGGACGTGCAGATTCGGGCAGTAGCTCAGTTTTGGCCAGGCTAACTGCACGGCCGTGCAGTTTATGGCACGGACGTGCTGGCTGAGATGCACGGACGTGCTGAAGCCTTGCACGTCCGTGCCAAATCGGGCAGTAGCTTGGTTTGGCTGGGACTGTCCTGCACGGCCGTGCAGGACATGGCATGTCCGTGCAAGGTCTTCTAGGCCCTTCTCTTCACATTTACCTTGATTTTGCTCCATTGTCACGGCTTCTATCCTTGGTTTATCATCCATATGCCTCAAATGATCGTTTTTAGACCTACAATCTCAACAAAAACACTAACAACCCGTGAAGCAAGGGATACACAAAAATTGAATGAAAATAGAATAGATGTGAACCAAAATTCCAATATATCGAGTAAACAAGGCATCAAAATCACCCTAAAATCATATCAAATAACAAGTTATCACTAAGCAAAGAGCTCCTCAATGAACAATAAAACACGCCTCACCCCAATATAAAAATCAAGCACAAACGATTCAAGGCAAATCGAGTGAACATGCTTCAAAATCAACCAATCCTATCCATCTAAACACCCTTCCTCCCCAACAATTGTCAAGTAGAGCAAACCACAAGAGCATATAGAATTCAAGACTAGTGCTCACACACTCAACTCTCATTTATGTGGCGAGTAAAGATGTACTCGATCGCTCTCCATCTGTAGACACCCATTTGTGTCTCCCCAAAACCAAACCCAGTGATGAATGCCTTGCACGTTGTGTTATTATCGAATTAGGTGAAAGTGATTTGAAAGTCCAGTGTTGCGGTTTAGTTTTAATTAAATTCTTTTCTCTCTGTTTTTGAAAATGACTTTATTTATTTGAAAATAGCCGAACCAGTTTAGTTTGGTCCATAATTAGGGTCCAATAATGGTGTAGTTGGATGGGGCTCGAAAAGACCTTTCCAACGATATATTATAAGCCCGATTCCGTTGAATATTGAGGAAGTTATGGCCAAAATACTAAACTGGGCCTGGTTAATTATTTTAATACGGCCCAATGATCTAGAGGAGGGCCCAATATTAATTATTATTCCTAAAATTATTAGGATTAATTATAGTTTTCTAGAAGTTTCTAGAAAGTTCTTTTTAATTCTAATATTATTAGATTTAATAATTAATTATCTTTAAAAGGTTTTTATTTGAAATAAAAAATTGTTTTGTTATCTTAAAAATATCTTCTGTACGGATTCCGTAGATCAAGTTGATTAAAGATCGGATTCCGCGTGAAGGAAAACTCGCTAATACAGGTTATCGCCAAACGACAAGTCTGTCGCCACGCGACAGACCCTGTCGCCTCGCGACAAACATTGTCGCGTCGCGACAGAGTTAATTCCTGGCGACAGCGTGGAGTTTTATTCCTTATCAAATTCTATGATTTTCAGGACTATTTTCATTATAAATAGCGTCCGAATCCTTGTTTTCAGAATCATCAATTATTATCAATTCTCTTTCAATTCTTCCTTAATTCTCTCTTTTCCCTCTTGAGAATATATGCTTTCTTTCTCCCTCTCTTTCTAAACTAGCTTTTTACAAATACAATATTCCGCATTCGCAAGACTTAGAGTCTCTTAGCCAGGTTTGAAGTTGCCTTCGCCCTAGACGTGCAAGGTTTGACAATTTCTGAGGGTTTGGTCCAAAACTAGTCAAAACTTTATTTAATTTGATTTTAATTTAATTCTTTAATTGTTCTTTATTATTTTCATTGAAGTTTACTAACTTGTGTATTTTGTTATTAGAAAGAGGTACGAGGCTTCAAAGTATGCAATCTTATTTCTCTCTTTCAATGTCGAAAGCATGCTTATTATTGTTTTATGATTCCTAGTATCATGTTAGGATGTTCAATTCCTAGTATCATGTTAGGATGTTATTTAATGCTTTCTAGTATCATGTTTAGGGTGCCTTTACTTATTTCTAATATCATGTTATCATGTTAGTGCCATGTTAGGTTTAAAGCTTTGATCTTTATTGCTTAGTGACATGCTAGGATTTGTTATTAATCTTATTAGTATCATGCCTAGGATCTTGCTATTATTATTAAGCTTTATTATGCCTTATCATGTTATTATCATGATTATTATTGTTGTTTATTCTTATGTTGCTTGATATATTTTATTGTTATTGCTTGATCACGCCTTTTATGCAGGTTTAAAGGGAATTTGTACTTGAAATCACGCTTAATAAGATAATTATTAATTTGGTTTAGGCTAATGTGATTTTAACTCAAGTGATCGCCAATAATAGTCTTATTTGTGCATTAAATTTCAACCAACATAGATAAACAGGGTAGGTTTAATATAATGTTTGTATGTTATTCGAAAAGCGCGCATGAATACGAGCGGAACAAAGTAGAGGCCTATTTTATAGGGCGGATCCTTTCTTTTGTAGATTGGATTCGTACCCTCATCCCCGGACCCTATTTGGTTCAAGACCTTATGGAGTAGTTGATGGTCCTTTTGGATTGTCTTTTGGGTTTACAAGTTCCTAAAACTTGTTGGCGACTCTTTTTGCTCTTTGTCTTTCCCTTTGGAACGCCACCGTACTTTAGTGTATGATCACAGTGGGGTTCAAGTTTGGGATTATCATAATGCTTGAAATATTCCCTACACCATCCCAACCCCTTTAATGTGAACAATGCCCTCCCAAACTCACAACACTCGTGTGTTTAAAAAGACATACACTCAACCTAATAGTCGACTCGGAATATGTCAAGTCATAACTTGCATTGATAAACAACACTTTCACATTTACACAACTCTATGCACAAGGTCAAAAGGTCTTTTAAGCTTGTAATGTAAGGCTAGGGTGAAAGGGTAAGATAAATTTGGGAATATGTGAGAGAAAAGCTATGCTAAAAGGGAGCCAAATCCTAAATAACCCATGATCAAATATAATGATCATAAACATCTCCAACAAAACTAACTCCAACACAAATCCACCAAATATAACTCCAAATAATATAAACAATCCCAACACTTACAAATTCACTCATAAAAAATATAACAATGTAGAACTTGAGTGAACAAACAAACTTTACTATTATACTTGAAATATTTTCATTGAAACTCAACTTTATTTTTTTCTTTTGATCAACCTTCACTTAGAACATTTGAACATTAAACATTTTTTTCTTTTTGCTCTTTTTTTCATTTTTTTCTTTTTTTTCTAGAAGTTCACTTTCTTTTTTTTATTTTCTCATTTTTTTTCTTGAACTTCTCTTTTTTTCTTTTCCATCACACTTTTATTTTTCAAATATATACACAATAAAACTCATCAAAACAAAAATATGATCAAGAACAAATAACTTCTCAAACTCACCCAAATTGTGCAAATAATGTGCACACTACAAACTCCCTCACCTCACTCACTAATAGCTCCCCCAAGCCAAGCTTGGGACTAGTAACCAATGGGGCAAATATGGCTTGCAATGTGGCTAAAAACAATAAAAAGTCAAGGCAACAACATGGGTAGCAAGAAGGGAACAAATGTATCTAAATAAATCTGAAGGCTACCTAAAAGAACAAATGCCTTCGTCCTCCACATGTGCATAATAGTGAGCCATGAAACACTACTCATAGTTGCAAACCAATACTCAAATTCATTGACATACCAGGAACTAAACACACATTCCTAACCAAATCAACTAGTCAAGCACTATATTCACATGTAGTTGGACAAAATTGACGCATGTTTAGGAATCCAAGTAATTAAACTTCAAATCATGATCAACAAATCCACAATGCTCAAAATCAAATACCAAGAATCAAAACAATTTTTCCTCAAGTATGGGGCACAGGGAAGCATGATTTACAGTTCATTGGTTCGTATTTTTTTATTTTTTGTTTTTTTAATTTTTTTGTATTTTTCATATAAGGAAAGCAATAAACTAATCTAAAAAGCAATAAATCTAAACTAACAAAACACACCAAAAATAAACAAAAATAAAGAAAAAGGAAGAAGAAATATATACCAAATCCAAAAATCTCCCCAAGCCAAAATCAGACAATGTCCTCATTGGCTCGAAGCTAGCCCAGCTGGCTACTCATCCTCATCCTGGTCCATCCGTGAGGACCCACCTGCTCCACCACTGGAACCTGCACCATCTGCACCAAAGGAGCTACCACCAAAATAGTTAGCATGAAAAGTCCCCCCCGGCGGTCCCCCAAAAGGAATGTCCTGGTCGTACCCATGGAACGAAGAATAGTCTATGTAGATACCATGGGCAGTGGGATCCCTACCGTATCCCTGAGGTGGGGGCTAGAACCAGTCTGGGTGAACAGCATCGTCGGGAATGTTGCCCCGACGAGCATAATCATCATAAATGGGGTAGAGTCCCCTACCCTGGTTCCTCTCTAGGTAGCCTAGCCTATGGTCGACAAAACCAATCATCTGTCTAAACTCGGTCTGGTTTTGCTCTATGCGACCTATGGCCTGGCCAATACTCTGCAAGTCCCAAACTGGGTCAGAGTCACCGTGAGGGACGGAATAGGACTGTCGGGGTGGTGATGGTGGCTGTGGAATAGGCTCAACTACAGGCTGTGGCTGAGCTTGGGCCTGTTGTGGATCCTGACCCCTAGCATGGGCAACTAACAGGGCATAAGTGTAGGACTCTTGCCCTGGGGGAAAGGCGGTCAAGTCGGGGTTGGGCAAAGGTAAGATGGGTAAGGGTTGTTCAGTCCCTGTCCTAATGCACCAATGGGCGATCTGGCTCCCGTCTACCCGTAACCACCCAAGCTCCTCAAGGTACCTAGAGGTAATGTAGGTGCGGGTCCCATGTTAGTTATGCGGTGGGGTCCACTCTCTACAAAGTCGGCCTTCTTGATGGCTATCCTAGTGATAATGCCACCAAGACAGATAGGGATAGTGACCTGGTTGCTAGCCGTAGCGTGCCTACCTAGGTGGTGGATGATATACCGGGCTATGTTCAATTTCCCGAACCCAAACATATAATGGCCAATTACAGCTAGTTCATTGGTCTGACAGTTGTGGGGTTCGTTCCTACCTAGGAAAAAGACACCGGCAAATCTTTGCCACATTTTAGGGACGGGGTGGTGGATGGGCCTAGCACTAGCATGTTGGGCAGAAACATGGGGAATACCAGTCAAAGCAAAATAAACATCATCCATTTTAAACTCAGCATTCCATTGCCTATCCAAATTAGGTTCCAGTTCAAATAATTTACAGAATTCTGCAAAAGAAAGAGTGATGTTTCTATTATTAAGCCTAAAAATTAATTTTGGACCACTTTTATGATTTTGAATAACAAGAGAAGACAAGAATTTACAAGTTAATTCATGGTATGTCGAATAATGCATATCTACAAATTTACGCATACCAATATCGTTCAAAAATCTCCTAACAAAACCATAAATACCTAAAGCTTCTAAAGTAGGGCGGTGTAACCACCGTGAAGGGATTACCTCGCGTCCGTAGAGCACCTCCAACTTTTCTCGTTGCTCCGGTGTTGCGATTTTGATCGTCGGCCACTGAGGGAGTTGCAAGGCTGGATCATATTGTTGAGAAGAGCCGCTCGAGCTTCCCCCAAGTAAGTTCCTCGCTCTTTTAGCCGCCATTAGGAGTGTGGTCAAAATTTTAATTTGTGGAAAGTGAAATATTTTTGAATAAGAGTGTAGAGGATGAAGAGAGGATGAGAAATATGTAAATTTTTTTGAATTTGGGTGAAAAATGGCGGAGAGATTGAAGGAAAGAAGAAAGTGAGGAAGAAAGGAGAAAAAGGAAGAAGAAAAGGGGACGGGGAAAGGGAAGGATAGACGCGCCCGGTCGGGCGTAGGGCTGCCCGATCGGGCGATCTAATTCATTGGTTCGTGCTGGTGCTCGCGCCCGGTCGGGCGTAGAGCTGCCCGATCGGGCGATCTTGGCCTCCTCTTCACTCTTCTTCTCGCGCCCGGTCGGGCGTCTTACCGCCCGGCCGGGCCAAAATAAACTCCGTACACGTCAAGTCTCGCGCCCGGCTGGGAGTTCCTTTGCCCGGTCGGGCCAATTTCAAGCTTTTCCAACCCTTACTCTCGCGCCCGGTCGGGCGAAGCTTCGCCCTACCGGGCCCGAGAGCAAAGTTAGTCGACCTAACTTTCTTCAAATTTTCACTAACCCTTTTCCTGTAATCTGTACCAAAGACTCATAAAACTCATTAAATTCCCTCCTCTCTCCTCTCATAAGAAAAAGAAGAAAATCAAAAATAAAAGCAAGTAAAATACGGGTTGCCTCCCGCAAAGCGCTGGTTTATCTAGGTCCCGCACGACATTCTTACCATCTTTGAGCTCATTTTGGAAGTGGAGTTAGGAGAGTCTCCTCCACATCTCTAATGGTAGCACCTTCATGATACACTTTCAACCTTTGGCCATTTACCTTGAACTCCTCACCCTTGTCATTTACAAACTCCACCGAACCAAATTTGTTCGCCTTTGTGACAGTGAAGGGACCGGACCACCTAGATTTCAACTTTCCTGGAAAAATCTTCAATCTAGAGTTAAAGAGAAGGACCTTATCACCCGGTGCAAACTCTTTTGGTAGGATCCTCTTGTCATGCCACTTCTTGGTCTTCTCCTTGTAGATCCTTGCACTATCATATGCTGACAACCTAAACTCATCCAATTCGCTGAGTTGGAGAAGTCTCTTCTTACCCGCGGCCTTAGAATCCATATTAAGCTCCTTGATTGCCCAAAAAGCTTTGTACTCCAACTCTACGGGAAGATGACATGCCTTACCATAAACTAGTCTATAAGGTGAAGTACCAATCGGTGTCTTAAACGCTGTTCGGTATGCCCAAAGTGTGTCATCAAGCTTCATACTCCAATCCTTCCTAGACTTGGCTACTACCTTCTCTAAGATCGCCTTGATTTCCCTATTAGAGACCTCAACTTGACCGCTAGTTTGGGGATGGTAACTAAGCCCGGTTCTATGATACACACCATACTTCCTAAGTAAGTTGTCCAACTGTCTCTCATGGAAGTGAGTACCCCCATCACTAATAATAGCCCGTGGAACACCAAACCTGGGAAATATAATCTTTTTGAATAGCTTGATGACTACCTTAGAGTCATTTGTTGGTGAGGCTATGGCTTCAACCCACTTGGACACATAATCTACGGCTACAAGTATGTAGCAATTCCCATTGGAAGATGGGAACGGCCCCATATAATCGATACCCCAAACATCAAATATTTCAAATTCTAGAATCCCAGTTTGGGGCATCTCCTGCCTCCGCAAAATGTTGCCAGTTGACAGGGTAAAGTCGTATCCCCTAATCAAAAGTAATACCTAAGTCCTCTAACTAAAATAGGTAGGGAAGTAGGGTCGAATCCACAGGGAAACTGGTCTTTCTACTCCTAATTAATTAAAAATAATCTAAATTATTAAAGTAACCAATTTGTTGTTTATAATGTGAAATTATACTACGAAGATTAAGTTTAGGAAGAAAGTCGATAATAAGAAGGCCTAGGGTCATAGGTTCACCAATAATTAATATTCCGGGATAAAACATAACAATCAACAATTAACATTGCACAAATAAAATGATTAACAGGCTCTCGCAATTTACTAACCAACATAGATCTAACAGGCTCTCGCAATTTACTAGATCTAAGTTCCTATTGAAAATAGCCTTTAATATCGAATTAACATCTGCTCGATTCATCAATTCAATATTGCTAAACATTCACAATCAAATTACATCTGCTCGATTCATAATCTAATTGCGAAGAATTAAAACAATTCAATAAGAAATTATCATGCAATATCAATAATCAATTATAACAATTTATCCCTTCATATTAATTATGGATCCCCATAAACCCTAGAATTAAACTACTCGGACATAATTAAATCTAAACTAAACAAAGCGATTAAATTAAACATGATTAAAATAATGAGAAATTAAATAAAGCAATTAAGAAAGCATAATAAAAACAATAATAATAATAAAAATCAATATTCAAGTAAACTACCAAGTAGAATAAAAAATAATAATCATCAAACTAACTTGAGCAAAAGTAATTAGTATAAAAGACGAAATAGACGAAAGCGAGATAAAACAAAAACTTAAGAAAATCCTAACTAGCAAGTTACGGGGATCTAAAACTAAGAATAAAAGAAAATTTAAAAGAAAACTCACTACCTAACCCGCAGTACTACTACTCCTTAAATAAACACAAATCACCGACACAACTATCATCAAGTGGGCCTAAACAACTAGCCCACTATGATAAGTGAAAAGCTCGCAGTAACACTCTCGCCCGACCGGGCCATCTACTGCCCGATCGGGCCCGGCTAATTAGCAGCGAATTGGGCTCCTTTTTTGGGCCTTCTTGTTTACTCTTGGACCTTTGTTGTTTGTTTATTTGGTCCGTAGAAGTAGCTTGTAAAACTTCAACTTCTTTACTAATCGAGCCCTTAATCACCGAACTAAATTCCTTTAACTCGGTCTTGGGCTTTAAATATACGGTCATAAAATACGATCAAACTCCAATATCTTTGTAGTGGCTCAATAAGCCCGAGAATCGTAATAAATCTGCAGATTCCTATAAAATGATACCAACTCTACAAAAACACTAGAAAACGTATATTAGTAATAAAAATAGCTCCGTGGAGCTCAAATAAGCACAAATATGACCGTGAGACAGGGAATAAAAATATATATAAAATAGACTTATCACCAGTCCTCTGGCAAGGGTCACAAGCCTGCACAAAAGTGTTAGCATCTTTAAACATGGTAGGCCAAAAGAAGCCTGACTCGTTAATTTTAGCCACCGTTTTAGAGGGGCCATGATGTCCACCATAGGGTGAAGTGTGGCAACTTGTAAAGACGTCGTGAACCTCCCATTCGGGAACACACCTGCGAAATAATCCATCTGCACACTCACGAAACAAAAAAGGATCATCCCAAAAATAATGTTTAACATCAGAAAGGAATTTCTTTTTCTGTTGGTAGGACAAGTCAGGAGGTAGAGTACCACCCACCAAATAATTATCAAAATCCGCATACCAGGGGTGATTCTCTACTACTGCATACAGGTTGTCATCAGGGAACGAATCATCTATAGGAAGAAAATCCTTACCCTCATCATACCTGATACGTGACAAGTGATCTGCCACTACGTTCTCTGCTCCCTTTTTATCTCTGATTTCGATATTGAAGTCTTGGAGAAAAAGAACCCACCGGAGTAGCCTTGGCTTGGATTCCGCCTTAGCTATTAGATATTTCAAAGCTGCATGGTCAGTAAAAACAATGACTTTAGAACCAACAAGATATGATCTAAATTTTTCTAAAGCATATATAACAGCAAGAAACTCCTTTTCCGTGGTGGCATAGTTGACTTGGGCCTCATCTAAAGTTTTGCTTGCATAATAAATAGCATGCAAAACTTTATCCTTCCTTTGTCCAAGCACGGCTCCTAGAGCAAAGTCACTTGCATCACACATGATCTCGAATGGAAGGTTCCAATCGGGTGCACATATGATGGGTGCCGATATCAAAGCCTGCTTAATCCTGTCAAAAGCCTCAAGACACTCGTCAGTGAAAACAAAAGGGGCATCCTTAAGCAAAAGCTGAGTTAGTGGTTTAGCAATTTTAGAAAAATCTTTGATAAAACGGCAATAAAACCCCGCATGACCCAAGAAAATCCTAACTCCCTTAACATTAACTGGGGGAGGTAATTGCTCAATCACTGAAATCTTAGCTTTATCTACCTGTATGCCCTTATCAGATACAATGTGACCCAGGACTACTCCCTCTGTCACCATAAAGTGACACTTCTCCCAATTTAAAACCAAATTGCATTCTTCACATCTTTTCAAAATTTTAGCGAGGTTAGTTAAGCATGCATCAAATGAAGAACCATAAACACTAAAATCATCCATAAAGACTTCCATGATAGACTCTATGAACTCATAAAAAATACTCATCATGCAACGTTGAAAGGTAGCAGGTGCATTACATAAACCAAAAGGCATTCTACGATATGCAAAAGTGCCATAAGGGCATGTAAATGTGGTCTTTTCCTGATCTTCAGGGTGGATCGGAATTTGGAAAAATCCCGAATACCCATCCAAATAGCAAAAGAACTTGTGATTAGCTAACCTCTCAAGCATTTGATCAATAAAGGGGAGAGGGAAATGGTCCTTTTTAGTGGCGACATTTAATCTACGATAGTCAATACACATACGCCACCCTGTAACAGTTCTAGTGGGAATTAATTCATTTTTATCATTTTTAATCACAGTCATCCCACCCTTCTTAGGAACCACCTGAACAAGACTTACCCATTTAGAGTCAGAAATAGGATAGATAATACCTGCATCAAGTAATTTCATAACCTCTTTCTTGACTACCTCTTGCATATTGGGATTCAACCTCCTCTGGGGTTGAATACAGGGTTTGTAGTTGTCCTATAAGTGTATCCTGTGCATACAAAAATCAGGGCTTATACCCTTGAGATCATCAATACTGTACCCTATTGCCCTTTTGTGGGTTCTTAGAACCTCTAGAAGTTGGGAAGTTTGTGGGTCATCCAGTGCAGTACTAATGATCACAGGGTACAATTCCTGCTCATCAAGGAAAACATATTTTAAATGAGAAGGGAGAGGTTTTAGTTCAGGTTTCTTCACCTCTGCAGGTTTTGATTCCTGGACCAAATTTACTACCTTCACACACTCATTAGGATCAAATTCCTCGGTGGCAAGAGCCCTCTCTATGTCATCCACCTCCTTGCTCCATATGCTAATGTCACCTGCAGACAAATTTCCACAAAGAATTTCCTCCAAGGGGTCCCTTGCAAGAACCTGTGGTAAGCTCTCCTCACAAATATCATCCATTACATCAAGCACATCAATTAAATAACAATTTTCTTCAAGCATAGGACCTTTTAAAACTTTCCCTAAATTAAAAGTGATATTATCATCGCCAACAGAAAGGGTTAGTTTACCATTTTTTACATCAATAATGGCTCCTGCAGTATGGAGAAAAGGTCTACCTAATATAATGGGAATTTGTGTGTCCTCAGCCATGTCTAAAACAACAAAATCAACAGGGATAAAAAATTTACCAACTCTAACAGGTACATCCTCTAAAATACCTAAGGGGTATTTAACAGAACGATTTGCCATTTGCAATGTTATATTAGTAACTTTTAAATCACCCATATTTAATTTAGCACAAACAGACGATGGCATCACACTAACAGAAGCACCTAGATCACATAATGCTTTATCAATGAAAACATTTCCAATATGACAAGGGATAGAAAAACTACCGGGATCCTTTAATTTAGGAGGGGATTTATTTTGTAAAAGTGCACTACATTCCTCAGTGAATGCTACAGTTTCTACTTCATTAAAGGCCCTTTTCCTAGTCAATATGTCTTTCATGAATTTAGCATATGCAGGAACCTGAGTAATAAGTTCTGTGAAAGGAACTGTTACCTGCAAATTTTTTACTACCTCCAAAAACTTACCAAACGGCTTATCCAACTTAGTCTTCAAGTGACGGTTGGGGAAAGGTAGCTTGATAACTGGTGGTGCTTCCCTACTCTTCTCCTGGGGTGCATCCTTCCCTGAGGTTGTACCCTGCAATGAATCATCAGAAATATTAGTATTAGGAATTTTACCCTGCAGCCCTGCAGGGGAAATTGGTACAACGGAATCAGGATTAACAATATTAATTAAATCAGGTTCATCCTCTTTGGGCATTTGGGGCCCATCGTAGTGTGAACCACTCCTTAGGGTGATTGCATTAGCATGATCCGTAGGTTGAATTCCCTGCGCTGGTAAAGCTCCCTGCTGGCGAGATTGAAGGGTAGAGGACAATTGGGCTATTTGGGTGTCCATGACTTTATTATGGGCTATAATAGAGTCAATCTGTTGGTCTCTACTCTCCATATGTTTTTGCATACTGGTCAGCATTGCCCTAATTTCTGATAAAGCAGGGTCAGAAGATGTAGTAGGGGCTTGTGATGGGGGTTTCTGGTTAGCATAAGGGTGATAATATTTTTGCTGTGGAGGGGGTGCTTGTTGTGGTTGTTGTGGAGGTGGAGGATTTTGAACATTGGTGCTACGGTAAGATAGGTAGGGATGGTTCCGGTAGCCAGGATTGTAGGAATTGGAGTATGGGTTATTTTGCTTGTATGTTTGGAAAGCATTAACTTGCTCCATTGAACTCCTGCAATCTTGTTCATAATGACCTACACTTCCACAATTTTCACAAAAAGCATCATTAGCATTATTAGAAACAGCAGAAACATTAGCAACAGAATTAGGATTATTAGTAGTAAGGCTATCTAGTTTCTGGAAAATAGAAGTAAGCTGGGCTTGCATAAGGGTTACTGAATCAACATGATGCTTGCCCTTATTAGCATACCCTCTAGCATTCCCATATTGGGAATTATGGATTGTCATATCTTCAATAACCTGACCTGCATCATCAACATTTAAATTCATAAATCTACCGCTAGCTGCGGAATCTAAAATTGTCCTAGATGCAATTCCTAAACCATTGTAAAAAGCTTGAATCAACTGCCACTTTGCCAAATTGTGGTGGGGACACTCCCTCTGCAGATCCTTGAATCTTTCCCAAGCTTCATATAATGCTTCATCTGTCTCTTGGGCAAAATTCTGGATGGCACTTCTCAATAAAGCTGTTTTCTCTGCAGGGTAATATTTATTATAAAAATTCAAAGCAAGAGTCTCCCAGTTAGTAATACCAAGTGCAGCTCTATTCAAACCATTAAACCATAATTTAGCTTTTCCACATAAAGAAAAGGGAAAGAGAATCTCCCTGATTTGATCCTGCGTTACCCCATTCTGCCTAATAGTATTGCAGTATTGACAGAAATCTGCAATGTGAAGATTAGGATCTTCACCCTTAGCTCCACTGAATTGCTTTCTTTCTATCATCGTTATGAACTGGGGCTTGATCTCAAACTGGACTCCCTCGAGATCGGGTGTAGGAGAAAGATGTGGAAAATCCGTCAGGGATGGTTGCGAATAATCGCTAAGCTTGCGAGGTGGAGGTGGTGGTGGTGTACCCATCTCTAGTTCTGAATCAGAAGAGTGCTCCAAATCACTAGAAGTAGGTAATGGATTTCTAGGAATATTATTACTCCCAGAACCTGCTAGGATCTGCCTATAAAAATTCTTCTGTCTATGAAACGAGCGTTCGATCTCAGGATCGAATGGAATGTAACCTGATCTGGAACACCTGGGCATAAACAAAGAACTAAAAAGACAGATATTAGAACTACCTCAAAGAACTAATGTCCTTTGAGGCAAAAGAAAAATAATCTAGACTACAAAAACAATTAGAAATAAAAATAAAACCGTTTCCCCGGCAACGGCGCCAAATCTTGACAGGCTAAAGTCTTATCACCTAATCAAAAGAATTACCTAAGTCCTCTAACTAAAGTAGATAGGGAAGTAGAGTCGAATCCACAGGGAAACTGGTCTTTCTACTCCTAATTAATTAATATAATCTAAATTATTAAAGTAACCAATTTGTTATTTTTAATATGAAACTATACTACGAAGATTAAGTTTAGGGAGAAAATCAATAATAAGAATGCCTAGGGTCACAGGTTCACCAATAATTAATATTCCGGAATAAAACATAACAATCAATAATTGGCATTGCACAAATAACATGATTAACAGGCTCTCGCAATTTATTAACCAACATAGATCTAACAGGCTCTCGCAATTTACTAGATGTAAGTTCCTATTGAAAATAGCCTTTAATATCAAATTAACATCTGCTCGATTCATCAATTCAATATTGCTAAACATTCACAATTAAATTACAACTGCTCGATTCATAATCCAATTGCAAAGAATTAAAACAATTCAATAAGAAATTATCATGCAATATCAATAATCAACAATAATAAATTATCCCTTCATATTAATTATGGATCCCCCCAAACCCTAGAATTAAACTACTTAGACATAACTAAAACTAAACAAAACATAATAATTAAACAAGACATGAAGAAATTGAATGAATAAAATACTGAGATTAATTAAGAGAGAAATCGTACCAAGACGGCGGAATTACAATTGAGTTAAGGAACAAGAGAGAATAAAAGTCTAGAGAGAGAAAGTCTAAGTAGAGAGAAGGAGAATAAAAACTAGAGTAAGAGAAGTAATGAAAAAGTATCTAATCTTGCCTAATAATAACACATTAATACTAAGCAAGTATTATTCGCTAAGAAAAACTGATCGGAAAGCTAAAATTCCTAAAAGCTATACTCGCGCCCGGTCGGGCAATGGCTCGCCCGACCGGGCCCGCCTATTTTCGCTCAAGAGTTATCTCGCGCCCGGCCGGGAGCGTCTCCGGGCACGGGATGTCGTCAAGCCTTGCTTCGCCCCGCCCGGCCGGGCGCGCCTTCGGGCGGGGCCAATGGTCTGGGCCTCTTCTCTTGGGGCAATCAATTGGACCTCGCTTGGGCCTTTATTCTTCGGCCCAATCCGAGTTTCCTCCTTGGATCTTCATAACCAAGCCCTTAGTCACCGGTCGATACCTCCGATCGGTCTTGGGCTAACGAACTGGGTCGCGGTCTTCCAACACTTGTAGATGCTCCTCAAAAAACCCCGGGAAAATGCTCCAAGCACGCAAATTCCTACAAAACTCAAGCAAAACTACCAAAGCACTGGAAAACACAAATTAGTAATAATAGTGGCTCGTAGGAGCCAAAAACACTACTAATTACGACCAAGGGACGGGGATATATATATATGTAAAATGAACACATCAAAAGCCTTCTTTCTTTTTTTTATAAAGTATAACATGCTGGAGGTAAGTAATGGCGCTTTCCTTTCTTTATAGCTTTCAATTCAGGTCGTATGCCCAACTTAACCATGTCGCCCCGAGAATTCTTACCATCTTTAGTTTTACCTGGTATGTTTAAAAGTGTGCCGATAAGACTATCAAAAACATTTTTCTCAACATGCATCACATCTATACAATGACTCACTCATAGATGCTTCCAATACGGCAAAATCCAAAATGTAGACATCTTTTTGTAGCAAACATTGTCACCCGGAGCCTTGTAAGGTTTGCCAATAACACAATTGATGTCCTTAACCCGCCCATAAACTTGTTTCCCTGTTAGAGGAATAGGAGCAGTTCCATGCTCGGGGTTTCCATCAAATGCCTTTCGAAGTTTAAGGTAGGGATGATTACGAGGAAGCCATCTCCTATACTTTTTATATGACAACTTCTTACTTTTCGGTAGATGAATAGCTTCTGTATCATCTTCACAAATTGGGCATGCTTTATATCCCTTAGTCATGTGACCAGATAGCTTCTCATAAGCTGGAAAATCATTAATTGTGCAATAAATCATGGCACGCAACGTAAAAGACTCATTTCGATAAGCATCAAACATAGGCACGCCTTCATCCCATAACTTTTTTAAATCTTCAATCAATGGTGCTAAGTATACATCTATGTCATTCCCTGGCTGCTTAGGTCTTGAAATCAATAATGACAACATAATGTACTTACGCTTCATAATTAGCCAAGGTGGTAAATAATAAATCACCAACAAAACTGGCCAGGTGCTGTGTTGGCTACTCATGTTACTGTAGACACCCATTTGTGTCTCCCCAAAACCAAACCCAGTGATGAATACCTTTCACGTCGAACCATAATCGAATGAGGTGAAGGTGTGAAAAGTCTTGTACTGTGTTGCGGTTAGTTTTTATTAAAATTCCTTTCTTTCTGTTTTCGAAAACCCACTCTATTTTATGAAAACGTCCAATCCAGTTTAGTTTGGTCCATGATAAGGGTCCAATAATGGTGTATTTGGATGGGGCTTGAAAAGACCTTTCCAACGATATATTATAAGCCCAATTCCGATGAATAATGAGGAAGTTATGGCCAAAATACTAAACTGGGCCCAAACCGGATTTTACCTACGACCCAATGATCATGAGGAGGGTCCAAAGGTTTAATCCTATTCCTAAACTAATTAGGATTGATTAGGATCTTCTATAAGTTTCTAAAATATCTTAATTATCCTTTTTTGAAAAGATAAGGTCAAGGAATTTGATTTAAATATTAACTTTCCTTTTTATAAACCTTTCCTTTTTTAAAGTCCTAATTCTATTCGAATTTAAAGATGTTCAAAGGCAGTCAGATATTATTTTCGTGCCTTATATTTTTTATCCAAATTATGGTTGGATAGATCTTGAAATTATCTTTCCAATGATATATTATAATATTAATTCCGAGCTATAACGAAAAAGATATGAAAGGAATACGAAACTCTGTCTAAAACTGACACCCTTTTACTATTTCGGCCATATCTTTTTATCTATAAAAGATTTTAATCTGATTCTAATTGCATTGGAAAGTAGACTTCAAGAGCTTTCCAAATACATATTATATTCCTTATTTGGACTTTGGGATCAAAAGATATGATAAAAACAAAATACGCAAAAACTTTTGTCTACGAGTTTTATTTCGATTCGAATTCGGATTCTTTTCTTAATTCTTTGACCCTATTTTTTTCTTATAAATAGAGGTCTTATCTCCTTTTTTTAATCATCATCAACTCTCATTCAACAATCATCTTAATTCTCTCTATTCTCTCTTGAGCATTAGCTTATTCTTTCTCTCTCTCTTTCTAAACTAGCTTTTTTAAACACAATTCCGCATACACAAGATTTAGAACCATCTAGTCAAGTTCGAAGTTGTCTTTGCCCTAGTCGTACAAGGTTCAATATTTTCTAAGGGTTTGGTCCAAATCTAGTTTAAACTTTGTTTAATTTGATTCTTATTTAATTATTTAATTGTTCTTTATTATTTTCATTGAAGTTTACTAACTTGTGTATTTTGTTATTAGAAAGAGGTACGAGGCTTCAAAGTAAGTAGATTAGCTTACTCTCTATTTCTTTCACAATGTAGAAAACATGTTTATTAATGTTTAATTCCTAGTATCATGTTAGGATGTTTTTATTGCTTTCTAGTATCATGTTTAGGGTGCCTTTTATTGCTTTCTAATATTATGTTAGCATGTTAGTGCCATGTTAGGTTTAAAGCTTTGATCTTTAATGCTTAGTGACATGCTAGGATTTGTTATTAATCTTGTTAGTATCATGCCTAGGATCTTGCTATTATATTTAAGCTTTATTATTAACATGATTTTTATTGTTATTATTAGTATGATTATATTTATGATTATTATTATGATTATGCTTATTATTATGTTGCTTGATATTTATATATTATTGTTATTGCTTGATCACGCCTTTTATGCTTGTTTAAAGGGAATTTGTACTTGAAATCACGCTTAATAAGATAATTAATAATTTGGTTTAAGCTAATGTGATTTTTATTCAAGTGATCGCCAATAATAGTTTTATTTATGCATTAATATTCAACCAACATAGATAAACAGGTTTAGGATTAATATAATGTTTGCATGTTAGTCGAAAAGCGCACAAGAATACGAGTAGAACAAAGTAGAGGCCTATATTATAAGGCGGGTCCTTTCTTTTGTAGATTGGATTCGTACCCTCATCCCCGAACCCTGTTTGGTTCAAGACCTTATGAAGTTGACGATCTCCTGGATCGCTTTTGGGTTTACAAGTTCCTAAAACTTGTTGGCGACTCTTTTGCTCTAGCTTTCTTCCCTTTGGAACGCCACCATACTTTAGTGTATGATCACAGTGGGGTTCAAGCTTGGGGTTATAGTGCTTGAAATATTCCCTACAGTTACCAAATGGGTTTATTCCATCAGCACATAAGCCTAGCCTTAAATTCCTTGCTTCACAACCAAATTCTTTAAACTCATCATCAATATGTTTCCATTGTGGGGAATCTGCTGCATGTCGAAGCATTCCGTCTTTTTTGCGCTCATCAGCATGCCATGTTAGATTCTTTGCATCATTAACATTAGCGAATAAACGTTTAAACCTTGGCACAATAGGCAAATACCAAAGCACCTTGGCAGGAGCCCCTCCTTTGACAATTTCACCATCATTACTCACCTTATATCGTGAAGTCCCACATTTTGGACATTCATGCAAGTCACTGTACTCTTTTCGGTACAACACACAATCATTTGGGCAAGCATGTATCTTCTCAGCATCTAAACCCACTGGACACAACATTTTCTTTGCTTACTATGTAGAACTTGGAAGCTCATTACCTTCGGGAAGCATATCTATCAATGATTCCAACAAATCTGTGAAACCCTTATCACTCCACCCATGTTTTGCTTTTATTTTTAACAACTTTAGTACACCAGAAAGTCTAGTATACTTGGAGCAGCCAACATACAAAGGTTTATTAGCATCACTTAATAAACTATCTAAAACATGTCCCCTCTCATCCATATTTTCCTCCATATCATGTAACATCTCTTCAAACTGATTATCTTCATAATCATCATCAACATTATTTAAGCCCACTACATTATCATCGTAGTTAATATCATCATCTACTATTCCCTTACCATGCCAAACCCATTCAGTATAATTCTTCAAAAACCCATTACAAAAGATATGATCTCGTAGTTCATTTTCATTACACCGTACCCATATTTCCACAAGTCTTACAAGGATAACATATTTTCTCCCCTTTTTTTTTTTATGTTTCAAGGCAAATTGAATAAAAACTTCAACCCCTTGTTGAAATTCAGGCGTAGTACGCTTTCGTGTAATCCAACTTTGGTCCATTTGATCTCTAACAAATACATGTCCCACATATATTTAATTAATAAACATTAAATCTCATAAACCAATAAACAAGAATTTAATAATATATGACTTTTTGACAATGTCCTTATCACTCTGGTTGAACTCATTCTAGATTTTTTTTTATTAGTAGTAGCAGAGTACGTAATAGCATAAGATCACATCGTAGTGTCTACCATATATACATCGGAATCAAAATAATTTCATCAATAAATTATATAATTAATACGAGAGCATCTATATAGTCAATATTCACGTGACTAATAAATTAATTGAAAATAAATTTTAAAAGATGTCAAACTGATATGGGATGTATAATCTTCATATTTCTTAATTATATAAGTTTCTAGTGGAATACAAAAAGTGAATTAAGTCCAAGATTAACAAAATCACATCAATAATCAACATGCAATGGTCCAACATATGAACATAACCGTACTTTATGAAAAAAAAACTCCCAAAATGTAGAAATTCAATTAAGCATAAGATCCCAATAAAACAAATTCAGCCTAATTTAAATAACAAGACAATGAAAGACAATGAATTTTGATAAACTAAACACCAAAATTATAATAGCCCAAGTATAAATAAATGAAATTTTGGTTTATCAGATGCTTACCTTCGAATTCGAAAATTCTACAAAATATTAGATGAGACCCACTGCCGAAATTATCACAATTAAGCCGGAAAATTTAGTTGTTGGGGTTGAGACGTAATATTAGATGCTCCGTCGCTTTAAATTGCAAGGAAATATACTGGGGTTTGAATGGGAATCAAGATTTAGGGGTTTGGTTTGCGTGGGAAATCACAGTATTGTTAAAGAAGATAATATGGATGGTTTAGTTTTCAAGGGTTTTAACTTTCTTTACTTTATTTTTGGATTTAAAAAAATGCAGTACTCATTCTCAATTCTTGGATTTAACTTTCTTTACTTATTTTTGGATTTATTTTTGGATTTACTTTATTTTTGGTTTTCAAGGGTTTTCAAGAGTACTCATTCTCCTCTTTTTTTTTTTTTTTTTTTTTTTTTTTTTTTTAAAAAAAAAAAAAAATTAAGACATAGTACTCTTTCTTTTAGTAGTATATGAATTTAGTTAGTTTATTTATTTTTTTCTATATAAGATTCTAATGACTTTTTTTTAAAAAAAATTTACAATTGTATTACTTAATCTCTTAGTAGTATAAGATTTTAATGAAGCAATTGGGGCAAAAATAAGGAACGGACGGAGTACTCAATATTAGATAACTTAAAATGTTACTCCGTATTATATGACTCAAAATGTTAATTGGTCGCACGTTACACACTCCGTTTATAAATTAATTAACACTTTTGACTTTTTTCACAATACATATACTAAGTTTGATCATCGTTTTTTTTTAATAAAAAACCTCTGGTGAGGAAAAAATCTACAAGATAGTTGTCTATACAGGTAATAGACTCTTATTGCGCAGGAGAGACTCCTTGCATCTACTCCAATAAAGTGTAAAAAATCAAATATTTTTATGAAATATATTGTGAAATAGTTATTAATATAAACTTTCATAATATCAACTTTTTTTTATTATAGATATAAGATCAAACCAACATGTATTGACAGTCAAGTTTGACAGTTTCAATTATCTAAAAACCGAGGAAGTGACATCCAATAACAATTTTACTATTCAAATGTAAGATGAAACCTTACGCATTGATTTATGGCACTCATATATACAAGACAAGTAACTCTTAAAATATGTAAGTAGTATTACTAGTATCATATACTAATTAAGGGACGAGTTAATAAAATATTTAGATAAATTCATATTCAAATCTTACGCATCATGTTATATATAAGAGGCGACTCCAAAGGTTTACGAGTCACATATCAAGAACATATGACACTTTAGACTTATTTTCATCATTTCTAATACGACCTAATGTGTCGCCTAATTTATAGTTAGTGACTCGTAAAGTTTATGAGGAGGTGATGTATTAGACTTAATAGCTATATATATACAACAACCTAAAAGCCATTACTACTAAGACATATGCAATTCTAAACGCCACAACGTCTTTTTATTCTCTCGATAACACTACTATTAGATTTCATCTCCATTAAAAACACTACATTTAACCTCTCTCTCCAACATAAATCTCGGAGAGTCCTTTCCGTCGTCGGGTTGCTAATCTCGAAGACGTTCCAGCTTAAAATTTTCATTGTCGTTCGAGGGATTGGCTCATGCCAACTCCCTCTACTTGGATTTGGTTGTCCCTAGTAATTATGTCGAGCTTCCTCCTCTTCTCATATTCTACGGACTCCTCATTTACCACATCACAGTCCATCATTGCACTCCCCCTTTTTTATTTTTCTCCACCTCATCTCCCCCCTTTTCACAACTTGCTGCCCCCTCATACCCCTCCTCCATCCTCTCATATCTTTTCCACCCTTTTTTTTTTAATTTTTTCCCCTGTTTCAATTATACACCTTCACCCTCCAACTCCCTCCCCTGCCCATTCAAACTCACATCCCCCTTCTCCCCCTCTACCCCAGCAGCCCCTTTAACCTCACAGCCCCAACTCCCCACACTCGTATCCAACCTAACCTCCTTAGAGATGTCATGGACACCTCTCGGCCTAAGAACATGTCTACCATTGTCTGCATAAAAAACCAATGCTTAAGTAGCTGCTCTTTCTTTAGGTGTGACTTTAGCTTTAGAATCCGAATCGTTGGAGAAGTGTAATTTGCGTGCTACCCAACAGGAACCAAACAAATCGGTGCAACCTTGTCCCCAGAACTACTGCCTCCTTTCCGGAGAGATTAAATCTTCTCACACCATGCTCTTTTTTTCTCCCTAGCTGCAAAGTTCTTCATAGATGGCTTGAGAGGAAATGCCCTCAACCATGTCCCGTATTGGTAGACCACAGCACTTGAAGCTTCACTCTCCCTCTCCTTTGAAACACTTTCTTTGTCAATGTGGTCAAGCATTCCACTGAAGAAGCAGAAATTGCCAAGGCGCTCGTATTTAATGTCGAGCCACTTCAACTTCGATCCTCCACTTGCAATAAACACCCCTCTTCTTAGAGTTTTCCTTACATCAATCATAATCTTCAACCGCATGAATAATTCACTCTAACCAAGGGGATCAGAGTCATTGAACTTTAAGAAACCACCAAGAACTTTGCCAATGTCATACATTGTCGAGGAATTGCGTTTATTAAAGGGCACATCTAGTAATCGAATCCACAAAGGCGATTTGTCAGCCGTTATTTCTGATGGTTGTTCCCCTCCCCGCATTTCCTTCAGCATCAATAACTTGCCATTAAAGAACCACAGGCTACCATTGATGATGCGATTCTTATCAGCCTCTGAGAAAAATTGAAACACTAACAGATTCGTATCCATCATACGTATTACAATGTTATCATTCAGTCGCCATACGTTTGTTAAGGTTCTTTTCATTGCCTCAACATTGCAAGTTCTCATTGTCCAAAGTTTGCCAACCATAGCCAATTTAAGTTGATCCTTAGACCCTTTATCATTGTCCATCTCTTTGTTACCTCCAATCACCAAATTTTCATATTCGGTTAATTTAAATCTTTCCCCATCTTTGATAAGATCGGGCTCCATAGATGATGTCAGTCACAAATTGGAATTAAGACAAACAAAATTAAAGATTGAATTTTGTCACAAACCACATGCAACACTACGAACCCTAAGCAAAGGACCACTAAACCCTAGCAGAGGGACATTTTGTTGATACATTATCTCATAACAATTTAGTAGTAGCTAATTAAATAAGAGATTATCAAAATCTTTTAAAATTAAATAATTCAAATGCCACGTAAGTAAGATTGGCGAATGAGATTTTCAAATTAAATTTTTTAAATTAATTAAATATAAAATATTAGTTTCTGATATTAAAAATTTTATCTTCAAACAAACCGTGCATTCAGAGTCGTTTAATTCAAATCAATTTCATAATTAGACTCTTAAACCCCTTACTGCAAAAGTCTTTGTTCTACAACCTACACCCTCAAATTTTCCAGTCTTATTATTCATTCCAAATTTCGAATGACTAATTTATCCCAGTCAAGTGAGTGAGTTCGTTAAACGGATCCCAAAATTAACAAGAAAAAAAAAACCCTTAATCTCAAAATTAGATTTGATGATGGGAAACTATGATAGATCGAAGTTTTGGGTTTTGATAATTTTGATTTTCATTTGCATTAGTGGAGTTTTTGTTTCTGCTCAATCTCATCGTCCCAAGAATGTTCAGACTGCACTTCGTGCTAAGTGGGAGGGTACTCCTCTTCTTCTGGAAGCTGGGTATGATCTTTTTTATTTTTTTTGTTAATTTCTAAGCTTAATGTATTGATTTGTTTTTTTTCTTCATCTGGGTATTCATTTTTTTTCTTCAATGGAAATTATTATGGAATTTAATTGATTAATAAGTTTTATGAGTAATTATGTTGATGATTGTTATTTTTTGAATCATAATGCATTTAGTTTTGGTGAATTGTAATGAATAATATGTCATTGGTGGAACTTAGTTGTGTAAAAAGTTTAATGCTTGGAAATTATGACGGGTTTGGTTGATTTTAGAGCTTGCTTATTGTTTAGTGAAGTATTCTGAAGAATTTGAACCTTCAATTATAAGGGGATTTAGTGATATGGGTGTCTCTTTTTAATGTTACTGATGTCTTTCTGTGCTTTTGTGGCATTGCAAATCTGTATACTGTCAAAGCATCAAGGAAATAAGTTGAATTTACGAGATTGGTTGTTTCGTTTATAAAGTGAACAACTGGCCTCGGTGGTTTATGGTCAATTGCATTTATTTTCATGGTGTCGATGTCAAGTAGTTGCTTTATGGCGTTTTTTTGTTACGTCTGGCAATCATAATATGCAAGTTAGCGTAGAAGATGTTTTATCTGGTGAGTAATTATTAAAAGGTCATTATCATTTTGACAGAGAATTGCTGTCTAGAGAGTGGAAAGACCTGTTCTGGGATTTTATTGATGTTTGGCTTCAACATGAGAATGATGAAATTGATTCAAACTCAGCAAAAGGATGCATGGTTAAAATTGTTAAATATGGGCGCTCTTTCTTGAGTGAACATCTTGGCTCCATGTTTGAATTCTCTCTAACTCTCCGATCAGCATCACCTAGATTAGTCCTATATAGGCAGTTAGCGCAGGAATCTCTATCTTCTTTTCCGTTGACTGACGAAGCTGTTACGAATGCTGGTGATGTAGCTTCAGATTTGCATGATACAAATATGGGGAACAGAAAACCTGACCTCCTTCTTGTAGGGGTGAATCCGAAGAGTCCAGGAGGAAAATGCTGTTGGGTTGATGTTGGTGCTTCATTATTTTTTGATGTTGTTGAATTGCTAGAATGGCTGCAGATCCAGTAAGTATCTTCCATCCCTAGATGATAGGCCAAATTGATATAAAATCAGACGATCAGTTATAAAGAATTGAATAAAAACAAAACTCTAATATTCAAATGTTTATTAATTCACCATAGCATTGTAGTAAGTATATGGAGTTCTTGTTAAGGGTATCAGTAAGGATAGTTTGATAATTTAAGTCCTACTTAATGTAGAAAGCTTCCTATTATCTAAAGAGGAGCTAATTTAGAAGTGTGGCCTACTATATAGTGAGGAAGGGAGAATAAAAATACGAATGACATAAGGGTTGGGGTTTCGAGCTTAAATATCTCCTACAGTAAGGTTACAACCTTACATTGTTTGATTGTTGCAGTGACAGGGATTCATCTCAGCAGCCTGAACTTTTCGAATTTGATCATGTATACTCGGTTTCTAATAGTTCAAGTCCAGTTGCCATTTTATATGGAGCTTTGGGAACAATGTGCTTTAGGGAGTTCCATGGGGCACTTGTTAATGCTGCCAAAGAGGTACTCTCTATCTTGGAACGCTCTCTCTATTGTTTCATGGCATACATTGCTCTTTGCTAGTCATGATGATTATTTATAGTCTAGTACCATAAGCTAGGAATTTCAGTCACATAAGTGTGCTCATCATGTGGTGGTTTTTGTTTGTGCTGTAATTTGACGACGGTTTGGGCTGTAAGATTTCATATTTGAAGTCATTTATATTAATTTATCTTAAATTCGGGAACCCAAATGCGCTGTGTTTTCTTGAACATTTTAACCTGTTGTATTATAAATCAAGCTGATTGGATCAGATAATCTAATTGACAAAGTCAATCAGATTGCACCAATGGCTTATTGAAGGATTGGTAGTTTGTGGATTCCATGAGTGGATTTGATATTTGTGTGTTTATAAATTCGCTATATTGGAGAATACTCAAGCAGCAGCTTTAGCAGATTAAATAACAGATGGTCGAACGACAAACAGGTTCTTGAGAATCAAAAGAAAATGCATCTAAATCTCCATCGAAAAAGTTATTTGTTTTTTTGTAAAGTTCTATTGCAGCAAGCACAATTATTAACCCCAAACAGAAGACACTTGCTGGATCGTCTGAAAAATTGAGGACACTTGCAAGCAATGCACTTTGAATTGTCATTGCTGGTTACTTTTATTTATAAATCTTATGTTTACATCACCTTAATATATATAATTCTTCATGAGCTGATATCTGGTTAACATTTTTCAGGGAAAGGTTAAATATGCTGTTAGATTTGTCTTACCTCTTGGTTGTGAAGTGAGTACTAGCCATTGTGGTGCACTTGGTACCAAAAGTCCTGTAAACTTGGGTGGCTATGGCGTGGAGCTTGCCTTGAAAAACATGGAATATAAAGCTATGGATGACAGCATGATTAAAAAAAGTGAGTATGTTTTATTCTTCTCCATTAGCACACACGAGTGGTTTAGGATGGCTAGTATATTGCCATAATGATCTCCTGCTGTCTAGCTTGATTCAATGCGAGTGAAATTTTGGAATAGGAATAATTTGTTTTTAAAATTTTTTATTATTCATGCAAGTAGTGCACTTCCATCTATCTAGTTTGTAATCATATTAGACATCTATACAGTGTTTGCAACCTCATAGATGACAAAAGTGTAGATATAACATTTGTTGTCTTAGATTTTTTTCTTTTAGTCGTTTATTCTGCAACTTGTGCCTTGTGGCATCTTATAATGCTTTCCACTCTAATTTTCTTGTAAATATCTGCATTTATAAAGCCTTGATTGTATTTACTTCAATTTCTCTCTGTTACTAAAGCAATCTAGGAGAATATCTGCTTACTTGTTTCTCTAAGCCTCTCGCAGAGTCACAGTACATTTCTTTCCAGTCGAGTTTTATTTGTAGGTGTTTTGCATGCAATCACCATAAAGTGATCTGATATTAATCTTAAAATTAAAGTTGTTTCACTTTTATATGTTATTGAAATGACTTTTTTTTTTTTTTTAATAATTTTTCTTTTAATATATGTTTCTTTTTTAATAATTTTTTTTTTATCAGGTGTTACTCTTGAAGATCCTCATATAGAAGATCTTAGCCAAGAAGTCAGAGGCTTTATTTTTTCCAAAATTCTGGTTTGTGAGCCTAAACTGTTTCAATATATTCCTTTATCTTCCCATAAATTTGTTTGTTTTGCAATTTGTATTTTCGAATGAGCTACTTTGATGCATATATTATTTCTAGGGATTTTTCAGAACTGTTAAATAAAATTTGTCAGCGTATTGACTCCATTATTGGATTTTTGAATTCTCTGGTTTCATTCTTATTCTATTTGTAGACTTATGCTGTCATTTTCTTACATTTGAAGCAGAAGTTTTTAAGAAATAGTGTGTGAGGGCTGTAGGAGAAACTCTAAATCTTCGATCTGTAGTTTTATTTGTTCCTGTACCTATACAGATGCCTGATGTCAGGGTGTTTTATTTTTTGCTAAATAGTTATCTTGAGTCTAAAGATATTTACAATGTGCTTATTATGACTTTTCTTATCATTTTGCAGGAGCGTAAACCTGGGCTCTCCTCTGAGATTATGGCTTTTAGGGATCAACTTTTGTCATCCAGTATATCAGATACTCTGGAAGTTTGGGAATTGAAAGGTAACCAATGGTTGACTACAGTTTCATCGATTAGAGTTGTAATTGAATTCAAAAAAAGGAATCTGATAATTAAATACAGATCTGGGACATCAAACTGCACAGAAGATTGTCCATGCCTCTGATCCCTTGCAAGCAATGCAAGAAATTAATCAGAATTTCCCCAGTGTTGTTGCATCATTATCAAGGATGAAGGTATAGCTCATTATGGTTTACAAATATATGCTATTAATACATGTCCTTATATTGGAAAAGATCGCTTAAGTTATTCCTTCAGCATCAGAACTAATGGTACTCGTATCCATGCAGTTAAATGATTCTGTGAAAGATGAGATACTTGCAAACCAGCGAATGGTCCCTCCTGGCAAGTCCTTGATGGCCTTAAACAGCGCTTTGATCAATATTGAAGATATTGACCTTTACTTGTAATTTCTCTTGTTAAATCATTCTCCGCTTCCATTTCTCGATTAGCACGGAATATGTTTCTTGCTGTCTTCTTGAGTTAATTTGTTTCTTCTACCCTTTGATCTATTTTTATATCTGTAGCTTTAACTGATGTGGCATTTCAAACTCTTAGTCTTTCCTCACTGTGTCCAATAATATTGGTGTATAAGAGGCACTTGAGGGTTCACTTCTCACTGCTCTTGCTTTGTTCTGTTGATTAATTTAATACTTAGTTGTCTTCATCTTTAATTCGAAAATATGAAACAATTAATTTAACTTTAGTTGCAAATTTTGAATAAATTTGGATAAGGTTGGTCGAAATTTGAAGATTATCAAAGTAATTTGAAGAAAGTTGGAGGAATTATGGAGAGAGAATATTGGGGGGAGTTTGTGTTTTAGGAGAGAGAAAGTTGTGTTCTGAAATGTTTATGAGTTGTTCTACAAAGAGCAATGAAATTCTTGTTATTAACATGATTGCCATTCCTTAAATTCCTGACATAAAAATATCACATATCACCATAAAGCTAAGTGATAGAGATAATTTATAATTTAAACCACAAACCTCATCCACAAACCTCATTGAATTACATTTAGCGGTGCAGTTTGGTTTCAGAAATATTTGAAACCACATCTAAACCGCGTTTTGGTCCAAATTCCAAACCACCCCGCAATTTTCAAACCACAAACCCCCAAAAAATGGTTTGTTTTGTGCTTTCATGTTGGTTTAAACTGCACTCTGAATAATCCTTGTCTACACATGAAGGATGTAACTTGTTTTATAATCCTGTATCAGTGTGTTGACTCCTGGCCTTGCTTTAACTGTTCAATATTTCTATTATTACCTTTCATTTTTGTCCTTCATTTGCAGAAAAGTTTTAGTTCTCTCTCAGCTGGTTCATTGCTTCTGTTTCTACTACATTGCCTTTATTTTGAATGAATGTTTTTGTATATCTTACTTTGAATCACAGGTTAATTGATTTGGTGCACCAGGAGTTGTCATTGGCTGATCAATTTTCAAAGCTAAGGGTATGGTTGCTTTAAGCTCTCCTTATTTTCTCATCCTATTTCCTTACTATGGTAACATGCACGTTTCAAGGTGTGGCTGTGATGGAGAGCTTTAAACAGTGTATTATCTTATATTATAATGTGTAAGTGATAAGAATAGTGAGATTTCTCAAGATTTTATTACAGAAATAAAGACCTTCACTGCGATGATCTAAAAAATAAATGTGCTATTAAGAACATATTAAGGATGTATCAAATTTCGTAGTCCATCAAATAACTGAATTGAACAAACTATCTTCAGAGGACTGGAGCAAGGGGGTATTTCACCGGATCATCACAATGTTGATCACAGTGATAGTAAATGTTCAACAGGATTCCAACTCCTCATAGTACAATAAAATATGTTGGAATTTGGCCATAACTTCTCCAGTAGAAAACCAGTAATGAGGAAGCCTGGGAGTTTTGGAGGGTAATAGTTTTAAAGCTTGATGGAACAACAGGGAAGTTATTGTGCTCAGGTCACAACATCATCGTATTGAGAGTTGAAAACATGAAATGGATGTCAAGTGTGGAAAATGATAGGCCAAAAAGCATACAGCCTTATCAGAGAAGTAATGATCATGGCCTTGCTCGGATTGAGAGGAGCTGTTAGGGGGCAATAATTAGGAGGGGAATTATTAGGGTGGACTAATTCAAGGAGGTAACAATTAAGAGGGACTAATTTGAAGCAAGTTTGGTAAAAGATAACTTATTACAGGGTACAAGTATTCTTATGTTTGGTATTATTGATTTTATATAGAGCACTATTGCTATGCTTCCATTCAATCCATCAATTATTATTATATTTTTTTTTTTTTTTTGTTTTTTTAACGAATCAAACTATCAAATATCATATACAACAAGCATGAAATTAATTCCCAAGATTATGAAGCAATTCAGTTACAACATGAAAAAATCATTAAATCAGGTTAACCCAATAAAATCATGAAATAATTTCCAAAATAAAAAAAAAAGAAAAAATCATGAATTAAAAGTTTTTATTTTTATTTTATTTTTATTTTTAGTTTTATTATTATTATTATTATTATTATTATTATTATTATTATTATTATTTTTTTTTTTTTTTTTTTTTTTTTTTTTAAAAAAAAAACCCCAAATAAAAGTCTGATTGACAAACATGAAATTAATCCCATTATTATTAACCCCTTTCAATCTCTCATAACAAACATCTTGCTTTTTTTTTTCACCATTTTTTTTTCATCAACGAACAAATAATCACTAAACAACTATATTTTATTTAATTGGATCACAATAATCATAAAATGCTGCATATACAACCATATTTTTACTAGCAATTGAATAATATAGGTACTACAAAGTTCTGAAAAAAAAATGCAAAACAAAAATCTAAAAAATAAATAAATTTGGCACTAAAATCTTCAATGAGTTGATAAACAATAATAATTACCCAATCTTTAAAATCAGCAAATATTGCATGCACACTTCATGAATGGATGAAATAGATCTGCAATTACAAGAGGAGAGAGGATGAAACATGGGTAAGTTTACCCTGGGAATTATTACTCTAGGAGGGCCAGAGTAATACATTAACCTCTATTTGAGGGGAAAAGAATCGGGCCTAATTTTTAAGCCCAATCCAGGCATACGATTTTAGCCCATAAAATTTACCCCTTGAATTATTCTGCCCCATTACACTCAATCCAGGCGGGCCCTAAGTATAAGATTAATATTTAAAGTGTTTCATTCATATTTGGACTTAACAGTTACTTTCTATATGGTGAGTAGCATTCAAGCTATGCATACCCTACTACAAACTATTAGAAACTGGGGATGAAAATGTCATTATTCTTGAAGATCCTATCGTTAGCGCTATTTTTTTTGAGTCATTGTAGTGGGTCTTGCTTAATATTACGGTCCAAAAGAAAGAGATGCAACATCAAAAGAGTGGATTGATTCCAGTATTTTAGGGTTAGGGATCATCTAGTTTATCAACTTGGAATGGAATAATTTGAGAATTCCATACTAGGGAGGCATGGAATGGGAATTCATCCCTGTCTGCATTTGATTTAAATAAAGAATGAAGTTGTGAATCTTGGTGGTTGGGCCATGAATCTTGGGGTGTGGCCGTAGGGGTATTAAATGACATTTAAGGTGGTGAGAGGGGATTTTGATACCGGTGATAAGAATATAAGATTCACCCTCAAGAAAAACCAAACAAAAGAATTGAGTGCAAACTTGTAATCCATTCCGTTCTACATTAGCTATCATCTTTGGATTTTGATTTATGATGGCCTATTCAAGTGGCTCATTAAACTGTCTGCCTTTCTCGTGTTTAATGAAGTAGCATAGTGTCCTTGCATATTATGTTTGTGGTCAGTGAGAACATAATCTCTTTTGTGGCGGGGGTAAGGCTGCTGGCATCTGATTCTCCTACCCTACCTAGGAACAAACCTCTTTAAAATATTGGTATATATATTGTATTCGATTTTGATGTTGTGGAAGACATTTTGACAGCTCTGAGGCCTCTGACTATAGAGGAGTTCAGAAAAGAATAAATAAATATTCATCACTATCATTGATATAAATGTTCATGCTGTCATTGATATGCACATTCTTAGTGCTGGGAAGTAAAACTATAATTGTTGTAGAAGGCCAGTGGATATATACAGTTAGCATAATCTAGCCTCTGGAACACTCTTTCCTTCTTACTTCCATTTCATATTTTCTCCATTTCCGTACGCATGAATTTAGTGCTTTTGAATGACTTTTAAAATAAGCATTTCATTTAATATATATTGCACTGAAAAATGTTTCTCATAAACTGTTTACATACTGATCAGTTCTAGAGTTAACTTTGCTAACTTCTGTGTACATTCCTGATAAATTCTAGATTCCTGAGCCTACTATAAGGAAACTACTTTCAACTGTGTTGCCTTCAGAATCAAATATGTTCCGCATTGATTTTCGCTCAAGTCATGTTCATTATATCAATAACTTGGAAGAGGATTCTATGTACAAACGATGGCGTAGCAATGTAAATGAGGTAGCATTCATTTTTCCTCTGGTTCTGTTTTAAATATGCCTGTTCTGTGGTTGTTTCACTAGATGATGAAATTTGAGGTTCTGACAAGTGGTTATCACAACATTTGTAGATTTTGATGCCAACATTTCCTGGACAACTACGGTACATTCGCAAAAACCTCTTCCATGCAGTCTATGTTATTGATCCTGCCACCTCTTGTGGACTTGAGGCAAGAATTTTTGCAGCCCATATTTTAGTTTTGTTTAATCAAGGTTCCTAGGTGTTGCATGCTGATTTCTTCATTCAATTTGTTTCACATTTCAGGTGATTGAAATGATTGTCAATCTATTTGAAAATCAATTTCCAATGAGATTTGGAGTAATTTTATACTCCACAACATTTATTAATGAGGTTGAGAAAAATGGTGGGGAAAATCTTGCAGATCTCAGTGTCAACTCAACAGATGAAGACATCTCTAGTTTGGTACTGAACTATTTGAATCACTTTTTTCTTTCTCGTTTACGATTGATGATGGTAAATTTTACTAGATTGTAAAAATTAGGCCAGTACAGCTTTTACTAATTAATGTCTCACTTGTGCCCTGAACGAGTCGACTCAAAGCTGGCCTAAGTGACTTAAAAAAGCTTAACATATATGGTACATGCATAAGGTGGTATCAATCTATAGAAAGGGTGCGTCTAGATGGAGGGCAACAAGGGTCATGCTGCTATTGATCTAGGCCAGGATATTTGAATGAGGCATATAGAACTGCACTGAGATGCACCCTGATGCCCTTGAAGCACACCATGACTTTTTTTCCCCACAATTTTTTTTTTTTTTTTCTCTAGTATCTAAGACTGATTCAGCTATATGTTTTGATGTACTTTGCTACGTATATTTTGGGAGCGGGAACAGTGATAGTGTGAGAGATGATTTCTAGGCTTTATATTAGGATATTTTTCAATTTACAGTTTTTGGAGATATCTGACAATTACTATCTTGCTATCTTTTGCATTACTATTGTTGTTATTGTTAATGCTTTTTTTCCTTTCATTTTTCTTATAAATTTTTTATAAATTTATTTTTACTATATCATGCTTTAATGATCGAGAGTTATAGCTGATGTAGGGGAGCATTACCTGCAGGTGCTGTGCAAAATATGGGCTCACCTATTAATTATTATATTATAATATTACTAAAATGAAGCAACTGTCCAAAAACTTATGGTACAACACAGTTGTTTTTAAGGTTTTTGTAAGCCAGTATGTTTCTGTTATGGTATTTTTTATACATGCCAAAACATGTTGATATTCTGTTTAGTGACATTCTTATGTTTACCATTTAAGTGAATGCTTGGCTGGTGTTTGGACTGAGCATTATGTTCCCTTATATATTTATATTGTTTATCTCTTATTCCCCTGCAGATTATTCGTCTTTTTATTTACATCAAGGAGCACCATGGGATGCTGACAGCTTTTAAATTCTTGGGCAATGTAAGTTTGTCCTCCCCTCACTTTATAGTTAAGGAATTATTGTCCATGGAGTTGTAGTTTAATTGAGAGGCTACTTTTTGACATCTTATGATTTAAAAAAAAAAAAAAGAAAAAAAAAAGATGTCTCTTGACATCTTATGATCGGAGTATATATGTGATTTTTTCGAACGCCTAAGACTCTTAAAGAACCTTTCTTAAGCTTTCACCTGTTAAAATGGGTAACAAGTTTTTTTATTTTTTTTATTTTTTTTATTTTTTTATTTTTGATATTTTTCATAATTTATAGTTGGTGCTATAATTGTGTTCAAATGAATACATTGGAAATTGTTCAGAAAGGAAAATGGCACAAACAAAAGGAATGTAGTATTTTTATTTCCCTTCTTATCACTTAAAATATTGCTAATGTGAAAACCAGTAAAGTAATCTATTTTATTTTTTTAAATAAAAATTTATGTAAAATCTTTGATCTATTTGTTGGTTATACTTATGTGCTACTTGATTTTTATAATCATAAAGTAAATTGTACATCACTAATCTCGTTAGTTAGATTTTTGGACAAAACCCTTATTTTTATTTCATTAGTTGGTTTTACTTAGGTGACACATGATTTTTTTAATTTTAAGATATGTAATAAATCTCTCTTCTCGTTCTTTGGGTTTTAATGATTGCTTATGTGATACTCCGGATGCTTCGATCATATTTATCTAATTGAACATTCCATTATCCTAAACTTTTTCTATAACTCTTAATTTCTTAAATCTTTGTTTTCTTGATATTGATATTATGTATCACATAATACTACCTATTGTCGCTAAGAGAACGCATAAAGTCAAAAGCTACAATCATCTATAGAAATGAGTGTTACCAATATTTTATATTTGATTCTATAACTAATCCAAATTTAATTAAAGGTTGAGATGATACCACAATGATAATTTAACTTAAAAAAATATGTGTGCATTTCACGGGATGGGTAAGAATTTAACGTAAAGATACAGCACATACTCCTTTTTTCCTAGTGATTGGGCAAATCCTGGTTCTTGTCTTCTTAGTGATGATAAGAGTCTGCTCTCTAATTTGTTTACCCATTGTAATTTGATTTTCTCAGATTTCAAACAATTGGATAACTTTATAAAATAATTAAATTCACAAATTATAGTCCGTGACAATTTGGGATTTCCATGAAATAACCTGATCTCTGTCATGTTTATAGCAAGCAATGCTAAAGTCTGACTTAATTTAATGATGTTAATTTCATGGCCATTACAAACTCCAATGTTATTTACATGGCCATAACATTTCCATTCTAAATCTGTTGTGAGAAAAGATGAAGTAGGATACCCACTTGCCTCTCTGTCTTTGTTTTTTCTTACAAAGGAATATTTTTTATTTTTATTTTTTTAATTTATATTTTTTTAAATTTTTTTTATTTTTAACTAAGGTCCTTAAAATTGACTTTCATCTTGTAGGTTCACTCAGAGTTCGGTGATTCTGGTGATTCTGGTGAAGAAGCTCCTGAGAGGCATCATGTGGAAGGAGCATTTATTGATGTGCTATTGTAAGTTCTGGAAATTTTGGTTGAGTTAGCATGACTACTTCCTTCATTATTTTGACGTATCATTTTAGTGTTTTCGCTGTTTAGTTATTTTCATGAATTTTTAATATTCTTCTTTTCTTATGTAAACATATACAGAAAATTTCTTCATCAAAAAATTTGTTTGTATTTTCTAAACTGATTTTGAATTTGAAGCACTCTTGTTTTTTGCTTGCAGAAATAAGGCAAAGTCTTCTCCCCAGGATCTGCTACTGAAATTGGACCAGGAGAAGGATTTTCAAGATGTAGCTCAAGAAAGTTCTATGTTTGTTTTCAAGCTCGGATTGTCTAAGCGCAAATGTTGCCTGTTATTGAATGGACTTGTGTACAATTCTAACGAGGTAGCCTTTTGTGTGCTGAAAAACATATGCTAGAACTGGAATTGTTATTTGATATAAGTTTAGAACAACTGACTGGGAGCAGGTATCAGGAATGTCAACTATATTTAGTTTTGCTAGATAATTTTTCCTAGTAAATCGTGCTACATTTGGGTGGATACATAACATAGTATTGTGTTGAAATTTCTGTGCTGGCTGCTGCCTTATGGTTTTGTTAGAATTTTCAAACACTGGTGTCAGGAAAGATGATGATGCGATGTATGCACTATGTATTCTGGGTAAGTGTTTGTTAAGAATAGATCTGGAAGGGTGGGAGGCTGGAATTTTGGTAACTTAGCATCGAAACGCATTTCTTTGGTGCAAAACTTGGCGAAACTCCAAAAACCTAGCTCTGAGTATAGACTGATAAGGATCAAATGCAGTTTTTGACCGTAAAGTTGGAACAGACTAGCTGGGCGGGCACCTTCTATGAAACTATGACACTCTTCACTTCTGGCTATCTTGGGCGTTTTCATTGGAAAAAATGATAGTATCCTCAGCTATCAGAATTCTTGTCAAGAATCAATGTGGCAATGTGGAATAAAATAGTGTTTTGCTTCATAGATGCTTGTGGAGTTTTTCTTGGAATGTATATATCTATTTGGAACATGATTGGAGATCCTTTTCCTGTATTCCTAGATATTTTGTGCAATGAGTCCCCCACCTCCCCCCCCCCCCCCCCCCCCCCCCCCCCACAACCCCCTTTTATATTAATATATGAAATTGTTTTATTTAAAGAAGTTAAGTGCTACATGTATTGGCTTATAGACTAGTTTTTGAGGACCTGTCATTGCTTAGCTCAACTGGTTTAGCCGTTGTTGAGTTTGCTTTTTACATCCACCGTTATTTGCTTAGATTCTTGTGAAACATGACAATATTTACTTTTATTGTTCAGGAAACTCTGCTAAGTGCTATGAATGATGAGCTTCCTAGGATACAGGAACAAGTCTATTATGGAAACATTGACTCTCACACTGATGTGTTAGATAAATTTTTATCTGAGAATGGTGTAAGGCGCTACAATCCACTGGTAAAGCATCAAGGAATTCTTCACGTGTCCTCTTTTCTAACTCTCTCTCTCTCTCTCTTTCTCTGTCTCTCTCTCTCTCTCTCTGTGTGTGTGTGTGTGTGTGTGTGTCCTGTTCACATATTGTGTACACATAACCAAACCTGAAATCTTTCTATGAGTTATTTTTTTTTTAATTAAGTGCTCTGCATTCTGAACGCATCTGTGCAGATTATAATTGATGGGAAAGTTAAACCTAAATTTGTGTCTCTTTCCAATTCAATTCTTGATGAGGGATCTGCTCTTCATGAGATAAATTACCTCCATTCTCCTGAAAGTAAGCGGGTTTTGCATTTTATTGAACTATCTGGTTACAATTATGTTTTATTATTTCAACTGAAAACTCGTTTGGTCCATATGTATTGCAGCGATTGATGATTTGAAACCAGTGACACATCTTCTGGCCATAGATTTGACATCAACAAAAGGGTTGAAGTTGCTTCAAGAAGGAATACGTTATCTTGTTAGTCTCTTATTCAATGAAGTAAGTTTGTTTACTAGCTACTAACTCAGCTAATTAACTTTTTTTCTTTCTTTCTTATTTCTCAATATCAGGAAGATGGGTCAACAAAAGCCCGTGTTGGTGTATTATTTGTCCCAAATTTTGCTTCTGATTCACCTAGCCTCCTTTTCGTGAAGATCTTTCACATTACTTCGTCATCATATAGGTGTGTATAACATCTTGTTCATTGTAGCCTTATGGGATTCACCCCATTCACATATTCTTTATTTTTCCTTATGTTTATTATTGTTAGGATTTTTTAAATTTCACCTTCTTTAAATAACCCCAATATATTTTTTACTACCCTAATCAATAAAAGTTGTATTTTGCATGTTTACCACCAACTAAAAAAGTAAAATTGGGATTTTTCGACTACTTAACTGATTATGTCCTTGAATCTGTTAGTGGGACACATTTCCCCCAAATTCCTCTTTGTTTTCCAAGATTCTCCCTCCCACTTCCCTCCACCTCAACCTCCATCTCCATCTCCACTCCTATTAATTCCTTCTGCTCTTTCACTCCCTTCTCCTATTTTGACACATTACTTCTTTAAGTAATGTAAGAAATTCCATTTCTCTTCTCATCTTTTACTTCAACCTCTTCTTCTGTCAAAACTCATCATCACTAAAATCAAATACCCACAAAAGTTCTCCATCTCCCTTTTTTCTCTCCTTTGCAATGTGAAGAGTAGAAGATTTCCATGAAGGTATTTTAAATCTAGTTTTTTGAAATTAATTTAGTGAGAGAATTGGGTTTGTTAAAGAACTAAAATAATTCATGGACAACTTCTGTAGCATATAGTAAGCTTAATGTGATCAAGCAGCTTAATCAAGTGTTTCCCAATTCCAATTGAACATGAACCTATTTTTATTAATTATTTATTGTTGGTGGTTAAGTTGTTTGGTTAACTTAAGCAATGACAAAAAAATCAATTTCAGTTTTGGTTGCTAAGTTGTTTGCTTGTTGCTGTTGATGTTCAAAAAAAAAAAAAAAAAATCTCCTTTGTAGGAAGCAGCCATTGTTATGGGTAAGAAACACTACAAATGGGAAGGAGTGAGATTGATTTTGGTGTGTAAATTGTGGTAAAAGAAGTAAAAGAGAGGACAAAATCATGGAAAGGAGTGTGAAATAAGAGGGACACGTTAAACGGTTGGGGGCTTTAATGGATTTATTGACGTAATCTGTTTAGTGTTGGAATATCCAAATTCTTGTTTGTTTAGTTGTTGGTAATGTACAGCTTTTATATTTTAAGGTGGTAAAAAAAATTATTGAAGTTTTTATTTTAAGGTTGTTGAATTTTAAAATCCTTATTATTAAACATATTTTTTATATACTAGAATATTATTCAGTTGTCAACTTGTCATCCAATTTTCATAACATTATATTGTTGTGTACTTCTTACATGTGTTGGTGCAGCCATAAGGAAGGGATTTTGAAATTCTTGGATCAGCTATGCTCATTATATGAGCGTATCTTCATGAAAAATTCTTCTCAGCACACAGAAAACATTAAAACATTTGTTGAAAAGGTTTCTGATCTAGCAGATGTGAATGGATTGCCATCTAAGGGCTATAGTTCTCTTCTTACAGATTTTGCAAACGAGGATTTGCAAAAACAATTGAATAAGGTATCTGATTATTTATTCATTGCATGCCTTGTATCAGTTCCATCCCATTCTTTGATTTAACTATCTATGTTGTTGGAAAGTTAATTACTGTACATTGTTGTGCACTTGAGTTTTTTTTGCTCTCTATGCCTTATTTTGTTTTTGGTTTATGACCTTCAATTGCTTACTGAAATATTTTATTGTTCTTGTTCATGTTCTTGTTCTTGTTTTTGGTTCTTGTTCTTTTTCACTAGGAGATTTTTATGCAGCTATAAGTTTATGCTGGTGTGCAGGCGGGTTTGTTTCTACACAATCACGTTGGACATGAATCTAATTTAAATGCAGTCATCACCAATGGGAGGGTGCGTTTTCTGCCTACATCTCTACCTTTTCTGATTTTAGTTTTTTCTGCTCTTTCGGCGAGTGAACATGCACCATTATTATCTTGAGCAAGTTTCACATGTACATATGTCATGGAAAGGTGTCCTGTAGATGACACCTGTAATGATGACTGTGTCAATTGCTAGATAGTCATCCCAAAAACTCAAAAGTATCTAGTAAATTGTTTAAAGGTCTCTTCAAAATCAGAATTTATCTCAAAAACTTAAATATTGCTTCCTTTTTTTTTTAATACAAAAAATAAATATTGCTTCTTGATCTAGCAGATCATTTCTGTCCCTCATTGTCTGACAGAAACTTTCCTGCACTAATCTCATATAAGTCTTAACATGTTGTCTTCTCCATTTAAAGACTCTGATAATTATTTATTATTATTTAAAAAAAAAAATTATATGGACATCATCCTTTCTTCATTTCTCCATCATTTATTTTTATTTTTTAATTGTTGGGGAGTGGGTGTGTGGGGTATGGGTGGGGGAACTGTACTTATGTAAATTTGTTGTTCTGATTGTTCGGATAATCTTCTAAATCTACAGCCCGGCTCTCACTTTTCAGGTAACAGTACTTTCTGATGAAGATACCTTCCTGTCTCATGATCTGCATCTATTGGAGTCGTATGAGTTTAAGCAGAGAATAAAGCATATTTCTGAAGTTATTGAAGATTTAAAGTGGGAAAACATTGATCCTGATTCTCTGACAAGGTTCTACTCTTCTACTGCTTGTTCTGGTTACAATATTCTGCTTCTTTTCCATATATCTAAAACTTTCAACCTTTTGTATTTTATTATTTATTTTTATTACTTAAAACGCCAATTCAATAACAAACAATTGGTTTTTGTGTTCAACCTACCTATTAGTTATCAACTTCTAGAGATGGTTTCTGTTAGTGGATCTCAAATCCCTTTTTGTGTTACTTGCAGCAAGTTCATTAGTGATGTCATTATGCTTGTCTCTTCATCAATGGCTAAACGAGACCGGAGTACTGAGGGTGCTCGCTTTGAGATTTTGCAAGCGACATACAGGTTAAGTGATCTCAATATCATGTTGCATTTTTATAAGTAAAACACTTTCATTGCAACTATTAAGTTTTCAGATATTATGTAATCTTGATGCTTAATTTTTCTGAAGAATCTCATGGGTTTTATATAGTGTTTCTTAGTATTTGTGTCTTTATGATCTTTCCAAATTCCAAATTATGGAAAAATTCCAATTATATTGAGGTTGTACTAGCCTACTAGGAATAATTCTGGCGAGTAATGGAACTAATTTTACTTCCACAGTCGAAATTACTTATCTAGTAGGTACAGAAGTCGGCGTTGTGTTGGGCTGTGATCTTGCAGATATTACCTGCTGCTTGTACCATATTATTGAGGGATCCTTGTTGGTTAATATAATTATTAAATTATTTTGCTTTTGTTGTTTGCAGTGCTGTTGTGTTGACCAGTGAAAGTCCTATCCATATTGATGCAGTGATTGATCCGTTGAGTCCTTCAGGACAAAAGCTCACATCTCTTCTCCAAATCTTAGGGAAATATTTTCAGCCAAGTATGAGAATTGTACTTAACCCATTGGTGAGTCATTTCTCAGGTTATTTTCTTAATTTATTTTTCAGAGCTAATAGCTGTGTAAATATATGTCCTGGTCATTCTTTCCATAGAGGGAAAAGGGGGGAAAAAAAAAAGTTTCCAAGAGTGGGTGTATGCTGAGAAGTTTATGTTTTCTTGGATGTAGACTTATATTCACATTAGAGACTAGAAATCTTTTGTTTGGATAACTATTAAGGGTTTTTTTCTTTTTGAATGTTTTTTAAATTTATTTTTTAAATGAGATGTTGTAATTCTAATAGAATAGGTTTTGTGATGGAGGAAGAAGCCTTGCTTTACTTTCACCCCTCTTCTTTGTTCCTCCACATACAGATTAAAGATATATTGCGTGCTATTGTGCTCTATGTCTCTGCATTTTGTGTTAGTATGTCAATTTGTTACAAAGAGTAGTATTTTGGAAGACAAATTAACCTATCTGTCTGTACTATAAAGTATTGCTCATGAAGCTACAAGAACTTTGCTGTGGACAATTAACCAGGATTATTCTTAAGGAATAATTATTCTTGAAAGAGGTTCTCATAAAAACTCTCCTTTGATCTCTGGAGCGGGGACACTTACTGCTAGTTTGCATCAAAGATGATGACTTCAGGAATTGAGATACGTCCCTAAAAAAAGTGTTAGGCATTGGAAATCACTGTCAAAATGTCAAAACCCGTGCCTCTACCACTAATTAATGATATATGAATGATAGGCCTGCAATTTTCCGATTACATGTTCTTTATAGTCTAGGGAGGGTATAGATACATAGTTTTTGGAAAAAAGTTGGTCACTCAAAGTAATAGGGCATTTTTTGACTCTTTAATGTAATTGGAAAATGAACTTTATTTAATTGACACCGTGTCAACATAAACCAAAGAAAGACAATCTTGCATAACTTATTGCTAAGATGAAACTATCAAGCTTATGTTTTTTATGCAAGTCACATAATTTTCCTACGGGTTTTAAGTCATGTCTTGCTCAAAAAAGTAAATTGTTGCCTAATATTTTACAATGGAGGCGTATAAAATCTAAAGAATTAGCTAATATTAAGCCTAAATCCCCTTGTAAATACAATTATGAATATATAAGAGACCAGTGACTACTTGTTAACATGATTTATATACTGATTCTGAATCCTTTATAATATGGGAATTAAAGGCTGAGTATTGAAGAATATTAGAGAAAGAAACAGTAAATATCCAACAAGTAAAAGTTAAGGAATCAGGGAAGCCTATTAAATGGACTAGTGAAGGGGACTTTACATGGTTCTTTGATTCAGCAGAACGTGGTTGCTTGGTGGTCTCGCTATCTACTGGAAAACATTCACTGGTTGCTGAATAAAAAAAAAAAAAAAAAAATACTGAGTCCCTAGGCTTTTTAGGTACCTGCGAGCTCTGCTTTTAGCTTCAAAAATTAGTTGCTAGATGACTTATTATCCTTTTCTGTTCTGACTGTTAGCCTGTTGTTTCTATTGTGTTCCACACAAGGGTTAACTTTGTATATTAATCAGGATTAAAGGGTCTCTTGCTAATATTTCTCAAAATCATATACTCCCTCCTACCTCAAGTAGTTGTCACACATTGTTCATTTTGGGGTGTATTATTATTCCTCTTCAGTTTCTACCGGTGTTATATTGGAGCTTTTGGTATGAGTTGGATACTTCATAAACAAGATTCTATATATTTTTTTCCCTCACAATTAGAGATGCTGGTGTTAAATTCTTATTTTTTTTAAGATTATATTTCATATGCTAAGATGTTCAATTTATGGCAGAGTTCGCTTGTTGATCTCCCACTGAAGAACTACTACAGATATGTTGTTCCATCAATGGTATTTCTCCTGAATGAGCTGTATTAAAACCTGCTACTATTGCTGCTTTGATATGCTGACTGTCACAATTTGTCCAGGATGACTTTAGTGGCTCTGATTATGCTGTAAATGGTCCTAAGGCTTTCTTTGCAAATATGCCATTATCCAAAACGTTGACTATGAACCTTGATGTACCTGAGACATGGCTTGTGGAACCTGTCATTGCTGTGTATGCTGCTTGTTGCACTAGCCTTTTAGCTTCATCATAAGGTCACTTTGAATTTTATATCGTCTATATTGTAAATTTTTTCACCTAATACAACCCCTTCTGTTTGTCTAACATGCATCAGCCATGACTTGGATAATATATTACTTGAAAATTTGGGAGATACAAGAACACTGCAAGCTGTATTTGAACTCGAAGCACTTGTTCTTACAGGTACGATTTTATGAGTGAAAACTAACTTCTTGCTTCCTGAGACTGCTCATGCAACATGTTTGGCTGTAGAAAGTCAGAACTTACATTCATGGTCTAAACTGATGCTTACAGTTGGCTGTCTTAATTTAAATGTGGAAATCAGGTCATTGTTTTGAGAAGGACCATGAACCACCTAGAGGACTTCAACTGATTCTCGGGACCAAGAGCGCTCCCCATCTGGTGGATACTCTTGTCATGGCAAATTTAGGCTACTGGCAAATGAAAGTATCTCCTGGAATGTGGTATTTGTTGCTTGCTCCTGGCCGAAGTTCTGAACTTTACCATTTGATAGAGGATGATGGTGGAAGTCACAAGACCACCTTTTCAAAGCGTATAATTATAAATGATTTACGTGGTAAAGTAGTGCACTTGGAAGTAGTGAAAAAAAAGGGCAAGGAGCATGAGAAGTTGTTGGCATCTGCTGATGATGATGGTCAATCCCCAGAAAGGATCAAAGTCAGTTTTAATAAATCACCATTTCCTTTTGTATTAGTTTTTTTTTTTTTTTTTTTTTAAAAAAAAAAAACACTCAATTTGATAGCTTCTGCTTGCTGCTTTTGCAGGATAGTCAGAGAAGTTGGAACAAAAATATTTTTAAATGGGCTTCTGGTCTCATTGGTGGAAGTCAGAACACAAAAAAGAGCAATAGCGCAGTGCGGGTAGTCTACTGTTGCTTTTCCCTTCTGTGTTATTTATTTTTTTTAATACACCTGAATCTAGATTCAAATTTCATAAGAACTTTTGAAGCATTGGCTTGATGAGATGTGAGAGTGTTACACCTGCACACAAATACGTTACTTGAATAGATATATCTTGCTTGGTGATACTTGACGATGCTTGTCACCAAAGCCTAAAGAGTTGGACCAAGAATTATTCTATGATGTTTTCCTTAAAGTGAAGATGATACGGACAGGGATTGGTTTATGTTTCTATGTAGGATATAAATATATAAGTATCCTTCCGAATCATCTTTAAGATAACGATAATGCTTTGGAATTCCCAGTTCTAGTTTTTATCTAAATGCTTGTCATGTTCCATGGTCTGTTCACCTCGTGCATGCCAGTTTATCTTTCGAGATCTTACTCTCATTCCAAATTATGTTTGAAGAGTATGCATCCCTATAAAATAGTTTGAAGTTAAAGTTATTGTCTTGGTAATCAAATTGATAAGTAATATAGCACTGATAGTTTGTAATGAATAAACTGTACATTGATTTTATCATTGTAAACAATACAAAATGAGAAACTGTTATCAAGTCTACAAGTAATATGATGGAGGAGCATTAGCAAGGCTGATTACAGGAAATCACCTGTTTTTTTATCCCAAAACACCACATGTATGTTAACTTCAGTGTGACCTCTGTAATAATACCTAGGCTATCATATCTTGGGAATATTTCTCATGGTACCTTATAAAGGCCCTCATATTTCTTGCTTGGACAGAAAATTCAGTTATCTCGTTGCTCATCAACAAACCTTTTCCACCAAATAAGCTGCTAAGTTACAATATAGAATTTAGTTAATACTCATTCCTATGAATCAATTTTGACTTAATTCCGTAGAACCAGATATTCTTCAGCTCTTTTTGTTCATGCACTGAAACTTATGTGCCTTAATCCACCTAAGATTTGACTTGATTAAAACAGAAAGAAATAGAATATTTGCAATTTATTTGGGCAACTCTTTGATTTCTATTTGTTCGTTTTGTCGTTTCTATTTGTATTTTGTGATTTATTAGGCTGTCCTTACTCCTTTGCTAGAAGTGCTGACCTTTCACTTTGCTGTCTAGAATTAAATGGGTTTGATCTGGCTGCTTATACAATTGGTTAATTTTGCACTGCAATTCTATGCTAGTTAAATGAGACTTGGAATCTATAAGTTGCTTCTTGATGCTTAAGCATTAGATATCAATGAGCCATTCTATATTACAATAGCTTGACATTATGTATTAAGGCTTGTTGTTTATGGGTTGAAATTGTTATCTGAATTCACATTTTAGCCTTATAAAGACTCTTACATTGGTTTTAGCTGATTTGTTAGATAACCAATACTTGAACTTTATCTTTTGCAGGAGAATAAAAGCGATAGACATGGGAAAACCATTAATATATTTTCGGTTGCTTCTGGACACTTGTAAGTAAAGGATTACTTTCTTTCTATTTATATTTTTCATTCATTATTTTTTATAATGGAAAAAAATCTTTATTAAACAAGTGAGCAATATAGCACAATTGGTTATTGCGTTCATTTTGTGGTAGATAAAATTTAAAATCCAGGTTAGCAACTTCTTTTCAAGGGACCAAATGATAAAGCCTAAAACCTTTTCTTGTTAGACCCTAAGTCCTGAATTTAAGGCATGAGCTCCAACATTATTTACGCTTCTTGATGTATAGCAAACTAAAATGTTGACATAGACCGGGCGTTGATTTCACTACTTTGAGGAAGAGGCAACAATATTTCACAAATCAAGGGAAATGAATTGCAAGAGATAAACACAAGTAATTGCAATATAGGGAGAAAATTATGGAGCTCTCTTTAAAATTCTGTCGTAATAGCATGTGAAGCCAATCCCTTAGGAATTCCCATGATCTAGCATTAAAGCTCAAAGGGACACTAAATCATTCATTTTATTTTAAAAATTTCAATGACCCAAGGATTTTTGTATAAAAAAGACTGCTATTCCTCTTCACCAGAAGACCCACTTCATAGCCAATCCATCAAGGATATTGATTTCCAGACAAACCCCAAATTATTCTCTGAGCATAAAATCATAATTATTGAGCTTATCCAAACAAGTCATCGTTAACATTACAAACTGATTCTCAAATATGTAGATGGCTATAACGTGTTGGCTGCTTCTTGTAGTGATGTTCCTCTCCTTCAGCCTTTCAAATTACTGCTTGTTGTAAAAGCAGCAGGTTGTTTATATTAGTGGCCTTGTAGGGGCAGTGAAAATAAGGAATGCATGCCATTATTACCTGAGGATTATAAAGGGTTTTAAGTTTAATGGAGTGTTTGTTTACTTAAAGGCTTAAACCTAAGGGCATGCTTGGATTGGGGGTAATAAAAGTCAAACTTGAAAAAACAAAAATAATTAGAGGTGTTGTTGTAGGAGACATGGTGCTTACAAATGAAATAAGTTAGTTGTGTCATGAGGAAAAGAGAGAGATGGAGGAATTATTACTCTCATAATGAGGGTAATAGTTACTCACCCTAGTGTAACTACTACCCCCAAAATGAGGGTATTGATTTCTTCACCTCATACCACACCATCGCTACATAATTTTCCTTACAATCACACCATCACTATCTCCTTCTTTCCTATTTTCACATTCATTTTGCCTAGTTTGACTTTTATTACCCTTGTAATACATCTTCCCCAATCCAAGCATGCCCTTAGAATTAAAATTTTGATTTCATTTTCTTCTTTCTTAACTTTCATGTAGTGGCCATTTCCCTGTCACTGTTTGTGTTAATGGTTTATTTCATTGTTCTATGTTGTCCTTACCATACATTTTATATTCTTTATTTTATGTTGGCATTCACTTCAAATAAGAATTAGATTGTTTTCATTTCATGACGTTGCTAAAACTTTCTTTATTTTACAGATATGAACGATTTCTCAAAATTATGATATTGAGCGTTCTGAAGAACACTAATCGCCCTGTCAAGTTTTGGTTCATAAAGAATTATTTGTCTCCAAAGTTCAAGGTTGAAAGTTGTCTTATTTGTGTTAAGGTTGAAAGTGTTTTTTGTGTTGAGGTATAATTTAAATATTCATACTTATCTTGTTATTTTCAGGATGTTATTCCACTTATGGCACAAGAATATGGTTTTGATTATGAACTGATAACCTACAAGTGGCCGACGTGGTTGCATAAACAAACAGAAAAGCAACGAATTATCTGGGCTTATAAAATCTTGTTTCTTGATGTTATCTTTCCCCTGTCACTGGATAAGGTAAATAAGCTTGCTTTGCTGTTGTCATCCTTCTTAAACATAATTTCCTATTTTGTTCACTTTTTTTTATATATGAAGGAATACTGACTATATCTGTATTGATCTGCAGGTTATATTCGTTGATGCTGACCAGGTTGTCCGAGCTGACTTAGGCGAACTTTATGATATGGATATAAAAGGGAGACCTTTAGCATATACACCGTTCTGTGATAATAACAAAGATATGGATGGCTATCGATTTTGGAGACAAGTACAATATCTCTTATGATTTATGCAATTAGTACCATGGTATTTATCCATTTACACTGATAATTTGACACTTTTTGGTGCAGGGATTCTGGAAAGAGCACTTACGAGGAAAACCCTATCATATAAGGTGAAGTTTTTACTTGTTACTTAAATTGCATTTTTCTAGTTCCTTAGTATTTTGGATAATAATCTTGTGCAATTGTCTCTTGCAGTGCTTTGTATGTCGTAGATCTGGACAAATTCCGACAAACTGCAGCTGGAGATAATCTTAGAGTGGTTTATGAAACTTTGAGCAAAGATCCTAATAGTCTCGCTAATCTGGACCAGGTATGGCAATTATCTTTGATTGAGTGAATATTCAGTATTTGTGTCCTTTTTATATTCTATTGATAGAAAAAGCATAGCCATCTTCATTGTACATATTTGAACATAAATTTCTTCAATAAGGTATTATTAAAAATTATAAAAACTAAATCTTTTGAAACTTAATGTCAAGACGAATTGAATAGGATCTCACATTAGTAATCTTCTTCTTATATGAATCGATGAGTATTTGTGGAGTATTTGTGGTCAAAGTTTCTCTCTCGTCAATGAGTGACATTACAAGCTAAGGGATTCATAAAAGAGTGGAGTGAATGAACACTTTAAGGGAAAGATGTCTCATTTATCCATTGTGGTAACACAGGCATGCGTTAAGCTGACAATATCTGCCAATGTTTCAGGATCTTCCTAACTATGCACAGCACACTGTGCCAATTTTTTCACTCCCACAAGAATGGCTCTGGTGTGAGTCATGGTGCGGAAATTCTACAAAACCCAAGGCAAAAACCATTGACTTGTGCAACAATCCCATGACTAAAGAGCCTAAGCTTCAGGTAGTGTCATACTTGTGATATTATTGTTATGATTTCCATTTTTGTATCCATTCCAGTTTTCACATATCACCTCCTTATACGTTCAGGGTGCTAGAAGAATTGTATCCGAGTGGGTTGATCTTGACCAAGAGGCAAGGCAATTCACTGCTAAAGTATTAGGTGAAGAATTGGATCCTGTTGAGTCTACACCACCATCTTCTAAGTCTGAGAGTGTGAAAAATGATGAAGAAATTGATATGGAGTCCAAGGCAGAACTGTGAAGATAAATTTTTTACAGCGTGGGGAAAATTGTTTTATGAGCACAGCAGAATGCTATGTCTTCCATATCTCCAGGCAAAGATTTCAGTGTCAAGGAACCATTGTTCAGAGTTCCTTCACTGCCCAGCTGTTACGAGATAACTCATCGGACACTAGGGTTAGTGACTAAATGAAAACTTCAAGGAATATGAACCCATACAACAATATCATTAAGAACTTCAGAGATCTGACTATATTTTAAGCAGGGACAATTTTGTAGTAATACGTAATAGTACAGAGGGAGATTATTTTATGTAGCTCAACAGTTCACAGTAGTAGGATACATGATGTATAATTACCATGGTTGTTTGTAGTTGGTAGGATTCCTACCTTGAGGCAACAAGTTTAAATCATGCAACTGTGGTTCTTGGACTTCCTTATCTATCCCTTCTCTTGCTATCAGGATGGCTTCAAATCTGTGCTATGTTTACTCGCGCAAGTTGGGTCACTCTTCTCAACTGTCTAAAAAAATAATCAATCAAGTGTCCAGCATATTGTTGAATGAAATTGATACCAGCGTAATATAATGGTGATTATACATGTCAAATCGGTTGGGGCCGGGTCAAGTTCGGGTTGGAAATTTTACGTTTGGATCATTTGTGGGTTAAACATATCATATTAACGCATTGTAGTCTTCCATGCTTCTCTTGATGAAACTTCTATTCTGAAGCTTTTGTTCCTAAAGAGGAACTTCTTTGGTTATGACTTCTACTCCGAAGCGCCAATCCCTACAAAGGAACTCTTTATTGGTGCAGAGTACTTGATAATGCCTCTATGACTTCCTTGTTCCTTGAATGCTTCAGCTAGTAAATTTTCACTTTAGAATTCATAGAGTCAACACTATATGCCATATCTTTAGATAAAATTGAAACTGAGTTCCAAATATTTATCTTTTGCAAATACATCCATCTTTTGATGTGGAAACAATAGTTTTCAACCAAAGTACTCACCAAAGTCTGAGAGAAATGGGCTCTTATGAATTAGATGTGTCAAGCGAAGTGTTCACATTATCAAGCACACGTCGTGTATGTGTGTTGTAACTCCCTCAACCCACCCTCTCGCCATCAATGTCACTATACTGAATTACACATTACACCGCCTATGATTATAAACACTTGTGTAGATTGTAATGAAAGATAATGAAGATACATCAAGAAGATAATACTCCATAATACAATCTTGCTATGGAACGAGTACTTGTGTGTAAATGTTACAATTTATACAACAAATCCCTTTTACATTTATTCAATGTACTGTATGACATAATACAGTACAACCCGTTAGTACAAAATCTTTTTTATGAAAATCAGAAACTAAACCTTAGTTAAGCTATTTTAATGGGCTGGTACAGTACATAATCTTGTCAAGTACTAAACTATCTTATATCATAATTTATAATAAAGTAAAGAACTAAAACAATTTAAAATAATGACATGAAATAAGTGTTAGCAATCTTGATCCCTTCCTTGATACTGTTACAGAAAAATTATACCACAAGCAAACATAGCTATGGTAACATATACAACTATACAAGTAAAGCATAATCTCATAATTAGACTTTGTTTAACATACTATATCACTTAATCATGTTCTAAACTTTGTTGCTTGCATTGTTTGGACAAAATGCTGACAAAATTTCGACAGTTATTCCTTAACTCTAATTACTGGGAAAGCATTTCCAACTTCGACATAGATGATTTCTTGAAGAGATTCATAGACTATCCACTCGGGATTGCTATCGCCTTGGTTGTCATTGCTACAGCTGCCACCATCACATTCTTAGGCAAAAGGAAACAAAAAGGTTTGTATTAATATATCATCATATGGTATGCAGTTCTTTTGCAGTACAACAAAGATACTATTTTTAGTAAAACAGTCTTAGTAATCAATTTTTTAAAAAATATTTACAATGGTAAATTGGCAATAACTACCTATATATGTTTTTTATAGGCTGCTTAGATCCAAGGAAATTCAAGGAATTTAAGCTTGTTAAAAGAACAAGGGTGAGTCATAACTCTGACAAATTCCGTTTTGCACTTCCTACGCCTGAATCTGTGCTGGGTCTTCCTGTTGGCCAATACATCAGATGCAGGTTAGCTTATTTTTTCCCTGTAACTTATTCACTAGCTACTTCATACTTTTTTTTTTTTTTTTTTTTTTTTTGACAAGTACTTCATACTTATATATGTAGTTTAAAGTATGTCATGAATTTTTGCAATTCAGGGGAAAAGATAGCCAAGGTCAAGAAATTGTCAGACCATATACTCCGATAACTTTGGACTCAACTAAAGGCTACTTCGAAATACTTGTGAAGGTATACATTAGCAAGAATGGAACATATAGTACATTTGGGATTAAAAATAATAAAAGCTTTACATGACCTGCAATCAAAAGAGCAAATCTTGTTTTTATCTGTTTTTTTTATGGTCTTTTGATAGCACTTGATTATTCTGTAAGACTTATGTCCTTGTTTCATATGTGTTTGTTATCGATTAAAATTGCAGATGTATCCCCAAGGACGAATGTCCCACCATTTCAGGCAGATGCGCGAGGGTGATTTCCTGCCTGTGATAGGACCAGTGGTAAAACTTATAAAACTCTCACGAACTTCATGGATTACTCCTTAACAATACTAACCTAATATATTTTTTGTGTTTCAAGGGACGGTTTAGGTACAAACCGGGCCAAGCCAGAGCATTTGGTATGATTGCTGGAGGTACCGGCATCACTCCTATGTTTCAGGTTGAACATCATCAGTATATTTTCTTAATGTCATTTTTTGAGAAGTTCTCGAATTCTGATTACCTTTTAATTCTTTCATTTAACTTACTGATATCCCAGCTTACTAGAGCCATACTAGAAAACCCGACAGACAAGACAAAGATCCATCTTATTTTCGCCAACCATACAGTTGATGACATTCTTCTCAAGGTAACAGAATTCATCCTGTTTACTGCAAGTATCCAGCTGATATATGCTGAGTATATCGTTTGTACTGCAATTTTTTGCAGGACGATCTTGATAGATTTGCCAATGTATACCCAGAACAATTTAAGGTCTACTATGTAGTGTCTCAGGTACATATTTTCTTTCTTTATAAATTGAAATGGATTATCTTAAATAAAGTATATATCAAAATGCTACTTATATGATGAATATGATATACATGTCTGATTTGTTAGCCTCCTCGGAACTGGGGTTCCGGTATTGGTCACATATCTAAAGAAATGATCGAGGAGCATTGCCCTAAACCGGCGACTGATGTGATGGTACATTCCTTTCAATTCTTCTTCCAAACCTCTGTTAGTTACATATTGTTGCTCATATAGCAAAGCTTCACTTTCTTTTTTTGGCAAAAAAACTACCTTTAAATATTATATCTCTTTCCTCTCATGGTCTCTACCCAAACCCACTACTACTTTATTTATTACTCTCTCTGTGTACGAACAAGACTTGAACTCAAGACCAACAAGTCTTAACTTAAGAGTTTTACCATCTTGGCCATTTATTAATTGTATTTTTTTATCCAATAAAATTATAGTTAACTTAGATAAGTTAATTGTGTCTTATTATACTATTTGTTTCCATTATGTAATGATTGAGTTTGACAACTAAAAAAATGTTTATAGCAAGACTTAAACTCGAAACCAACAAGTCTTACTATCTAAATAGTCAAATTTGATTAGCAAATTAAACAAATACAAACTAGCAACCCGGGGCATCACCCGGGCCACACACTAGTTAAAATATTATATCTATCTCATCTCATGATTAGAGATGGCAATGGATCGGATTCGGATCGGGTGGAGCTTCACCCGCATCCATCCATTATTTTAATCGCTCCATCAATATCCATCCATCATCCGCTTCACCCATCATCCATATCCGTCCGTCCATCATCCGCAGATGAAACGGCTGAAGCGGATTATTAATGGATAAGTATTTAAATGGAAAAAAAAAAACTCACATAAACTCTAAATTCGGTTATTTGTACAATAATTTTTTTATTTTATTAATTAAAAATGAAACAATAACAATATATGTTTGAAAAATTAATTTGCAACATAAAAAATAAGTAATTTTCTTGCACATTTCATATTTTATTATTAAAATTCTTAAATTAAAAAAATCTAATATATGTTAAATGGGTGGGTGGATGGTTAGCGGATGAAAAAAGTATCATCCACATCGGATCCGATCCATGACTCGCTTCATCCGTCACCCGCTTTTCATCCATTTAATTCGGGTTTTCGTCCATATATTTATAGCGGGTGGAGCGGGTTTGTGGATATCCACTTAATATTGTCATCCCTACTCATGATCCTCACCCAAACCCACAACTAATTTTTTTATTATATATTTCCTCTCACATTCATTACTTTTCAATAAACTATTAACCCTATTATCATTCTTTTACAATTTTTTAATACTCCAACTACCTCACTTACTTCTTATTTTATTTAAGTCCATTTAATTGCCTATAACTATATGCCGGTTAAACTGTAACACTTAAAAAAACACAAATGTAGTATATACTTCCTTTCACATTCATTACTTTTCAATAAACTATTAACCCCACTATCTTTCTTTTACAATATTTTAATACTCCAACAACCTCACTTACCTCTAATTTATTCAAGTCAATTTAATTGTCTAAAATTATATGTCGGTCAAAATGTAACAATTATTAAAACACGGAGGGAGCAATGGTTTGCAATTTTTATTTTACCAACTATTGAAGGTTGAATAAAAAATTAAATATAATGGGCCAACGACTTGTAATCTTCACTTAAGAAAAATAATTAGTTTTAGCTCCATACAAACATAATCGATGACAATAAGGTCATGTTCTATTCATCTTTTAAAAAAAATAAAAAAAATAATAAAAAAAATTTAGTCGATATATTTTAGTTCAATGAAAATAAGTTCACTTTAGTGAAAAAATAATTTCAATTTAGTAAAAATAATTCTTAGTAATTATAATTCAATAACTTCAAAACAAAAATGTCAACTATAAAACATAAATGTAATAGACAATCAATAAAAATAATTTTTAATAGGTAGAAAAAATTTTGTTTAGTAAATATAACTTCAACTGAAAATAATTTCATTCAAGTAAAAATAATTTCAATTCAGCAAAAATAAGGTGAAAGAATAAAATCTTAAGTTTTAATCCGTGAAAATAACTTATGTTCAGCAAAAATAAGGTAAAAAAAACGAGGCTTAAGTAGAGAAAAAAAAAAAGTGAGAATAATCCTTATTATACAAAATTCAGTGAATTAATTATGCCATGGAATTTTAAGCTAAAAAGGTGAGGAATGAAGACCATGATGAATACGAAGTTTAGAGCTTAATAAACCAATGATGCATACCAAATCTGATGATTGGTATTTTAACTTCAATTGTTAATCTAGTGGTAAAGAATGGAACTTCTAACCATAAGGTTGGAGGTTTAATTTCTATTAGGGGCATTTTTCAGGCTTGGGATCCCTTACCTTTTCCTTCCTCCAAGTTTAAAGTGAAAATTTTCAGTGAAATCAAGTTGCACTTCAACTTTTCTTTTGTATTGTTGTGCGTAGGAGGCCAGGGTAGATTTAGGATTTGTTTTATGTAGTTAAAGGTGTTATCTTCACAATAAAAGCTCTTGTACCTCTCTTTATAAATTTACCGCAAAACAACACAAATTCTCATCAAATATATATATATATATATATATATATATATATATATATATATATATATATATATATATATATATATATATATATATATATATATATATATATATATATATATATAAAGGGGAGTCTTTTCTCAAACTTTTAGAGAGCCACGTAGGATTTTATTTTCTTAGCACGCCATGTAAGATTATAAATTTAGTTGTAGCCAATTAATTAAGAGATTATTAATTTCTTTTAGAATTAATTAATTCAAGTGTCACGCAAGCAAAATTGGCTAATGATATTTTTAAGTATAAATTAATTAAATATAAAATGTTATCTTTTGATAGGGAAAATACAAGTTAATCTGCCAGATAAACGAATTTTTGTTAATCTAATGGCATGTTTGTAAATATATTGACAAAGCAGGGTCATTTATTAAGTACTGTTCAATTAATGTTTGTTTTTTTATTTTACTGTTTGGTGAGGAAATTACACATGTACCCCTCAATTAGTACATGAAAAGACGCATATATCCTCCACTGCTGCTTGAAAAGACCAAAATACCCCCAGATAAACGAAATTCGTTAATATGGGGAATTGACTGGGGTCGGCTCCTTTTGATATTAGGAATTTAATCTAAATATGTAACAAATTTTAGCAAATAAATACAAAATAACATTTAAACAAACCGAGCATCGCATGGGGTTCATCTAGTATATAAATTAAGTAGGCATTTTTGGAGAGCATTTAGAGCGCCATATAAGCAAAGGTATTATTTCGACCATTTAAAAATTAGATTTGTATTTTATATTAAAATTAAAAAAAAAATCACTCACCACCTAAGGAAAAGTGACGAATGAATTTTAAAATTTTTGCTACGTAGGTGAAACGACGAATAGTAATTTATTAGGATTTTAATTATTTAAAAGAACTAAATTTTATCATTTTTTTGTTTAACAAAACTAAAACTTATCTTTAGATATTAGGATTTAATTTATCTAAAAAAACTAAATATTATATATTGATACTTAAAAAATATAAATTATCATTTGATGTCAATGGCTATTATCTAAATATCCGATGATATGATATTTTTATACAAAATTTTAAAACTTATAACGCAAGAAAAAAAATTAAGAGATTACATATATATATACATAGATACATATATATGTATATATACATATATCTATATATGTACATACATACATACATATAATATATATATATATATATATATATGTGTATATATATATATATATATATATATATATATATATATATATATATATATATATATATATATATATATATATATATATATATATATATATATATATATATATATATAAAAGCAAAAGTATTATTTCAACCAATAAAAAATTAGATTTATATTTTAATTTAGAGTGCCACCTAAGAAAAATTCAACAAATAAAATTTGAGAATTAATAAAAAAAATAGAAGTAATTTAATATTTAAATTATGAAAAAAACAAAATTATCTTTTATATAATCTTATAAATTAGGATTTAATTATTTTAAAAAATAATTAAAAATTAGAAAATATATTTTGATTTAATGATTTTATCTAACTACTCGATGAATGAGATAATATTTATTTTAATTTTTAAAATCAAGTTCTATATACGTAAAAATTGAATACGAATAACTTAAAACTTAACAAAATATTTTACCTTAAATTAATGTTAAAATTATAGAATAGAAAAAAATAATAATAATAAAATTGTTAGATATTAAGAACTTATAAAAAAATATACACAATGAAATATTTAAAAACTGTGCATCGCACGGGGTTACATCTAGTTTCACAATATTTTGAGGGGTCAAGAGCGAAAAGAAAAAAATATTATATTATATTTGATTTTATCGTCTTAGGTTGCAATATTAAGAGTGTCACCAATCAACTCATACTAAAACCTAGTGAATGAGATTGAAATTCAAAATAATTGTTAGAATTATAATATTCTAGTGCCATACAAGTAAATTATAAGAGCAACATATATATGCAACTAAGAATGTAAAATAAAAAAATTTTAAAAATAAATTTATTATTTATGTAAAAAAATAAATTTATTATTTATGTAAAAAATAAGATTTCAAAAATAATATTTTGGTAAAAAAAAAAAAATAACTACGTATACAGATCAAGAGACCATAGATACATACATAGAAAAAAAAAAATAATGCAACTATGTTTGAATCTGATTTGGCATATTTCAATAAAATCACAAATATTTAAAATTTGTTAACTTTTCAGTTGTTTATCAATCTTGCACTAAATAATTAACTAGACTTTGTTTGTAATGTATACAATATCAGATATTGAGGTGTGGACCACCAGGAATGAACAAGACTGTGGCAGCTTACCTCAATCAAATTGGATACACACCAAAACTGCAGTTTGAATTCTAAGCTACATATGTATTAACATCATCAAGACTTTAATCTACTCTTTGATTTGTACAAACTCAAAATAATGTCAGTCTATTGATTACAATATTTTTAAACACGTTTTATTCTTTTCTTTCACCTATAAACTTCTATTATAAAGCAATCGCATTAGATAACTACAACCCTTGTGACATTGTAAACCGTGTCAAAATTGCCAAGCTACAATCTCCTCACATGGGTCACAAGCATCCACGCCATTTTGGGCCATGTATGATTGAACAAAAAAAGGGGTGAAATTTAGAAATTGGGACTTGTTCGGTTCACTATTAAAGTGATTAGGAATTGCAAATTCATGGGAATCTGTCATGCCTACAAAATATAGAAATTGAATTATTGAAGCCCCCTTAATAATCAAAGTTCCCATAATTTGCAAATTCTCTCTTATTAAGGTAACAAATTTATGCAATTCCTAAGAAATTAAATGTTTAATTCCAATGAATAGCAATTGCCCATGGAAAATAAATTCTCATATCAACCAAACAATACCTTGATGTAACTAATGCCATGTGTTGATTTGACAATGATGAAACATTGCTTTGTGGGGCCATTAAACTTTTAATGGTCAATCTCATAGACTTAAAATTGTCCAAATCTAATTCGAAAGCAATAATAATGCAATCAATAAAAGTTAAAATGCATCGTCGACAATCTATTCATCATAAACATCCCATTGTATTTATGGATCTCTTAAAACCCTAGTAATAAACTACTCACACAAATTTAAAATTAAAACAATATATATAATAAAAATCAAAGTAAGGGCAAAAAAAATTGAGAATATAAAGAAAGAATATATACCAAAATTTGAAAGGAAAGATAAAATCTTGAATTGAACTTGCTTGAATATCCAAGAGTTGAATGTTAAAGTAATTTGAAGGAAAGATAATGATTGAATGAATGGTTCAAGGTGAAAAACACTACTAAAATGGCAATGTAGGTAAATTATTAAATTATGAATCATATAATTTTTTTTCCCTAATTTGATTTCTAATATGCATATCTCCTGAAATTCAAATTGATTCTAAAAATTAAAATCGTGGCGTTATTGGCTCTGTTGAGAAATCTCGGGAAATTAAAGGAATGGGTCTAATTAGCACCATTAATTATTGGTTTAAGGGGAATGTTGATGACAATTAAAAATTGAACAACTATGCTAATAATGTTGATCATACAGACTTTTCTATCAGTTCTAAGGTGTGCATAATTTTATTTTTTTTTTTTTTTGGGGGGGGGGGGGGGTCTGCTATTGTAGGCTATATTTTGGCTTATCGGCTTACTTTTTCTATTGTGAATAGGTTTGTTAGACATGTTTGGGGGAAATATGGAATTGATAAGATTTTGCTTCTCTCAAATAGTGTGTTCATGGTGAGATAGCACACTACTAAGGGTAAGGATAAGGCTATGGTTGCAAGACCATTTCTATTTTATGAGAAACTTGTTGTTATGAAGGAATGGGATCCTATGATTGATCAAAGGTTTATAGTTCTATCTAATGTTCCAGTTTAAATTTGATTTCCTACATTGGATGCATCTCAGACACTGGGGGGCTTTAGCTTTGAAGTAGATTGTTGTTCTAGTTAGGGATACTAACAAAATTGACCAAGCTACCACTTGCAAGGATAGGTTGGAGTATGTCGAGGTGGAGTATGTTGTTGTAGAATTTAGAGTATTAATTATTCATGTTATGTTAAGTTTAAGTCATTTGGTTAAGTGTCATGACTTAGACAACATATGATTAAGGTGGTAGTATACAACTAGTCAAGATAAAAGAAGAAATTGGCTGATTCGTCACTAATTATGTTGCAACCGCTACATAAGATTTTCGATTTCGGCATCTCTTGATAACATTTGGGGGTAAATGCATTGTTACTTAATGCATGTCTTAATCCATTGCTTAATGTATGTTTTATGACATTGTTCAATGCATGACATAAAGCATTGTTTTTATGCATGACTAAATGCATTGTTACGTTTGGTAAAATAATGTAATGACGTACTAATATCTTTGTAGACACCCATTTGTGTCTCCCCAAAATCAAACCCAGTGATGAATACCTTTTGCGTCGAACCATAATCGAATGAGGTGAAAGTGTGGAAAATTCAAGTGTTGCGGTTAGTTTTTATTAAAATCCTTCTTTCTGTTTTCGAAAACCTACTCTATTTTATGAAAACGTCCAATCCAGTTTAGTTTGGTCCATGATAAGGGTCCAATAATGGTGTAGTTGGATGGGGCTTTAAAAGACCTTTCCAACAATATTATAAGCCCAATTCCGATGAATAATGAGGAAGTTATGGCCAAAATACTAAACTGGACCCAAACCGGATTTTACCAACGACCCAATGATCATGAGGAGGGTCCAAAGGTTTAATCCTATTCCTAAACTAATTAGGATTGATTAGAATCTTCTATAAGTTTCTAAAATATCTTAATTATCCTTTTTTGAAAAGATAAGATCATAGAGTTTGATTTTGAATAAAACTTTCCTTTTTTAGAGTCCTAATTCTATTCGGATTTAAACATGTTCAAAGACAATCAGATTTTATTTTCGTGCTTCATATTTTTTATCCAAATTTTATATGGTTGGATAGATCTTTAAATTATCTTTCCAATTATATATTATAATACTAATTCCGAGCTATAACGAAAAAGATATTAAAGATATACGAAACTCTATCCAAAATTGACACCCTTTCACTATTTCGGCCATATCTTTTTACCTATAAAAGATTTTAATCTGATTCTAATTGCATTAGAAATTAGACTTCACGATCCTTCCAACGACATATTTTATGACTTATTTGGACTTCTGGATCAAAAGATATGAAAAAAACAAAATGCGCAAAAAACTGTCTTGTCGCGAAACGACAATCCTGTCGCCTCGCGACAAGATAAATTTCTGGCGACAAGGTCGGTTTGTTAGCGACAGAGTGGAGTTTTATTCCTTATCAAATTCTATGATTTTCCGGACTATTTTCCTATAAATAGGGTCCTCGACCTCTGTTTTTATTCATCAACTCTCATCAACGATCAACTCTCATCAATTCTCATCAACTTTCATAAACTCTCATCAAGAATTACTTGATTCTCTCTATTCTCTCTCTTGAGCAATATATGCTTATTATTTCTTTCTCTTTTTCTAAACTAGCTTTTCACACACAATATTTTGCATACACAAGATTTAGAATCATCTAGCCAAGTTCGAAGTTGCCTTCGCCCTAAACGTGCAAGGTTGATAATTTCTGAAGGTTTGGTCCCAAATCCAGTCTAAACTTTTTAACTCTTTCTTTCAATTATTTAATTTAATTCTTTAACTGTTCTTTATTATTTTCATTGAAGTTTACTAACTTGTGTATTTTGTTATTAGAAAGAGGTACAAGGCTTCAAAGTATGTAATCTTATTACTCTCTTTCAATGTAGAAAGCATGTTATTTAATGTTTAATTCCTAGTATCATGTTAGGATGTTTTTATTGCTTTCTAGTATCATGTTTAGGATGCTTTTTATTATTTCTAATATCATGTTATCATGCTAGTTTCATGTTAGGTTTAAAGCTTTGATCTTTATTGTTTAGTGACATGCTAGGATTTGTTATTAATCTTGTTAGTATCATGCCTAGGATCTTGCTATTATTATTAAGCTTTATTATAATTATGATTTATTATTATTATGTTGCTTGATTTTATATATTATTGTTATTGCTTGATCACACCTTTTATACTTGTTAAAGGGAATTTGTACTTGAAATCACGCTTAATAAGATAATTAATAATTTGGTTTAGGCTAATGTGATTTTAATACAAGTGATCGCCAATAATAGATTTGTTTGTGCATTAATATTTAACCAACATAGATTAAACAGGTTTAGGGTTAACCTACTGTTTGAATGTTAGTCAGTAAGCGCACATGAATACGAGTAGAACAAAGTAAAGGCCTATTTTATAGGGCATGTCCCTTCTTTTGTAGATCGGATTCGTACCCTCATCCCCGAACCCTTTTTGGTTCAAGACCTTATGGAGTTGACGGTCCATTGGATCGTTTTTGGGTTTACAAGTTCCTAAAACTTGTTGGCGACTCTTTTGCTCTCTTTTCTTTCCCTTTGGAACGCCACCATACTAGAACACGTCAATGGGAACCTAAAAACAGCTTTACTGATAAGCGTCAATGAGGACATTGTCTGATCTTTTGTCAGGTCGATCACTCATTGCGATTGTACTCGAGCCGACTACTTAATCATGTCAAATTGTTTAGAGGGGCTAACTGGCGTACCAAGGAACCCGAAATTTCTGCACTAGGTCCATATGACCACATAATGAAGCCACGTGACCTGTCGCCGCACCAGCGCAAGCCAAAAGTGCTTGTCGCCGCGATATCGCTTTGTCGCCAAGCGACAACCTTGTCGTTTGGCAACAAATTTCTTTTTCAATTCTGCTGCTGCTGTTCATTGTCTGGTTTCACTCCGAACTTTCAATTTGGTCGTTTCCTTACAACCAAATTTGCTCAAATCTTTTGCAAATTAAGGCTCTTCATAATTTTGCTCAAACTTCTCTCATCTTGGAAGAATCTCATATATCTATATTCGCGATTTTTCAAAAAAATCTGGGAATATTGTTGCTCGCTGGAATGTACCTGCATCTACATTTCGGACTATAGGACTTTTCTAATCTTTTATTATCTTAGGGTTGACCTAAGACTTAGTGTTTCTTGACTCATTGATTTGACATGACTCGACTCAAAGCTTTTGACACATGTGTTTTGACTCCACTCGATGTGATATGACACGATGTGACTCAATGTACATGACTCGTGTGTGATGTGAGACTCGAAAATGCAAAAAAGTAAAAAATTTCCGTCATTTTTGTGGAGGGTACCGACCTTCTCCCGAAAAAGAAAGACGCAAAAAATAATCGAAGTTTTTGATGGTGCATGTGAATGAGCTTAGGCAAATATATGCGTTCGATACTGTCCCTCAAGGTGCAAGGATTAATTGATCCTAAACTATTTTAGTTGACTCGATTATGAAAGCATTTAGGTAACTTAGGCACAGAGGCTAAGCACTTCATACTTTGATACAATGATGATTACAAGTGATGAGTGATGTGTGATATGACAAAGCATGCTTCAACGTTATGTTAAGATTTCATGACAAAAGGTCCCTAATTGGAAGTCTATTTGGTCATGTATCCGTGATGTGTGTGAAAGTGACACTAAAGTTAGGCTGCAAAGGCTAAGTGTGTGGAAAAGTATTATTTGATAAGAGTCAAATAATAATGACTCTTAGGCTAGGTAGGCTAATGATGTAGGGATCAAGCCCCCAAGTCGCCAAATTTTGACAGGCTAAAGTCGTATCACCTAATCAAAAGTAATTACCTTAGTCCACTAGCTTATGCAGATAGGGAAGTAGGGTCGAATCCTCAGGGAAACAAGTCTTTCTACTCCTAATTAATTATTATAATCTAAATTATTAAAGTAATTTGTTTGTGATTATAAACTATACTACGAAGATTATGAGTAAGGAGAATAAATAAAGAAGAAATCAATAATAATAAAGCCTAGGGCATAGGTTCACTAATAAACAATATTCCAGGGTAAAGCATAATAATCAATCATCAATGCAATAATTAATCAGATCATAAAGGGCTTTCGCTACGTATTACAATCACAGAATTAATTTACCGGTATTAAATCTCATCTCTCGAATCTCGACCTAACACATTTATAAATTAATCTGCCTATTGAAACTAAGCCTAAACATCAATTCTCATCTCTCGAATCTCGAATTAATATTGCTAAACTCATACAATTAAACCTGGCCAAATCTAATTGCATAGCATTCAAACAATCAATAGGAAATCAATTAAGCATTAATAATCAATAATCATAAAATTACCCCTTCATATTATTTATTAGATCCCCATAAACCCTAGAAAGAGAACTACTCAGACATAATTAATGTTAAACAAAACATAATAATTAAACAAGACATAAGAAATTGAATGAATAAAAATACTGAGATTAATAAGAGAGAAATCGTGCGAAGACGGCGGAATTACAATGGAGTTTAGGAACAAGGGAAAATAAATCTAGAGAGAGAAAGTCTAAGTAGAGAGAGAAGGAATTAAAACTAGAGTAAAGAGAAGTGAAAAGAAGTAAGTAACCTTGCCTAATAAAATTACATTAATACTAAGCAAGAGTCCTAAACTGAACATAATTAATCGGGGATAAATCTCCCCTAAAACACACGCGCCCGGTCGGGCAAGGGGCCGCCCGACCGGGCCCGCCTTTTGCTGCTGAAGAGTCATCTCGCGCCCAGCCGGGCGCGAGCTCCGGGCGCGGCTCTTGTTGTGCCTCACCCCGCCCGGCCGGGCGCGCCTTCGGGCGGCCCATGGTGGATCCGCGTGAGGCTTTTTAGCCTCGGGCTTCTTCCTTTGGGCCTCCGAACTTGCACTAGTAGAAAAATTGAAAAAGGCAACGCTCAATGGCCACCGGTTTTTGTACACCGGTGGCTTAATTAAGTGGCGGGATGAGGCAAAGAAACCAAGTGCCTTGTATCTCCAAAACTGAGCCCTTAGTCACCGATTTGCTACCTCCAATCGGTCTTGGGCTATCAAAAGTGGTCGCGGCCTTCCAACGCTTGTAAATGCTTCTCGAAAACCCGGGAAAATGCTCCAAGTACGCAAATTCCTACAAAACTCAAGCAAAACTACAAAAACACTGATGGAAAACACAAATTAGTAATAAAAGTGGCTCGAAGGAGCAAAAAATACTACTAATTACGACCAAGGGACGGGGGTAAATATATATATAAAATGAACACATCAAACTCCCCCAAGCCAAACCTTTGCTTGTCCCTAAGCAAAGAGCTCCTCAATGAGCATATAAAACATGCCTCACCCCAATATAAAAATCAAGCACAAACGATTCAAGGCAAATCAAGTGAACATGCTTCAAAATCAACCAATCCTATCCATCTAATCACCCTTCCTCCCCAACAATTGTCAAGTAGAGCAAACCACAAGAGAATATAGAATTAAAGACTAGTGCTCACACACTCAACTCTCATTTATGTGGCGAGTAAAAGATGTACTCGATCGCTCTCCATCCCAACCCCTTTATGTGAACAATGCCCTCCCAAACTCACAACACTCGTGTGTTTAAAAAGACATACACTCAACCTAATAGTCGACTCGGAATATGTCAAGTCATAACTTGCATTGATAAACAACACTTTCACATTTACACAACTCTATGCACAAGGTGAAAAGGTCTTTTAAAGCTTGTAATGTAAGGCTAGGGTGAAAGGGTAGGATAAATTTGGGAATATGTGAGAGAAAAGCTATGCTAAAAGGGAGCCATATCCTAATAAACCCATGACCAAAAATAATGATCATAAACATCTCCAACAAAACTAACTCCAACACAAATCCACCAAATATACTCCAATCATAAAAACCAAACCCAATACTTACAAATTTCACTCCCAAAAATATGATAATATAAACTAGAGTGAATAAACAAACTTTGAACTCATAACTTGAAATATTTCATTGAAACTCATCTTTTTTTTTTCTTTGAATCAACCTTCACTTAGAACATTTGAACATCAAACACTTTTTTTTTCTTTTTGCTCTTTTTTTCTTTTTCTTTTTTTTCCATTAGAAGTTCACTTTCTTTTTTCAACAAATTTCTCACTTTTTTTTTGAACTTCTTTTTTTTTTCCTTTTTTTCATCACCCTTTTATTTTTTAAGAATATATACAACTTTTAAACTCATCAAAACAAAAATATAATCAAGAACAAATAACTTCTCAAACCCACCCAAACTGTGCAAATAATGTGCACACTACAAACTCCCTCACCTTACTCACTAATAGCTCCCCCAAGCCAAGCTGGGACTAGTAACCAATGGGGCAAACATGGCTTGTAATGTGGCTAAAAACAACAAAAAGTCAAGGCAACAACATGGGTACGTAGCAAGAAGGGAACAAATGTATCTAAATAAATCTGAAGGCGACCTAAAAGAACAAATGCCTTCGTCCTCCACATGTGCATAATAGTGAGTCATGAAACACTACTCATCGTTGCAAATTAATACTCAAATTCATTGACATACCAGGAACTAATCACACATTCCTAACCAAATCAACTAGTCAAGCACTATATTCACAAGTAGTTGGGCAAAATTGACGCATGTTTAGGAATCAAAGTAATTAAACTTTAAATCATGATCAACAAATCCACAATGCTCAAAATCAAATACCAAGAATCAAAACAATTTTTTCTCAAGTATGGGGCACAAGGAAGCATGATTTACAATTCATTGGTTTGTATTTTTTTGATTTTTCAAATTTTTTGTATTTTTCATATAAGGAAAGCAGTAAAACTAGTCTAGAAAGCAATAAATCTAAACTAACAAAACACACCAAAAATAAAGAAAAAGGAAGAAGAAGAAAAAAATACCAAATCCGAAAATATCCCCCAAGCCAAGATCAGACAATGTCCTCATTGGCTCGAGGCTAGCCCAGCTGGCTACTCCTCAACCTGGTCCATCCGTGTGGACCCACCTGCTCCACCGCTGGAACCTGCACCATCTGCACCAAAAGAGCTACCACCAAAATAGTTAGCATGGTAACTCCCCCCCGGGTCCCCCAAAAGGCATGTCCTTGCCGTACCCATGGAACGAAAAATAGTCTGTGTAAATACCAGGGGCAGTGGGATCCCTATCGTATCCCTGAGATGGTGGCTGGAACCAGTCTGGGTAAATAGCATCGTCGGGAATGTTGCCCCGACGAGCATAATCATCATAAATGGGGTAGAGCCTCCTACCCTGGTTCCTCTCTAGGTAGCCTAGCCTATTGTCGATGGACCCAAGCATCCGTCTCATATCAGTCTGGTTATGCTCTATGCGACCTATAGCCTGACCTATACTCTGCAAATCCCAAACCGGGTCAGAGTCACCATGAGGGACGGAATAGGACTGTCGGGGTGGTGAAGGTGGCTGTGGAATAGGCTCAACTACTGGCTGTGGCTGGGCCTACTGTGGATCCTCGCCCCTAGCATGGGCAACTAACAGGGCATAAGTGTAAGACTCTTGCCCTGGGGGGAAAAGCAGTAAGGTCGGGGTTGGGCAAAGGAAAAATAGGTAAAGGGTGCTCAGTCCCTGTCCTAATGCACCAATGGGTGACCTGGCTCCCGTCTACCCTCAACCACCCCAGCTCCTCGAGGTACCTAGAGGTAATGTAGGTGTCGGGTCCTATGTTAGTCATGTGGTGGGGTCCACTCTCTACAAAACCGGCCTTCTTGATGGCTATCCTAGTGATAATGTCACCAAGACGGATAGGGGTAGTGGCCGTGTTACTGGCCGTGGCGTGTCTACCTAGGTGATGGATAATATACCTAGCTATGTTCAATTTTCCGAACCCAAAAATGTAATGGCCAATTACAGCTAGTTCATTGGTCTGACAGTTGTGGGGTTCGTTCCCACCTAGGAAACAGACACCGGCAAATCTTTGCCACATTTTGGGGATGGGGTGGTGGATCGGCCTAGCACTAGCATGTTGTGCAGTTACAGAAGAAATACCAGTCAAAGCAAAATAAACATCTTCCATTTTAAACTCGGCATTCCACTGTTGATCCAAATCAGGTTCTAATTCAAATAATTTACAAAATTCCACAAAATAAAGAGTGATATTTCTATTATTAAGCCTAAAAATTAATTTTGGACCACTTTTATGATTTTGTACAATTAAAGAAGACAAGAATTCACATGTTAATTCACGGTATGTAGAGTAATGCATATCAACAAATTTTCTCATACCAATAACATTAAAAAATCTTCTAACAAAACCATAAATTCCTAAAGCTTATAAAGTAGGACGGTGTAACCACCGTGAGGGAATTACCTCTTCTCCGTAGAGCACCTCAAGCTTCTCCCGTTGCTCCGGCGTCGCGATCTTGATCGTCGGCCATTGAGGGAGTTGTAGCGCTGGATCGTACTGTTGAGAACCGCTTGAGCTTCCTCCGAGTAAGCTCCTTGCTCTTTTTGCCGCCATTTAGGGTAGTGGTCGAAAATAAAGTTTGTGGAGATTGTAAAAAATTGGTGTAGAACTGTAGAGGATGAAGAAAGAAGTGAAAATATGTAAGAATTTCTGAATTTGGGTGAGAATTGGAGAAGAGATGTTAGAGAGTTTTTGAGTTTTAGAGAAAGAAACAATGAGGAGTTAAGAAATGAGGAAGGAAAGAAGAAAGAGGAAAGAAAAGATGAAGAAGAAGAGAAAAGAAAGAAGAGGACGGGGCGGAAAGGTATCGTCGCGCCCGGCCGGGCGGATTGGGGCCCGGTCGGGCGATCTAAAGTTTGGTCCATTTAATTCTCGCGCCCGGTCAGGCACCTACTTCGCCCGATCGGGCGATCTTCTATGCTCTTTCCACCTTCATCTCGCGCCCGGTCGGGCGTCTCACCGCCCGGTCGGGCGATTTTCTCCATTTTTTCGATCCTTTTCTCGCGCCCGGTCGGGCATCTCACCGCCCGGTCGGGCGATTTTCTTCAAAAATTTTAGCTGCTTCTCGCGCCCGGTCGGGCGTTCCTCCGCCTGGTCAGGCCAATTTAAACTCCGTATACGTCAACTCTCGCGCCCGATCGGGCGAAGTTTCGCCCGGTCGGGCCCGAGAGCAAAGAGGGACGTGAGTTTTTCTTCAAAATTTGGCTAACTCTTTTCCTCTAATCTGTACCAAAAACTCATAAAACTCGTTAAATTCCCTCCTCTCACCTCTCATAAGAAAAAGAAGAAAAACAAAAATAAAAGCAAGTAAAATACAGGTTGCCTCCCGCAAAGCGCTGGTTTATCTAGGTCCCGCACGACCTCCTTACCATAGTGTTTTCAAGGTGAACTGGAACTAGTTAGGTGTAGTAATTCAACTGCACCAATTGTAGCCCCTTCATGATATAACTTGAGTCTCTGACCATTTACCTTGAACTCGTTACCATGCTCATCGAACAACTCTACAAAACCGAACTTGTTGGCCCTTTTTACAGTGAAAGGACCTGACCACCTTGACTTTAACTTTCCTGGGAAAAGTTTAAGTCTAAAGTTTAACAACAACACCTTATCACCCTCTTTGAATTCTCTCGGAAGGATCATCTTGTCGTGTCATCTCTTAGTCTTCTCCTTGTAGACTCGCGCACTATCATAGGCCATCAACCTAAACTCATCAAGCTGGTTAAGTTGTTGAAGCCTCTTTTCTCCCGCTAGCTTAGCATCCAAATTGAGCTCCTTAATAGCCCAATATGCCTTGTACTCTAACTCCACCAGAAGATGACATGCTTTACCATACACAAGTCTATAAGGAGTGGTACCTATTGGGGTCTTAAATGCGGTTCTATATGCCCAAAGGGTGTCATCCAACTTATCACTCCAATCTTTCCTAGATTTTTCTACCACCTTCTCTAAGATGACCTTGATCTCGCGATTAGACACTTCGACTTGGCCACTAGTTTGGGGATGGTAGGCTAACCCTGTCCTATGGTAGACACCATACTTCTTTAGGAGGGTATCTAACTTCCGCTCATGATAGTGGGATCCTCCGTCACTAATTATTGCTCTAGGTACCCCAAATCTAGGAAAAATGGTTTTCTTAAAGAGCCTATGGACCACCTTGGCATCATTGGTAGGAGTGGCGATGGCTTCCACCCACTTGGATACATAATCTACAGCGACTAGAATATTACGGTTCCCCCTAGAAGAAGGGAACGGTCCCATGTAATCAACACCCCAAACATAAAAAATTTCAACCTCCAAAATCCCAGTTTGAGGCATCTCATGCCGCCGCGAGATGTTGCCAGTCCTCTGGCAAGAGTCACAAGCCTGCACAAAAATGTTAGCATCCTTGAACATGGTGGGCCAATAAAATCCTGACTCATTTATCTTGGCCACTGTTTTAGAGGGACCATGATGTCCACCATAAGGTGAAGTGTGACAGCTAGTGAGAATACCATGTACCTCCCATTCGGGAACACACTTGCGAAATAATCCATCTGCACACTCACGAAACAAAAAAGGATCATCCCAAAAATAATGTTTAACATCAGAAAGGAATTTCTTTTTTTGTGGGTAGGACAAGTCAAGAGGTAGAGTACCACCCACTAAATAATTTGCAAAATCAGCATACCAGGGGTGTTGCTCTACAATTGCATACATGTTGTCATCAGGGAATGAATCATCTATAGGAAGAAAATCCTTACCCTCATCATACCTGATTCGTGACAAGTGATCTGCCACTACGTTCTCTGCACCCTTTTTGTCCCTTATTTCAATGTTGAAATCCTGGAGCAAGAGAACCCACCGGAGTAGCCTAGGCTTTGATTCAGCTTTGGTTATCAAGTACTTTAGAGCTGCATGGTCAGTAAAAACAATAACTTTAGAACCAACTAGATATGATCTAAATTTTTCTAAAGCATAAATAACAGCAAGAAACTCCTTCTCCGTGGTGGCATAGTTGACTTGAGCCTCATCCAAAGTTTTACTTGCATAGTAGATAGCATGTAAAACTTTGTCCTTCCTCTGTCCAAGCACGGCTCCTAGAGCAAAGTCACTTGCATCACACATGATTTCGAATGGAAGATTCCAATCAGGTGCACATATGATGGGTGCCGATATCAAAGCTTGCTTAATCCTGTTGAAAGACTCAAGACACTCGTCAGTAAAAACAAAAGGGGCATCCTTAAGCAAAAGCTGAGTTAGTGGTTTAGCAATCTTAGAAAAATCTTTGATAAAACGGCGATAAAACCCCGCATGACCCAAGAAACTCCTAACTCCCTTAACATTAACTGGGGGAGGCAATTGCTCAATCACTGAAATCTTAGCTTTGTCTTTCTGTATACCCTTATCAGATACAATATGACCCAGGAGTACTCCCTCTGTCACCATAAAGTGACACTTCTCCCAATTTAAGACCAAGTTGCATTCTTCACATCTTTTCAAGAATTTAGCTAAATTAATTAGACATGAATCAAATGAAGAACCATAGACACTAAAATCATCCATAAAGACTTCCATAATAGACTCTATGAAATCAGAAAATATGCTCATCATGCAACGTTGAAAATTAGCAGGTGCATTACATAAACCAAAAGGCATTCTACGATATGCAAAAGTGCCATAAGGGCATGTAAATGTAGTCTTTTCCTGATCTTCAAGGTGGATCGGAATTTGGAAAAATCCCAAATACCCATCCAAATAGCAAAAGAACTTATGATTAGCTAACCTCTCAAGCCTTTGATCAATAAAGGGGAGAGGGAAATGGTCCTTTTTAGTGGCGACCATTTAATCTACGATAATCAATGCACATACGCCACCCTGTAATAGTTCTAGTGGGAATTAATTCATTTTTATCATTTTTTTATAACAGTCATCCCACCCTTCTTAGGAACCACCTGTACAGGACTTACCCATTTAGAGTCAGAAATAGGATAGATAATACCTGCATTAAGTAATTTCATAACCTCTTTCTTGACTACCTCTTGCATATTAGGATTCAACCTCCTCTGGGGTTGAATGCAGGGCTTGTAGTTGTCCTCTAAGTGTATCCTGTGCATACAAAAATCTGGGCTTATACCCTTGAGATCATCAATACTATACCCTATTGCCCTTTTGTGGGTTCTAAGAACCTCTAGAAGTTGGGAAGTTTGTGGGTCATCAAGTGCAGTACTAATGATCACAGGGTGCATTTCCTGCTCATCAAGAAAAACATATTTTAAATGAGAAGGGAGAGGTTTTAGTTCAGGTTTCTTTAACTCTGCAGGTTTTGATTCCTGAACTAATTTTACTACCTTCTTATTCTCGTTAGCATCAAGTTCTCCTATGGCAAGAGCTTTTTCAATGATATCCACCTCTTTACTCCAGATACTCGCATCACCTGTAGACAAATTTCCACAAAGTATTTCTTCCAAGGGATCCCTTGCAAGAATCTGTGTCAAGCTATCATCACAAATATCGTCCATTATATCAATAACATCAATTAAACAACAATTTTCCTCTAGCATAGGACCTTTCAAAACCTTCCCTAAATTAAATGTAATATTATCATCACCAACAGATAGGGTTAGTTTACCATTTTTAACATCAATAATGGCTCCTGCAGTATGGAGAAAAGGCCTACCTAATATAATGGGAATTTGTGTATCCTCAGCCATGTCTAAAACTACAAAATCAACAGGGATGAAAGATTTACCAACTCTAACAGGGACGTCCTCTAAAATACCAAGGGGATATTTAACAGAACGATCTGCCATTTGCAAAGTAATATTAGTAATTTTTAATTCACCCATATTCAATTTAGAACAAATAGACGATGGCATGACACTAACAGAAGCACCCAAATCACACAATGCTTTATTTATGAAGACATTACCAATATGACAAGGGATAGAGAAACTACCAGGATCCTTTAATTTAGGAGGGGATTTATTTTGTAATAATGCACTACATTCCTCAGTAAAAGCTACAATTTCTACTTCATTAAAGGCCCTCTTCCTAGTCAAAATATCTTTCATAAATTTAGCATATGCAGGGACCTGTGTAATAAGTTCAGTAAAAGGAACCGTTACCTGTAAATTTTTAACAACCTCCAGAAACTTACCAAACCGCTTGTCCAACTTAGTCTTTAGTTGGCGATTAGGGAATGGTAATTTTATAATTGGTGGTGCTTCCCTACTCTTCCCCTGGGGTGCATCCTTCCCTAAGGTTGTACCCTGCAATGAACCATCAGAAATATTAGTATTAGCAATTTTACCCTGGAGCCCTGCAGGTGCATTTGGTACAATGGAATCAGGATTAGCAATATTAATTAAATCAGGTTCATCCTCTTTGGGCATTGGGGGCCCATCGTAGTGTGAACCACTCCTTAGGGTAATTGCATTTGCATGTTCCGTAGGTTGAATACCCTGCGCTGGTAGGGCTCCCTGCTGGCAAGATTGAAGGGTAGAGGACAATTGGGCAATTTGGATGTCCATGACTTTATTATGGGCTATAACAGAGTCAATTTGTTGGTCTCTACTCTCCATATGTTGTTGAATACTGGTCAGCATTGCCCTAATTTCTAATAAAGCAGGGTCAGAAGATGTAGTAGGGGCTTGTGATGGGGGTTTCTGGTTAGCATGAGGGTGGTAATATTTTTGCTGTGGAGGGGGTGCTGGTTGTGGTTGTTGTGGAGGTGGAGGTGGAGGGTTTTGAACATTGGTGCTACGGTATAAGATAGGTAGGGATGGTTCCGGTAGCCTGGATTGTAGGTGTTGGAGTATGGGTTATTTTGCTTGTAGGTTTGGAAAGCATTAACTTGCTCCATCGAACTCCTGCAATCTTGCTCAAAATGTCCTACACTTCCACAATTTTCACAAAAAGCATCATTAGCATTATTAGAAATAGCAAAAACATTAGCAACATAATTAGGAATATTAGTACTAAGGTTATCTAATTTCTGGCAAATAGAAGTAAGCTGAGCTTGCATAAGGGTTACTGAATCAACATGATGCTTGCCCTTATTAGCATAACCTCTTGTATTCCCATATTGGGAATTATGGATCGCCATATCTTCAATAACCTGACCTGCATCATCAACATTAAGATTCATAAATCTACCGCTAGTTGCGGAGTCTAAATTGTCCTTGATGCATTCCCTAATCCATTGTAAAGGCTTGAATTAACTGCCACTTTGCCAAGTTATGGTGGGGAAACTCCCTCTGCAGATCCTTGAATCTTTCCCAAGCCTCATATAATGCTTCATCTGGCTCCTGGGCAAAATCCTGAATGGCGCTTCTCAATAAAGCTGTTTTCTCCCCCAAGCCAAGATCAGACAATGTCCTTATTGGCTCGAGGCTGGCCCAGCTGGCTACTCATCCTCATCCTGGTCCATCCGTGTGGACCCACCTGCTCCACCGCTGGAACCTGCACCATCTGCACCAAAAGAGCTACCACCAAAATAGTTAGCATGGTAACTCCCCCCCCCCCCCGGGTCCCCCAAAAGGCATGTCCTGGTCGTACCCATGGAACGAAGAATAGTTTGTGTAAATACCATGGGCAGTGGGATCCCTATCGTATCCTTGAGGTGGTGGCTGGAACCAGTTTAGATAAATAGCATCGTCGGGAATGTTGCCCCGACGAGCATAATCATCATAAATGGGGTAGAGCCCCTACCCTGGTTCCTCTCTAGGTAGCCTAGCCTATGGTCGATGGACCCAAGCATCCGTCTCATATCAGTTTGGTTATGCTCTATGTGACCTATGGCCTGACCTATACTCTGCAAATCCCAAACCGGGTCAGAGTCACCATGAGGGACGGAATAGGACTGTCGGGGTGGTGAAGGTGGCTGTAGAATAGGCTCAACTACTGGTTGTGGCTGGGCCTGTTGTGGATCCTCGCCCCTAGCATGGGCAACTAACAGGGCATAAGTGTAAGACTCTTGCCCTGGGGGAAAAGCAGTAAGGTCGGGATTGGGCAAAGGAAAAATAGGTAAAGGGTGCTCAGTCCCTGTCCTAATGCACCAATGGGTGACCTGGCTCCCGTCTACCCTCAACCACCCCAGCTCCTCGAGGTAACTAGAGGTAATGTAGGTGTCGGGTCCCATGTTAGTCATGCGGTGGGGTCCACTCTCTACAAAACCGGCCTTCTTGATGGCTATCCTAGTGATAATGCCACCAAGATGGATGGGGGTAGTGGCCAAGTGAAAAATATAAAAATAATAAAAGTGTACAAAAGGGCAAGTGTTCTAATATCTTTGATATAAAAATATCTTTGATAAGAACACGTCTCAGATTACGTCTCTTATTGAGTGCTCGGTACCGTGCCTGAGAAACATGAATGCCAAGTGAGTGATAGACCACATGATCGAGATTGCCCACACTTATAAAAAAATGCAAATATGAAAAAATGCAAAAGCAAATAAAAAGAAGAGCAAAAAAAATAAAAAAAATAAAAAAAGAAAGAGAGCTCAAAAGTGAGAAAACCTCAAGCATAAAAATAAAAAAGATTCAAAAGCAAGGTTGCACACCTTGGGGGCTTATTCAGGGTCTTGAGCCTTTATCCCCTTCTTCTTCAACCTTTAGCCTAACCACGTTACCACCCTTAAAAAGACCTTTTTGAGGTTTACACACACTTGTGCGAGGTTCGGCTAGAGCTACGTTTGGCCTGATTCCTAACGGATACGTAGGCAACCTCATATTGGGGTGCGGCCATAATAAAAATGCATTTTTATTCACATTCACACACTTACACTGTGATCATATCAAGGGATTTCTTATGCTCATCCCTATTTACTTAGAGCTAGACTTGGGGGCTTGATCCCTACATCATTAGCCTACCTAGCCTAAGAGTCACCATCTCTTGACTCTTATCAAATAATACTTTTCCATACACTTAGCCTTTGCAGCCTAACTTTAGTGTCACTTTCACACACTACACAGATACATGACCAAATAGACTTCCCATTAGGAACCCTTTGTCATGAAATCTTAACACAACGTTGAAGCATGCTTTGTCACATCACTCATCACTCATCACTCATAATCATCATTGTATCAAAAAGTATGAAGTGCTTAGCCTCCGCGCCTAAGTTACCCAAATACTTTCATCATTGAGTCAACAATTAAGATAGTTTAGGATAAATCACTCCTTGCACCTTGAGAGATAGCATCAACGCATATACTAGATTAAGCTCATTCAACATGCACCATCAAACACTTCGATTCTTTTTCCGCGTCTTTCTTTTTCGGGAGAAAGTTTGTACCCTCCACAAAAATGACGGAAAATTTTTGCTTTTTTGCATTTTCGAGTCTCACATCACACACAAGTCATGTACATTGAGTCACATCGTGTCATATCACATCGAGTAGAGTCAAAACACATGTGTCAAAAGCTTTGAGTCAAGTCATGTCAAATCAATGAGTCAAGCAACACTAAGCCTTAGGTCAACCTTAAGATAATAAAAGATTAGCAAAGTCCTATAGTCTGGAATATAGATGCAGGTACATCCCAGCAAGCAACAATATTCCCGGGTTTTTTTCGAAAAATCGCAAATATAGATGTATGAGATTCTTCCAAGATGAGAGAAGTTTGAGCAAAATTATGAAGAGCCTTAATTTGCAAAAGATTTGAGCAAATTTGGTTGTAAGGAAATGACCAAATTGAAAGTTCGGAGTGAAACCAGACAATGAACAGCAGCAGCAGAATTTAAAAAGAATTATGTCGCCAAACGACAAGATTGTCGCCTGGCGACAGAGCGATATCGCGGCGGCAAGCACTTTTGGCTTGCGCTAGTGCGGCGACAGGTCACGTGGCTTCATGATCTGGTCATATGGACCTAGTGCAGAAGTTTGGGTTCCTTGGTACACCAGTTAGCTCCTCTAAGCAATTTGATATGATTAAGTAGTCGGCTCAATTACAATCGCAATGAGTGATCGACCTGACAAAAGATCGTCTCACTTAGCTTAAAGCGCCTAAGTATTGGCTCATCGCAAGCACCGAAACAACGGTTCACAAAGATTTCCTAGGATGGAAGAAGATTTGAAGATTCGAGATGACGAAGCCTTCAACAGGGGACTTTAAGATTAAAAAGAGTCTATTACTTGGATTTGAGAAGGACGGTTTGAGATGAAGCGACCTTCAATAGCTTTCACTATGATTGAGGAGGTTATTATTTAATTTGAGAAAAGAATGATTCAAGATGAAGCGGTCTTTGATAGCTTTCGCTATGATTGAGGAAGTTATCACTTGATTTGAGAAGATGGCACGAGATGAGCGATCTTCGACAACATTCGCTAAGATTGTGGAAGTTGTCACTTGATTTGAGGAGATGGCACGAGATGAGCGGTCTTCGACAACGTTTGCTAAGATTGTGGAGGTTGTCATTCATATTTGAGAAGATAGCACGAGATGGGCGGTCTTCGACAACGCTCGCTAAGATTGTGGGAGTTGTCACCTATATTTGAGAAGAGCGGTTCGTGATGAGGCGGTCTTTGACAACATTCGCTATGATTGGGAAGGTTTTCACCATTATTCAAGGAAAAACTCGAGATGTAGCAGCAATGATAGACAGTGTTCCCTAGGATGTGGAGAGTTGTCACAAATTCTGAAGATGGCGAGATATGGTCACCTTCGACGGTCCCTCAAGGTAAAGAAGAGATTGTCTATAGCGGCGATGCACTGCTGTGGCGACATACGGCCACAACCCTGAAGATGACGACATACAGTTATTTTCGACGATGTTTCCGAAATACTGTGGAGGATTGTCACCAAGAGTATTGAAGATGACGACGTATTGTTACCTTCAATGATGGCGTTCACGAGATATTGTGGAGGTTGTCACAAACAACAAAAGCAAAAAACAAAATGGTTACTTTCAGAAACGTGTGCTCGACGGTGCAAGATACGCGTTTCTTAACTCTTTTATCTGTTTTAGCTAATGATTTAGTTTGCAGGTATCAGCGTTATAAGAATGATTTGGGATCGCAGAACGTTCTGAATCATTTTTCGTCCCTATCGCTACTTTGACTCTTGTTTTCGAAACATGAGTTTCTCCAAACTCAGTCAAAGTGGGGGCTTCTGTAGACACCCATTTGTGTCTCCCCAAAACCAAACCCAGTGATGAATACCTTTTGCGTCAAACCATAATCGAATCAGGTGAAAGTGTGGAAAAGTCAAGTGTTGCGATTAGTTTTTATTAAAACCCTTCTTTCTGTTTTGGAAAACCTACTCTATTTTATGAAAACGTCCAATCCAGTTTAGTTTGGTCCATGATAAGGGTCCAATAATGGTGTAGTTGGATGGGGCTTTAAAAGACCTTTCCAAAGATATATTATAAGCCCAATTCCGATGAATAATGAGGAAGTTATGGCCAAAATACTAAACTGGGCCCAAATCGGATTTTACCTACGACCCAATGATCATGAGGAGGGTCCAAAGGTTTAATCCTATTCCTAAACTAATTAGGATTTATTAGAATCTTCTATAAGTTTCTAAAATATCTTAATTATCCTTTTTTTAAAAGATAAGATCATAGAGTTTAATTTTGAATAAAACTTTCCTTTTTTAGAGTCCTAATTCTATCCGGATTTAAACATGTTCAAAGACAATCAGATTTTATTTTCGTGATTCATATTTTTATCCAAATTTTATATGGTTGGATAGATCTTTAAATTATATTTCCAATGATATATTATAATATTAATTCCGAGCTATAACGAAAAAGATATTAAAGATATACGAAATTTTATCCAAAACTGACACCCTTTCACTATTTCGTCCATATCGTTTTATCTATAAAAGATTTAAATCTGATTCTGATTGCATTAGAAATTAGACTTCAAGAGCTTTCCAACGACATATTATATGACTTATTTGGACTTCTGGATCAAAAGATATGTTAAAAACAAAATCCGCAAAAAACTGTCTTGTCGCGAAACGACTATCCTGTCGCCTCACGACAAGATAAATTTCTGGCGACAAGGTCGGTTTGTTAGCGACAGAGTGGAGTTTTATTCCTTAACAAATTATATGATTTTCCGGACTATTTTCCTATAAATAGGGTCCTCGACCTCTATTTTTATTCATCAACTCTCATCAACGATCAACTCTCATCAATTCTCATCAACTCTCATCAAGAATTACTTGATTCTCTCTATTCTCTCTCTTGAGCAATATATGCTTATTCTTTCTTTCTCTTTTTCTAAACTAGCTTTTCACACACAATATTCCGCATACACAAGATTTAGAATTATCTAGCCAAGTTCGAAGTTGCCTTCGCCCTAGACGTGCAAGTTTTATAATTTCTGAGGGTTTGGTCCCAAATCCAGTCTAAACTTTTTAACTCTTTCTTTCAATTATTTAATTTAATTCTTTAATTGTTCTTTATTATTTTCATTGATGTTTACTAACTTGTGTATTTTGTTATTAGAAAGAGGTACGAGGCTTCAAAGTATGTAATCTTATTACTCTCTTTCAATGTAGAAAACATGTTATTTAATATTTAATTCCTAGTATCATGTTAGGATGTTTTTATTGCTTTCTAGTATCATGTTTAGGATGCTTTTTATTATTTCTAATATCATGTTATCATGTTAGTATCATGTTAGGTTTAAAGAATTGATCTTTATTGTTTAGTGACATGCTAGGATTTGTTATTAATCTTGTTCGTATCATGTCTAGGATCTTGCTATTATTATTAAGCTTTATTATTATTATGATTTATTAATATTATGTTGCTTGATTTTATATATTATTGTTATTGCTTGATCACACCTTTTATACTTGTTAAAGGGAATTTGTACTTGAAATCACGCTTAATAAGATAATTAATAATTTGGTTTAGGCTAATGTGATTTTAATACAAGTGATCGCCAATAATAGATTTGTTTATGCATTAATATTCAACCAACATAGATTAAACCGGTTTAGGATTAACCTACTGTTTGCATGTTAGTCAGAAAGCGCACATGAATACGAGCAGAACAAAGTAGAGGCCTATTTTATAGGGAGGGTCCCTTCTTTTGTACATCGGATTCGTACCCTCATCCCCGAACCCTGTTTGGTTCAAGGTATTATGGAGTTGACGGTCCCTTGGATCGTTTTTGTGTTTACAAGTTCCTAAAACTTGTTGGCGACTCTTTTGCTCTCTTTTCTTTCCCTTTGGAACGCCACCATACTTAAGTGTATGATCACAGTGGGGTTCAAGTCTGGGATCAAAATGCTTGAAATATTCCCTACAATCTTATACATATGAGAAACTCCTCATATGATGAATGAAGGTTGAGAGATGAATGTAACTTATATCTTATCAATTTGGCATACAGAGTTATTATCAGTTGTTCATTTTCACAAAATCACAAACACTTGTTTACATTGAATTGCAATAATCCTACAAGTTATTGTAATTGTTCTTCGTTGTATCTCCTGAGTAATTTTCTTGAAACCCGGTTGTAGTATAGGGTCGGAATTATACTTTTGGAAAAGTGATTTCGTTCACACCTCGAAGGTTAATAATTTCATTTCCAATTCTTTGTGACCCTTGTTTACTAGAAAATCCCCAACAGTCCAAAAGTATAATCTACTATAAAGATGGCAAATGTGAAGAAAATGATGACCAATTTCTAGAATTAGGACAAGTTTGAGGGTGTTGATTTTCGAAGATGGCAAAAGAAGATGCATTTTTTCTTGACAACTCTTAGTGCAGCTTATGTTCTTATATCCCCGAAGCCATCAGAGGAGGAAAACGAGACATTAGAGGCTACTACAAAATGACAACTACATATGTTGTGCTCACATCCTAAATGGTATGTTTAATGAATTGTTTGATGTTTATAATTTCATGATTCCGCTAAATTGCTTTGGGATGAACTAGAGTCTAAGTACATGGCCGAGGATGCATCAAGCAAGAAATTTCTTGTTAGTAAGTTAAATAATTTCAAAATGATTTATAGTAGGCCGGTTATGGAACAATTTCATGAAATCCAAAGAATTTTAGGAAGTTTTTGGCAACATAATATCAACCTTGATGAGACCTTTATTGTTTCTTCTATAATTGATAAATTACCATCATCTTGAAAAGATTTTAGAAATGCATTAAAGCATAAGAAATATGATATTAATCTCGAGGGCTTGGCTTTTCATAATCGGATTGAGGAAGAAATATGGGTGCAAGAGGGACAAAAGGATGTTAATTTTTAATTCTACAACGATTTATGTGGTGGAGGATGCTAAGAAAGGAAATGACTCAAACAAGTACAAAGGCAAAAAGCCTAAAGTGGGAAGTGATAGTCAAACATCACAAGCTTGTTGGGTTTGTGAAAAACCCTGACATTTTAAGAAAGAGTGTACCATTTGGAAGAAAAAGATGAGCAACAAGAAAGCTCAAGGTGGGAAAGGCGGTTCTAGCCAATCCCAGGACAAGCAAGGTAATCTTGTGCACAAATTTCATATAATTCTTTGATGAATTTATTTGTGTGTGTCTGAATTCCTATATGTGTCGGGTGATACTTCTTGATACATCAATTCGGGTGCATCGAGGCATGTTTGTAAGGATCATTCATTATTTAAATACTTCGTTGAGGTGACCAATGGAGAGATTCATTACATGGGGAATGACTCCATCGCAAAATTTCTAGGCAAGGGGCAAGTTGAGTTAATGTTTAGCTCGGGAAAATCTCTTATTTTAAGAGATATGTTGTATGCTCTCGAGCTTAAGAGGAATTTAGTGTCTGGTGCTGTAATACCCTAATATTTTATGATTTAATATATTATATTTTATAAAAAAAAAATAGTTATTTTTGTTTATTAAATAACTTTTCTAATCTCATATTTTTTAATTTAGAGTTCGGAAAGTTTTAAAACTCTATTTTATTTAAATATGACTCTACAATCATAAACTATTTTAACCCTATAATTATTCTTAACCCTCAAAAGATATTATATTATAAAAAAAAGGGGGGAAATTAAAGCCGCAGCCGTTTTCCAATTGCCGTGAGATGTGCTAATCAATCCCAGATTTGTTTCTTCTTATAAACATTTATTTCATTCTCTAATATCCATTATCTTGACTATGGATTTAAATGATGATGACTTATATTGTGAGATCAATATAGAAGCTGCTGCAAATTGCAACGTCAGTTGATCTAACTTTGCCTTGAATATTGTTGTTTCATTGTGCTATGTCGAAGGTAATCACACTATCGATCTTTTGGAGTTGCTTGATTATAATGTCAATGTATTAAATTATTAGAATTGTTTGGTTACAATTTGTTTATTGATTGTACTTTGTATAATTATTATTATGTATAAATTTTATAATTGTAATTCGTGTGATCAAGTTTGTATATGTATATGCTTGATTATTTGTATTAAATGATTTTATTGGATGTGAGTATCGTATTACTTTTACTGTTTATGATTGATTATTTCTAGGGTTTTTTAGTGTTGTTGTTCTAGGGAGTATTGTTTTGAGGTTGAGGGTTGTTAATGCAGAGTATTATTTTTGGGTTGAGATTTGATTATATTTGGGTATTAGTTTTATTTCCCTTTAAGAGTTGAGATATTAATTTTATGAATTGAGTTGATCTTGTTATATTTGGGAACATGTGCCATTGTTGAGTTATTATTATTAGTTTGTGAATGATAATTTGATCGATATTTGAGATCAAAAGGTTGAGAATTATTATTTTGTTCATGGTTTGAGGCTCGACGTTATAGACCTTAGTCCTTGGCATGTTGTTAAGGAGATGATAATCATGAGTTAAAAATGAGGTACAATCTTTATTATTTATTTTTCTATGGTCCCGTACAGTGGGAATTGACCCGTATATGGTCTGGTTTATTGTGTTTTCTGGTTATTGAGAGTATTCAAGTTTTTATACTTGTTGGTTTATTATTCGAATTACCCATGTCCAAGGCTGGATATAGAATAACGAGCATGGCACACTTATGGGTTATATGAGTTGATTGAGTAAAGGTTCGTATTATTATTCGAGGTTGAGTTGATAAAGGTTATTTTTCAGAGTACAATGTGTAATGTAGTTTCGAACTACATTGTTTAATTGAGCTAGTATTGTCAATTATTCAATTATACTCTATATTCTGATATGTGGTGATTACTCAGCTTTTGCTGACATGTGTGTTGTTTTGTTGTGCTACTTGTGTTTGTGGCCATGTCTTTTTCTTATGGTGGCCCTGCGACGATCTTTTTTGGAATTTGTCCTTAATGGTGAGCAGTCAAGATTATTTAGCAGGTTGATCAAGTGATCGTAGCTAAAGGAGCTCAAGTGTTTCGATTAGTTTGTCATAACAAGTTTAATTTATAAAGTTGTACAAATAGCTCACCTAGATGTATTGGGTTGTAATTATTGGGATTTTTGTAAGCCTTAGCACTTGACAGGTTGTCAAGTGTGGCGGTAATACCTCCGATATAGGTGTATGCTTCCGTAGTTTTATTTAAAGGTTGTATATTTTTCCTTTATTTATTGTTTAATATTAGCTAGTAAATCGGGGGTGTTACAGGTGCTATCTTGAATCATTTAGGTTTTAGAATGGTATTTGAGTCGGATTAGTTTATATTGTCTAAAGGTGGTTCTAAAGGTGGTTTATTTGTATAAATTGGTTACTTGTGTGATAGAATGTTTAAGCTTAGTAATTCTAATGCTTTGAAAGACAATGTGTATGTTGGTAATGATTTCTCTTCTCTATGGCATGTAAGACTTGGACATGTTTATTATAAAAAGCTATATTTTATGTCAAAGCATGAATTAATTCCGTCTTTTGATCCAAGGATAGAGAAGTAACAAAAATCACAAATAATCCATATCCTAATGTTGTAGAAAAGAATAATGCATTGCTTGATTTAGTGCATAGTGATCTATGTAATTTTCATAGCACACCTTCCTTAGGCAACAAAAAGTATTTAGCAACTTTCATTGATGATTATTCAAGATTTTTCTATGTTTATTTATTGCATTCTAAGGATGAGGCCCTTGACAAATTTAAAATCTACAAGAATGAAGTAGAATTGCAAAAAAACAGTAAAATCAAAAGATTAAGAACCAATAAAGGTGGTAAATATTTTAATCCAAGTTATTTCCAATCGGTGGGTATAGTATATGAAACTACCGCGGCATATATGTTCACCTTAACAAAATGGTGTAGCGGAAAGGAAAAATAGGACTCTTGAAGAAATGGTTAATTCCATGATATCCATTCGGGTTTGAGTGATGAATTGTGGGGGAAGCGGTTTTAACCGCTTGTTACATTTTAAACCAAGTTCTAATGAAAAGGAAGGAGGTAACCCCATATGAGCTATGGTATAAAAGGAGACCAAACTTGAGTCATTTTAAAGTTTGGGGTTGTAGGGCAATTGTAAAAGTGTCGGAACCTAAACGTAAAAAGTTAGGTGAAAGAGGAATGGAATGCATTTTTATAGGATATGCAGAACATAGCAAATCCTATAAGTTCTATGTAATTGAACAAAATGACTATTGGTCAGTTCATACCACCATTGAGTCTAGAGATGCATTGTTTGATGAAAATAGATATTCATCAATTCCTAGACCAAAGAATATAACTCCAAATAACGATGCTCAAAGTTTTGACCAAATTGAATTTGATCGAGAAATTGATGACGAAACTCATTTAGAGGTAGGAGGCATCAACATCATCGTCTCAACCTAGGAGAAGTTAGAGGACAAGGAAAGAAAAATCTTTTGGCCCAGACTTTCATGTGTACTTAGTTGAAGGATCAAGGAATTCTATTTCGACACAATATCCATACATTTTTTAATGTGGAAGATGATCCTTTGACCTATGATGAGCCTATGAGGTCTCGTAATGCTCCATTTTGAAAGGAATCTATTAATGATGAGATGGAATCCATCATGGGAAACAATACTTGGGTGTTAGCTAACTTACCACCAAAATGTAAACCAATAGGGTGTAAATGGATTTTTAAAAAGAAATTGAGAATTGGTGGAACGGTTGAAAAGTTCAAAGCCCGGTTAGTGGCACACTGGCAGAAGGCTTTACACAAAATCCTGGTATCGATTATTTTGATACATATGCACCTGTTGCTAAAATCTCAACTATAAGGTTGTTGATTGCACTTGCGACAATCCACAATCTTGTGATCCATCAAATGAATGTCAAGACAGCGTTCTTGAATCGAGATTTAGAGGCAGAAGTTTACATGCGACAATCGGAAGGGTTTGTTGTGAAAGGTCAAGAAGGAAAATTTGTCTGAAAGAAACAAATATGTTTACTTTTTTATCTAGAAGGACATTATATGTTTAAAGTGGTCTAAAAGGACCTTATAAGTTTATTTTGTTGTTTAGGGCACCTTGAGGTCAGAATCCAGCAATAACTGACTTTTTCTCCAATATTAACCTCTCACGTGACCTTTAAAAAATGTCCCGCTTTTCCTTTTTTCCACAATTTCCTTCCAATTACTCATTCTCTCTCTTCAAATTTTCAAATGACACGAATCAAAAGAAGGAAATTTGAGGGAAATCATTGAAAAATAAAGAAAAGGGGGTCATTTTTAAGGTCTCACAAGAGGCCGACATTGAAGAAAAAAGTCAATTATTGTCAAATTCTGACTTGAAGGTCCCCCAAAATAACAAAATAAACTTATAAGGTCCTATTAGACCACTTTAAACATATAAGGTCCTTCCAAACAAAATAGTGAACATATTTTTCCCTTTTAGACAAATTTTCCTAAATCTTTGTATAGGCTAAAACAAACACCTAAGCAATGGCATCAAAAGTTTGATGAGGTTGTATTGTCTAATGGTTTTAAGTCGAACAATTCATACAAATGTATGTATAGTAAATTTGATGACAACGGTCAAGGTGTCATAATTTGTTTACATGTAGATGACATGTTGATCTTTGGAACAAATTTGTCAAAGTTGAAATGACAAAGTCTTTTCTTAGTTCAAAGTTTTCCGTGAAAGACATGGAGAAGCGGATGTCAACTAGGGCATAAGGATAAAGAGGGAAAAAAGAAAGTTAATCTTGTCACAATCTCATTACATTGAGAAAGCGCTCAAGAAATTCAATGTGAGTGATGACTCTACTTTTCTTTATTCAACACCTATGGATCCTAGCATAAAGTTGATACCTAATGAAGGTAATGCAGTTTCACAACTTGAATATGCTAAAGTAATAGGTTGTTTGATGTATGCCATGACAAGTTTTAGGCTGGATATTGCTTATGAAGTTGGTCAACTAAGTAGGTACAGTAGCAATCTTAGTATGCTACATTGGCAAGCGATTCAACGCTTGTTGAAGTACTTGAAGAAAACTATGGATTATGGTCTGTCTTATAGTGGATATCCTTCGGTTGTATGTAGAAGGTTATTTGGATGCAAGTTGGATCTCTAGCAAAGATCATTCCTCCACAAATGGATGGGTTCACCTATATGGTGGAGGTGCTATTTCATGGGCTTCTAAGAAGCAAACTTGCATTGCGAACTCCACAATGACATCGGAATTCATTGCATTGCATTCGGATGGTAAAGAAGCCGAATGGTTGAAGGATCTCATGTTTGAGATTCCTTTGTCGCCAAAACCAATATCCCTAATAGTGATACATTGTGATAACAATGCTACCTTGGCAAGGGCTTATAGCCAAGTTTATAATGGTAAGCCAAGATACATTGGAGTAAGGCATAGTTGCATCCAAGGACTTATTAAGGATAGTGTGATCTAGGGGTGAAATAAATTTGGTCTAAAACCGAATTAAACCGAAAACCAAACTGAATTAGGAATATGGTTCGGTTTTTTTTCTTAAGTGGTTCGGTTTCGGTTTGTAAAATCAAGAAACTGAAATTATATGGTTCGGTTTCGGAAAATGAAAAACCGAAACCAAACCGAATTATAAGCCCAACCCCAAAATACCCTAGCCCAACTCTACATAGTATATAAAGCCAAAAAAAACCTAATCACCTCTCAGCCTCTTTCTCTCTCCTCCTCTCTTACCGCCCCTTCTCTCCTTTCCTCTTCTCTTCTTTGCCCTTTCTCTCTCCTCGTCGATCTCTTCTTCGTTTCGCTACTCTCCTCTTCTTTTTTCCTCTTTATTGTCTTTCTCCTCGCCATTAGCCCGCTTCACCATTAACGAACGCCAAAATTCGAGGTTTCGATTTCAAACACCATCTCTAAAGGTTTTTTCAAGTCAAATTCGACCTTGAAAACTCTAGATCTAGAGTTTTCATGGTCGAATTCGACCTTTAAAATCCAAATCCGACGTTTTTTCGCTGAAGTGTGAGGACGTGAGGTATGTACTCTTTTTCTTTCTTTTAATTTGATAATTTTGGCTAACTGTAGAGCTTGACCATTTTTAATCACTAATTTGCTAACTATAGAGCTTGTAGTAGTAAGTTTTTGTCATCTATTGTGTTTCCTCTTTTTGACTTCGATTAGAATTATTTTTTTGAAAAAGGGGAACTGTAAGTTGTTGTGGCTAAAGTAGCATAATGGCAGGGGTAGAAATGGTTTTCTGGTAATAACTAAATTAAGGGGTTAGGGTTTGGGTTAAAGGAATGAAGGGTGGTGAAATAAGGTGCATTGTGGTGGGTGCAGATCTTGGTTAGGGGTGGTGAAATAAGGATAAAACATGTTTAATTATGTTTGTATCGATTGGTTTAGTTTGGTTTTGTTTGGTTCGGTTTTGATTGGTGTGGTTTGGTTCGTTTTTTTGCCAAATTTGATGTATGTTGCTTGATACGAAAATTCGGTGCGATTTGGTTTATCTTAAGAAAACCAAAATTAAAGTGATTTGGTTTGGTTCGGTTTCAAAGCTAAAGTGGTGCGGTGTGGTTTGCAAAATCAAGAATTCGAAATTTGGTGGTTCGGTTTCGGTTTGGGCAAAAAACCAAACCAAAAACCGAACTTTCACCCCTAGTGTGATCACTATTGATTATGTTTGAACAAATCTTAATCTCGTCGATTGTTTCACAAAGGTATTGACAAGAGATGTTAACAATAGGATGGTAATCGGTTTAGGATTGGAGCCCTAAATAATTACAAATGAGGGAGTCTTAACTTAACGCCCAATAAGACGTTGGGTCTTAAGTTCAATAAGATTAACTTTCTCATTTGCTAATTGGGAACTTGTTTAATCATCCAAGTCAAAGTTTTGGATTTTCTGTGATGTAAAAGAGGTTGTTTAACTTAATAGAATTCCTCATATTGTGCTTTGTCAATACAGGAGCATGTTTTGGAAATCTACATATATAAGTATGAGGTTTAACCGCTTCAAGAAGTTATAATGGGCATAGCTTCAATGTACTTATGAATAGATATGGACACATGGCTTAAGTATCAAGTTTATATGTATTTAAGTAATTAATCTTGTGTGTGTAATATCTTCAAGTATCCAATATGTATTGCTTTTGGTTCAAACAGTTTACGATACCGAATGGACACGGATTCTTGGATTTATGTTGCACTAAGTGGGAGTTCAAGTCTTTGTACACTTTCATGTATGCATAAGATTGTTTTTGTGATGATGATGTGTTTATGCAATCAATCGTTTTAAATACTCTAAATGGGAGAGGATTGTTGGAGATTTAAGAGAATTTAGTTGAATATTATTCATGTTATGTTAAGTTTAAGTCATTTGGTTAAGGTGTCATGACTTATACAACATATGATTAAGGTGGTAGTATACAACTAGTCAAGAAAAAGGAAAAAATTGGTTGATTCGTCACTAATATGTTGCAACCGCTACACATAAGATTTTGATTTCAGTATCTCTTGATAGCATTTGGCGGTTAATGCATTGTTACTTAATGCATGTGCATTGTTTAATGTTTGCTTTATGACATTGTTGAATGCATGATGACATAAAGCATTGTTTTAATGCATAATTAAATGCATTGTTATGTTTGGTAAAATGTAATGACGTACTATTATCTTATATATATGAGAAACTCCATCCTCATATGATGAATGAAGCTTGAGAGATGAAATATAATTTCTGTCTTATCAATTTGGCATAGAGAGTTATTATCAGTTTTTCATTTTCACAAAATCACAAACACTTTTATACATTGAATAACAATAATCCTACAAGTTATTGTAATTGTTCTTCGTTGTACCTCCTGAGTAATTTCCATGATACCCGGTTGTAGTATAGGGTTGGAATTATACTTTTGAGAAAGTGATCCTGTTCACGCCTCGAAAGTTTTGCCAATAATTTCTTTTACATTTCATTGTGAGCCTAGTTTACTAGAAAATCCCGAACATATGTTGGGGTGGAGGTGGAGATGCAGTTGGGGAATCAATAACTAATAAGTGACATTTTGTCACATAGGGTATTCACAAGTCGTTTTTCTGATTAATTTCTAATAATTTTTCTGATTTTAACCTTTGTTTTTCTAGTTATCTTATTTTCTATAGGAAAAATTCATTTTAATAATCCCAATTATTGGTGATTTACCTAGAATAATCTCAACTAAGATTTATTGTTTAATAATCTCAATTTTGATACTTGTTATCCTCTAGCAGTCCCAATTCAATAACTAACTAATAACTTGATTTAAAAAAATTTAAAAAAAAAAAAACCAAAAAACCAAAAAACAAAACAAAAAAAAAAAAAAAATGGTTTTAATAGCCACATACTTACATGTCACCACGTAATTACAACCCTTTCCCCCACCATCAAACCCTAACAACATCCATGACCTCACCGGAAACTGGCCGCCCACCCCCCCTTGACCACTGAAAACGATCGGCCAACCTTCTACCACCCATCCAACCCACCCCAAACTAACCCCAAAACCACCCAACCCACCCCCTAAAACCACCAACCCAACCCACCCCGACCGCAAACACAAGCCCTCTCCTTTCCTCCACCGCCAAAATCTCCCCTCCTCCCTTTCTCCACCCTCGAAATCGACAATTTTGGCGGTGGAATAAGGGAGGAATTGAAGGGCGCTTTTAGCGGTAGATCAGAGGAAGGGAGAGGGGCCAGGTTTCGAGGATTAGATGGGTTAGGTCAGTGGTTTTGGGGATTGGGGTATACTAGGATGTTGGTTGCGAGGGTCGGGGTGGGTAATTAAGGGTCGGCCGATATCAGTGGTTAAGGGGGTTGCCGACCGGTTTTCGATGAGGTCAGGGGTAGGACTAGGGTTTGACGGTGGGGAAAGGGTCACTGGGAAACGTTGGAGTTTTTATTTTATTTTAGACCAATCACGTGTTAACACATGTCAAGTTAACACAAGTCGTTGATCGTTGGGGCTGCTGGAGGTAAACACATATCAAAATTGGAATTATTAGATAATAATTCTTAGTTAGGATTATTCTAGATAAATTGCCCATAATTGAAATCATAAACCTTTGAGCCTATAATATTAAGAAAAAGATATAGAAAAAACTCTAGCCTCCTCTCTCTTCTCTCTCCTAACTTCTAGCCCCCATTGTCAATTTGAAGGGGCTTCCATCGGATTTCACTGGTGTAAATCCCCAACCTTTATTTTCTTTGAGCCTTTTGTTTCTTAGGTTACAATAATGTCTCCTTCGAAAAAAAGGGGTTTATCTCCTTCGAAACACAAGGTTTTTTCGATCTCATTCGAAAGACAAGGTTTTCCTTACTCCTTCGAAAGACAAGGTTTTAATTGTGTTTAATTTGATCTCCAGTTGTGGAGAGTTATGATTGATTATGGCTTGGATTCGGGTAACGGAATCAGCACAAGAATGTATTTTCTCACAAAATCCAAAAGCGACGACGGATCCACTCAAAAAGTTGTATGAGACAACGAATCCAGAATGTGTCGAATTGTTATAATTATGTATCTGGATTCTTAGCCCTTCCCTAATTAATTTTTGTTTGATTTTGTTAAATTCGTTTTCATTATCGTTACTTGTCAATTGCGGATGCTGTATGGCTTTAATTAATGAAATTTAGTGACATTTAGGACTTCGTTAAAAAAAATGAATTTTTCTTTATCTTTATCCATTCATTCCTTAGTTTAAGTATTTTTGTAGGAGTAACTTTTAGTGGTTTTAGTTTATTTATGTAACTTTTTTTGTGTTTATAAATTTCTTAGTTTTATAGTTTAATTCCTTAAGTTTTAGTTAATAATATTTTTTTTCCTCTTTCATTTTAAATTTTTTATTCCATTTCATTTATTTTCTCTTACTTTGTTTGATTACTAAGTTAGAATTCATACAAAAAAAACTAAATAGCCACTCTTCAAAAACCCTAAAATTTTCTTTATTCTCTCTCTTCAAACCTAGCCATCATATTAAAACTTAGGGGCTGTTATCGATTTTTATTGATGGTAAGCCCCAAATTCTTCTTTAATTTAATGTTTTTGGCCAATAAAGATCACCATCAGTATGGTGATTATAGTCAGTCCCTCCATATAGGGTTTTATCAGTCCCTCTATGTAGGGTTTAGTATTGTTTGTTTGTTTGTTTTAGTGTGTGCAGGGATACAAATTTAGAAGATTCGTCTTGTATATTTGTGGAATTGCGCGGGGGTTGGTATAGGGGTGCAGATTTAGAAGATTCGTCTGACAAATTTGCAGATCTTGATGATCAATCAAGTTATATCTCTTTTGCTATTGGACTTAATGATTTTGATGATGACACAACCTCACTTACTTACCTACTAATAAAGGCTTGATTGTTTAAATGCGTGTGTGATCAGTGTGCAAAGACTAGGAGAATTAAGTGTCGAGCATAGATACCATGAGGAACAGGAAGGCCAGAAACAAAGCTATCCAAAAAGAAGAGTTCCCTCACAGGAACTGGCGCTTCAGAAATGAAGACTTGAGAAGAGAAGGTTCCCTCAGGGAATAGAAGCTTCAGCAAAGAAGCATCACCAGAGAAGAGAAGTTCCTTCTAAGGAACAGAAGCCTCGGAGTAGAAGCTTCATCAGAGAAACATGAAGACTAAATATATTTTTATATTTTAGGATTTATGTAAGTATAAGATATTTAGTTCATTCGAAATTACTGTGTGGAATTGGTCTAAAAAGATAATATTGTGCTAGCTAATTTTTAGGAAAGTGGTTATTCTCTGACGATTATCTTTTTAAACAAAAAGAAGATTTAATTTTTATTTTTGATTTTACAAAATCTCTTCTGAAAATAAAATCCCCACGTTTTCCAAAACTTGCGGCCTACTCCCCATGTTCTTCTTCAAGTCGTGGTTTTGCACATTGAGGAGTTTGTGGTTCCTTAATTTAAGGGACATGATCTTCTTAGTGGGTATGAGTAGTGGCGTAATGGATTTGCTGCACAAAGAAGTTTTTCCAAGGCGTTTATTGCTCTATAAATAGTTCATAATTTCTGTTGGAAAAATTCACCCTTGCTCACATAAGTTTTAAGCTATCAATTGAGTTAAGAGTCCAATTCCACACAAGTCAATTAGAGTATTCTTAATGTTCTTATACTAGAGTTTTTATTTCTTTCTTTCGAGTTGTAATTTGGGGAATGGGCAAGATTGAGTGAACTTCTGTATTGTGAGAAAGAGAAGTGAGAAAGAGAAGAGAAAGAGCAGAGAGAAGTGAGAAGAGAGAAAGAGAAGAAAAGGAGTAACAAGTTGGATGACTTGTTCCTCGGGGCTTCAAGTTCGTTGAGGAACTTGGAGTAAGAGTCTTTAGTTTGTTATAGGATTTACTGTCCTATTCTAGTGAAGATTATTTTCCTAAAATCCCAAGTGGTCGTGGTTTTTCTCCCTGATTAGGGCCAAGGAGTTTTCCACGTAAAAATCTCTCGTGCACTTTTGTTCCTTCAGTTCAACTTTCTGTTCCTTTAGCTTACTTAGTTTTAATTCCGCAAAAAGTTTGGCTAAACTCTCATACTACAATTCAACCCCCCCCCCCTCTTGTAGTATTCATTGAAACAACATTTGCGACTATACATCAATGGAGCTCCGTCAAGAACGATGAAAAGACATCTAAAATTATCTTGGAGCAGTTCAGAAGCAATGTCATTAGTTAGGGGTATTTAATTTTTGTATTGAGAATTTAGATCTCTTAAGGGATGATTGTAAGTGCCAATGACTATTATTATTTAATGAAATCACCCCTCCCTATTCCATTCAAAAAAAAGTTAGAATTCATACGATACGCAATTTATGTAAAATCTATTTTTAAAATTAATACATTTAAAAATTGAATAAATATAAATAAAAATTATTCACCATGTACAAAAATATCTAAAGCTTTTAAATTTTAGATTTTCATTATCAAAATTATGATACATTACCTATACAATATCGCCTAATACATATTTAATGTAGAAGTACATTTATTAGTGTGCTATTTACCACTATTTATTTTTTAAGGATAAATTGATATGCCATAAACATATTGAGTTATGGGTTGTAAACGACTCGGTCATAATGGCTTAGGGTCATAAACAATATGGTCTCAACGGGTTACGGGTCGTAAACGGTTCGGTTAAACGTGTTATGGGTTGGAAATGGTTCGGTCGCAACGGGTCACGGGTTATAAATGGTTCAGCCACAATGGGTTTCGGACTGGAACGAATTAGGTTTATCGGATATTTGTCAGGTTTAAAAGTTTTAGGTTTAAAATGGGTCAAGTTACTATCGAGTCCAAACATAATCGGTTTAGATTGTTTTCAGTTTTAGGTTGTAACAGTTTGGCTTGACGAGTTGGGTTAGTAACGGTTAGCACGAATTTGGTTTAGTTCAGTTTCGGGTTGGAAAAAATTAGGTCAAATCGATTTTCGATTTCCTAAAAACGAATTTTAACGGTTCAGTTCCTTTTCGAAACAGTCGGATGTACTGTGCAGTGCACCCAAGTGTACAAAAGGCTCTCCTTACGCTAGCCTTTAAGCTGACGTTGCAATGTAAAAGCTTCTAAAATTCAAATTTCAAACTTGTAAATATAATAGCTCCAAAAAAAATGACATCTTTGTATTTAGAGGGAAAAAATTTTATTATAAGAATTACATGTAAACAATAATGACATCAGCAACATTTAGTATACTTAATAGATTTTAGTCTCCGTCCATGTTCTCCTCGTCTTTGGTATTGTGTGTACGTGATGGTTGAAGTTTAAGGTTTAATACACATGTCTCAAGTTTTAAGTCATAGATGGAGTCTCGAGTTCAAGCCATTGCAAAGCTTAGCCACTTCCTGTGGCGAATGAGCAAGGGGTGTGTGGCTATCTACTAGGAGCTTTTCTGTAGGCATACAGCAAGGGATGATTAATGCGAGGCATATATGATTCAGTTGAATCTATCACTCATGATTTCTTATTGTTATGTTGCAAAAGATGTTTGGAATAGTAGTCACTTTCACTCTATTTTGAGCAATTCGTAACTAACGAGAGGAATACTTGATTAACACTCACTTCGTTAAGATTTTACTAAAATACCTCAGTTTAATCCAGTATATCATTTGAATGTAGCATCACTGAGAGGTTCCCCCTGTTAGACAGGGACTCAGATCCACTACACCTCACTTAATTGGATTTGATCTTTATTGGCTAAAAGTTTTAAAAGATCAAAACATTTCACACAAAATAATAATTTCATTTGAACTCAGATTATTATACAGCTTTTTCTGTCAAGAGTATTCTGAAGCAGAACTGGCATTAAGCTGATTACTTTAATTCAGGGGTAGCCTCCAGTAGTAATCAGAAATAACATTTAAATCCAAATTATACGTCAAAAACCTCAATTACGAGAATACGAATCATTTGCTCATTCAAACAAATGAGTAACAATAGTTTTTGCTCATACTCAGGTATACGTTAAACCCGGACAAAAAGTGCGCATCTAAACAATTAACAATTCAATTTACAATTTAGTTTTAACTTAGATTAAAATGAGTACCGTATATAATTTCAATTCAAGGGTAGTCTACAATAATCTATTTCTCCAATTTAAAATCATTACGGTTCAATGAAAGCCAGTAGCATTCAAAAATAACATTTAAATCTAACGTCAAAAACCTCAATTAAGGGTCTGTTCTCTTAAGTTGAAATTCAGTTCAGTTCAGCTCAATTTAGTTCTTAATTTCCTTTGCTTATAAAATATTCAGTTCAGCTCGGTTAAATTCAATTTGAATTCAGTTCAAATTAGTTCAGTCGATGAGAAGTTGAGAACAAGCCCTAAATCCGATAATTTCAACTCCGTTACAGCTCAATTTAATTGAAAATTTTTATCACATAATTTAAGTATGTGAGAATTGTTTATTAGATTAGGATGCGGTTGTATTTTTTGATAAAATGTAGTGCTGTTATTTAACTCCAGTCCCGTAATATCCGAAGGAAGAAGCTGATGACAACACTCGATTTCTGAGTTTTTCCAGGCTCTTTACCCACTTTTATAGGTAATAAAGAGTATAGTTAAAACTCACTAATTTAGTTATCAAATTAATTATTTAATTTACTCTTTTAATTAAAACTAACCTCAGTTAAATCCAGTAATATCATATGAATGTAGTTTCACCGAGAGGTTCCCCCTGTTAAACAGGGACTCAGATCCACTACACCTCATTTAATTGGATTTTATCATCATTGGCTTAATTTTTACATTACATCAACATTATTTCACAAAATTATTTTTACAAAAATTAATTTGTTCCAACATTATTTTCACGAAAATATTTTTTATAAAATTAATTTGGAAAAAGGTTTCAGATATTCGATTGATGATATCATTTTTAGGTGTAGCGCTTCAAAGTGGGATTCGAAGTCGAAACTACATCTTCAACCAAGTGAAATTACCCATCATAAACCCTAATTTAACTAAAGTTAGAAAAATACAACCGATTTAAATAATTGAAATGAATTTCATTTAAGCTCAGATTATTATACAGCTTTTTCGATCAAGAATTTTCTGAAGCAGAACTGGCATTAAGCTGATTATTTCAATCATCACAGCATACAAAAATCATTAAAAATTAAAAAAAAATGAATGGAAAAATCGGCTCATATCAAGAAATTCAACCATTTTAATCCATATACTTCACCGAGTTATCTCAGAAGCGCGGATAATTTTGAAATCATAGCCAATAATTTCTCAGATTTCAATTTTGATAAAAAAAAATAATAAAAATAATAATTCAAAAAATATAGCGGATAATTTTAGAGGCATAACAAAGGTATTAACCTCCACGTTAACATCGCCGAATCTGTGTATGCCTCCATGACTAGACTTTAATTGAATCGAATTTAACAAGCAAGCCTAAAGGTGTTTTGAGGCAAAAATTAAAAGAAAAAAAAAAGTTTAAAAATGAAAAATAGAGGAGAGAGAAAATGAGATGTAGCCGTTACTTAGACACAGGAAAGCCGTGAAGAAGCGGCAGAACTGCAACACGAACGGCGGAAACTGTAGCACCGGCTTTGGGGCTTTAACATCTTCAGATTGAAAGTTTTTCAGAGAAGCCCGGGGTAAGCTAGTGCGTATGATTTTCATTGATTTTGCGAAATCGCCATTGATTTGGAGAAGATGAAGATTGAGGTTTTAGAGTGAGAAAGAGGGAGAGGTAAGAGAGGAGAGGTGATTGAGAAATGTTTTAGGGTTGAGAATTTATATAGGAGAGAGATAGAATGGGGGTTGAACGGCTGGTTAAACCCTAATTTGAGATGACATCAGACTATCAGAGTGAATAAAAGGCTGGCCCAGATTGAGAAGGGTCTACCTCTTTCTTGGATTTGAATGTGTTGCAAATTTACTCTTCGTTTTTTTCTTTTTTTTGTCACTTTTTCAATATTTTTTTTTTTAGTTTGTGTATCTGGATCGAACCTGGGTTGCACACCATAGCTTATGGTGGGTGACAGTGTGAGTCTCCCAACAAGACAAAATTAGCATGGATAATATAACTGACTTTGGCATTGTGTGCAATATCACCTTTAACTAGTTGTCAAAACAATACCTACTTTTGCAATAGGTGCAATGGGTGTCATAAATGATATTGATGACCTTATACATAGGCATAGAGCAATTCTCATCCTCAACTGTTGAGGCATGAGTGACTCAACTAAGGGCAAATGTGGAATTCCACATTTTGCCTTAGAAAAGCTTCTGGAAAGTGTGTGGTCCCCCACTCCTAGCACACGTTATGTTTATTAAATTAAAAAAAAATTCCAAAAATTTTGAAAATAAAACCTGTAACAGAGGAGAGAGAAAACCAGTTCTAAAAATTAAAAAACCCATTGAAGGATTGAGAGTGGGAGGCGAAAAAAACCGCTAAGTTGGAAGGGTTGAAGTTCTGAATTTGTTCCGAATTAAGCGTCGATTTGGGTTTCAATTGAAGAAAAAATAGGAGCATTCATCTGTGGGTTTGTGTAGCAGTTTGATTTTGTCTCTTTCTAATGTAAGTATGAACCCTAGTTTAATAATTTTCGAATGATATGTTGTTTTTGTTTGATATTTGTATGAAATGTTGTTTTTTGTTTGATATTTGGACTAATGTAGTAGTAATATGTGCTTAAATTTTTGGGATGATTTTGTAAAAAGTTAGGGTTTGAATTTGTGTCCAATTTTTCAAATTTTATGGTTTTACTTGAAATGATGGCCCTTATTTGTATAAAATTGTGGTGGTTGTTTGAAATTGTTGCGGTGTTGTTTGAAATTGTTGAATTGTATGTGAAATTTACATTTCGAAAATTGTTTTGGGTTGTTTGAAATTGTTGTGGTTGTTGAATTGTATGTGAAATTTACATGTTTGAAATTTACATGTTGTGAAATTTGTGAAATCTATGTACTATGGCATTTATATTGTTGTGTTTGATGGGTAAAGGTTTTTGCTATTTTGGGTTGGGGAAGTTACATGCAGTTCAATTGATTTACGCATAAGTATGTTGGTTGATATCATAAGTATGCATTTCAACTGATTTACTCAGGATAAGTATGTGTATGTTTGCTTGAAGTTTAAGAATTTGTTGAATTCCTCTTATAATGTATTAGAAATTGGTTGAAATTGGTTGAAGATGAAGTATTTGTAGTAGTACCAAAAGTTTAAATGTTTGATACCATTATGAATAGACTTGAGATACCATGTTGTTCCTTGTTGGTAGTACTTATTTGGACGCATGTACGATTTTGAAGCATATTGATACTATTGAACTTCTAGGTTTTGGTATTCATGATGAATTAGTTTGGTATGTAGCTACAGACAGAAAAAGACTTTTTTTCCTCCAAAGTAGTACATTGATTCAGGTTTTTTTGTTTGCATGTGGTGTAATGTAGTTAGTGATGTCGGAGCAGTTGAATGAGACTTCTGTAGGATGCAGAAGTAATTGGGGGGTATGTAGTTAGCCTGTGGTTAATTTCAATTTAAGTAGTATATATGTAGAAGAAAAAAATGTATATAACTGGCTGTGTGTTGTATGAATTTTGCAGTGTACTCTGAAGCAAATTATGAGGACTAGAAGTGGTATGCCTGCTGCTTCATCTAGTAACACAAGCAGAAGAACAAGTGGAAAGCAAGAAAAGGAAGCTTAAAGCGCCTGTTGTCGAAGATGTCGATGATGAAGGAAATGACTACGACGAAGTATTCAGTGGTGGGGATGATGATTCGGAGGATGCAGACTATGAGATGGATGCTGAGGAACAACAGTACGCTGAGGATGACCTGTTTGGTGGTGACTATGAGGTGGAGTCACAGTACTTTGTTACCGAGCACACTGATAAGAAGCGAAAAATCGTTTCACAGAGACCCTCTCAGAGAACCCCTCAGAGACCCCCACAGAGACCATAGAGACCCCTACCACCGCCTTAGCCTAGAGTTGTGAGAAGAGTGCAGAGGCCTTTAGTGATTGAAGAACAAGATGCTACGATGGATGAGGTACTAGAAGAGTTATCATGTAAATGCATTGTCCTGTTACTGTTACTTGGGTTGTCAAGTTGGTTACTTTGTTTATTTTTTTGTTTGTGTTTATTTGTAGTTTGTTGTTGGAGGACAAACGGGGCAGACGTTAGGTGAGACTGCCCAGAAAAGAGGGCTGTTAGTTGCAACACAGCTGAGGAATTGCAGCTAGAAGGTAAAGTTTATGAACCATATAATCTGTTATTTATTTTTATATGCAAGAATTGTGGTTGTTGACTTACAAATCTGCATCTCATTCATGTTTTGATACCAGTCACTAACTTCTCACAAAACCAAACTTCAATTTTGATACTAGTCTCCATTACATCGAAGAGAGACTGGTTTCTATTAATTTGCCTGTATTACATGCAAGAGAATAGAAAGGAATAATGTCTGTCCTTGTTTGATATGACATAATGGCATCCTAATGATTATTGAAATTAAAAGTAGATAAGTAAATGAGATATGAAATATGTGGTTACTGTTTCACGAATATCATTGCAATGGATTAAATTGGGATATATCATTGTGGCAGAATGACATGCTCACTTACCTAGCATTTTGCCTCCTGGTTACTTAATGTGTATCTATTTTTTTTGCCTAGTCTTCAATGGGTTGGATGTGGTGGGGGTTGGATTTTGAAAGTGGTATATGTGCTCTTTCAGAAAACTTAGGTTTGTAAGGTGTTTCCTTTGCTAGAATGTGGATTGCATGAATTATGTGTGCAAATTTATTATACCTTTAAAATACAGGAAATGAAGCTTTACTTTTTGTTTGAATAATTGATTTTGCCTCTCCAAACCTTTGCAAATGTCTAGTTTTACTTTGTTAGAATGATAGTACAGTTCTGATTCCTGACATTTTACTAGTACTGATTTACTAAATGCAATCAATGCATGGTTTTGATTCTTTGTCAATGTTATATGCATTTAGGGGGCTGCATTTAAGTGCTGCTATATTTGTTGAACTTTGTATGTTGCTGCCGTGTTGTGTATCCTTAGCCTTTTGAAAGTGTACTTTTTAAAATTGTTGCAGCCAGCAAACTTCAATTGTCGAGTGAGTGCCTTTGTTGATCTTATCAAGTCACTGAAAATAGATGAGAAGAAAATAGATTTGTTGGAGGATTGTGGGTTTGGGACCTTGGTGAAGCTGCCTTCAACCAAGATTGATCGGAGGTTCTGTTACTGGCTTATGGGAAGGATTGATCCCGAGAAGAAGGTTCTCACTGCGGGAGATGGAAGGGAGCTACCGTTGTGCCCTGAACAATGGAGGTGCATTTTTGGGCTTCCTCGCGGAACAAACCAAGTTCCTGTTAAAGTAACAAATGCTGTCATGCAATCGAGGGTTGACGCGATAGTTCAGCACTATGGTGAGGTGAAGACAGATGGTTCATGTCACATTAAGATCCAACAGGCAGTTGATGAGCTGCCTTTAATGTCGATTAACACTGAGCATGAGAAGGATGAGTTCATGAAGGCGTTCTTGGTAGCGATGTTGGGACTACTGATATGTCAGACAACCAATGGTCAGAGCCTAGCTACATCATTACTGCCCGCTGTTTCAATAGGTGATGGTGCGCAGTATTTTGATTGGTGTGCATGTGCACACAGTTGGTTGATGACTTGTGTAAGAGATTTTAGGAGGAGGCTTAACAAGAGAGGATTTTCTGCTGGTGGTGGTGGATGTGTGTTATTCCTCCAGGTATTATGGTATATAAGTTAATTGTAAAACCTCCCTTGTTGTTATATTGTTGTTTAATGTGCATATTTTTGTTGTGGATTTTTTACTTAGACCGCCTTGCGTTGCCTCCTTTGAGTTGGGGGCATTTTCCTAGATCGGAGGTGTGGACTGAGAAGAAGTTTTCACCAACCAATGAGGAAAGGCTTCCAAATGCAATCGAGTCTTAGCGCAAAATATGGAACCTTCAATGTACCCTTTAATATTATTGGTCTAAAATAAGATTTCCTTTAATCATTTACAAATATTAAGAGTCAATGTTAGATGTACCACATGGTACCGTTATGTGTTCCACATGGTACCGTTGTATGTTCAACAAGGTACCATCTAGGCCGTTGATTGTAACCCTTTGAATACTATGTTGATGTAAGATGGTATTGTATTATGTGTATGTTTGAGCATCTCCTTACATTGTATGTGTAATTGTTATAATCTGTAACTAATTTCAACTATTAATTATCACTACTACCCCATTAAATAAAATACAAAACCTAGTGAATACTCTAAGACTTCATTAATTGTAAGTATTCCTCACTTCTTTAATGCAATAGTCCGTGATGGGAATAACATCATTACACATCTAGTCTTTCTTTCACCTACATTTAATGGAAGGAAAAAACTAAGTAATCCTATTAAATGAAGGCTGAAACTTAATAAGTATATGTCAACAACATATGCCGTGTGTTTCGAGATTTCTTTACGAATATTAACTCCACTGTCAACGATGGTATAATGTAGTGTTTAGTTGGTCTCATGCCAATCCCACCCTAACTGTTGTTGGTACAGGAATTGTTAGTGCTGACTTGATATCCGTACCTTTGTATTAATTGGATTTTACTGAACAAAAGTTTACATACATTAATGCCCTCTACCTAAGAACCGTACTTTACATAAACAGCAAGGGTTTTTATGAGAATTGCCTTTGGGATTTATTCTAAATAAAGAACAAAGCTTCTACTCTACATATTTTGATTTTATTAACCTACGTATTCCAACAACATGGAAAACCAAAACAAAAACCCAAATAACAAACAAGGTTCATCATCCTCTTCAAACTCAACACCAATGACCGTCGGTATACTTATGCTGAGAAGGGAAAGGCGAAAATGGAAGACTTTGATATATGCAAGGAACTTGAAGAACCGGGAGAAAGGGATGTGAAGAATACCATCGGCTCAATTGTTCTCGAGAATCGGTCAAACATTCTAATCCGGCCATTTCAACTTGCCGTTTATAGTGGTAAAGGATCGGGTGCTATATATGGTATAAGATTTCATCCCGATTACCCTTACTTAACACCACTACAACTAGGGCCACCTAGAGAGTTCAAAAAAAATGCATATTGTTTCTTGTTTTACTTACTTGATGTGTACAATATTGCTTTTATTTTTGATGTGGTGAAATTGAAAAAAATCCTACCAAAATGCATGCAAGACAAACGTGCATATAAATGGCTAGTTAAGTTCTTTGGCTTGTTTAAGCCAATAGAAGGTTGGTTGGAAGACGTTGTTGAACATATGGAGAAAAATGTGCCACAGTCCGGTAAGTGGGGTATGATTATCTTGAAGCCGACCTTGAAGCCGACGAAGAGAACTTCCTCACGTTCAAAAACATGATGATGGAGGCCAATGGGATAGATGTCATGGAAAACATGGATATTCTACTAACTAATCCTTACATCACCGATCTACATCCTCAAGATTACAAGAACCAAATGGATTTGGCTGTGAAGAAGCTTGCGGATCGGCTTTTTTGGGATATGGATTTGAGTTCGGATTCGGACTACACAACCACAGACAGTGACACGGACGGGAGTGAAGAGATATGAAGACGTAATTCGCTGGTGTTACGTTTACCCCCCAAATGTAGGCAGTCCACACCATCAGCTAATAAGATGGTATAGACTACAATGCAAACGTACTACCATGCGATGCAATAGTATCAATACTTTTGTATAAGTTCTTTAGGTTTTAAGGTTTTATGCCTAACTTTTTAGTATTTCCTTGTAGTTCTCTTTAAGTTGAAGTAGAAGATCATTCTCTTAAAAGAAAAAACAAAGAAGTGATCATATCTACTAAACCGTTCTGGTATTATGTTTAAGCATTAGTGGTACTAATATCTATTTGGAAATTCATGTTTCGTTTTAAATTGTGTATGTATCACGTCTCCTATCAAATGAACAATCATGTTTCGTTTTAAATTGTGTATGTATCACGTCTCCTATTTTGTTTCATAAAATTAATTAATGTGTAACAATCATACCCCCATTATCTATTAATGTTATTGTAACATTAATTAATATTGTATACTTCATACCATCCTGATGAAAAATGGAGTGGATCAATTCAATGATCCTACCATCTGAGCCTGTAATAGTATAATAACCGCTTATCAAACCACGTGTCAGTCACAAACATATTAACTAATGACCTACACCTACATTTGTACTTGCCATAACATTCACTTACTGACTCATTTATATAAATGTGTACTTGCAACACCCATTCATTTACTATCTCACTTAAAACACTTAAAGCACTGCAAACATGGAAAATAAGAAGGGAAAGGCAAAGATGAACGACTTTGACAAGGAAAAAAACAAGGGAAATTCTCAGTGGTAACATCCTATTTTTTTTATTTCTCTTTGGTAAAGGGCTGAAAAAGATTTTATCATCGGTAATCAACAATTAATTAAACTAAGCTAATGGTGACATTGATTAATATATTAACCATGGTTTAGCTATTTTAATCAAAACAGAAAAGGAAATGACAGAAATAACCTTATTAATTTCCCTCCCAACCAAATGTGTCTAATCAGACTTTAAGAGTCAAACCCTTTTCATCTTCCATCACCATTATTCACGAACTCAGTTATTTCATCCGAGATCAAAAAATTGCGAAGGAAATCAAGAACACAAAATTATCACTTTGATTGTGAGTGAGTTCTCGAGTGAATTAGATTAGTATTTGGGTGAATTTACGGGAATTATCTGTTGCGTGTTGGAGGTTTTTTTGGGGGTTTTTGCGTGAAGAAGTGTTGCAGAATTTCGTTGATTTTGCTCATTAATTGTGACATTGGGCATTAAAGATCAAGTCTTTCATCCATTTCTGGAGTGTAGGAAGCTATTTAGTTCGAAGCGAGCAAGGTATGTGATGTGTTTGGTACTGATGCGTTTTATGCTCTGTTTTTTTCGCATTTTAGTGTATTATTCTTCCCTGGCTGTGTTGTTGTGTTTGTTGGGTTGTTATGTGATTTTTGGTTTGTTTGTGTAATTTTCTTGCAGAATGGATGATAAAATTGTGTTGCAATTACAGTATAATGGTAAAGATGTTACAATTGTAGTTGATGATACTGATAAGGCTAATATGATTGACATAATTGTTGAATATTGGGAAAAGGCAAAGGAATTGAATTTAGAAACTCCCCAAAACCCCACCTTTAGCTATGTTTTTAAGATGAAACATGTTGAACTAAAGAGTGATGCAGATTTAATGAAAATGTTTGCTAATTTACCTGACAAGAAGGAGATATATATATGGATTGGTGATGGGTTGAAGGATATTGGGGTAGTGGCAGCTGCTAGGTCATTGATGTTAGGTAAACAACAACCAAGTGTACCTGTCCCTGAGAGTGATGTCCCTGAGAGTAGTAAGAGAAAGAAACTTACACCTAGGAAGAACAAGAACAAAGAACCATTAGTTGAAGCTGAGGTTATTACTGAGGAAGAATTTGAGAGACATGTTCAAGCTATTGGTAGGAGGAATGAAACCCCCAATAATGACCCTGTAATTGAGTTCTTTTTACCTCCACACACAGACATAGATGCAACATGGACAGATGTTATTGCTGAGCAAGAGTTGAGTGGGAGAGGGAGAGGGACAGGAAGGGGAAGAGGAAGAGGGAGAGGGAGAGGTGTGATTGAGGGAGAGGTTGGTGAGAAAGCAAATAATGAAGTGATTCCAAGAGGGAGAGGGAGAGGGAGAGGTAGAGGAGCTGGGAGAGGGAGGGGAACTGGAAGAGGTAGAGGGAGAGGGAATGCTTTAGAAAACTGGTTTAATATTTCCCCAACCCCATGGCAGCCTGAACAACCTATTTCTGCACAAATTCCTACCTCTGATATTGAATCTGATTACCAACCCCAACCTCAACCCTAAACCCAACCTCAACCCTCAACCCAGTCTGTTATACCTCCTATGGTGAATGTTGGGGAGCACGGAGTTGGACAGACTTCAAATTCCTCAAAATCTGACATGGGGTCAGTCTTCTTTAGGAGAAGAGTGCCTAGGACTACATCAAAAAGGAAAGGGATGGTAGTAAGCTTGAGTACAAGTGAGAGTGACCAACATAATGAATCTGGGGTAGGAAGTAGGGCCTTAAGTGTGTCAGTGGGATTAAATGGGAGTGAGAGTTTGTCTGTACATGATGAGCAAGATGATGATGAAGCTGGTGAGCAAGAATGTGAGGTCTATGAGCCATATGACAGTGATGAGGATACAATTGAGAGTGTGGATACAGAAGATCCATTAACTGATGATGAATATGGTCCAAAGATCGAAGATTCATGGGATCCTTTTGAGGAACAGGTGTTTGAGTGTGAGAGAGATGAAGACAACTACTTAGCAAAGCTGTACAACAATGGATCTGTCTTCAAAGATGAAGGTTTTGGGAGAATTGTTCTGAAAGAGTGGCAACTATTCACTGACAAACAACATCTAAAAGATGTTGTCAGAGACTACTGCATTCAATGTGGTTTTGCAGTAATTGTGGATTATGCCAGCAACACTAGATACTCTGTGAGATGCTCAGATGCTCATTATGAATGGAGATTGCATGGTTCTGTCCTGCCTGATGGTATTACTTGGGCAATCAAGCTAATTCAGAACTCTGAGCACGGACTAGGTTCTAGGAACAGCATGGTGAATGTGAAGTGGGCCAAAAGGGTGTTGCTTGATGATATTAGAGCAAACAATGACATTCCTTCTAAGTCATTGAATCAATTGTTATGGCAAAGATATGGAATGGAAATGGCACTGTCTACATTGTATAGGGTTAGAACTAAGGCTTTGATTGAAATTCATGGGGGTCATGATGAGTCATACAGCCTGTTGCCTAGGTATTGTGATGTACTTAAAAGCTTGAACCCTAACTTAGTTGCTCATCCTGTTTGGAATCCCCCAAATCACCCAGAGAGCTCTTTATCATTTAGTAGCATATTTATTTGCTTCAAAGCTGCTCTAGATGGGTTAGTTGATGGTTGCAGAAGCCTAATAGGTGTTGATGGAGCCCACCTAAAAGGGAATTATGGGGGTTGCTTACTGTCAGCTGTGGCATTAGATGCCAATAATGAAATTTTTCCAGTTGCATGGGCTATTGTAAGGGGGGAGAACAGTGAGACCTGGAAATTCTTCATATGGCACTTGAAGAATGCATTAAAAGACAGTGGCAGAGGTGATGAGTGGTGTATTTTGTCTGACAGACAAAAGGTAACCTTTTACAGCTTAGTGTCTGGTATTTTTTAACTATGTATCATCAATTTCACAAACTAATATGTCCTGCTAATTGTTTTGTGAAGGGTATTGATGTGGAAATCACTGAGTTATGGCCTAAAGTGGGAAGGAGATATTGCTGCAAGCATCTTGTGAAGAATTTTAAACCTCAGTTCCCAGGCTTGCTTATGTTCTAACTGTCTGGAAGGCAGCTGGAGCTTATAACCCTTTCATATTCAGAAAGGCAATGGAAACTCTGCAAAAAGCTAATCCTTTAGCTTTGGAATGGCTGTCAAAATTAGGTCCACAATCAGTTTGGTCCAAGCATGCCTTCAACCCTGCTATCAAGTCTGATGTGAACAAGTCTAATTTTGTAGAAAGTTTCAATGCCACATTGGGCATTGATAGATGCAGACCTGTTCTTACTTTGCTTGAAGGTAATGTACCTAAATTAATATGCTTTATGATCATGTACACACATGAGTACATTGTTAACTTGTATGGTTCTTTTATGATACAAGTGTTAGAAGACTTACAGTGGTAAGAATGGCAACAAGAAAGGAACAATGTGAGAGCTGGAGAGATGATCTATGTCCAAATATCATCAAGAGACTTCAGGTCATTAACAAAGAGTCTAGATCTTGCAAATGCTTACTGTCTGGAGATGGTGAGTTTGAGGTGTTGGATTGGAAGTCTGTTCTTCCAGTGAACTTAAGGGAGAAGACTTGTGCTTTTAATGCATGGAAGATATCTGGTTTGCCATGTAAACATGCAATGAGGGCCATTTATCACTCTAATGATGATCCTCACAAGTATGTGAGTGAATGGTACTCAGTTAGGAGATACAAGCTCACTTACAAGAATAGTATTAAGGCCATTCCTGATGTTGAACAGTGGGCAGATAACACCTACCCAGAAATTCAGCCCCCACCTATGCAAAGAGGAATTGGGAGGCCAGCAAGAAATAGGAGAAGGGAGGAAGGTGAGCAAGCAAAAGGGAAGAGATCTAAGACTATTAGATGCAGCAAGTATGGCAACTTTGGTCATAACAAGGTGACATGTCAAGGAGGATTAACTGGTAAAGAGAAAGCAAGCATGGCAGCAGGACAACAGAAGACTAAGCAACCTCCTAAGCCTAAGAAAGGTGTTTCTCTGTCTCAACCTGACCCAACTACAGTTGCTTCTACATCACAGCCAACAAGAACTTCAAAGAGGGCTAGAAAGGGTATATCTGCCTCCCAACCAACTTGATGTATCATCAGAACATCAGTCTTTTTGAACTTATTCAGTGCTACTAGCTTTTTGGAGTAGAAATTGAACAATGATGTGATTTTAGTGTATTCAGGACAAGTTTTTTGGAACTAATTTAGTGGTATTTGAACAGTATTATATTGTGACATGATGTGAATTTGCTTAGACAAAATTTCAGTCCTGATTTATGTAAGTCATGATGGTTTTGAAGGCCAAATTTGCTGTAAAATAGTACTGTAATGTATTGCAGCCACAATTGAAAGCTTTTCATAAAAATTTGGTAATTTTATTCATCTTCAAAGATCATTGTTTACATTCTTAAGGCGTAATGCCAAATACAAACATCACTTACTAATTCTTACTAACAACAAACAACAACACAAAATACAGAATGAGTGCCATTTTGACAACAACTTTGATAAAATTGGCTAGTTCGACTACTTTTTCCCTCACATCTCCATTTGGACCTTGTTCAACTTCCAATTCTTCGCCAACCCTGACAATATCTTCTTCCCTGAGCCAAGCAAAATAATTGCAAGCCCTGCATTTAAAGAACAATCTTCTTGGATTTTTCGTGGTTTTAGAAATCTTCACAGCAGTGACCTTAGGAGGTGTACAATTGCAGGAAACGTGCTTTACCCAAGCGATCTTGTCTTCCATTGTGACAGGCCGCATTGATACAGACGAAGACCCAGACCTAGCCATGAAAACAGAGAAAGAGAGAGAGGTGCGAAATTCAGAGGTTGAAGATGAAAACAGGGAAGAAATTAGGGTTTAAAAAAGGGGGAAATCGAAATGAGGGAAAATTGGGAGGAATTTGGGAAATCAATCCCTTAAGTAAGGGTATTAGTGTAAAACATGACCATTTAACCAAGGTTAACCATAGTTAGTCTTTTAAATGAATTAAATTATCAATTAAGTCACCGTTAGCTTAGTTTAATTAATTGTTGATTATCGATGATAAAATCTTTTTAAGCCCTTTACCAAAGAGAAATAAAAAAAATAGGATGATGTTACCACTGAGAATTTCCCAAAAAACAAAATCAACAAAGAAGGGAAATCTCCACAAAGAATGCAAACAAGGTCCATGTCTCGACGCTACACATACGCTGAAAAGGGAAAGGCAAAGATGAACGACTTTGACATTTGTGAAGAAATGGGTGAATCCGGTGAAAGGGATGTGAAGGACACCATAGGCTCCCTAGCTCTTGAAATGAGATCAAAGAGTTTAATTATCTCATTTCAGCAAGTCGTTAAGAGTGGAAAGGGGTCGGAAGCCATTCATGGGATACGTTGGCATCCGACGTACCCTTACCTGACACTACTTGAACTTGGCCCACCAAACCAGTTCAAAAGGGAGGCATACTGCTTAATGTTTTACCTCTTGGACGTGTACAAGATGGCTTTCATCTTTGACATGGTAAAGTTGAAGGAAACCCTAATTAAATGCAAGATATACAAGCGTCGGTACAAATGGCTTAAACAATTCTTCTGCATGTTTAAGCCATTAGAGGCATGGTGGGAGGATGTTGTTGGACATCTTGAGGGGAATGTAGCCCAGTCTGGCCAATGGGGTATGATTATTTTAGGCCGGAAGTTTTCCGGTGAAAGTGGTATAGGAGTTCATGTAGCCGACAAGATAAGCATCACATATGACTGGGTGAATTTCTCTAAAACCAATCTTAGACTTGATTTTCAGTGGCAGGTGGAAGATAACAAATTCCTCAAATTCACGAACATGATGATGGAGGCTAACGGTGTGGATGTTATGAGCAACATGGAAATCCTACTTACAAACCCGTACTTAATAACTTTACACCCCGAAGAGTACAAGATTCATATGGATTGTGCTGTGGCTAAATTGCTTGAGCGTGATTTCTGTGACACAGATTCGAGCTCAGACACAAGCTTCTGCACCACCGACTCAGATGGGAGTAAATAATTATACCATTACTTAACTAGATGGTATGGCTTCACTCTTCATGGTGTGTATTCACTCTAGATGGTATGTCTAACGTATATCATGTTTTTATTACATCTGTATGATGATCAGTAAGTACTAGTACTCCAACCATCATTTAATGTACTCCCTCTGTCCCAGTTTACTTGCAACATTTTGACTGGACACGCTTGTCGATGCTTATGTTTGACCGTCGATATCTTTTATTATATATTTATAAAAGCTATAAAAAGTTTATATTAAGAAACTATTTATTATAATAGAGCCAACAATATCTTACATGATTACATTGGCTTTTATATAATAGCTAAAAAAAGATGGTCAAAGTGAGATGTGTGAATAGTGCAAAAAGTCAAAACGTTGCGAGTAATTTGGGACGGAGGGAGTATGTTAATTGATCAATTTATTGAGTGTTTTTATGTTTTAATGATTCTTATAAATAAATAAAACAATAATGTACTTCACATTACTATAAACGTTGTTGTGGTACACACTAATACCATTTACACCACCAAAATACCATCATCTACTACTATCCTGATACCATCTAATACCATCCTAATACAATCGTATACCCCTCTAATAGCATCATCTACTACTATCCTATTACCATCTAATACCATCTTACACCACACTAATACCATCCTAATCACAGTCAAGACCCTTTAAAAACTACACTATGAACACTATCATTCAAGAGGCCAAGCCCTCACTTGTAATACTGAAAGGACATCGCCGGCCTTGCAATGAGTTATTTGTGCTCTTTAAGACCATCCATTCTCGGTACCAAGCTTTGTTTTTGCTGTCGTATTGGTTGGAGATAAACATCTTGTTTGTAATCATACTTTCCCACGAAGTGCCAAGCGAGGCCTTTATCTGTCGGCCAGAACTGTATGTGCTTACGGTGGCTGCTACGCAACCAGGGTGGTTGTCGAATACATCAATAACCTCGTTCACCACGATAAACGAGAGATTATAATTGCTTGCTATTTCTTTCATTTTCCTTGCTACTGCCTGTAACGTGCGTTTACGCTCCATAAAGCCTTCATATGTGTTGTCGTGCTCATGCCTGAACAAATATGCAATCGAATCAAGAACAACAACCCTAGTATGCTTGCATCCTTCATGGGATTTAAGAACCATCAACTCAACTTGGTTCAGAACTAGAAATATTTGTTCAGCGTTATCAATTTTTTTGACATGCACCAAGCTAAGTGGATTTTCATCAATTGACTGGGGAGGACACAAATGCACACTAAGATTGTGTAGTCGTTGAGCCGGGAAAACTGGACATGCTTGTATATATATGGATGATCCATAGAGACCGCCATCCCCCGGATACAAAAGACACGTCAATAGCATTTGGAGACATAAGCATCAAATCTATTCTTTGACATTTGGTTCGACATTTTTGTTTCATTTTTGCATAACCTTGTGGTCTTGTGGAATGAGGTATACAATATTTATAAGATGAATGTGAGGTGGATATGTAAAAAGAATCTATTGGATTACATTATCCACACAGTACAACTTTTTTGGATTGCAATATATCAGGAGAAATGCTATCAGTCCGTGACATTAAAGACATAAAGGCACCTTATATGTTATATACATAAAGTACAAAATCATTGAAACCATTTAACAGTTAGTGGGATTTTAAAGAAACACAGATGGTACCATTTTAACAATTAGTGGGATTTTAAAGAAACACAGATGGTACCTTTACACTACCAACACCTGAGTGTAATGGTCTTAATTTAGGATACCCTCCCAATTACAAATGGTATCTGTCATAGCACAGTTATCCAAATATGTAAAATTCAAACAATTGTATTAAATTAATTATTATACAAATCAATTAATTATTGAATGATTAGAATCCTGTTGCAAATGATGAATGGACATATTGGTGGGAAACCCATTGTTGTTGTACACAAAGGCTTGAGGGGGAGGGAAATGTTGTTGGCCATGGTACGCGTTGTTGGTGAAGTGCCTAACTGCATCACTGTGCTCGTTCATGTGAATTCCACCTGCTAAAATCCTTCCACCACCAAACGCTGACGGCCCACTACAATTACTTCCAACTCCATATTTCCCCTAGTGGAAGCAAAAACAACAAACACTGTAACGAGGACTACTTGCTGGCACAAATAGGAACATATGGATCGCCAAGTATGTGAAAAAAAACGTTACCTACTGCTGCTGGAACACTTGTTGTTGAAGATATGGACCTCCAAACATAGTAGGAAAAGGAACCTACACATGATCGCCCCAATAAGCAAGCATACTTTACATAATCATTACAAACTTAAACCAAACACACAACACTTACCTCGTTCTGCAAGCTGAAGGTCTGTTGAGACCCATTATCCACACCAGTCTCTTGTCCTGTCATCTGTTTCTTCTTACCGCCACCTGTCTTCGCCTGCTTATACGAAGCCCCTTTCTCTGCAGCTGATACAAATCGAGAAGTTCTTGGTCTGCCCTTTTTTTTAATCCGAGGTTCAGGATCTTTGACATTGGAATTTGGTGAATCTTCTGGTTGTACATTGCTCCCTTTGTTGACTGAGCTAGGAGTTTTTGGAGTTGGAGCAATGGCCTGTTGCACCATTTCTATTTCACCAGGCCTGTCATCGCCACCGAAGCCTTGACCTGACCCCTGTGCCTTCACCTGAAGTTCATCAACCTTTATGCTCATACACTGAATCATATCCATCAACACTTCAACAGCTTCTTCAGAAGATGAAGCTCGCATAACAACAGGTTCAAGAGCTAACATCAACTTATCATATCTCATCATATCTTCCGTTTTGGACGCATCATGGTAAGCAACTTTAATCAGGGTATATTTCCTAGTAATATCCTTTCTCCACCTATCTAGGATATACATAGGAGGGACCTCAGTCACACCATTGATGTCTAATACCTTGATTATGTGTCTGCACACAATTCCATGACATTCAAAGTGCCGACAATCACAATACGCCTCTTTCTTCTCTGTGTTATACAATACAGTGTACTCCTTCATCCTATTTTGACCCTTATTTTGCAAGGGCACTTCTCTCCTCCTTTTCTTGCAATATATCCAAATACGATCTGAAAAAACATGCTCTTCTTTGGTTGGTGACACCATCTTCTTTGGCCCAAGGGGTCATATATGCCACTCGGTTGCACTGATTTTGTACCTCAACAAACTTTGCATCCGTATACACTTTTTGAAATTTGCGTTCCAATCTGAATTCCGATAGCAAAGGCCTTACATAACGGGCTGAGTTTGCATCTGCCTCCTGCTCATCAGTTGCACGGCTTTCCATGGCCTTGTAATAATTTGGGGCAAATTCAGAAAGCCGAGTGTGCCTGTGAATATAGCCATCAAAAAAACTATTGATCACTACTAGAAAATAGCTGAATTCCGACGGACTGCTTCCGACGGACCCAATATTCCGTCGGAAAAGGGAAATTTACGACGGATTTTTTATTCGTCGAAATTTCCGATGAATTCATCAATTCCGTCGAAAATCCGTCGGAAATTTCCGACGAAATAAAATCCGTCGGAATTTTTGTATTTTCCGACGGAATTTTCCGTCGGAAATCACCTTTTCCGACGAAATATTCCGTCGGAACATAATTTCTTTTTTAAAAAAAACATTTTTGCTACAAAACCCTAGATAAACTTGAGAAGCCAACCCGCCTCTTTTCTCTTCTCCTCTACACTCCTCTCGTTCTCCTCTCTCTTCTCCCTCTATATTCTTTTCTCTCTCTCCCCTCTGCTTCTATCTCCTCTCGTTCTCCTCTTTCTTCTCCCTCTATCTTTTTCTCTTGATCTCCACTCCTCCTCTCTCTGTCTTTCCTCTTCTCTTTGTTCTCTCTCCTCTCGTTCCCTGTACTTCCCCTCTTTCGACCACCACACCACGGCATCAACAACAACACCACCGTCATCAACAACACACCAACGACATCAACAGCAACTAACCACCGACATCAACAACAACAAAGGTTAACTAATTGAAAGGTTTTTTAGGCCAAATTCGGCCATGAAAAGCCTAGATCTAGACTTTTCATGGACGAATTTGGCCTTGTTAAACCGTTTCCGTGGTGAAATTCGAAGCATATTTCAATTTAAGGTATGTTTTATGTTTTAATTTTTGATTTTTTTTTCGATTATTTTTTTTACATATGGATTTCGGTGGTGGTGGTGGTTTGTAGTGGCTGTGAGATCTGGGCTTAGGTGGGGTCGGGTTCGGTCGGATCTGGGTTAGGGTTTGGGTGTTTAGGTGGGTGGATCTGTGTATGGGTGAGGATGGGGTTTTGATTAGTGTTCGGTCAGGGTGAGGGTAAGGTAGTGGTGGTGCTGTGGATAGGTTAGGGTGGTTGTGGTGGTGGTGATGTGGATCTAGGTATGGGTGGGGATGGTGCTGTGGATAGGTTAGGGTTCGGAAGTGATTGTGGTTGGGGTTGACAGGGGTGTTTTGGGTGGTTGGAGGTGGTGATACGCCGTGCCGGTGGTGGCGCGGTGTATTTTATTTTAATTTCTTGAAATTGTTTTACGACGGAATTTCCGTGGGAAATTTCCGACCGAATTCTAAATTCTGTCGGAAATTTCCGACGGACTTTGCCTGTGCCAGAACCTGTCTCACGACGGAAAATTCCGTCGGAATAGTATTTTCGACGGAAATTTCGTCGGAAAAGGTCATTTTTCCTACGAACGCTTTTCCGACAACCATTTACGACGGAATTCCGTCGGAAACACCTTTTCCGACGGATTTCAAGGTGTTTTCGACGGAATTTTTCCGTCGGAAATGGGCCTATTTCTAATAGTGGATGCTCTCAACCCTTTGAGTTATCTGCATTCCCACCCAAAACACATCCTTCACATAGCATGGAATCCACATCTCTCTTTCCTCAAACAGGCCTACAAACAGAACAACACACAGGTCGAATTTTAGTTAAACAACACTGACACTTATATTATGTCTCATGTGATGGTATTAACTTAGGAACCATCCAAACCCCTTATGGTTTTATCTTAGGTACGGACCATAGCTCTGATGGTATCATGAAGTATTATCAGTATTAGCTTGGGTACCAACTATAGACCTGATGGTATCATGACCTACCATCAGGGCTATGACTCCACATGAGGCAGAAACATGCAGGACAGAACACAGAAACAGGAAACAAAATGAAAATAACATTAGTACTCATTAGTTATAGGACTCACCTTCCAGCCATTCATAGCAATCATACTGTTCGAGCTCGTACTTTTTGATCACTTCCCACCAGGACTCAACAAACTCGTCCGGGATAATGCTATTGTAGATCACATTTTGCAAATCCTCTTTCACATCTTTATAGTTAGCCAAATTGCCAAGTTTCAACCCAAACTTCTTCATGATATGCCACATACACCAACAATGGCGTGTATGAGGCATGGGAAAGACTTCAACAATCGCCTTCCTCATCGCCGCACACTGATCTGTCATGATCGCTGCCGGGGCCTTGCCTCTCATGCATGACATCCAAGTCTTGAATAACCATTCAAAGGTCTCAGTAGTTTCATGAGAAACCAAGGCACAACCAAGAAGGATAGTCTGCCCATGGTGATTCACACCAACAAAATTCGAAAATGTAAGTGCATACCGATTTGTTAGGTATGTCGAATCAAAGCATACCACATCCCCAAAATAATTATAGGCCTCCCTACTCCGAGCATCAACCCACAATATGTCTTTCAACCTTCCCCTATCATCAACACGGTGCATATGAAAAAAATTGGGTTATCCGCAGCCATCCGATCAAAATAATCCAACATAGCAGAGGCATCTCCATTTTTCAACTTCAACCTCCTCTTTCTGTTCACCAAGTTGTGCATATCTTTTTTAGTGAATCCCATATTCCCAACTCCATGTCTTTGAGTTGCCATATTGTTGAAAATCTTACCAATTGGAGCGCCAGAACCATGATCATTTTCAATCCTATACTCCAAGTGTTTTGTAATATTCTCCTTCCTATATATAGCTATGTGTTTGGATATATCAGGACTCACTACATGATTGTGCTCATTCACAACCTTCTTCACAATCCACCCACCTTCATCATTACCTTGCCCATACAACATAACGGGACAATCACATTTTTTTGTCTTCTTCACAACTGGTTCTTCCTTAACCAAAACCCTCTTACCATTCACCTTCCTCCTGTATGTTACCTTCCCATAGCACCCACACTTCCATACATAAGTGCGATATGAAGTTGACTTCCCCGCATTTTTCGAGGAAGGCTTCCCATCACCTATACATACAACACCAAACCCTTCTTGCCTCCCATAACCACGATAAAACTTATTCATCTCATCCCAGGTGCTGAACACCATTCCCACTTCTGGTTAAGGTAATACACTACCTGTACAGCTATCTAACTCCCTCTCTACACCATCATTACAGTCTTCATTTAAATCAATAAAGTCACTGTCCCTATTCATAAATAAAGAATGAACACCCTCAGATGGAGGCTCCTTATTCAGGTCAATGATGGGAAGGAGAACGGAAGGTCGTTGGGCTACCACCCCACCCAATCAAACAAAATTTGTAACTTAACACACCCTTATTTAGTGTAGTGGTAAGTCAAGGTCGTACCCAAAGGAATGGAGGTCGAATGCACAATGCCTAAGTCAAGCTATTTCGAAGTCATGTAAAAGGGGTTTATAAAGGAAACTAGAGCTAGAGCTAAATGATGCAAGAACTTATATGAAATCAATCTAAAGACACTAGGGCAATGGATCCACATGTGATTGTAATGGAAAATGGTAATTTGGGAGGTCAAACCGACTAAGTCAAGTGATATGAAGGAAGATCATCATGTATCCAAAAGAGCATACCAAGATGGTTCACCTAGAGGTCTAACTAGCGTCAACTACGCTAAACACTACCTAGGGAACGTCACAAAGCACCTCAATCGTGAAATTGCAAGTTACTAATCAATGGTCCGTATCATAGCAAGCTCACAATGAAATCTAGTGCAATAATCAAAGATGGCCAAACCTCAATTAATCACACACATGCACATGAATTATCAACCAAATTTAATCATATCATCAACTCCATAAATTATCCCCAAATTACTCTAATCCATTATTCAAACATGCTTCACCATTTCCCTAGCTAGAGAACTACTCACTAGCCATAGGAATCAAGATCAAAACTACAACAATCATCAATTTCATCATCAACATAATTGAAATCAAAGATTAAACCAACAATCAATCAAAATCAATCAAAATTCAATTAAACTACAATCAATCATCAATAACATGGAAAACAAATGAAATCAACTAGAATCAAACTTGTATTGAAATCAAGAAGAAGATCCTTACAAAACTTTGATCTAAAGATCAAATACAATGAGGAATTCTTGAGCAATCATCAAAAATCATGAGTTTCTCTCTCTAAAGTTCTTGAGTTTCTCTCTCTAAAATTCTCCCAAAAACTAACTATCCAAAATCAATCTAAAAAACTTCTTACTAAAAATAGGTAGAAATAACTATATATACAAAGATGAGGTCGGTATTGACGCCCAAAAATAGACCCTCGTAGGTGCGGGCGCTCGGAGGAGGGAGAATGGTGCGCACGGGGCACACCCAGATTGGTGCGCCCGCACGCACCAGGTGTGTGGCCGCACACCACCTTGGTGCGCCCGCACATATCTGGGTCTTTCCGCCTTCTTCTCTTCGTCCTAGCTCAAGCGGTGCACACGTCCTAGATGATGATGATGGAGGACAAAGTAGGCAGAAACTTTCTTGAATCTCTTGAAAAGTATAAGCCATGAAGAAGGCATATACAAAGCCTTGAAGCTTGCCTCTTGGATCCACCCTTGACTTGAAGCTTCTTGCACCATCTCTAGGCATGAAAACAATGAAAGCTCATAGAGAGGAAGCTCGGGAATTCTTGGACAATCAATTACCACCTACAAATAAATGATAAAAAGCAAGTAAAAGAGAAAAATAACAAGTAAACTAGAAAAAACATGAAATAGAGAAACTAACTACAAAAAGCATAAAATGAAGAAAACAAGAATAAAACTAAGGAAAACTAAAGAAAAGAGAGATAAAATGAAATAGAAATCATCCAAAAAGGAACCAAATGAGTGCCATAAATGTCACTCATCAGTCAAAAGCCTCCCACCCATCATCGTTCACAACATTATTAGGATTTTCATCACTGTCTGAGCTATCTGAACTACTATCTGAGCTATCACAGTTATTCTGCTTAATAACATAACAACATCAATTAGGGAGGGGAATGACAAGAACAACACATGAAGAGAACCTAACAAATACAATTTCACCACAATTTAAAACACAAAATTTCAACAATACAAATTTCCAAACAACAATTTACAACACACAATTTCACCAATATAGATTCCCAAACTACAATTCACATACTACACAATTTCATTTATTGACAAGTTAACCTAACTACTACAAATCTTATTCAATAATTTCAATTTTAGAATTATAATCAATAAACACTATCATATAAATTAGCTAAACAACTTTAAAAAACCTGAATTCATACACTAAACTATCTAAATTACTGAAAAACTTACCTCAATTATTTCAATTTCTCTATTCACACAATCACCATCATAATCCATTTCCTCGAAAACCTAATAAGCTCGCGGCTCGCCACCCACCTCGTTTCTATCAGCTCAGCAATCAGGTTCACTTCACTCCCGCAATCAGCTCCAAAACTTTAATTAACACTCATCGGCAATTATTAAATTTGGGAAAAAATTGGATTTTGTCTTAATTCTTTGGACAAATTTGGGAAAATTGCAATCAGTGTAAATAAATGGTGTTATGAATGAAGAAAATTATTCTGGAGTAAATGGGGAAAGAATAAGGAATTACATTATTAATTTTCAGTGTAAAAAATTGGGAGGGAAAATTATTGTTCACATTTTGGGGGAAAAAATTTGGGGAAAAATATTTGGAGAAAACTCCCCGCCATTAATTTGGGTGTGGTGGAGTCTTGGTTTCTTCAGAAAATTACAAAAAGATTCCTTCTTTTGCTGACTATCTTTACTAGTGGGAGCCACTTGTACTCACCTCTTTATTGATTTCAGAAAAAAAAAATTTCTTTTTTTTTGAGAAATTCTCAATGGTAGCAATGTAAAATTCCACATTCTCAATGTTAACAATTTTTTTTACAAATTCTCACAAATAACATAACTTTTGTTAAGTTTCTCTAACATGACAATACTTTTTGTAAATAACAACTAATTAACTTAATTAAACAAAAAATAACATAATAATTAACAAATTTTTTTTTTAAAAAAAAAAAATACTAGCCACCCAACCCAAATACCCAAGCTAAGCCACCCTGAAAATGTCAGCCTTAACACTCCAAAATCATGGGCTTCTCTAATGGGAAATTATTCCCTATTTCGCACTATCATCAACCATTCATCATCACCATCCCTATTTCGCATCATCTGGTATTAAATTGGAGCATTAATTGAAGTCCTTTCTGCGATTGGTGGCCGAAATTGTTGTAATTGATGGTCGGATTGTGGTTGTCAATGGCGAATTGGAGCAATCGAAGTTGGTAGCCAAGTGAGGGAGAATTAAATTTTGTTGGGTTGCGGCTTGATTGATTTCGTTGTGGTGCTATGTTGTTGGTGCGATGATGGAGTGTGGAATGGTGGTTGTAGCGTGTGTGGGTGCGTGGCTGGTGCTATGTTGTTGGTGCGATATTGGAGTGTGGGGCTGTTGATAAATGTGCAAAGTGTAGGGGTTGATGGTGGCTGTTGGCAGCGCTGCCGGTCGGTGTTTTCAGATGTGTGGTGCTGAGTAATGTTTTCAGGTGTCAAGTTTAGGGGTAATACGCGCCGGCAGGGGTGGCCGAGGTGGGGAGCAGGGTGGCGGGGGTGGGGGCAGGGTGGCTGGGGTCTTGGGTGGGGTGGCTGGTTTGCTTTGTTAATTTTATTATCTTAATTTTTGTTTAATTAAGCTAATTAGTTGTTAATTACAAAAATGTTGTCATGTTAGAGAAACTTAACAAAAGTAATGCTATTTGTTTCGGGGTTTTTTGTGATCTCCTCGGATACTGGTCACGCTCTGCTGACAATGAGACTCGGACACCTGCAAAACAACGAATATTCCGGTGATCGGAATATTCGCCTCCGACGATCAAGTTAGTGATCGGAAACCGGAAAAGCTAGAGAGAGAAAGTAGAGAGAAGTTGGAGCTTTTTGTTCTCTATATTTATGTTATGTCCCAATCCACCCCTCCCATCATAAATGATTGGGGTATTTATAGGGGTGAGAACATGTGCCCCTCTAGGGTTTATACCCTAGAATTTCGTGACGTGATTAGCTGCGCAATCAGAGGTCGCCACATGTCATAGGGGGCGCCGTTTTACGGCTTTCAAGTGTTTCTCGGGATTTGGGCCTGATGTAATCAGGGCCTTTTTCTCTTTCTGATGTTGTATTTGGGTATCTAAAGATAGCTGACATATGTCATCCTGTCAAGTGAACACGTGTCACATTCTCATAGGGCCACGTGTCGCCTTCTTATTGGGCCACGTGTCACTATGAGATTGGGCCACATACCTGGGGTATTTTTACCCTAAACATTTGCCCCTCAGAGGGGGTGGCTCGTACACTTACTGGCCGCCTCCTCTGATCTTGCATTCTGGACGTCCTGGTACTCTGGGTTGGGTTTACCCCCCATCTGCCCTGGACGTCCATATACTTTGGATTCAAGGCTCTTTTTGCTGCCTGGACGTCCATATATTTTGCTCTGGACGTCCTCTTAGTCTGGAATGAGCTTGTCTTCTTCCTCACTTGGACGTCCATACTTTGTACTGGACGTTCTCGTACTTTGAGAGAGGCTTAACCCCTGGCTCATTTGGACGTCCACATACTTTGGACTGGACGTCCTCATACTCTGGGAGGAGCTTATCTCCTAGCTCACCGGGACGTCCACATATTTTGGACTGGACGTCCTCATACTCTGGGAGGAGCTTATCTCCTAACTACCCAGAGCGGCCACATCATTGAAAAATGAACATCCTTGCTTTTTAGTCTGGACGCTCTCGTACTCTGGGAGGAGCTTATCTCCTTGCTACCCAGAGCGGCCACGACAGTGGGTCTGGACGTTCTGATACTCTAGGAGGAGCTTATCTCCTAACTACCCAGAGCGTCCACATATTTTTGAGATGGATTGGGCTTCCATGATTTCAGGCGTACTCTCTGGTTCTTTCATCATGCTGCGTACGTCTGAACTTTTCCCTTTAGACTAAACGTCTGAGAACTGGGCGGACGCATTTTCCCCTTAGATATTTTCAAGTTTTGGAGACTAAGTGTTGAAGGTGTAAAACTCTTGAATTTGTGACTTAACTCATTTCAACTCACTTTGACGTGCCGTCAATTGTCCGTCTGATTTTTTCACAAGTTTAACAGAACCCTAACGTCATTCTGTCCCTTTCTTCGAGTAATTTCTCAAAAAATTACCGTTTGAATGTTTAGGCGGGAAAGATGATTTTACCATTTTGCCCCCATAAGTTCATTCTATAAATATGGGAAGTGAATTCTCATTTTCACACTTTACCCAATTGTGAATTCTAGAGAGAAGTCAGAGCGTTCTAGTGAGAGAAAGTAATTTTTTCCTTAATCTTCAAGAGCGCCGCCGTGAGTTTGAGTTTTCCGGGCATTTTTTGAGTTTTCCGGTCAATCTTCAAGGACTTCACCACCACCTTCAAAGTTTTCAGAACGTACAAAGTGACGTGGGAAAATTAGGTCGTTGGACTAATCCTCCTAAGCCAAACAAAATTTATAAACACTCAACAAACCTAAATACAAGTATAGAGGTAAGTCAAGGGTCGAACCCAAAGGAACGGTAATGTCTAAGTGCTTCCAATTATGTGCCTAAGCTAGGTCGAAGACAAAGGGTAAAAGAGGACACTAACAACTACTAAGACAAAGAAACCAAACAAGTAAAATGCTAGGGATTAGGATTCACTTATAATAGCAATGAACAATGCAAATTGGTTTAGGAAGTTGACTAAGTCAAGCAATGTGAGGGAAGATCAATTATGCAACCAAAAGAGCAAATCAAGCTATTCTCCTAGAGGTCTAACTAGCGTCAACTACGATAAACTCTAGCTAGGAAACATCACAAGACACCTCAATCGTGTAAATGCAAGCCACAAATCAATGGTCCGTATCAATGTGAACTTACAATGCAATCTAGTGTGAATAACTAGGGTGATCAAGCCTAAATCAAACACACACATGCACATAATCAATTAACCAATTTAATCACATCATCAACTCCATCAAAATCCCCAATCTACATCAATCCATTACATAATACAAGCTTCACCAAATCCCTAACCAAACAACTAATCTAGCAACATCATCAATTCAACAAACAACTAAAGTAATCAACAATCAACAATCAAAGAATCTACAATTAAAGAAGAACAATTACTCTAATCAAACATCAATCATCAAATCATCAAAATCTAATCAAAATCAAACAATCTAAACATGAATACTAAACAAAACAATAAATGAGATAGAGTTTAGAAATGCTCATTAATAATAGAGTAGATCTCCAATACAATTGTCACCATTGGATCTTCAATCTCTCAATCACCATTGAAATTCTTCACTTTCTCTCTCTAAAATCTACTCTTAAAACTAACCCCTAAATCTAGAGAGAGAAGCTCTCAACTAAGCTAAGAATATGATCTAATTCTATTATCAAACTTCTTACAAAAATTGGGTTCAAATAGGTATAAGAAGAGAGAGAAAATCGTCGAAATCCGATCGGAAAAGACCCACGTCGGTGCGGCCGCACAACAGAGGATGTGCGCCCGCACCACCATGATGTGCGCCCGCACCACCATGGTGTGCGGCCGCACATCCTTCGTGTGCGCCCGCACCTTCTGCGCGTGCGGCCGCACTCAACTGGTTTTCTTCGAATCTTCAACTCTTCAAGCTCAAGGGGTGCACACATGATTTATGATGGTGATGGGCACTAGGAGTGGCAGTAGCTAAGGCTTAATATTGAGGGCACACACTTCCTTTGAAAGGAGCACAAGAGAAGAGCCAAGACTTGGAACTTCCACTTCTTTGCATCTTGAGCTTCCCAAATTCCATGAACTTGATCCAAAAGCTTCTTCCACCATAGTGGATAACCAAAATCAAGACCCGAACCTCGTCCAATACCTACAACCACGAAAATAGAGCAAATAAAGAAGAAATGGCTAGAAAACCAACGAAATGCACAAAAGCTACAAAATAAGAGAAGAAACGTAAAACTAAGCAACAAAGCATAAAACTAAGCACTTATTAAGCATGAAAGCTATGAAAAGAGAATAGAAAGGACCTAAATGCTCGTCAAATGTGTGCCATTTATGACACACATCACAAAGGTAGGCCGTCTACATCTTTCTCTTTTACTTTTACTTGTGTTTTCTTTTTCTTTACTTCAATTCTGGATCCATACTCGGCTTCGTCCGACTCTCCTCATGAGGCCGGCCGTTCGCCTGGGACTGAGGAGTCTAGAGTGGACGGAGAAGAGTTGTCTCCTCCTTGGAGTGAGTCTATGTCTGATGCATACATACTCACCCCCACTTATTCTTCTCTGTCCCCACAGGCAATGGCAAGAACAATGCGTACGCGGGAGCGTCATGCGGCCAGGAACCCAGACGGCAGTCTGGTTCACCCTAGGGTCCCCTATGACCCTAGTAACCCAAGTACAATGGAGGTGGAGACTACCTCCACCACCCAAACAACGACCGCCTCCACTGGCTCTCATCACTTGCCCGTGGAGGTCACTTCTTCCTTCGAGGAACGCCTACAAGCTGAAGGCGCCTCGTCCACTCTTGCTCCGGAACTTAGGTTCCCTCAATTCGCCAGTTCAGTCATGGATGGGGCCGAACTGGTAGCCTGCAAAGACCATCCTACCGATCTTGGGGCGGACGCTGCTTGTTCGTCCGTCCCCTCTTCCTCTCAACCTCTGCTTCAACTGGGCGGGGCAGACAGACCTTTGACGGGAATCTCAATCAGGGAACCGTCCGACCTGCCTATTCGCAACGCCCCTCCTTCGGGAAATCAGGCGGACGCTACCAAGGACAAAGGCAAGCGTCCATTAGTTGAGGAGGGCGTTCCTTCTTCCATGGGCGTACATAGCTCAAGAGGCCGAAGCTCGGCCGAGGCAGCAAACCTGGACAGGGTGCTGTCTTCAGAGTTTGGGAGTGCCCCTTCTCACCAAATGGAAGAAGAAGAAGTTGAGAAAGAGGTTGTGGGTGAGACGGCCGAAGGTGAGGCGGCGACCGAAGAAAACGTCGCCAACATTGACAACTTCAGGGACCCGTACGCCTGTACGGTTGGAGAGACGACCCTGAAGTTCTTGAAAAAGGATTTTGAGAAGTACAAGGAGTCCCTCCATTTGGGGGAGGGATTCGAAATACAAGTCCCCAGGAAAGCCATTGTTGTGGCTACCTGGGATGAGGAAAAGCCGCGCAAACGGGCGTTTTGCGTTTACAGGGCCGCCTTGGATGTAGGCCTTCGCTTCCCTCTTCATCCATTCGTCCGGACAGTTCTGGACGAATACAACATTGGCCTTTTCCAACTGACGCCAAACAGTTGGTTAAATATTTTTGGGTATTTGGTGACGTGCATCTGCAAGGGTTTCACGCCAGACTTTGCGGTCTTCTGTGAGATGCACTCACTTACTCGGCTGGAGAAGGATACGCATGGTTGGCTCGTCTTGAGCGCGACCAGGGATTACATGGTTGTGGTCGACCGTGTCAGCAAATGGAAGGACTGGAAGCACCGATTCTACCGCATCAAAACCCAAGATGCGGAGTTCAACCTCCGCATGAACAGGTGCCGTCCGGAACCCATTCAGCTCGGACGCGGGGACCATAAACCTGACAAGCCGCCCATCCATCCAAGCCACGAGCACCAACTGGAATATTTCATGGTCAACCGGGTCAAGCGGGGTAACAAAACCGAACGTGTCCCTCGCCATTGGGTTCCTCTTGCCAATTGGCTTAGGGACACTACCTTCATGTCTGCATACGGCCTGTACCAGAACATGCCCCAAGGTGGACACTTAGATACACTTTTTGTACACACGTAGTGTTTTTAGAAAAATATTCTAACACTTTTCTTTTTTCTCTTTGCAGCGGAGGCGTACGCTATGCTTGACCAGGCTCAGAAGGGAGAGGTGGAGATGTCCGAGGTGGACTTGGCTCGTTACAAGGCTCGTTTCAAGATGTACGAGCAGCTCAAGGAGGTAAACAGTTAGTTTATTTTTCAAGTTTTTCTTTCCTCATTGTCCGTTCTGCTATATTGGGAGGAGCCTGCTTCCCGAGTTTGCACAGACGCATTTCGTCCGTTCAGGCATGCTGGAAGGGAGCTCCTTCCCCAATTCATACGGACGCTAACACATTCTTTGTCTTGTAAAATTTTTCTAACTTTGATTGTGTTTTTGCAGTCCTCCTCTACTCCGAAGGCGAGGAGGAAGCAGCCGGCCACGTCCACTCCTGATGCGAACGCATCTAAAAGGAGGAAGACGGTTGCAACCAAGACGCCTTCAAAATCCGCGGCCAAGGCGAAGTCGCAGACTGCTACGACGCAGTCTCAAGGAGAACAGCCCTGGCTGACACAAAGCGGGGTCTCCAAGCCCGTGGAACCTGTTGTTGATCAGGTCCACGATGCGTCCGTCCCTTTGGACGGTGGGGATAAGTCAACCCCAGAGAAAATGACCGGCTCCCTCTCGATTCCGGGAATCGAGATAGTCAAAAAATCTGACTGGCTAAATGCCAGTCAGTCGGCCAGTGATGCTGATGCTGGTCGTACAAAAAACGAAGGGGAGGCCTCTGTGCCACTCCCTCCCATCAATCTCTCTCCTCCAAGCTTTTTCACTGGTTAGCCTTTCTTCCTTATTCTTGTACATTTAGATTTGTACTTGTAAATTTAAGCTAATTCTTTTTGAACGGCCGTCCGCAGATATCTCAGAGGAGATGCAACTGAGGATGCCCGGCCAGTCACTGACTGGTGCGGACAGGAAGGCCATGCGCGAGATCATGGTTCGCGCGGTCCCCCAAGCGCAGCGTGACAAGCTGCGGGGGATCAATGAGGGCTTCCTCGGCCCCATGCTCAATTGTAGTGCTGAGGTACGTTTTATTTGCCTTATGCTTTTTCTTTCCAACACTTAGCAAATTTTTTCTATATTTGACTAAGTTTCCTCTTTTGTCCGCAGCTCTTCCTCCGCCTGAACGCCTTCCTTGACTGGAAGGACAAAGAGAACGAGCGGTTGAAGCAGGCTTGGCTCGAAATCCGGAAGGCCGAGGATGCTGTAACTGGGACGGCCGCCGTCCAAAGGGTGCACTTCGAGACCCAAATAACTGCGCTGTCCGACAAGGCGGCGCGGCAAACAGAGGACCTTGTCAAACTGGGCAAGGGTCTTGAACAAGAGTCCGTGGCTAGGGAGGCCATGAGGGTAGAAAGGGACGAGGCCGTCCTGGAGAAGGAGAAGTGGAGGTTGGGCTTCGAGGCGTCTGAGGCCTTGAAGAGTGAGCTGAAGTTGGCCCAAGCCAACCTTAAGTCTGCTTTGGACGAAGCGGACGCGCTGAAGGTCGAGGTTGAGACCTTGAAGAAGTCCATTGCGGACTATGAGGAGCAACTTAAAACTCCTCGGCCACCCAGCGCGGAAGAAATCGTCCGCATAGAGCAAAACGCTGAAGACAGACTTAAGGCATACTTCTTCGATGCCTTCGACCTGATGGTGGATGAGGGTGAAGCCGCCTATTATGAGGAACGCTTCAAGAAGCGGCTGAACTACGTCTACCTTAGAGAAGAGGCAAAGAAGGCCGGCCAGCCTCCTCCCGACCTGGTAGTTACTTCTCCCGAGTCCGGAGAGGACGAGGAAGAAGAAGGTGAGGATGAGGAGGCGGACAACAAGGCTGCCCCGGTCGCGGACGCCAAAAGTGCGGAGGAGCCTGCCAAAGATAATATGGCTAAGTAGAGCTCAGGTCCTCCAGCAGCCGTCTGCTCAGCTTTCAAGCTTTCCTTCTTTTTTTCAACTTTACTTAGCTTTTGTTGTAACTTTTCTTTTTTGTTTTTAATTTGAAGCCGCCTGTTAGAGCGGTATTGTAAACATTTCGGCCGCCTTTGCGCGGTCTAATCAATGCAAAATTTGTCCGCCTTTTGAGCGGTTCTTCACCTCAGTTTTATACTTAGCAATTTTATTTTTGCAATTTTTGAATGTTTTTCGTACGTCTCAATAATATGCCTTTTCGTACGTTCCTAGGGGTATGCCCCTTCATTCGGTGTTCGCCTAGTCCATTCTGTAAGTGGTTTGATTAACTTGGTAGTTTTTATGCCTCAAAGGGTATGACGACTAGCAAGTTAATCAAATCATAGTAATGATTGCCCTTGGACTAGGTGAAGCACCGAATCAATTTAATCGGCCGTTCGGCTATCTTTGTACGAGTAGTCCGTTGAATCTATCGCTCGGACGTACCCTAGAAATCCCAAGTATTATCTCAACTTAGAGATTCCTGGCTCGGCCGGGCTAAACGCCTAGGTATGCCCTTGCCCTAATTGTAAAGGACACTTGCTTTCTACACAAGTTCGGAGTACCTTGCCTCAATCGCTCGCCTTGAATGGGGCGGACGCATTGTTCTCTGAATTAAATCAGTTTTTTTTTTTTTTTTTTTTTTTTTTTTTTTTGTGTGTGTGTGTGTGTGTGTGTGTGTGTGTGTGGCCGAATTGCTATATTGGGAGCAAACTTGCTTCCTTTTCACTTCGGCCATTCAGTAAGACTGATAAGCCGTGTTGCTATATTGGAAGCAACTTAGTAAATCATTTCATTCGGCCTTTAATCACAAATCATGACATGCAAATAAATACAAATAAAACAGTAAATAGTTCAACAATGCCTGACTTTTCATTAATTTTGTCAAAAGTACATTGTTGTGGCCGTATGGCTTTAATTACAAGGCTCGGTCAGTAGACCTAGCTGTATACACAGCTTTTTGGCTAAGTACTTAAAGAAGTAAAAACTTAAACATGATATTTCTTCAGATTGTCAGTGTTCCATGTCCGTGGGATCTGACGGCCATCAATTGCCTCAAGGCGATATGTGCCGTCTCGGACTTCTTCCCTGATTCGGTACGGCCCCTCCCAGTTTGGGGTCAACTTGCCGTCCTCATTGGCACGGCCAACAGCTTCCATTTTTCTCAACACTAGATCCCCCATTTTGAGCGGCCGCTTAGATACTCGGCGGTTATATGCCCTTGTCATCCTTAAGCGATAAATTTCATGCCTAAGCGCCGCATTGCCCCTAGCTTTTCGAAGAAAGTCTAGAGCGGTCTTCATGGCCTCCCAATTGGCCGATTCATCATAAAGCATTACCCGCAAAGTGGGCTCGTACATTTCAATTGGGAGTACAGCCTCAGCTCCATAGACCAAAAAGAATGGAGTCTCCCCTGTAGAACTCTTTGTTGTTGTCCGTATGGACCATAGCACATTAACCAACTCGTCTGCCCATAGGCCGCCTGCCTTTTCAAGCTTGCGCTTGATCCCATTTGAAATCAACTTGTTATAGGCCTTAACTTGACCATTGGCTTGTGGTCGGCCGACTGAGGCAAAACAATGAGTTATGCCTTGGTCTCCCAACCATTCCTTGAGTTGGCGCGTCTCAAACTGAGGTCCATTGTCGAACACCATTGACTGAGGTACCCCATACCGAGTGATTATGCTCTTCCAAATGAAGGCTGACACATCCGTCCATTTGATGCCCCGGACGGCCTCAGCTTCAACCCATTTAGTGAAGTAGTCTACTGCCACTAGTACATATCGTCTCTGGCCGGATGCAGGAGTATACGGCCCCAAAATGTCCATGCCCCATTTAGCAAAAGGAAGCGAACTACTGATGGCTGATAGACTATTTGCTGGACGATGAATAAGGGTTGAAAACCTCTGGCACTTGTCACATTTTTTCACCATTTGCATGGCGTCCGAATTCAAGCTCGGCCAGTAATAACCCAAATGTGTCGCTTTTTTAGCTAAGGCTCGTCCTCCAATATGTGAGCCACAATGTCCCTGATGAAGGTCGTCCAACACATCATGCCCTCTTTCAGGAGTTATACACTTAAGGTAAGGCTTCACAAAGGCTTTTTTGAATAACTCCCCATCCTTCATCTCGAACCAGGCCGCTCTCCTCTTCATTAGCCAACTCTCTTTTGGATCGTCCGAAAGTATTCCATCCCTTAAGTAGGAAATAATTCTGTCCATCCAGGTTGAACTTCTATCTATTATCTGAACGGGCTCGGCATCAATGCTCCTTTTCTCCTTTACTTCCCAAAACACTGATCTTGGAGTATCACATGATGCCGAGGAAGCCAATTTGGAGAGCGCTTCCGCTTGATGATTTTCTGAACGAGGAACTTGTTTGAGAGAGAAATGTTCTAGGCCCTCGGCCTCATCCTTTACTAGCTGCATGTACTTCATCATGGCCGGCTCCCTGGCTTCGAAGCCACCATTGACTTGGTGAACTATTAGCCGGGAGTCCGAGCATACTTCAACTATGGTTGCCCCGGCCGCTTTACACATCCTTAGGCCGGCCAACAATGCTTCGTACTCAGCTTCATTGTTTGACGCTTGGAACTGAAATCTCAATGCGTACTCATACTTGTCTCCCTCAAGAGATTCACATATAATACCAGCGCCACACCCGGTTGTTGTTGCACTACCATCCACAAACACTTTCCAGACTTGGCCCCCGGCCGGCTGAAGATCAGGCCGTGTCATTTCAGCCAAAAAATCCGCAAAAGCTTGCTCCTTGATTGCCTTCCTTGGTTCAAACACAAGGTCAAAACCTCTAAGTTCCAAGGCCCACTTGAGCATGCGGCCACTTGCCTCCAATGTTGAGAACGGCTTCTTCAAGGGTTGGTCTGTGTAGACCACAATTGAATGTGCCAAAAAGTATGGCCGCAGCTTCTTTGATGCCATGTACAAGGCCATGCCAAATTTCTCAATTGGGGGGTACTTAAGCTCAGCGTTGTGAAGTACATGGCTGATAAAACACTGGGACCTGATGGCCGTCCCTCTCAGCAAGAAGGACGGCACTTAGAGAATGTTCAGAGATGGCAAGATAGATATATAGCTTCTCATTCCTGAGCGGACTGACGAGGCGAGGCAATGTATGCAAGTGACTTTTCAACTGTACGAATGCTTCCTCGGCCTTCTCTGTCCACTCGAACATGGCTTTCTTCTTGATAGTTTGAAAAAAGTAACGGCACTTATCCCCTGACCTTGACAAAAATCTTCCAAGGGCTGCTAAACAGCCGGTCAGTTTTTGAACCTCCTTAATTGTTCTAGGAGACTTCATGTCAAGGACGGCTTGAATTTTTTCAGGGTTGGCCTCAATTCCACGTTGATCAATAAAAAATCCGAGAAACTTGCCGGACTCAACACCAAATACACACTTCTTTGGATTTAACATCATCTTATGCCGCATGAGTTCGGTGAACGTTTCTCGTAGATCCTTGAGATGGTCGGCCGGCTCTTTCGACTTAACAATCATGTCATCAATGTACGCCTCCATGTTCCAGCCGAGCTGGTCTCTAAAGACTGTGTTAACAAGCCTTTGAAATGTAGCAGGGGCATTCTTGAGGCCGAATGGCATAACTTTGTAACAGTACAACCCCTGCTCGGTCACAAACGCTGTCTTTTCTTGATCTTCTTCCCACAAAGGGATTTGATGGAATCCGGAGTATGCGTCCATAAAACTCATTAGGGCGTGTCCGGCCGTAGAGTCAACCAAACGGTCAATCTTAGGCAAGGGGAAGCTATCCTTAGGACACGCCTTGTTCAAGTCCGTGTAATCCACGCACATCCTCCAAGTCCCATTCGGCTTTTTCACAAGAACTACATTGGCCACCCAATCTGGGCAGAAACATTGCCGAATGAAACCGGCGTCCAGCAGCTTTTTCACCTCTGCTGCGGCCGCCTGATTCCTCTCTTCTCCGTGATTCCTCTTCTTCTGACGGACAGGCTTTATCAAAGGGTTCACGGCCAACTTGTGCACGGCCAGGTTAGGGCTTATTCCTGGCATTTCACCAACTTCAAATGCAAACACATCTTTGAATTCTCTTAACAGCTAAACTAACTCATCCCCAAGCAATCCCAAGGCTATAGTGCCAACACTAACTGTCCGTTCTGGGTGGTTGGAGTCAAGCACTACATCCTGGTGGCTGCCGGCCGGCTGGGGCCTCAACTCATCTGGCCGGCCGACAGTCAATAATTGCTAGGCTTCTTATGCCCTGGCCGCCTTACGCTTCTGGCCGACCTGGTATGGTGGGAGTGAGGTTCCTTCTTCCTTAGGCTCGAACAATTTTGGGCCGCGCGCTGTTGGCTTCACGGCCAGCTGATTACATTCCTTAGCCATTTTCTGACTTCCTTAAATTGTTCCAATTTTTCCGTCCGACCTTTCAAACTTCAACAACATTAAATGGGGAACTATGACCGCCTTGGCTGCATTCAGAGTGGGGCGGCCAAGGATGACATTGTACCCGGTCAATTCTTTGACAACAAGGAAGCGGACGACCATGTCTCTTCCCTCTCCCTTTTGCCCGAAACAGATTGGAAGATCGATCCGTCCAACCGGATGAATGATATTCCCCCCAAATCGTACCAAGGGGTGAGTGATATCCTGGAGAGCATCTTCTGGGAAACTTAAATTCCTTAAGGCAGACAGGCTGATGATATCGGCCGAACTTCCCGTATCAATCAATATCCGTCCCACCTTCAAATTTGCTATCTTCATGACAAAAACCATGGGATCATTGTGCAAAGCCCTGACCTCTCCACGGTCAGCCTCACTTATGATCACTTTAGAAAATGGCTCGGCCTTAACGGCGTCCGTTTGCATCACATTTGACAGATTTCGAGCGTCCTGCTTGATTCCTTTCATGGTAGGGCCGCCTGAAGCAAAGCCTCCTGATATCACGGCCACAAAACCTGAATCAGTGCTATTCCCATCATCTTCCTTGTCATTTTTCTTATCACTTTGTTGCTTTTTCTCGGACGTGTTGTCTGTCCGTTTGAAGGTGAATTTGGACTTGGTCACATAGGGTTTCAGCAGACCCTTGTCGGCCAACTTATCCAATAGCCTCTTCAGATTGATACACTCGTTCGTGTCATGACCTACATCCTTGTGGTAATGACAATACTTGTTCTTGTTTCTGTACTGGGCCGAGCCTCTCAAGGGCTGAGGCTTCTCAAACTCAAACTTATCTTTTATCTCCATAAAAATGGAGTAGCCATCCTTGTTGAACTCATACTGAGGCTCGTACGTCTTGCTTTTCTTTGACTTGGGTTGCTTGTCATCAGCCACCCAGATTTCTTTTCTTTTGTTTCCTTCTCTCTTTCGGCCGGCCGAGTCTTGCTGAGAAGATTGCTTCTTCTCAGCCCCCTTGGCCAGCTGTTCTGATTTGGTGAGCGAACAAAAGTCCGCGGCCTCAATATAGGCTTCGGCTTCCCGCAATACGCCTGCGTATGACCGAATCTTTTTCCTTACCAGATCGAACTTAAAACCATTATGCCTTATTCCCCGGAGAAATTCTTAGTATGCCATTTCATCCGGAAGATTATGAATTTGGGCTTTGTCTTGGTTAAATCTTTGGACGTACGAGCGTAGTCCTTCATTCTTTCCTTGGACAATTGTCGCCAAGTTGAGACTTGTCTTTCTTGGTGGGATGTTGTATGAGAAGTTTCCCACAAACAACAAACTGAGGGTAGTAAAACAATTTATGCATCCGGCTGGAAGGCTGTTAAACCAATCCTAGGCCACCCCTTTGAGAGTGGCCGGGAAGCATCTGCACCATCTAGCATCATCTACACTTTGCAAGTACATCAAGTTCCTGTACGAGGTAATATGCTCCTCTGGGTTGCCCGTACCATCATAGGCACCCACTAGTACACTCTTCACCTTTTCTGGTTGAGGGGATGCCAGTATGTCTTGCGAAAACGGAGGCGGCTTGTCTCCCAAATTCAACAAACGCATTTGCCAATCAATGGGCTAAGGCTGAGCGGACGTTCCAGCCAGGTAGGGAGCCTGGCCGAACATCTGGCCATACGGTCCATATTGCCCAAAGACTTGGGGAGTTGGCTGTATCAACCCATTGAGTACTTGAGGGGGCTGATATTGTGATGGCTGAACTGAAACGGGGGTAATAGTATGAGCAGCTTGACTTCTGCTGGAAACGGCCGTGTTGGTGTATTGAGAGAAAGATTGGTTGGAGACTTCATCCGGCATGGTTGGGGTAGAGGCCGTGTTAGAGTATGCGGCCCTCTCCCTATGCTTGTGCCGAATGTAATCCCTTGCGTCCTTGAAACGCTGTGACGGCTTAGTCTCAACTCTTTTCGGGTGTCTGCCCCTCCCCCCAGCCGACTGTGTTTTCGTCAACAGACTAGAAGTTGGTCAGTGGGACTCGGGGAGACCTTCCGTGCGGACGACGGAATGGGGTGTTACCAGCATCAGTAGCATTTTGTTGTTGGCTTTCTTGGAAGTACCTCCTCCCCCCTTTTGCTGGGTAGCGGCCAACTCTTTGCGGAGCTTAGTCAGCTCGGCCATTAGGGTAGCTGGGGTAACAGGAGGTTGTTCGGCCTCTTCAAATGAGGCAGTCAAAGGATTGCTTGAATGTATGGTAGTACGTATGTCTTCGACATATCCGTCCTCACCTGGACGAGGACCAGTATTAGGTGTCTGACCATCTATTGCCATAACGGACGAGTATCCCCACAGACGGCGCCAAATGTTTCGGGGTTTTTTGTGATCTCCTCGGATACTGGTCACGCGCTGCTGACAATGAGAATCAGACACCTGCAAAACAACGAATATTCCGGTGATCGGAATATTCGCCTCCGACGATCAAGTTAGTGATCGGAAACCGGAAAAGCTAGAGAGAGAAAGTAGAGAGAAGTTGGAGCTTTTTGTGCTCTATATTTATGTTATGTCCCAATCCACCCCTCCCATCATAAATGATTGGGGTATTTATAGGGGTGGGAACATGTGCCCCTCTAGGGTTTATACCCTAGAATTTCGTGACGTGATTGGCTGCGCAATCAGAGGTCGCCACGTGTCATGGGGGGCGCCGTTTTAACGCTTTCAAGGGTTTCTCGGGATTTGGGTCTGATGTAATCAGGGCCTTTTTCTCTTTCTGATGTTGTATTTGGGTATCTAAAGATAGCTGACATATGTCATCCTGTCAAGTGGACACGTGTCACATTCTCATAGGGCCACGTGTCGCCTTCTTATTGGGCCACGTGTCACTATGAGATTGGGACACATACCTGGGGTATTTTTACCCTAAACACTATTTGTGAGAATTTATAAAAAAAAAAATGTTACCATTGAGAATGTGCAATTATATATTGCTACCATTGAGAATTTCCCTTTTTTTTCATTTAGTTGAGTCACTCATGCCTCAACTTAGTTGAGGATGAGCATTTCTCATAGGCATAGGTGTCTAATTGGTGTCATTTTTTCTACTAGTCATTTGTGCACCCATTTTAAAAGTTGATGCTATTATAGCTACCAGTCAAAGGTGGTGTTATTCACTACACTCACACTATAGTAATATAGTTGGTGTTGTTGAGAACAATTTTTTGCCAAAATATAATGTAACCAATATTTTTTTAATAAACAAACTTAGTAGATAATTAAATCGTTTCTCTTTAAGGTTTCTTCCTTGGAACAGTTTTATAACCTCTATCGCTAGTGGTTTTTTTTTTTAAGTGAAAGTTTTATTCAATCTTCTCTCCTTCATTCATCTCTTTTCTTCTTGGTCTCAAGTGTGAATCTTTTTAAGGGGTTTAATAGTGTTTTTACTAGTGGTAAATCCCAAATACTTTTTATTGTTTTCGATCATTAGATCCCATCTTTGGAGATGGTGTTTTTTCAATTGTGTTTAGGGTCTGTTCACATTTACAGAACTGAGCTGAACTGAACAGAACTTATTAGAGCTGAATTGAAATTGAACTAAACTGATTGGAGTTGAATTGAACTAAATTGAATAGAGCTGACATGAATATTTTATGAGAGAAGGAAATTAAATTAGGAGTTGAACTGAACTGAACTGATTGGAGCTGAGCTGAACTGAACTGATTGGAGCTAAATTGAACTGAACTGAAATTAAGCTGAACTGAACATGCCCTTAATTTCTTTGTTTGTTTGTTTGTCCGACAACGATCTAAACTAGAGATTTTATAATCATTGTAAGAATTAAAACGGCCGCATAAGTATATTCACCTAAATAACTATGCTTCACTAGATTTCAAGCTGAATCATTGCAAACTCACGTATTGTATTGCTTTAGATGATTTTTTTTTTATTAAGATGAATGTTTGTCAAATCTTCGATGTAGTTAATTCTAAGGTGTTATGTGCTCCCTCTGTGTTATAGTTTGATCAAACACGCATGCCGAGACACGACTTTGACCATTAGCTTATCTAAATATATGTTAATAAAATTATAGAAAAATTGATATTATAAAAGTGTACATTATAATGAATCCAACAATGTAACATACAATAACATTTGTTTTTTTTTATTTATTAGTAAATTAATCAAGTCAAAACCATTATGTGAATAGTGAAAAAAGTCAAAATGTAACACTTATTAAAACACAGAGGGAGTACTTGTGTTGGTTTTTTTTAAAAAAAAATATTAGGAATTGTTTATAAATGTCATTTGACTATCTTTCACATGAAATCATTTTCTTATTGTCTTCCCTACCTTTTAAAAAGCATGAGAAAACATTTATGAAAAGTGTGAAGACAATTTTATCTTTAAAAATGTTTGATTACCTATATGCCCCTATTAATATGATGTTAATTGCCTCTAAGCTTTTTTCTGGTGTGATTTAATGATTTAACTCTTATTAATAGTGTTTGGTCAATTATACCCTCTAAAATATTTATTTACCATAAACGTTTATTGTCTTTTTAAAAACTTTAAAGAATAGTGTATGGACCTTTAATTTACGCCCTTCAAAATATTTGTTTATACATTTTTCCTCATTATGTTACCAAGAACTTAAACACTTCCGAAATAGCGAATTATGACGCGTGCGTTAACCAACCTAGTAAAAATAAAAATAAAAAATAAACATGATAAAGGTGATAATAGTACTACCCTTTGGATTGGCTGGATAGTTCTTAGGTTTTTGCATTTTGAATTGGAGATTTGCGTTCTAGAAGAGATTTGAAGTGTTGTATACCAGTGAAAAATGAAATGGATCATATGAAGTACATTGTATACTACGAGTATGTATCTATAGTATGACATCTACTTCCTCCGTTTCTATTTAGTTGACGCGTTTGATTTACGCACAGATATTAAGGAGAGGAGAGAGAGTGAGAGAGAATGAAAAAGTAAGTGGAGTAGCTTGTAAATGCAAGGTAAAAGTTTTACCCCAAAAGGAAACGTGTCAACTTCCTAAAAAGAAATGCGTGTCAACTAAAAAGAAACGGAGGTAGTATCTCTTTAAATTAGAATAACAAACACATACTGTACCAATAGATCATAAAGTATTATGTTAAGGTTCCATGGGTCCATGCTCTTTCAATGAAGAAATTTTATAACCATGATTATTTTCTTCTTCCAAATTGTTGGGCTATCATTTTTAATTCTGTCTGGAGGGAACTCATATCATACAAGCCCATCTAACAAACTACAGTATTTTCGTAAAAAGTTGCTACAAAATTGCCAAGTACAAGCTACAATGTAAACATTTACATCCGTAATATAGCCCAAAGGAATGATCAAGGCTGTATTACGAAAATGACAACCAATATTCGGACAGCTCAATGAAGCACATAAAGTTGCAGAGCCAAGATCACAAAATTTTCTTCTAGTAAGCTCAAGAGCTTGAAATTTTCTCCACGTTAACTACAGAACCATCTGCTGTCAAAAAAAAAACTACACAATCATCCATGTCAAATGGCGATAGCCAGCCCACTTAGCAGCAACACGAATTCCAATGGCTAATGCGACACCCAACAAAGGAAATGGAACTTTTCCCCTGGAGGAAGTAACTTCAGCTACTTCATTTCCTTCTGCAAGGTTTTTAGAATGGTGATGAATAGCCAATGCTGTAAAGGATATTATCGCTAAAACTCTAACCCATGGCTCACCAACAGAGGCCAATACAGTTGCTACAGGTAATGCAGAAGAAACATTATCCCTGTTTTTAAATAATCGGGAGAAGCTGAAGAGACCAGCAAGCATCAACCAGAAGACTGGTTCAATGATGAAACCTCTCACTGCTCCATAACCAATAATCCCAGCTGCAGTAAGAAGGTAGGGTTGGCACTTTACTGAGTTTGGAGAAGCTACTTCTCCAATTGCAAGTACAATAGAAGCAAGCATAATGATAGAGGTTAATTCTGGTATTGGAGCAGATGTCACTATGCTGGAGTAAAAGGAACGTACTGCATGAACTGCAGTCTCAAATAAGAGAATTGTGTAGGAGATTGGGTCACCTATGAAATGGAATATGAGAGCCAAGACAAGTTTTGATAGGTATCCAATTAAATGGAAAATATTCGCTACGAGCTTTTTCCAATTGGAAAGTTCCCACAAGACTGATCTCCAAGCATAGATGAGAAATGCTAGCGCTGCATGTATCATAAGCAAAGTCAGAAAAAGCAAGGTCAATTAGTTGCACTAACATGGAAAGATCCCTCAGTAGTTTAGTAAATAGAATGTATTTCCTCATAATAAAACTCAATAAGGCCAGTACAGAAGAGGCAGGCTTCAAGGGCAAGAAACAGTTCGTTCTAATAGTATGCATACTTGCAAGTTACTGCGTACAACATATCATCAACCAGTTAAATGCTGGGCATGGACACAAGTTGAGCAGCACCATAGAGTTCAATACAGCAAAACTGATTCAGGTATGGGACAATAAAGGTCTTTCTATTATCTTTTATGCCCATAGTAGCAGCCATGATACCCTCACTCACGTCTTTCAATCTTAATCCCCTGGAAAACTGGCTATACAATTAATCCAAAAAAAGGATTTTTTCACATTTGCTACCACCTAAAACGCCCAGCTTGAGATTTGCTACCGTTTTAAAAAATTTTTTTACTTTGCCACCACCTAAATTAGAGTTTGTTAGATATCACTACCACTTAACGGAATCCGTTAGGATTTCCGTTAAGTTTCTTAAAAAAAAAAAAAAAAGAAAAGAAAAAAAACCCAGCCACCCCACTGCCACCGACCCCCATCCCCTTAACTGCCAGTCTGCCACCCTCCCCCCTGCCGGCGGGCCGGCGCCAAAATACTCGGCCGGCGGCGACCTCACCCCCTCCCTTTACCCCACCCACTAAGCCAACCCCCCTCCCTATCCCTCACCCACGCCACCACCCACGAAGCCAACCCCATCACCCACGAAGCCGTCCCCCACCGAAATCCGCCCCCTCCCCTTTACCCCACCGGAATCGAACCCTAAACCCGAAGCCACCCCTAACCCTAAACCTTAAGCCACCCAAATGAATTGAGGGTTTTGTGAATTAAGGGTTTGTGAATTTGGTGGTTTAGGGTTTGTGAATTGGGGGTTTGCGAATTTGGTGGCTGTGGTTGTGTTGCAAAATGGTGCGAATTGAGGAGGCCAGGACTGCGAAATTGGTGGCGGAGCTGGTGTTGGGGTGGGTGCGAATTGGTGGTTGCTGGAGGTAACGGGGAGAGGGCTGAATTTGGTGGTGGTTGGCTTCGGAGGGTGGGGGAAAGGGAGTGGGGGTGGGCTTCGTGGTGGGGGAAAGGGAGGGGGGGTTAGCTTCGTGGGTGGGGGAAAGGGAGGGGGTGGGGTCGCCGGCGTCGACCGTTGTTTTGGGCAGCGGCTGCAGGCGGAGGGGGAGGGGGAGGGGTGGCAGTTGAAGGGAGGGGGTGGTAGTTGGGTGGCTGGACGGGGCTGACGGAAATGGTGACGGTGTAAGGCATGGGGTAGTGATATCTAACAAATTCTAATTTAGGTGGTAGCAAAGTAAAAAAAAATTTTAAAACGGTAGCAAATCTGAAGCTAGGCATTTTAGGTGGTAGCAAATGTGAAAAAATCCCCAAAAAAATTATCTACAAAATCAAGACGGCAACATCAGACGCATATAGGTGACCAGAAAATGCAGCACCTACAAAATTAGAGCCTTAGAGGTTCAAATAAAGTACAAATAGTTATTCCTCTTCATCAGAATGAAGTACTCATTCTAGAAGATCTCATGCTTCTAAATTTATCATGTACAATCCAAATACTTTGAGGCTCACAGTACTCTTCAATATCAATATTCCTTAGTGCATTACAAATCAAACACCCACAATCTACTTTAGGCATCTTTGTATGTCCCATGTAACACACACACACACACTCAGCTCTAAGAAAATCTGATTTGAATAACCTAGCTAGTGTTTGTAAACAGCACCAAAAAGTTAAGAATTTAAAGTCATTGCAAGACTGTAACTTAACTCTCTTGTATAGAATCTGTTAGTAAGGGTTGAAAGGTACATAAAAGTGATTTGTCCTTGAACAAAGGAAAAGCAATCAGTAGAAAGTTAAAATCAACAGGAGAGATGATAGAAAAATTACTTATTCAGGGTCCTCACCACCCCCCCTCCCCCCCAAAAATAATAGAAAAAAATGAGGGGTCATGATATCGTGATGAAAAACAACCCCAACATTCCCTCCAACCTCTATTATTTTCATTTTCTTGGCCTACTATAATTTGTTTAGAAGAGGCAGGCAAGGAGGTGAGGAGCACATAAAGAAAGGCTAAACAGGGACGACTCCTTAACTTTGAAGCTTACAAGCAAACTTCTCTTAAACACCTCCAACCATTTTTTTATTTTATTTAGGAGGAGACAGGAGGGAAGAGGGTTGTTTTGGAAGGCAGTTTGGTTACAAACTTAAATCAAGTCCCAAATATCCTAATTCTATTTCAATACACAAGAGAATTGAAAGAAGACTTCAAAACAACAGAGAGGGAAAGAGGTCAGGAGGGGGGGGGGGTGTTCTTCCTTCCTCCACACTCCTTATCGTCTTTTCATTTTTAATGCTGCAATCACCCTAAAGAAGGACTAGCAAGCAACATTCATAGAATGTTATTTTTACAGTATTTCTTTTCATTACCCTTCCCTAAAACACTCCCTAGAGTTAGTAACGACAAACGAACACTAATGAAGCTTTAAGTAGAAACACACACACTTACAACCGGAGAAACAATACCATGAACACCATCAACTGTCATGAAACTCCCCTTGCAAAATTCATATAAACTCATTGCCATTACCATCAATCAAAACCACTTACCAAACTTGTCGTAAGAGTATGCATACAGAAATCCGATATCAAACAGCTATCGATTAACCATTTCATACAATCTCATTGCCATAACCACCAATCAAAATGTCTACCAAACAAGCCATAAGGGTATGCTATGCATACATAAATTGGATATTAGCGAGCTATCTATCTAAAACCAGCACTAACCCATTTTACTGAATTTCTTCATGTTCCATTTTTAACAGCCCTGTTACTAACTAACACATCTTCCACTTAACTTCTATCAATCAATTTCAATTTCAATTTCCCCAAATTTGTAAGCAAACTCAAAATCAAAATATCAACAAACAAGAAATGGAAAGAAAAAAAAAAAAACTCAATTATATTAACCCATTTTACTGAATTTCCTCTTGACCCATTTTTAAATTTAACAGCCCTGTTTCTAACACATTTTCCACTTTAATTTTTATCACTCAATTTCAATTTGAATTTCTCCAAACTCAAAATCAAAATATCAACAAACAAGAAATGAAGATAAATTCCCAATAACATTCATTCTTAAAAGGGAAGACAAAATTTACAAAAACAGATAAAAAAACATGAAATCAAAAGAAAAGGAGGAAAAAAGATACCTACAAACCAAGGCCAACGAAGAGGAGGAGAAGGAACTTCCTTAGTCAAGTACCTAAATCTATCAGGCATAGTGCTTTTTCCCCTCAATTCTTCCAATTCTTCATCCTCAATTTCTTGCTCACTTCTCTTTCTCTCTCCTCCACCATTCTCAGCTCGAACGCAAAATCCCAATTTAGCCCCAGAAATGTGAAGCCCAAATCGTTGGGTGAACGAAGAATCTGGTGTAGAGGAGTTGAATTGAAGGGTTTGATTAGTGTTGCTGCTGCTCCCATGGCGGAAAAATGTGGCACGGGCCGTGAGTTTGGGAGTTGGGTGACGGTAGTTTCGCCAAGAAAGCGGTGAGCAGGTGCTAGAAATTGATATTGACATGGTTGAGAGGCTGATGCTCAAAAATGGTTCACCATATTTGAGTTGTTTTTAGAATGCATAGGTTTATCACCCAGATGAAAACATGACATTTTTATAAATAAAAAAATTATTGATTTTATTTAAAATAATATCATGTGATAAAATAAATTGTTTTGTTATAAAATATGTTAATTATGGATGGTCATTATAACTTATAAGTAGTTGTAACTATCTCTTTTATAACTATCTTAAATATGGTTGTAATAGCATCCTTGTAATCTTCTTTTGTCATTAGTTCACATTAACCCTTTCATGGACTCTTATTTGTCCATATAGGTTACAATGTTCTATCATGTATCTATATAGGTGACTCATGAAATGGATGAACGAAACTATTACATTGATCACTCTGTAAGTATACTAGCCAAGAAAAAAGTCATAGTTATTCATTTTATAACATTAATTAACACGTATCAAATATTGATGCTAGGAATTATATTGTCCGTATGTATGCTAGCAAATGTTTTATATTAACACCCATAGGAATTGTTTTCTGACATGTATCATATGATGCTAGGAATTGGAGTTAAGTGCACACTAGGGTACTCAACTTTAGTAAAAGTTGCAGTTAGAGTACCCTAGTTACAAAAGTTACAAAGAGGGTACTAAAAAGTAACACCGTTAAAGTTCCGTCACTTTTCTTCATTTGGCCCAATATATACAACTCCCAAGTTAAGTCATGAAGGTCGTCAAAAAAAAAAAAAAAAAAAGTTAAGTCATGAAGGATACAGTGATATACTTTGTTGCCGCCTTTTCATTTTTCCTTTCAACGAACTCCCTAATTAATCTTTTTCCTTCAGTCACTTTTCTTCAATCACACATTTACACCATTTTCACCGTTTATTTTTTATTTTTCACTCCATTATCATGATTGAAGAGAATAATCCATGGCTTGGACCACACTTGTCTCCGCCAAATATATGCATAATGTAATTTTCACTTTTTTACTTCTTTTTTGTAATTCGTGTAATTTCATTTGTTTAATACTTGTTGTTGATAAAATATAGTTATAATTATGTTTAATTAGGGTTGTGATTATGTGGCTAGTAATTTTTTATTTTGGGGTTTAGGGTTTTAATCTGTTTTAATTTTCTTCGCATTTCAATTTTTTTGGTACGAGTTTTTGTTTAAAGTATGAATTAACAATTCTAATTGAACAATATAATTCAACAGTATATGTGCTTGAATATTGATAAAATTTCAATTTTTTTAAATTTGAAGTTGATGTTATGAATAAATTTTAATAAATGAAATGATTTTTTTTTTTTCTAATTATCACTCTTATTTGTTTTTTTGTATGTTGTTACAGATTTTTCAATTTAATCCTTGTTTGATAGTGCACCATGGTGGATTTTGGTCAGTTTACACTTGACAGTGGACTAGTGTATAATGGTGGGAAAGTTGATGTATTTGAGGACATCCCTAATGGTGTTTTTGTTTAAAGTATGAAGACCTTTTGATTTAATTTTTTTTTTTTTAAACTTTGGACAAAACTGTTTTTTTTTTCTTCATTTTTGTGTGAAGAATGCTACCTAGAGATGTTGGTGTTGATAAGGATTAATTTTTTTGACGGTTGGGAAGTGATGAAAAGTTGGTTTTGCAACTATGGCAGCTAATTTGATTTTTTTTTTTTTTAGATTTAGTTAACAACATACTTAACAGAATGTGTTTAGAGTATCCTAACTGCAACTTTTGCAACTAGGGTACCTAAACTGCAACAATCATGAAAGTTTAGTACTCATATATGACTGCACTTAACTCCTAGGAATTGTTTTATATCATGATGTCATTGTCTTTGATAAAGTTTATGATTATTAGCTCTATACTTCTTATATGTCAGTAGTATATAGTGTTTACTCTTGTTATACCGCATAGAAATTGACAACTATTTTCATGACTTTGGGTGTTTTAAGCATTTAATTTTCGTATCATGATTACTTTTCTAATAATTCGGATCATATTATTTTAGTTTGATAACTATTTTGCTTAGACTACTAAAATGTCTCGTAAATATGTTAAGAATTGTATAACTCATGATAGCCCCTTCATATGTGATTAAATCATTAACAGTATTATTATTGTTTTTATATAGTATATTTTTATTGTATGCTATTTAATCTTGTCTTGTTATTTTGTATAGTGAAAATGTCGAACTTGCCAAGCTTGAATTTGTGGCCCTTGATATTACCGGAAAGAATTATTTATCATGGGTGTTAGATGCTGAAATACACCTAGACGCTAAAGGGCTTGGTGAAACAATTAAGGAGGGTAATAAAACAACACCCCAAGATAAGGCAAAGGCCATGATATTCCTTCGCCATCACCTCCATGAAGGACTTAAAAAATGAATATTTAACTGTGAAAGACCCACAAATCCTTTGGAGTAGAGCTCGTTATGAATGGTTGAATTTGTGATTGCAAGATTTTAAATCTGTTAGTGAATATAACTCAGCTATGTTTAAAATAACTTCTCAATTGAAATTATGTGGAGAAAATATTACTGATGCAGAAATGCTTGAAAAGACATACTCCACTTTCCATGCTAATAATATTGTCTTGCAGACACAATATAGAGAAAAAGGTTTATTTATTTTATCATCATTATTTTTATGCTTAATATTGTGACATGTATTTTATTTCGTGAAGAATATGGATATTACTCAAGTTCAGTTTGCTATGAATGGTGAAGAATTATGTCTTGGTGATAGTGCAACTGCTCATACAATACTTAGAAATAAAAAATATTTCTCTAAATTGATGATGAAAAGGATTAATGTGAGTACCATATTGGGTAGTACAAATATCATTGAGGGATCCTGAAGAGCCACTATAAAATTACCTTGGGGAACTGAAATTTAAATAATTGATGCTTTATACTCCCCATTGTCTCAAAGAAATTTATTAAGTTTTAAGGATATTCGCAACAATGGGTATCATATTGAGACAATCATTGAAGAAAATAACGAATTCCTTCAAATCACAAATATAACTCAAGGCCATGTTTTGGAGAAACTCCCTACATTCTCCAGTGGTTTGTACTGTACAAAAAATCAATACTATTGAAACTCATGCTATAGTAACCCAGAAGTTTACTGATAATTTTGTTGTTTGGCATGACCGGTTAGGCCATTTCGGTTCAATAATGATGCAAAAAATAATTACAAATTCATGTGGACATTCTTTGAAGAGCCAACAGATTCTTCATAATGATGTTTGGAAATTTTGCGAAGAACTACCATTTAAATGATGAATTTTGGAAACAACTACCATTTAAATTTTTTTTTTGAAACAACTACCACAAAAACAAAAAAAAGTTGGAGTAGCACTACCTTGAAAACTATTCCGACTAGAATCTCTGGCATTGGGCCCCACGAATTACACTTTCCCTCCTAAAATCCCACCTGAATTGACACATGTACTCTAGATTGGATAATAAAAGATTAATTGCCCCCAAAACCCTCAATTTTAGAAATCCCCAATTTCAATTTATTCTCCAAGAACCCTAATTTGAAGATTCAATTGAGAAATTATGTCAATTAAAATGGGTAATGAGACATACATTACCTTGACTTGAGTTCGCCTACCAATTTACCTTCATCTCTTGCTTGGAATTGAAAGCAATCAAGATATTAGGGTTTTAAATTTTTTAAACAAAGGCAAAAGGGGGCAAACGAAGTTTATCAGTTCAATATAGAGGAGGTAGAAAGAATTTTAGGAGGAAAAGTGTAATTCGTGGGGCCCACTGCTGGAGATTCTCGCCGGAATAATTGTCAAGTTAGTGCTACTCAAACTTTTTTATATTTTTGTGGTAGTTGTTTCAAATTTTTTTTTAAATGGTAGTTGTTTCCAAAAACCGTCATTCAAATGGTAGTTCTTTGCAAAATTACCATAATTTTTCATGTGATGCTTGCTCAGAAGGCAAGTTAATAATTTGCCCATCACGAGCTAAAATTAATTTTGAATCAATTAGTTTTCTGGAACGTATACAAGGAGATATTTATGGGCCCATACATCCCCCATGTGGACCATTTAGATATTTTATGGTTTTAATTGATGCATCAACTAGATGGTCACATGTGTCTTTGTTATCAACTCGTAACCTGGTGTTTGCGAGATTACTAGCCCAATTGATTAAGTTACGGGCACATTTTCCGGATACTCCCATTAAGACTATTCGGCTTGATAATGCTGGTGACTCTACATCTCAAGCTTTCAATGATTATTGCATGTCCATTGGGATAAATGTTGAACATCCTGTAGCTCATGTTCATACCCAAAACGGTCTGGCAGAGTCATTAATTAAACGTATTTAGTTAATTGCTAGACCATTGCTTATGAAATCCAATCTCCCAATTTCTACTTGGGGACATGCTATATAACATGCACCAGCACTAATTCGCATTAGGCTAACTAGTTATCACAAGTTCTCCCCATTACAATTGGTTTATGGTCAGGAACCAAATATTTCCCATCTAAGAATTTTTGGATGTGCGGTTTATGTCCCAATAGCTCCACCACAACGCTCTAAGATGGGTCCTCAAAGGAGGTTGGGAATATATGTTGGGTTTGAATCCCCGTCAATAATTAAATATCTTGAGCCTACGCAACGGGGGATTTATTTACGGCTCGTTTTGCATATTGTCATTTTAACGAGTCATTTTTCCCAACATTAGGGGGAGAAAAGAGAGAGCTGGAAAAGGAAATTAAATGGATTGAATTATCATTATCCTATCTTGATCCTCGAACTAAACAATGTGAACTGGAAGTTCAAAAGATAATTCATTTACGAAGTTTAGCAAATAATCAATTGCCAGACTCATTTGCTGACCTAAAAAGAGTGACCAAGTCACATATTCTAGCTGTAAATGCTCCATTTAAAATAAATGTCCCGGAAGGACAGACTAAATTTGCTAATGAGTCTAAACCACGTCAAAAACGTGGAAGACCAATGGTTCCAAAGATAAGAATCCTTGGAAAAGAAAAGGAGCATTGATTGATGATGGTCAAATTGAAGAAACAATTTCCGAAGGATCTCCAGAAGAGAATTTAGACATGATACAAGAAGAAATTCAGGTACCTGATAATGAAGAAATTTCAACAAATTATATCATGTCTGTAATTACATGGAACCGAAATCTAATTGACGTCGATGATGTTTTTGCATGCAATGTAGCACTAAATGTTATGGATAATAATGAGGATCATGAACCAAAATCCATTGAAGAATGTAGACAAAGAAATGATTTGCCAAAATGAAAAAAAGCAATTGAAGCATAATTAAAATCTCTTGGAAAAAGAGAAGTATTCGAACCTGTAGTTCGTACACTTGAAGGTGCAAAGCCAGTGGGATATAAATGGGTCTTTGTGTGAAAGAGAAATGAAAAGGGTGAAGTTGTAAGATATAAGGCACGATTTGTTGCACAGGGATTCTCACAAAGACCTGGTATTGATTATGAGGAGACATATTCTCCTGTGGTGGATGCAACTACTTTTAGATTTTTAATTAGTCTGGCAATAAGAGAAGGACTTGACTTACGTTTGATGGATGTAGTCACAACTTATTTATATGGCCCACTGGATAATGACATTTACACGAAGCTCCCAGAAGCAGCAGAATCTAGTTCTCGAGAACATTTCTGTATTAAATTGAACAAATCTCTTTATGGATTGAAACAATCTGGGCGTATGTGGTATAACCGTCTAAGTGAGTATTTGTTAAAAGAAGGTTATAAGAATGATCCTATCAGCCCATGTATTTTTATAAAGAAATTTGGATCGAGATTTGTTATAATTGCAGTGTATGTTGATGATTTTAATATCAGTGGAACTCTTGAAGAGATTTCAGTGACTGTCAATTATTTAAAGAAAGAGTTCAAAATGAAAGATCTTGGAAAGACAAAATTCTGCTTGGGGTTACAAATAGAGCACCTAGAGAATGGAATCCTTGTACATCAATCAACATACATAGAAAAAGGTTCTTAAAAGATTTTCTATGGATACAACACATCCATTGAGAAGCCCTATGGTTGTAAGATCACTTGACGTAGAGAAAGATCCATTCCGACCTCGGGAAAATGATGAAAAATTCTTGGTCCTGAAGTACCATATCTTAGTGCAATTGGAGCACTAATGTACCTTGCAAGTCATACACGACCCGACATATCATTTTCAGTTAATTTATTAGCAAGGTTTAGTTCATATCCAACCTAAAGGCATTGGAATGGGATTAACATTTACTTCGTTACCTTCAAGGTACGAAGGATATAGGTTTATTTTTCCCAAAGTTGTCCAAAGAAAATTTGATTTGTTTTGCAGATTCAGGTTATTTATCTTATATAATCCTCATAATGGTCAATCGCAAACTAGATATGTATTCACACATGGTGGTACTGCCATTTCTTGGCGTTCCATGAAACAAACCATTGCAGCTACTTCTTCCAATCATTCTGAGATTTTAGCAATTCACGAGGCTAGCCGTGAATGTGTATGGTTAAGGTCGGTAATTCAACATATAAAATTAGTTTGTGGTTTATCATCTGGGAAAGAGGCACCGACAACTCTATATGAGGATAATGCAGCTTGTATTGCTCAGCTTAAGGAAGGATACATCAAAGGCGACTGAACAAAGCACATCTTACCCAAATTTTTCTTCACTCATGATCTTCAGAAGAATGGAGATATAAAATATGTTAATTATGGATGGTCATTATAGCTTGTAACTATCTCTTTTATGACTATCTTAAGTAGGGTTGTAATAACATCCTTGTAATCCTCCTTTGTCATTAGTTCACATTAACCCTCTCATGAATGGACTCTTCATTGTCCATATAGGCTACAATGTTCTATCATGTATCTATATAGGTGACTCATGTAATGGATGAAGATAGACAACACAATTGCATATCTATATCTCTCTCTTTCTCTCTCTCTCTCTTGTATTCTGCCTTTCCCCTTATTTTATAATGTGTTTTGTATTTTCTAACAATTTTTGGGCTTCAATATAGATTTTTGAAGTGTGGGTAGTTAGGATTTTTTTTTTTTATAATATCTATAATTAAACAATGAAAGGCAAGTGGTTTAATTTGGGTTGGGTAATTTATTACATGTTCATATCGTTCAGTTCATCTTAGGTTAGGTCTTTTTCGGATATATTGGTCGATAATCTTATTTAAATAAATATAATTACTATTGGAAACATTAATTGTCAAATCGGATTCGGTTAGGTTGGATATGAGAACGATGATTTTTAATAGAGTTTATGTCTTGAGTTGGGTGATCAGTTATTGATCAAATTTGTCAAGTCTAGTGAAAGAATGGGGTTGTGCTTAGGGATGGCAATGGGTCGGGTCTGGGTCGGGTCCACTGAGACCCAGACCCAGATCCGGATTTTCAAAGGTGGACCCAGATTTGACCCAGACCCACAGGGTCTAAAAAAATCAGATCCAAACCTAGATCCATTGGGTCTAGCGGGTCTCGGGTCTAACTATAATTTTTATTATTTTTTATAATTTTGTATATATATTATAAATTCATATTTTTTTTTTGACAACCAATTTATAATTATACTACTAGTTCAAAATAATAAAAAAACGCATTAAAAAAATGTGTTCATATTTTTGACACACAAATAATCTATACTATATATTAAAAGGCGTTCTTAAGAACGTCCATGTGCCACGCAATCCCTTTTTGTTGCGCCACGTCATCTTCCCAACATCTCATGACGCCACATCATATCATCACTCAAACAATGCCACATCACCCAAGCAACCAACATTACTCCACATAAAAATGTAAGGATAAGGAGAATCGAACCCTCAACCTTTTATAACAAGAGTAATTATTTCACCATCTAAGCTAATTATCAAGTGTGTTATTAATATGTAAGAAAAAATCATATAAGTGCAAACTACAAGTTTCTATTAAAAAAATATAATTAAAAAAACTCAATTTTAGTTTGACAATGATAATTACAATTTTAAAAAGTCTTTTAAAAAATTTATCAATTGCACGTCTACAACAGTAGCAACTCGGGGCAACGCCCGGGCTACTCATTAGTTTATTTCATTAAAAAGTAAAGACAATGCAAGAAAAAAATACCGTACTGCGCAAAAACTTAATTTCTTGGTTGTTTGTGGTTTTATTTGCTCACTTTCATTAAAGTCTATCTTCTCAACCTTTAATTATGTAGTATGTTAAGTGATTTTTTAAAAATTTATTACTAATATATATTTTTTATTTATAAAAAATAAAAAAAATTAAATATGGGTCTATGGGTCGGATCTGGGTCTACAATTTTTGGACCTAGATCCAGACCCGACCTATTAATCTTAGACCCAGATCCGACCCAGACCCATCGGGTCTAAAATTTAAGGACCCAGACCCTAAAATATGGGTCGGGTCCAACCGGGTCCGGGTCGGATCCAGGACCCATTGCCATAAATACTTCTAAAAGAAACCAACAAAAAGAAAAATAAAAAGTAGATTAAGCAAAATATTAAGCTTCCACTGTTGGAATAGTTCTTGCACATTGGATTGCCTCGATCATGTCAAACTTAGGAAAACGAATTCCAAACCAATACCATATTTAGCTAAACAGACAACTATTCGATCGATAACCTCTCTATAACAATGGAAAATCGTAATCTCTTGATGTTGATGGATCAAACTCTTACACTTCTTGCCTCCCTCTTATCTCTTTTCTCTCTTCTCACTTTAAGGTTTTTAATTTATTGGCCGAAAATTGTTTAATTTCCAACCCTTTTTCTTTGGTTTAATTCACTTATTTGTTTTGCTTTGTTTTGTTCTCTCGTTTGTGAGTGTCTGTCCCAATTTTTTGGGTTTTTCTCAATTTTCTGGGATTTTAATTCTCATCTATGGATGAGAATCTTATTAGGGTTATAATAATAATTGAGAAGGGGATTTGGATTCATATGGGTTTAGGGTTTGTCATTAACTCAACGATTGAAACATTAGTGCAGATTGCAAAGGTCTCTACTTGGAAAGATGCGAAGACATCGAATATACTGCTCGCGTCAATTTTGAAGAGATGGAAGTGAGCTATGTCCGATATGCAAAATAGTTATGATCTTGATTGTAAAAGTTATGTATTTTCTCTAAATCCGTGGTATACAAATTTTTATTCTTATTGTAGATGCCATATGACTATTTATTAATGATAATACTCTTCTTTTTGTCCAAATTAAAAAAAAAAAAAAAAACTCTTGCACTTCTTAATAATGTCATTTTAAAGAGAATGATGAGTTGATATCCTCCAAAAACAATCGGATTAATTACTAAATCTGAATTTACGTACCATGAGTAAGCTCCATGCCAAAGCAAAACCCTCGAGTCTGTCTTGGTACAAACTAAGATAAAATATCACAATTCAATATTTCATGAACTTCTCCTATATGACCTCGTATAAAAATATCGCTATAGCACTGTCTTTTGAAATCACGTATGTGTTGAGTCACATAATTCTCTTGAATAACTCACATAGCCTCTACATCACACTTTTCTCCCATAAAGTCAAGTATTTGATTGCGATATCCACCACTCTTAATTTCAAGCAAAGTTGTTTCACCATTTCTATACTGCCAAAAAGTTGTCATAAAGACAATTGGCCAATCCATGCATTGATATTATGGTCGTCTATGTTTAAAAGACTTTCCGAGTCATAAATCTTCATATATGCATAGGATATCTCTTTAAGCTAGCTAGGGTAGCCATAGGGCAATGACAAAAGAATATGGTGCCCATCTTCCTCCATTGCACCACATAGTAAGCAATGACGAGGTTTCTAGTGAGATGTCTTGTGAATTAGACATTAGCTAGCCTAATCTACAAAACAAGCTAAAGGAAAATTTTACTATGTTTTTAAACCAGGCTAACAATTTTCAAACTTAATCACATATTTCAATCATTTTCATTCTTACTCTCCTCAAATAATTTATCGGACCATTTTTTTTTATTATTTTTTTTTTATAAATTCCCATAATAGAGACTTACTTCAAAAGTATTTTATCAACCTCATCTTCATCATCTTACAACTCAAATGAATCAATGTGCTGTAAAGGATTTCCCAACAACAAATTATCAGCATTTATATGTTCTACCCATCGTTGGGATTCCACATATCATGTACCATACAGTACTACTCATGGTGCAAGATGAAATTTTTTTACTATTTCCAATTGCCATATCCCCACACTTTGACGACGGACATTTGAGGCTTTATTCTTATGTTTGAACACATACATCTAGGTAATAATGACTATTGCAATATTTACTTTAAAGGACACAAGATTGACCAAAGAGTTTATGGTTCAGCAAGCAATTACCACTAGAAGCTTTATTAGAAAAGATGCATTGGTTGTCTCAATCCATCATCACTTTAAGCATAATAATTTCCAAGACAAAAGATGTAGCTAGGTATTATTGCGACTCTTCGTTCCCACCCCATAAGAATCTTTTAGAGGTTTTAATCTGTATCATCACATGTCGATTGAGGCAACTTCATTGTTTGCATAACATATCACAACATTAATAAATTTAAGGAAGATTTTACTCAGATTACCCTACTAGTTCACTTTCGACTTCCAACTTAGCTACTAGTTTATCATTAATTTGCCCACCGCATGTATATATCGGTATTCTTCCTTTGAGGTTCCACAACTTCAACCATTAATTGTTGGTACACCCAAATATGTCCTTAGATCATCCATTTATTCCTTTTGAAGTTAACACAAATACTACCACAAAATACAACCTCATTTAAATTCCTAGAAAAAACACTACTCTTGACTTTGACAGGCATACTATACTACAGATGTCTTGCAATTGGTCTTAACATGCGTGAAGTAATTATTGTCAAGACAATTTGTTAAAAATGTATTTTTATAATCACTTTTTGTGAGAAAATGACCTTAAAAAGTGGCACAAAAGTACCTTACAATCCACTTTTTTTGTAAAGAGAGAGGGACCTTGTGGCCAGAAGGTATTGACCACCATTCTCTTCAAACATGCAATGGAAGAAATCTTCGCGAATCAAGCGAAAAGAACCCTGGCCTCTCAAATAGAACCCTCACGTTGATCGACATGTGATGTTCCCATTATTGAAATTCTCAATTTTCGAGTAAAAAAAATTCGCTTAAGGTTTTTCGGGTCATTTTGATTTTAAGGGGTCCAATAGAAAGTCTAAAATTACTAGAATTCTTCTTGTTTTGCTTGCCAAGAGATACACAAGTTAGCATGCTATTATTTTCAAGCTGAATTTTAATTTGATGCGATTAGAAAAAAATAAATTAAATCAACCGTATCAAACGAACTGAACATAAGCTTAGATAAGATTTGGCTTTAGGCTAGCTATAGACTTATTCGAATTTGTATTAGCTGATCATGTTTCAGGTCACAAATAACCAGATAAAGTCAAATTATATATTGATATCGAATCAAGTTGAGTCAGTTTAATATTACCATTTTCTCATTTTAAAATTGACTAGTTCAAGATCGGTTTAACTTTTAACCCGATCACCCAACTAGGTCTTTTTTTTTTTTTTTTTAACGAGAAATTATTGATGTAGTTATGTCTTAACTTCTTTTTATTAATTTTATTACTACGCATTTAATAATTCTATATTTTGATGGCTGTTAAAAAGTCAGTTTTAGAAAAATTGAAAATGGGGGCGAATGAATGCAAAGACATGACTACCGACGGCTAAGCTAAGTTATCATGCATGTGAGCGCAAAGAGAGAGCTCTGCCAATCACTATAATGTGATCAGCTGCAATATTTCACAACATTAATATTCAAAAGATCTACCCTTTTCTTCTTCAATTCTATTACAAACCCTCTTTCAATTCCAAAATTCAATCTGTTCTTCAATTCAATTATTAAATTGCCTTTTCATTTCTGAGATCTTTGACTTCTTTATGCTTTAATCTTACTACCCTTTTACATCACATTCCTAAATTTTCTGCTTGCCCCATCAAATTAGTAATTCAGTGAAACATTTTTTCACTAGATTTTCTCAAAATTCCCAACTTTTTATTTAGTGTAATTAGATAATGAGGCGGAGAAACACCAGCTTTGGGCGGCAGAATAGGCGGCGGTACTCAAATCTCATATGGTTGGTGTTGTGTGGATTGGTTGTTTTGTTGTTTTTCATTGTTCTTCTCAGCAAAGATAATCAACCCATGTCAAAACCTGCTTTGGCAAAGGTAAATTTTCTTAATTAATTGGGTTTTTTTTTTGTTAATTTTTCTTGGTGGGTTTGATTTTGCTGATAATTTGGAGTTCTTAGAATTCTGGGTTTTGTATTGTTTCAATTGTTGATCTAATTAATCTCTATTATTGTATAGTATACCTGGGTATTCTATGAAATGATTTGAATTGTGGAGTTTTTATATGGGTGTAATGATTTGTTGGTTTTGTTGGACTGTAGAATGTACCTTTCTTGGTGGGTGTACAGAGAACAAATGACAGTGATGTAGATGGATTTCGATCCCGGATTTTGGGTAATAACTGTCAAGACTTTACCAACTAAGTTAGGGGCATTTGTTATTAATGGTGATGATTGGAAGAATGTTTGTTAGGTTAAACAAAGTTGAGTGTGTGACAGGATTAGTTGGTTTTGGAAGTACTGTATTAGTGTATATCATTTTGGGATGCTGGGAATGGGTTCAGCCGTTCAGGGCTTTGTGAGGAAGTTGAGGAAGTAGTGTATGACAGGATTACTTACTTGAATGTATTAATCGGAACACTAAAAATTTTGCTCTGAAGTTGGTTTAGATCTGCTTATTTTGTGCTGGACATTAATATGTTTGCTCAGAAGTGGGAGTGGATCTTCATCATCTATAAAGTAGATCTATCTTCTTTTGTTTCTATGAACTGATCTGAGCTCAGTAGTGGGCATTTAATGGTAGTAGTAGGAAATGGTTAAAGGACAGTTGTTAAAGTCGGGTGTACTTGTATAACATATGGTCCCTTTTACGTGATACATTTGATTCCGGGGTTATTTTGTATGGGTAGCAAATGTAGAGGTATCTATTGTAGTCTTTCATTCATTGATTTTCTTGGAGTGCTGCAACCTTATGATTTATTTATGGACGATTAAAACAAACAAGTTTATTGCACCTTTGGATTTCCATAATGGATACTGTCATCTTGCTTGTTATGGTTGGACATTGTGGTTTGAGTCTTTGAGGCTTTGTGGATGTATGCAACTAATGCATGAAAAGTAATATTGTTACTTTGTTCTTTTATCATCTGGCATTGGAGGTTAAGTATTTTATCTTACCACAAGTCCGCAAGTGCTTAAATTGGTTTATTATTAGCAGACTTGTTTAGTACCAAATAATTGCAAACTAAGATTTCAAGTTGAGACCAATCTCACTAGGGTTTATAAATCAATCAATCAATCAAAGCCTTAATCCCAAAAGTGGGGTCGGCTAACATGAATCAGATATGATTATTCCGTGTAGTCATCAACATAAATCTTTCTCCTCCATCCCTTACGATCTAAAACATCATCTGCATGTAAATCCATGCACTTCATATCCTTCCTAACTCCTTCCAACCAAGTCATTTTTGGTCTCCCTCTCCCTTGTTTAATACGTCCATGGTCCCACTCTTCCACTCTTCGCACCGGTGCACCCTCGGGTCTCCGTCTTACATGTCCAAACCAACGCAGACGATTTTCCCTTAGTTTGTCTGCAATGCTTGCCACACCTACTTTCTTGCGAGTAACCAATCTCACTAGGGTTTATAAACAAAGTAAATAATTGAAACCTAAAAAAATAAGCAAATGTGGCTATTGGAATTCATAGATCTGAATGACAAAAAAATTTAAAAATATATAAATGGAAGTACAAGTAATTAAAGCAATCACCAAGTGAATAACCATGCCATTGAATCAAAACCTTGGATTCAAGCAATGGCCACATTGTTTAATTATTGATAAATACTTAACCAAATCTAGTTTTTGTTGTAACTTTGGAGGATCTGATCCAATTTTAACCTCTAGGCCTCTTTCAGAGTCTTAAAAGTGTATTTAGCTCAATTGCATGTAAGTTTGAATTGGCCAATAAGATCTTTGCATAGTGCAATTGAATCCTGTGAACTTTTTTCCTAGTTTTATTACCAAAGTTCCTTATATCTTATTTCGTAACTTCATCTCTTGACTTTCTTACCTTCATCAAGCAATCCAAGTTCATACTTAAACTGCATCAAATTTATAATCAAAACACATATCTGCATCAAATAAATAATCAAAACACATATCTGTAAGCATGCATCAAATTAATAATCATAACAAGGGTACCAACATAAATAAAACTATTAAGCATACTTAAACTGCATCAAATTAATTTTTTAAACACATATTTGTAATTTTATTCAAGTATACCCTATAGTTACTCTTGTAGAGGTCTAGCAATTGAATTTGATCATGACCTACATCATTTTCATCTTAATCCTCTGAAAGAAAATCAATAACGAAGTTGAATAAAGAATCAATTGAACCTTTCCTGAGTAGTTGAAATCTATTTTACTTGACTATTTAATTACACTTTAATTACTCATGTCTAATTCTCTACACTTCGACACTGAACACTTGGACAATTCATTTGGGTCAAAAACATTGATTAATGTTTCCACAAAACAGCCAAGTTGAAGACTTGGACATGCACCCGAGTCGGGGCACGGGTACCTAAGTCAGAGCAACATAGGTTGAATTCTCCTAACTTTAGTGCCAAAATCCTTAAAAATAATCTCAGTAGTTTTCCTCTCTTTGTCTTTCTTAAACCTACTTTGTTTGACTAAAATCTTCATTGTTGTTTTGTGAGTTGCTTGGTTTGTAATCACTGACATAACCAACTCAAAAACTTAAAAACAATTACAGAGGTACAACCATGCAAAAGTGCACTTGTAGGTCATAGTTTGAAGCTTTGAACATTGAAATTTTGAATATGGTTGTGATAACAGTCGTGAAATGACTTTCACCTGCAAATCTGCAATTTAGATAGTTTGTGGCTATCCCAGTCTAATATCATGGTGTATAAAGTAAAAGAAACTCTACAATTCGATGGTGATGTGGCCAAGATATAATACCATGATGTATGCTGTACACTTTAATGCGAATATAGGGCTAAATAAGGAGTTTGAGAAGGCTGGTAGGGCACATATGTAAGTTAAATTTTAAATGATCTTAGCCCTATCCATACTAATCATAAAAAACGAGAACAATTGTTAGAGAGCTAAAATTTATGTCTCATAGTAGAATCTTCTTCTATTGATATGTAGTTTTTGATCTGTAACTCACTTCATCTTGTCTCCTTTTCTCCGCTATTTATTTTATTATTTTTTCTCCATGAAAGTTGCTATAAAAAAAAAAAAAAAAAGAAGAAAAAAAAAAACTGGAAAATAGTGATACCTGGTCTATAAAACAAGCTAAATATCCATAAAAAGTTCCAAAATGATTCTCAATCAGTGTCTAAGACTCAAAATAGTGGCTAAAGTTATGGAAATAACGTTGGTGAGAGAGCAAACCAGAAAAATGAGGTGAAAATCATATATATCCATGTATATGGAATTCTAGAAAATTGGGGATTGCAATTTCTTTTAGGCTTCTTATGATGAGCTATTTCACTCAAACACGGGTCGCATAGGAGCAAGGATATTGTTCCAAAATTGGATAGTAGTGGCTGCATATATGTAAATTTTTTTTGCTTTTATTTTATTTTTTCAAATATAATATAAATAGACTTTTGTACAAATTTCAAAGTGACTTGTTATCAAGGCGGCAAGGCCTAGCTAGGATTCTAATTTCAAGCCCATCTATAGCATATATCATATATAAGTCATTAAGTCTCTCTTCCATTTCCTTTTAAATTTATATATTTCGCAACAACAAATTGAAGAATTGTGTAGAGATTTCATATATGTGCGACTCATGAAGAAAAGATGGATCATAGATTTGTAAATTGAATATCATGTTTGTTGAGGCTAGCTCAACACTATGGCTATAATGCTCACTTTTTTTGGCAGAATGTTTTCCTGATTAAGAGTCCAGATCCATCTCCTCTTTAGTTCTTGACTTCTTGTCCTGCCTTTTTTTTCGATATTGTACCTGAATCCTATGGTTTTAGTATCAGCCAAAAAGACTTGCGCAACATTCCCATTATTTTGTTTGAATAGATAGTCATGCAAATTATGAGATGATTAATTGTCTTTTTGAAATTATGTTGTATATCGTCAAACCAGATTTTTCATATATGAATTTGCTGAAGTGCTCATCTGGTGGTGGCGCTAGTTTTGGGGAAAAAGTTTATACTGCTTGAGAGTTATAAAAGTGGATGTTTTTTTTTTTGTTCCTTCTTTCCTCCCCTTTAATTTCTGTTCAAGTGTGGAGTAAAAGCTGCTGCTAAAATCTTTAATCATTACTTAGTTTAGAAATTAGAACATTTAGAATGTTGGTTAGGGTCAGATAAAGAGGCTACTCTAGCTACCTGTCAGGACTCAGGAATCCTATACCATACTGTGGTTTTTTCTCTAAATTTTATACGTGGCTAATCATAGTAAGTTTATCTTTGCTCTTATTGTTTTTCACATACTGGACACTCTTCGTCTATGGAATTTCAAATGTTTTATTAAATTTGCATCTGCTGTTAAGTCATCTATGTTCCATCAGTGACTTGACCATTGTTTGTGAATTGTGATTCTGGCATCCAACTGAAGGTATATCAAGTTATTCAGGGTAATTTGTGTTAACTTGGTCACTGTTCTTATATATGTCTGTAGTTGGTTTGTAACTCGAGTCCTATCATCGGGATTGGTATATGTGGAAAGAGAATGATGCAGAAAAAAAAAAAATTCAGAATATTCTCAAATTATACTCTATTGTTAAAACACACTGAGTAATTTACTGAGTTTTACCCAAGTTCTGCTGTCCCAAGTCAGCAGTGGCATTCCTTATAACATATGGTTTTAGTTCCTCTCTATTTTTTACCACTTTCTAACTTATATTGGTGGAAATACTTGACTCATCAGAAGGGCCCGACATAGATTTGTCAGGTATTCTTATATTCTGCTGTTTGTTTGAGGTTCACACACAAGATTTTTGTCCATTGATTGTTCTGATGTTGAATAAATGTTATTTATTAGAAATATTCCAAGGGTCATGAGATACCATGAGTGATAGGGTTTGTTTTGATGTTGAATAAATGTTATTGTTTGTACTGGGAATCTGTGGCACAATATAGCTTATAGTAATGTCATGAGATACCATGGGTATTTTATAGTCCTGAGCTTGGTTAGTTTATTTAATAAGGATATTATACAAAAACCCAGATTTCCCCATCTCCATTTTAAGGTCTTTCTTTTGGAGTTCTCTCTATCTCTAAGAGGATGGGGATTGTTGCCCAAGTAATTAAGTATTCCTAGGTATCTCCTGCTCCAAGACAATAAAATTTCTTGTTTTTGGATAATGTTAAGCTGTCTTGCCTTTATCAAGGGGAATATATAACTCATGGTCTATGTCTGTGCTTGAACTTGTGCCTGCACATTGAAATTGAAAAAAAAAGGACTGTAAAGGTTTATACAAATATGCTGAGGAAGCTTTTATAATCTTTGTAGTTTTATTCTCTTACAATTGAGGTGTTCAACACTTGCTTTTTAGTGTTCGCTAGTTATATAACCTGTGATTGGAATCAATGCACTCAGCCTTGCTTTGTGAATATATCAAAGCTGCAATGAGCACTTTTGGATGCAGGTTGATTAGCCAACTGTTCTTGATTGATGCAGTAGTTAGCTTATTTGAGTTGTCAATATGTCCTGTATTGTCCTAAAATTTGTTATATACACCCGGGTGCACCGTACACCCAACTAACCCAAGGTTAGTTTTTTGTTCTTCATTTGATGATTAAATGAAAAACAATCATCAAAATGAGAACAAAATATTCTTGGGTGTAAAGTGGGTGTATATAACAATTTCTCGTTTTGTCCTCCCTCTATTGTATGCTTTGTTTGTACCTTCTATAATGCAATAAATTGATGTAAGATATTTGTACAAATAAAGAAGGTTTGAGAGAGGAACATCATCACTAATCTGTCCAACAACATCATCAGATAAACGCAAGCATTCGAGAGGCTTGCATTCTCTCAAATACGAAATAAAAAGAGAAGAAAGTTCTTATCAATATTCCTCATAAATTTCCTTTCCCTAATTTTTTCTATTAGTAAAAATTTTTCACTAACCCTAACTTATTCCTCAAGCTACCCTTAATTAACTTACAAAGGTACTGCTTAAAGTGCCCCTTCCCCTTACATCAATTCATTGCATGTTTCTCATATTCTGCGGATGTCTTGTGAAAATCAACTATTTAATGGTTTATGGACTACTTGGCCAGTTGGCCTATTGCCCTATTGGTTTGTGTTTTATGTCCATTTTTATTATCCTTCTATTGCTGGCTTTGCTTGTACCTTCTGCTTCTTCTATTCCTCTCTGTAGCTGTCTCATTTGAAATTCAAGCTACTTTAATGTTTTTCTGATTTTTTTTTTTCTGTGTTGTGCAGAGGTCTTTCAGGCAAGATAGAATTCTAGAAGGCCTTAACGTTACGGAGGAGATGTTGAGTCCAACTTCATTGACAAGACAGCTTAGTGATCAAATTGCTTTAGCTAAATCTCTTGTTGTGATAGCTAAGGAAAGCAACAACCTTCAATTCGCCTGGGAGCTGAGTGCTCAGATTCGCAACTCACAGATCCTACTTTCTAATGCTGCCACAAGACGAAGCCCGTTGACAATAAGGGAGTCAGAAACTGCAATTAAGGACATGGCACTTCTGCTTTATCAAGCTCAGCAACTTCATTATGACAGTGCTACCATGATTATGAGATTAAAGGCCAAAATCCAGTCTCTTGAAGAACAAATGAGTACTGTCAGTGATAAAAGTTCGAAATATGGGCAAATAGCTGCTGAGGAAGTCCCAAAAAGCCTTTATTGTCTTGGTGTTAGGCTTGCAAGTGAATGGTTTAGAAATCAGAATGCATTGAGAAGGCTTGCTGAAAAAAAATTAAGTGCCTTGAAACTTGAAGATACCAGCCTTTATCATTTCTGTATCTTCTCTGACAACATCCTTGCAACATCAGTTGTTATAAACTCCACTGCTTTGAACTCAGAACATCCGGAAAAGGTTGTTTTCCACCTTGTAACTGATGAGGTTAACTATGCACCTATGAACGCTTGGTTTACGATGAACGAATTCCGTGGAGTAACCGTTGAGGTTCAAAAGATTGAGGATTTCAGTTGGCTTAATGCTTCCTATGTGCCAGTCCTTAAGCAGCTCCAGGATTCAGACACTAAAAACTACTACTTTTCAGGCAACAATGATGACAACAAAACGCCAATAAAGTTCCGGAACCCTAAGTATCTTTCAATGCTGAATCATCTTAGATTTTATATCCCAGAAGTTTATCCAGCATTGAAGAAGGTCGTTTTCCTTGATGATGATGTTGTTGTCCAAAAGGATCTCTCTCCTCTATTCTCCATTGATCTGAATGGTAATGTGAATGGGGCAGTCGAAACATGTATGGAAACATTTCATCGGTATCACAAGTACTTGAATTATTCTCATCCTCTGATACGATCACATTTTGACCCTGATGCATGTGGGTGGGCATTTGGCATGAACATCTTTGACTTGGTAGAATGGAGGAATAGAAATGTCACAGGAATCTATCACTATTGGCAGGAAAAGAACATAGACCGCACTCTGTGGAAACTGGGCACTCTTCCACCTGGGTTGCTGACTTTCTATGGGTTGACGGAGCCATTAGATCCCTCATGGCATGTTTTGGGATTGGGATACACGACTGTGGACCCAAAGTTGATTTCAAAGGGGGCTGTACTGCACTACAACGGGAACTCAAAGCCGTGGTTGAAGATTGGAATTGAAAAGTACAAACCGCTTTGGGAAAAATATGTTAATTACGATCATCCTATACTCCAACATTGTAATGTTCACTGATCTGGAAATAAGGTGGTGGTTTTCTTGATCTCCCTTCATACTCCAGCCTCAGATGTACACGAGCCTCGAGATTTTGTAAACAGGAGGTGCTTGCTAGGTTCCATTCTCATTAGCGGGCTGAGTTGTTCTAGTAGCGACGACCATCTAGTCCATTGTTCTTGTAGCATCTAGCATTGGCTATTCATGTATACACATTTTTTGGACAGTATAACTCTTAGACATTGTTTTTTAAGCCTCAGGCTAAATTATGTAACTACTTCGTCTTCTTGTATTTGTACTTCAGTCTAGATTTCGTGCATTATTTCTCGCTTGTTTTAATTTTTTTTTTTTTGCTGATGTTGTTCACCTTGTGGGCAATTGTGTGTGTTTTCATACCTCATTTGTAGCTATTTTCTTCAAAATTATTAGATTACTCACATTCTCTTGAAATACATAGTACGTAAAATATGAAAATAAATATGACCATTGAAAAAAAGGATTAAAAGTAATCTATGAAAATAAATATGACCATAAACAATAAAAAGAAAAATAAAAAAGGATTAAATAATGTTCAAGTCTAAATGAATTTTTTTAGATATACTTGGGTGCAGAATCTAAAGGCTTTTTGAAAAAAAAAAAAAAAAAAAATTGAAAAGTATGTTTTTGTACGTAGTAATATTGTTCGTTTAAATTTTTTTTTTTTTTTTTTAAGTAAGTAAACAAAATGTGAACCGAGTTAAAATCTAATCTAATATATATAACTAAAGTAGGCATTTTTGGAGAGCATTCGGCGCGCCACATAAGAAAAGGTATTATTTTGACCAATGAAATTTTAGATTAATAATTTGTTTTAGAATTAAAAAATTCACTCGCCACCTAAGAAAAAGTGACGAATAAGATTTAAGAATTTTGCCACCTAGGTAAAAATAACGAATAGTGAACAATTAAAATTTAAATTATTTAAAAAACTAATAATTATCTTTTTTACATATATGGATGTAAATCATTGATCATAAATATCTTTAATCTCCCTAGCAAATATTTTAAAAATTAGATATTAATAATGTACTCATCGAAACGAATAAAACTAAATCTCATATCACTATGTTTTTCCTTAGAGAAATTTAGAAGATTCCCCCAAATTTTTTTAATAGTTAAAAGATTCTAGATGAGACTAATATTTTTGAAACAGAACAAGTATATAAAAAAGCGCATTTGCAAATGACTTATTTTAACCAATAAATAAAATGATTTGCCATATATTTTTTTTAAAAAAATTAGATTGTCACTGCAAAATTAAAGAATGAGGTTTGAGATTTTAAATTCAAGCGCCACGTAAAATAAATAAACCTACGAAAGATAACTTTAGTGTTAAAATTAAAAAAAAAAAGAATTATCTTATGATATTAGTAATTTTATCCAAATATCCAATGAATGATCTTCATATAAAAAAAATCTTAAATTAATAAAAAGATTTACTAGAATCGTGCATCGCACGGGCTTATATCTAGTAAAAATTTAAAATGCAACATGAACGGAGAGTTGAACAAAAAGGGGTATTACGGTGTACATGCACAGATGCACTTGGGATTTAGGAAATTGCAGTTTTATTTTTTAAATTTTCAAGTTTAAATAACCAAATACTATAAACTAATTAAACAGCAGAGTCGTTGTAGTATAGTGGTAAGTATTCCCGCCTGTCACGCGGGTGACCCGGGTTCGATCCCCGGCAACGGCGATTTTTTTAATGTAAGTTATTTTTCACTCCCCCCAATAAAAGTGGATGGCGGCTGCTAATTTTTAACATAAGATTACGTTCTCATTTTCGTGTTAATTTTTTTTTTTTTTTTTTTTGAGGGATTCGTGTTATGAATGTGTTTTGGGATTCGTGTTGTATTTTTTTTTTCTTTTTTTTTTTCAGGGATTCTTGTTATGAAATTTCAACTAAAGATAATTACAAATTAAGGTCAAATTTATACCTTAACAAATATAAAAGTCAAAATTATGACGATAACAAAGGAAGTATATGATACAATATCAAATCACACTTCTCAAAATGTAGTTCATGGGAGATTAGCAATTTAGGTAGCACTAAAGTAACAACAATATCACAAAACCACACATCAAATTTCATGTCTAATCTTAATTAACTAGATCTAGACTCATTATGGAGGTAAGACATAAACTAGGTCCATTTGACTTTTTGTAGATAACAATTTGATACATATACAAAGACGAGTGATTGCATCCATGATTTGTCATGTGAATTATTTTTATTACAATTGATAGGAGACTTGGAATCATGTCGCATTTTTGGTAGAGCATAACCCCAAAATATTATATTTAGACTCACCATTGTTATCAAAGAGTGCTTCCCATGTCTCCCTTAGATTTATCAGCTAATATTTTCTTAGTTGATATCACATTGTCAATTTGGTAGGTGACATTTGAAGATCATGAATTCCAAATCAAATTGAACACTGTGATCTCAAAGCAAAAATATAAACTGAAAAATAAACTGAAAAATTAATAGTGGCGGCAATTAGATTGTTTGGGATAATGTGACAATCTGAGTCAGCTGTTCAGGTAAAACTTGTTCAGGTTGTCTTAGGGTTTGAATCGAAATATGCTTATTTAAATAAAATAATGACTATTATAAACATTGATTATCAAGTCGAGTTGGCTCGGATTAAATCGGTCAATTGATTTTAGGTTTTGAGTTTGGTATTTTAAACCGGATAATCAGTTACGAAGTATGACTTATGAGATAGTTTTGCCGACTCCACAAATTAGTATAATTTTCAAACTTTATAAGTAAAGCTCAAAAATTAATTGAAAAAAAAAAAAACAAATGTCAACATTCTTACCATGATTGAAATCTCATATAAAATTTTCAAATTTTTTTTTTAAAAAAATACTAATGATAAACAAATTAAGGGAGTCAATAATGCGCATAATTTATGATCGAAATATACAATGACGGAGTCAAATGAATTAATATGTTAGTATTTTTAGAGAATATGTTTCCATGATTATTTGATTCTACAAAGTAGTAGAAAAGATGACTCCCCATTAACTTTTTTAGTGCTTAAATGGTACATACAAGTGCTGGAGTTAACGTTTGTTTTGTTGTCATACCAAAAATTAAGTAATTGAAGAAGAAATCAGAAGATTATAGTGAATAACATAGATAAGCTAAGATGAATGACTTGTTTTCGAATTCATTTAAGAGGTACGCGAATCTGAAGGATCAAGCACAGCGCGATGATTTGGAAATGGGGAATCAGACATCAGCCAACCTCGACAAGTTTTTTGAGGATGTGGATGGTGTCAAGGGGGACATGGGAAACGTGGACAAGCTCTACAAGAGGCTACAAGAGGCGAATGAGGAGTGCAAGATCGCGACTAATGCAAAGGCGGTCAAGGACTTAAGGGCTCGAATGGATGCTGATGTAGAGAATGTTTTGAAGAGAGTCAAGGTTATCAAGGGAAAGTTGGAAGCACTTGATAGATCTAATGTAGCCCACAGGAACCTGCCAGGGTGTGGGCCGGGTTCCTCAACTGACCGGACACGCACCTCTGTGGTTAGCGGCCTAGGAAAGAAGCTCAAGGACATGATGGACAACTTCCAAACACTGAGAGCAAAAATGTCAGCTGAGTATAAAGAGACAGTAGAAAGGCGGTACTTTACAATAACAGGGGAAAAGGCAGAGGAAGAGACTATAGAGCAGTTGATCGATAGTGGAGAGAGTGAGTCGTTCCTTCAAAAGGCTATTCAGGAACAGGGAAGAGGACAGATAATGGATACAGTGAAGGAAATACAAGAGAGGCATGACGCGATCAAAGAGATAGAAAAGAATCTGCTCGAGTTACATCAAGTTTTCTTGGACATGGCTGCTCTAGTAGAAGCTCAAGGCCAGCAGCTTAATGATATTGCTAGCAATGTGAATCGCGCTAGCTCGTTTGTAAGCCATGGGGCAACTGAGCTGGTTGTTGCTAAGGAACATCAAAAGAATAGTCGGAAATGGACTTGCATTGCTATTATTCTTGGCATTATCCTTGTTTTAGTTATCTTGTTTCCAATCTTGTATACTACTCTTCTTGTGCCTCGTTTTAGTTAGTTATATTTGTGTTTAACTACTTGGAGTAGGAGATCCTCTACACAATTCCTTCATTTTTTTTTTATTGTTTTATTTCTTTTTTTAAATTATACCAAATGATTTATGTGTATTATCTGTTGATTCTAGATAAGTTTGATGTAATTCTTTTGCATTGCAATTTCATGATGAATTTTGCAATGTCCATGAAATCTAGTTTATGCAAGGTCAATTAGGTTGGAAAGTACACTTTTGTACCTTCGTGACTATATATTATACGTACTAAGCTTTTTAATGAGTTTGAGATCCGACTTTTAAAAAAAAAAAAGAGTAAAAACTATAGTTGTTCTACAATGGTCGTTAAAAATTCATTTAGAAGAAGAAATACATTCTTGAAGAAGTTGAATCAGTTCTTATTTGTCTTGAAGAAGTTAAAGTAGGAAAAATTCTTATCCTTCGAAGGAAAAGAACACTTGCTTAAAATCTTTATAACATGTGGGACAAGTTATATGCAACAAATGTGTCCAAGAGCTCTACATAGAGGAAGGAAACACTAAAGACCCAATATATGTATATATAGTGAAGGTGGCCTACAAGAAATGATGATCTCTTTAAAAATGATGATGGAAGACTAAACCTGACAAATAGCAAATTGGGCATCTTTCACTACTGTAGCCATGCATTAAATTTTTATTGTTTGCTTTGTAAAAGTATCTTTGATAAAAGGAATGACTGAGAGCATGGGCAATAACATCTTCATCCTCATCCTCTAATATACTCTATCTTTTATTCTTGTTTTGACACCTCATTTTCTCTTTCATATACCCTACTTTCCAGTTTCCACTAACTTCATCCTTTTAACTATTTTTCATCCTCTATTTCCCCCACATCAATTAAGGATCCTTGATTTGCCAAGTGTCCAATAATATTTGGTGCATGTTTATGGTTTTTTTTAAAAAAAAACTAATTCTCTTATCTCTCCTCACGTGGCACCCACCCACACAATTCCATCCAAAAGTAGGCTCTTGAGCCAATGCTTCTTTATTCTCCATCTATAGAGGATTTACCTTCATCCTCTTTAATTGAGGATCCTTATAAAAGCTTCCACAACAATCCTCATCCTCTAACTTCACAAAAAAACATAATAAGGATGAGGATTGTAGTTCCCATTGTGGGTGCTCTTATATCCGTTTGTTTAGTCATGCTTTGCTGAGTCATAAACCAGGCCATAATAGAGTGTCGGGAAGGTGTGTGAGTCCTTTTCTATATAAAGGATTGTAGGCAACAAGGGAAAGGTAGAGTTGAAGAGAGTTTGCTAAGGTTTTCATATAATCTTAGATAGTCCTCTAGAAAAGAAACTTGCAATGACTGATTTTTATCTCTCTTGATGTATAATAAAACTCTAGTTCAGTTCATGTCTGATCTATTTAATCATTGTACTTGTAATACTTAATTAATTATGTTATGTTAAACTTAAATAAGATCGATATTGTTATTGTGCTTCTAATAAGTACTGTATTAATAAGGGAACAATGCATTATTTTCAAAAATAGAAATCCTTGTTAATATAATATTTAATTTTGATAATATTGATAGTATTAAAGGGAAAAAAACAATTGCAATTGATGCCCACAACAACAATGAACAAGCAAGAAATCAATCAAGAACAACCATTGAAGATATTAAGCAAGTAAAGGGAGACAAAGTTACCATGGGAAAACCCGAAAATTGAGAGAAAAACCCACCTTGCACTATGAAGTAGTATTGATGATAGATGAAAAATGAGATTACAAGCTTGAATTGTATGGAATTCAAAAGCTCCTCACAAACTCTCTAAACCCTCTTTCAAGTTTTTACAATTTGTGAATAATGAGTAAAGATGACGACTCCACAGGGCCGTCCCAACTATTATGGAGGCCCTGTGTGGTTGAGATAAAATTAGGCCTTTTTTTTAATGAAATGTATAAAACTCCCGTATTTTTTAATAAGTGCTATGATCCACTTGATTTTCACGAAGGCTTAGAACAAAGAAATAAATGTATTAAATTGATATTCGATAGAAACATGTTGAAAATAAATTTTATGAAAGTATTAACAGTTAGTTATTGTAGAGAAGTGAGAGAGAATGAATAATATTTTTTTTAAATGAAAATGATTCCGACATCGAGGTAAAAAAGTATTAAATTATTATTACAATCTTCCAAAAAATAGGCATGCTTATTCAAAAAATGGCCAAAAAAATAGAGTACATATTTAAAGATAGAGGGAGTATCTAAATGAAAAGTAGAGCACTTTTTTTTTTATTTTATATTTTTTGAATGGAGCACATTTTAAAATAGAAGGAGTATCTACACCTTGAAAAGAAAAAAAATATCAATAGGAATCAAACCACGTACCTATGTGGTCAAAGTCATCCAAAATAGTCAATACCATTGAGCCACAATTACATTTACTCCACAACAATATGTATATATTGAATAATTTGGGCCCTAAAAAATATTGGGCCCTGAGCGGTTGCGCAGGCCGCAGGCCCGGCCGCACACCCTAAGGGCGGGCCTGCGGCTACATCATAAATACCCCGAGCATTAAACAACAGCCAAAAGAAGAAAGCGTGGCAACATCTTGGCGAAGGACCACCTTGCACGGACGCGCTATAGTTACTGGTTGAAAAATAATCGGAACAACAAACACAAACAATGGATCGATCTAGGCGTGTACGAAGAACACTTTCCTAAAAACATTATTCGCCCCACTGTATTAACGAGATTATAATAATGAACACGTTTTTGGGATATAAAGATTTATACACTCAAGAGCGTTTAGCACTAACGATCATGGGTTCAAAGAGTTTTTGGGGAAAACAGAGAAAATGGATAAATACTAAATGTACATTCATTCAACCAAAATTGAGTTTTTATAGATCAATAATGACGATTATTATGAAAGGATAAGAACGCACAATTACTAACGATAACTGTTGAACAATATTTAATTAAATTATCGTATTAGGCTTTTATTTTTCGCGTCCATGTTAAGTGGCCGATGTTAAGTGCTAATGGCCTGTTCTCTTATGTTGAAATTCAGTTCAGCTCAGTTCAGTTTAGTTAAGTTCAGCTCCTAATTTCATTCTCTTATAAAAATATATAAGCCACTTAGCCCACTTGTGCAAAACACAACAAAGGCCCATTTCATAATTCATATCCAATTGCTTAGAATATAAACAATACATTACCTTCTTATTTTTTCCATGTGGAATAACCTCCCACACTTAACATTATTATAGGAAATACTCCGACAATAGTAAAGATGTGCGGACGCGCAAAGTCTTCTGCCTCCCCTTCATTTTTGCATTTCTAGAACCCTTTTGCGCGGACGCGCTTCCTCAGCTTGTACAGAAGTGGAACATGGCATATTGACATATTTTCTTAAAACAGTCATAAGTTCATTGTTTCTTATGCAAAACAAGCTCATGACCAGTCGTTGGATATCTATTGAGACAAGATATTACCTCCAATTTGAATCATCTCAACAGAATCTCTAGATTTTGAGATATACTGTACTTATTTGAAGTCAACCCTTTGCCTTACTTGATTGATCTAACTCCACATCAATCCTAACAAGAATGACAAGTAATATGATAATTGCTTAGTGACTAACATGTTAAAATTTAAACTTAAGATTGTAGGTTCAAATCTTAGAGCACCATATGACTCTTGAACTTGTTTAGGAACGAGATATTCTGATATGGTCCATTTCTACCGTATCCGTTTTGTATCCGTACCCAAGCCATTTTTTACCCGAACTCGAGCTAGTTGAGCTAATGAGCTCCCACTTTGACGCTAGAACCAGAACTACCGTAAATCTCACTTCCCTTCTAGGCTTCTACCACCACTCTCATTTCTCTCTCTTCTCTTTCTCTCTCTTCAACAATGGCATCTCGTATTGTGGCGGCTGCCCGTCAAGCTTCATCAATCACCCGGATCTCCTCATCTCAACAACCCCTTCCTCGCCTTGTTCAACGCCGTGGCCTCGCTGGTGCCGCCGGTAATTTTTCGATTTATGAATCGTGATTTTCCTTTCAATTTGTTTGTATTCGATCTTTCTTAAAACTACGCATTATATGGTTCGGAATTTGTATTTTGAATGATTTCTGTAATCTTGGAATAAAAAAGTCAATCCCTCTTTATATATCTGATATTGATGAGAATTTGAGTTCAATATGAATGTGTGTTCGTGATTCAATTTGATTTTTTTCAGGGCGTTTGACTAAGTATTTGAAATCAAAGTGATAATTGGAATACAAATGGTAACTGATTAATTGCATATTTAATGTAGTTTACATTTTGTATGATTTTCAATTGCGTTAGGTATTTTTAGGGTTTAGAGAGAGTCCTTGCAAAGGGGAGATCTACTCATGATTCAATCCCAAGTTGGGTACGAACTCGGTGTAACGAATTAAATTGGAATCCACATTGTATTTAGATGTTGATTATATTAGGCTACGATGCATGTAAAAATGTAAAATCAAGCTTGCTGATGAAATGAATTCATTTATTAGGGTTTTTTGTATTATTAGCTGTTGCCTCTTAATGGGCTAGTATTTTGATTTTTCAACTTCAGAAATAGCAGACTCGCTAAATAATTTAAAAGATTTAGTGGCAAAGTAAAATTCATTATATGTAATTATAACTCTTCGATTTAAACGGCCCTTTAGTTTATAAGCTGATATTCCTGTCATTGTAAGTGTCATATTTTAAGTTGTAGAACGGTTATTGCCACAAATGACTGCCTATCTTCATATGTTCCATGTCAAGGAAATTAGAAAATACGTTGTGGTGTGGACTGTTGAATTTTGCTACAATGTGTGCTTAGCGCTGTACATTTTCTTGAAATTTTTTATTTCCATTTTGAATCGCAAACTTCTTGGCATATATTTTTATCGCATCTGTTGTGGTTGAGATGCAATGAGAATCTGATTTCCTTGCCAAACTTCGATGTGGATTGTCTTTGGCTTTGTAGCTCTAGATAAGTGAGAACTCCGCTGGGTTAGACCCAAAGCTCAAGTGCCACTAATAAATTGTTGTCAGCTTCTAAGAGTTTAGCTAAATGTTTCATGATGTGTTCTATTATTCATTGCAGATCACCATGGGCCAGCAAAGGTAAACTGCTGGCAAGAACCAAGGAATCCTGCTAACTGGAAGGAAGAGCATGTGAGTATCTAATGTGGTGTATTATATAGCTTTATTGTGTTTGTGTATTACCAAGCCTGCAGTGATTTTTTGAGTGTTGATGAAATATTTGCTATGCTGCGGTGCTGGTTGGATTATATAATTTTACATGTTTATTAGTTTTTTTTTATTTTTTTATTTTTTTTTTTGGTTTGAACATGTTAATTAGTTAGTGATAGGTTGATAGCTAATTTTTGAAAATGACTTAACATAGAATGTATCAGAGAAGCTTAACAAGGAATCGTAGGATTGTAAATTCTTATTTGTACTGCCACACCTATCCCTTGATAGCCCTCTAGTCTGCTTCTATATTGTGAACTTGATATCTCTAAACATTTTCTTGAGTATATTCTCACTTAGGATTAATGTGGCCCCTTGGGTTTATGAGATTTATTCTAGGCTTGTTGACTAGGGTTTTCTCAATTTTGTCTTGCATGAAAATATTATCCATTTGGACACTCAAAGGGTCCTAACTCCTAAGTGGCATCAATACTTTGTTCTTTTTTGATATTGTTTTCACGGAAAAACTAGGTAAGTTTCTAGAATAGATGGGTGGGTAGAGTGTGGAAGGGGTGTTTAAAGTGGAGAGTTATGTATAGGACAATCAGTTGAGTAGCATGTTTATGCTTGAGAGACTTTGTAGAGCTTGTCTGCAACATATTAGTATCCCCTTTCCCTTGGAGCAAGTATTTAACACAAATGTCTGCCCATCAGTCATCAACTTTTATGCTGTTTCCGAGATGTATGTCAAATGTCATTTGTGCATCACTTTGATTAGGATGAGCAACCCCAATCAAGGAAAGTTGTATGAATTAAATAGTTGGTTTTTACTGTGCTAGTTTTTGTTATATATCCGTCTTACAAAATATTTGTTATACTTCCTTTGTTTCCCAAATATTGCACCATGGAAATTTAATGCATCCCAATGTACATTTTCAATTTTATTATTAATTATACATGCACGAAAATTATAAGAAATTGATCTTATGAAAGTGTATATCGAGACAGATGTAACATGACCCCACATATCTATCTTTTTCTGATGTCTGAATCACTACGTTGGTTGGAGTGTGTGAATAGTGTTAAAGTGCAAATGGTCGAGCCAGACTAGTGATAATAGCTATCAACAAACTTTTGTTAATATCACTAATTTTTCTCTCTCCTCCCCTCACATGACCAATTTTTGTCTCTCTCCTCCATTCCCATGCCACTACTTCCTTCTCTCTCCTCCATTCCCATGCCCAAGGTCGACAACATACGCGGATCTACAGCGGCCGGCCGGCCAAAAAAACGATACCCTAGTAGCAATTTATGAAAATTAGGGCCATACAAACCCTTTAGGGAAAGGGATCTGCTCGTGCTAGTGGTGATGCGGCGGTCGAATGTTGGTGCAGCGGCCTGTGGTGGTCGGCTGGGGTCAATTCGTAATGACTAGTGAAGCTAAAGGTGGTGTTGTGGGTGGTAGCTAGTGGTGTTGTGGCGGTCGAATGTTGGTGCGGCGGCCGTGTGGTGGTCGGCTGGGGTCAATTGGTGGTCGGCTGGGGTCGATTCGTGAAGGTAAAGGTGGAACTATGGGTGGTAGTAGAGGTTGCAAGGTGGTGATAGAGGAGAGAGAAAGGGGGTGTGGTTGCTAAAATTACAATATTACCCTCGGTGTGGTAGCTAAATTTACAAAATTAGCCTTGATGTTAACAAAACAAGTTTTGTTGATATCTGATATCAACTTGTATTTACTCCAAATGGTGTAGTTTTTAGGGAATGAAGTATAATGTTTGGCATATGATTTTACGAAGAATATTAATATGTTATAACTAAGGTGTATTTACGGATTCATATGCTGTAGAAAGTTTTAATTAAGGCTGGTTGAGCAGTATTGGAGATAGGTGCAGGTTGTATACACTATTGGTTTCACGTCCATATTCACCAACGGTTGGTGAAAAGTAGTTGCATGCTTGTGGGAATACCACTTGTGCCTTGCCAGCTGACCACATTCAGAATAGTGAACAATATAACAATTGGTGTTTCTGTATGAAGTTTTCAAAGTAGCTACTAGCTCAGCTCAACTGGGCTGGGCCTACTTTTTTTTTCTCATCAAGGAGAAGTCTTTCCATCTGTATTTGATCAATTTTTTTCAACTACAAGGATTTGGCTGGGGAACCCCTTTCTGTGGTTTACATGGAAGTATATATAGTAAATACCTGTTTTATGCCAGATCCTTTCAGTTGTGGCAATTATATTTTGACACGTGCAAGAGAGGAAGAGTGACAAAAGGGTCCATGCTTTGTTTTATTTCTTTGATTTTGTATGGGTCAAAATATAATTTTTGTTTGTCTTCTGTTTTATTGGTTTTGACTGTATCTGTTGGTCGTTTGGTTTTCTTCACACTCACATTCTTTCTCACTCATGGAGCTTCAATTTTTGTGTCTAGAAGAACTACTAACTTGAGTTTTTGTTGTATTGTGCAGTTTGTCATTGCATCTCTCACTGGATGGGGTTTGCTTATCTTTGGAAGCTACAAGTTCTTTACTAAGGGCAAAGGCAAGACAGAGGAGGTATATTTCTTTACCTTTGTGATCTTAATGTTTCCAGTGCTTACTATAGGATCTGCATGGGAGTCAGCTTGATTTGTGTATTTGATAGTATCTGACCAAAGAGTTATGTTGAGACAGAATAAACTTATATGTGAAACAATGTTTAGCTTTTGAAACAGTGGTTTATCAATTTATTATGTAGTACTCCTCATGTCTATAAATAATAAGCCAGATCTTTATATTTAGTTGTCCCAGTTTAAAAGTGTCCATGATACTTTACACTACGATTGGAAAGCTACTGTGGAATAATGTGGAGGAGAAAAGGTAGGAAGTAGAGTGAAAAGAAAAGGAGGTGAAAGGAGGAGGAGGGGGGGTGGGGGGGTGGGGTTGAGCTTTAATTTCTAAATCTTTCCAAAATTAGAAGGTTTTTGTTTATTTATAGGGAAGGATAATAGATCTTCCCTTCCATTCTGGGTTTCCCTCTCTCCAAATCATATCCAAACAGAATCCTCCCTTTCCCTTTCCCTTTCCCTTTCCCTTTCCTTCCTTTGCCTCTAAATTACCTTATCCAAACACACCATGACAGTGTGTTTGGATAGAGTAAGGGGAAGGAAAATAAGGGGAGGGAGGGGGGGGGGGGAATGTTGAGTTTTCCTTCCAAATCTCTCCATTGTTGGAGAGATCAATTTCTCTAATTTAATGTTAATTGCCTCCAAAACCCCCCCTCCCTCTCCTCGAATTCTCTTATTCCCTCACTTGCTATTCAAATAAAAGATAATTCATCCCTCCATTTCCTTCAAATCCAAACATAGTGTTAATGATGCCATTAATAAAGTTTTTTATTGAAGGTTGAGTTTTGAAAATGTAGATGTTGAAAGTTCTTGTAAAATCAAATAATCAATTCTGTATAAATGACCCCTAATTAAGTGTGGCTTTTTGTTCAAAGATGGAGTGAATATTTTTGTTCTTTGTGCAAGTGTGGTCCTGATACATATACCTCTTTACCGGTAAGATTGATTGCCTTATGATTTACTGATTGTTTCAATTATTCTGTTTTCACTATCTCCTATTGAAGGTGGCGGCGGCTTCACAGTAGAACAATCATGAACCTCAAGATGCTTTAGCAATAAAGTCGGTGCTCAAAACTGTTCAACCAGGTGGATATTTTCTGATATTCCAGTTGTTGCCGGTTAGATAGCTTTGGAGCAAACAAATGTGATAAATGGATTTTTGACAATTTGAAATGTTGATGATAAACATATAATTGTCTAAATTAGTGTTCTCTGAATTTACTATAAATACCAATGTACTTTCTCATTTTCTTTATTTTGGTCTGCTGCTTCTGTTCATGGATTTAGGATAGCATACGACCAGTTTGTTTTATGTTATGGTTCAAGGAGTTGAGTGGATGATATCACCAATTTTATTTGTTTGCAAATGCCATTTTTTCCCAGAATGATGTATTGAGGCTGAAGTAGCCTTCTAAAGTTCTAATGCTGCACTTTGGACAAGTTCTTTGTACAAGTTATGGCTGGTGTTTAGGAATTTAAGCTACTCGGTGCAATTCATACTGTTTGAAAAGCAACCCTTGTAATTACATGGGTTTTGAATCCTACTTTTTCCCTATGACTTAGATGTTTGAATAGAGGCTTCAGATTTAGGGTTATAGATTTTAGTAAAAAAGTAACAAGAAAATGTAGATCAAGTTGGCATTTTGTTTTTCTGTTTTCAAACATCTCTTCTTATGACTTAGATTAATTTTAAATGATTAAATAGAGGCTTTAGACCTAGGGATCGGATAATAGAGATTTTAGTAAAACATGACGGAAATATGTTCAAGTTGGCATTTTTTTTCTTCAGACATCTCCTTGGTAATCCCTATTAGGAAGTCTATATATGTAATCTTGGAGAACGATTAAGAGAAAGGCATTTTTTTTTTTTCGTGTACTGACATTTGATTAATGGTCACAGCATCACAATTAGTTTAGCAGTTGGGATATCTGTAATAGACTTTGGCCTACTGTGCTGCTTTTAGGGAAGTTCTAAAGTTTTTTCACATCTTGCTGATCATTTTAATTTGGCACCCTAAAATTCTGTCCCTTCTGCTTCTTCATCGGGATCTGATTCTGAAAATCTTCTGATGTCATCTCTATCAATTTCTGGTTCATTAGTTTCAGCATCCTCTGAATCTTCAGCATCACTTTCTTCGATTACAATTTCATTTCCTGGTTCATTATCAATCTCTTGCTTCTTCACTGTGATGCCACCAATCTTTTCCTGTTCCCGGTTTTCTTCTTGGTCATGTAATTGATTGGTGATCTCATCAGAACCTTGCTTACTGGCAGTAACTTGGACATCTTCTATTTTGCTACCCTCATCATCAGTTATCAATTTGGTTTGGACATTCTTATTATGCTCCATGCTTACCAATCTCCCCTGTTCAGTTTCCTCTGTTCTATTAGATTGCATCTCCTTTAATTTCATTCCTCGTTCTTCACTCTTCTTGGCTTCTTCCTCTCTGGATTGGCCATCATTTCTGGTGTCTGGTATGTGATTTAGTGGCAGCTGATGATTTTCACCAAGGTATATTTTAACCTCAGTCTCATTATTTCCAGGTACGTTAGATTTCTGCTGTTCTTCATTTCTATTAAGAACTGGAGCGCTCCCGGTCTTGCTCGCAGAGTACAAGTCATCACCCAATCTCCTGTTTCTTAGAACCTCTCTCCTCTTGCCCTTGGAATGTCTCCTTCTTGCTCTAGAGCCATACCCATTTACAGATCCATCTGGCTTTTCCAACATCAGGCCGCCTCTGAGAACTCTCAAGTCATCCGTTGCTTTATGCTCTTGCAAAATCCGTGTCTTCTCCTCATGGCTAGCGTAGGTTTCTTTTGCTTTATCCTCTGTGACCTTGGTGCCTTGGTCAGCATGATAATCTGCTGTTTCTTTATCGTCAGTTTTAGTATTCTCATTCTTTACTTCTACTCCATCTTTCACATCATTCAACTTCTTGAGTTCAATGTTTGTACTGTGATCATTCACTCTCTGAATATCATTGCCATTGTGGCTTCTACTTTCACCCATTGTCGAATCTGTAAATGAATCGCTACTTAATTGTAAGTCCCCCTCATTTTCACTCTCATCTCTTGTGCCAACACTAACGGAACCTGTTACAAGTCTAGCTGTTTCTGAATGCAAATCTTCTCGTTTTTCAAGCTGTAACTTCAGATCTTCGATTTCTGCATCTTTCATCTTTAACATGTCTTTTAAAACAGTAACTTGGGGGGGATCTTCGCTACTTGAGTTCTCTGTCAGAATTTGAATCTTGTTCTTTTTCTCCTCAAGCGTCAACTCTATCACCTTCCTTTCATCCCTTAGAGATGAAATTGTGGATTCCATATCTGCCAGCCTCCTTTCGAGCTCTAACTTCTGTGTTCTCAGGGAGTAAACTTTGCTGTTCATCTCTTCGATTTTCTTCCGAGCTTCTTGATTGAACTCTTTCTCTCTCTGCAAGCTCCTCATAATAGAAGTATTATAACTTATAATTTATAAGATACCAATCTAAAGGCTTTCCATTAACTCTCAGCATTACAATAGTCAATTATACAGTTACGTGAATTGTACTAGTTTTAACAGTGCTAAAATGTAAGGGAATTTTGATGTCTAAAAAAGTGTATTTATTTAATAATTGATTAATATCATGTTCAAGCTTTATAAAAAGTGGCTTGGAATATTACTACCTCTTTTTAAAATTAATTACAACCATTAGACATTTTCTACTCATACTTTTTTTTTAACACACATTTTCTACTTATACTTTATGTCAGTTGCTAATAATTTATAACGGAGGTAGTATAACGGACTAATTAATAGACATTTGATTTAGTTAATACTATGCGTCAATTTAAAAAATCTTAAACAATGATCAATAAAAAATGTACTCATTAAAATATTTGATTTAGCAACATATTACATAAGTATATATACTTACAATTTTATGCATAAATTTCCTTTACTTAATTTTGTTAAAGAAAGGTTTCAGAACGGGTTAAAAAGTACATTGCATGTCACTTGCCTGAAGATTAATTGATTCTCCAAAATGAATTAAATAGTCACACAATAGCGTAATTTGAACGAGTAATGTGACAACTAATTTGCAAGACGGCAGATAAAGAAAGAATAAAACGAACCTGGAAGAGAAGGTGAAGTGTAAGAAGTTCATGATCTTTCTCCTTAACAAGGAGGGTAAAAATACGTTTCTCTCTGATCTTGTGAAGCACCATTACTCCAAGAATAGCCGCGCCGAACGCTAGCAACAGCATCAACGCGTACGGCTTACTATTACTACTACTACTACTCCCTCTTTGATTGTTGCTATTCTTAAATGAACTCCCCATTTTTTTGTCTTTCTAATTTCTTACTATTTCTATCTCTAGAATAAGCAGCTTAGTTATTATGTTATGTCATTGTTTGGTTGTTGGCACTTCATTTAAAAATGCGCCTTAAACTGTTCACTTCTCTTTCTCTCTCTCTCTTAGTGTGTTAGTGATGATCAGTAATGTTTGGCATGCATGAGGAGGAGCTGAGGTAGAAAAGGAATCAAATTTTTTTTTTTTTTTTTTTTTTTTTGTCAAATGGAATTGAGCATGGAATTTGTGCCTTCACCTTGAAAATGTGATACTTTCATTAATTTTGCCTTGAGTTCATTTTGTCGCTTTCCACTATTTCTAAATACTTGCACAAGTTGCAACACTCACTTTATTCGATTGTTTCTAAATATTTACTCCCTCCGTCCCTAAATTACATTCTTCTTTGGAAATTTACACGGGAATTAAGGAGAGAAGAATAAGACAAATAACAATAATTAGATAATTCAATGGGAAGTACAAAAATAGAATAATTATTACTCATGACATGTCATCAATCCTTTGCAAAACAAAAGGACCAATCACATGCTCCTAATTGAAAATTTTTAACCAATCATATTCATTGTAATTTGGCACAAGGATTATGAATGAGATTAGGTAAGGATGAGTGAGAAAACATTAAATATAAAACAAAAAACGAGAGTTGATTTACTAAAAAAAACTTACCAAAAATAGAAAGGATGAATGTAATTTTGGAATACCAAAAATAGAAATGAGGAATGTAATTTAGGGACGGAGGGAGTACAACACTTTTTAATTTGACATAAATCATATCATGATTTTTTACGATTCCACTTTCACATTAACTTCAACTGCACAATTTTTTATCTCATATCTGTACATACTTTGTTTTTATCTCTCTCACATAAATTATTCATCAAATCGTTTTTAAGTAAAATGCTACCTCTGGTTCGTATTATACGGAATACAACTTTGAAGTATTATTTATAAGATATAAAATATTCCAAAGTTGCATATAATACGAACTAGAGGTAGTACTATAAGTGACATATAATTTTCGGATTTTTGAGTTACATTTATCATACATATTGTACATCATACACTTATAAAAAAAAACCTTTTGAGTTATCAAGATCTACAATTTTACATTCTTGTTGGAAGCGTGAGTTGTGCACCCAATGCATGTCACTCCACTTGGATAAAAGGGACACCAAGCTACCCTCTCTTGCTTACCACCAGTCTACGAGTGGTCGTTAGTTTCAGCCTCGGTTTTACAACTGCCCTTTGTTTTACTTATACTCCCTCTGTCCCCAAATGATAGTCCCTTATGGGCAAAAATCACGGGAATTAAGAAACTTAAATAAAAATAGTAAAATTACATTGAAAAGATAAATTTACATTGAGTATGTAAAATAGTAGAGAGAGAAAGTAATAAAAGCACATTGAAAAACAAAATTTACATGGGAAACTTAAATTTGCACAAATATTGTTGTAATTGGAGGAAATTTTGATAAAAAAATGATATTAATGGTATTTGAAAAAAGCAAATGGGACTATCAATTTGGGACTAAAAATAGGCCATAAGGGACTATCATTTAAGGACGGAGGGAGTATTATTTTTCATTTTCGATGTGTCTAGCTGCCAATCCTTAGCATTAATTTAGGACTAAAATTATCATCCTAATTTTTAAAAAAATTTCTACATTTATGATATAAATAATGAATTTCTTAATAAAATGTTATGTTAAACATATTGCGTGCACAAAACGCTAGTTTAATGGAAGATAAGGCAATATCAAGGTTGGAGCTGAACCAATAGGATCAAGAAAAGAGTTACTATAGAACTTTTGCATCGAACGAGGAAACAACCTCGGTCATTTTAAGGAAACAACCTCGGCCGTGAAACACGACCTCACCGGCTTAGAATTGGACATTTAACTTAAAAAACAAACAATAATGATCATTAGTTCATTATAAAACATAAAACTTAAAGTGGTTTTCTCTTTGAAAAAACCGTTGGCAAAAAACTGCTAAAAAGTAAGTAAAAAACTGACAAAGCTATACCAAGAAAAAAGATGATCTTGTATACCTTTGTTGCTCACTCAACCAGAATTCTTCTGGAATGTGTATGATACAAATTACAAAAACTTTACAGAGAATGCCTTCATTACTTTGAAGAACATTGCTTACTCTGAAATTCATCAGACGTTAACGTGTTCATAAGCTCCTGAAGCCTTGCAGCACCAGGGCCTGGCTTAAAATCAGAATAGTTACCCCGCAATGAGCAGGGGTCAGCCCCGCCAGAAGAGTTTCCAACACACCATGCACCAGGGGGAAATCTGTTTGCACGACCTAAAAGCTCTTTATCAATCTTGTCTAAAACAGGGTCATTTCTCGCAAATTTGCGGGCAAATAGTGCACCGCTTTTTACCATCTTATCAAAGTCCTTCATGGACAAAATTCGAGGGTGTTGTTTTGGTGGATTGTCCCATGCAATATAATGTAGATCATGACCTATTGCCGTACTACGGAAATCCTCATTGTTACAAATTACAGTATGAAAATAACTTTCAGGAGAAGACATAAAATTAGTGAAATACATTAAAACTGTTCTAGGGAAATTGTCCCATCCCCATATACAATATTCCACAAAAGATCGAGTCACAACTACCCATGCTGAACCTGCAACGGGTCAGAAAGAGAAAACAGTCAAATGCTATTTTTTTTTTCCTACTTTGTTCCCATGTAATAGCTATCTAAGAAACTTTGCTCAAAAGATCAAACAGGCAATTCTATTGAGTCAATTACGACTACAGCTCATACCAGTAGATAGCTTAAAATAAAATGATATACTATAATATACCAAAGGGTCTAAGGGAAACCAAAGACATCTGTCCAATTATGTGTATCGGATTGCAGTTTATTTCAGTTAAACACTATTTTATTTTTCACTTATTTTGACCTTAAACAATGAGCAATTGATTCAATAAACCATTAAGGAGCATATGATTTAGTTCAGTTTGGTTCAGGTATTTTAGTCTGGTTCAATTTCAGACTTTTGGGTTTTGCAGAACCCTAAAGCTGGAACAATATGATAAACCAAATACATGAGATATGACAACCCAATCCTGTTTTCTAAATATCCTCCAAGGGCTCACAAGTCTCCCATACTCTCAGAATAGGACATGAAGCATTTGAGTCATCGAAATAACTCAAGAGTTGCATTAAAAATGGCACATAAAATAAAAGAATACAAGCTAAGGAAATGGTGACTGTCTAATATGAATCACATCAGATTTAAACACAGGTTTCTGATTGATTTCTCATAGTCACAACTCATGAAAACTGATTCAGACTTCCAAAAAAAAATTAATAATGCTCCAGCCTTTCACTGTCCAATTATTCCAGATAAAGCTTTCTTTCATAAACATGTTTCCACACTTGTACATTATTCCTTAACTCTAACCTCCAAAATAAAACCTCATGAAGCCAAGGAGAGGTAAGAAGATACGAAAGAGTACATTGGGAAAATTCTTGAGCCTTGACTAGCTGTACTAGTCACGTACAAGGTAAGAGCACACTGGGAAAGTTTGGAGTTTAACAAGGAAGAGCAGGCCAAATTAGATATAAGAGTAGATAAGATATACATGTTCTTAACAGTGGGTACAGTCACCTGATGACTAAATGTCTTAAGAGATATGAATGTATTATGAGATGACCCTAAAATATATTTGAGAGATCAAAGCTAGATGGAAAGATCCCCTGGGATGAAAGGAAGAGAAATTGATATAGGCAGAAGTCAGTTATTGATGATGAACTATTCCTTTTCACCTCCAATAAGTGATGAGGAACCACTTTTTCTATGTAAAAATTTTGAGCTATATTGCTAATTCTTCACAGATATACAAAGCTTCTAGAGTTGACCAAGCAATGTAGTCAATTTATTAAGCTTGAATCGCCTACTCTTTTTCAAGGTTCACATTAGGAATATCCATGACGCTATTCCACAGCTTAATAAAGATTGGTGTCAAATGACAGCCTTCTTTTTCTAATGATTTTTCCTCAAACAGATTGGCTCTGCCCCTTCCAATCATAAGTTTAATGATAGTGGTCTTTTGGTCAAAGGAATGAGTTTACAGATGGTTGTACATTATGATGCCTAGGTTTAGGATGCTTGGAGGACTTTTCGTGTATCATTTTAATTGGCAGTTTTCTTGTGGTAGTTTTTATTGCTTCTTAGGCTTTGATCTAAGCGGTTGTAGTGCCATATTGCTTTCAGTAATTAATATCACTCCTATTAACCGAGGAAGTAACACTCCAAAAAGAGTGTGGAAGTTCAATGCAAATCCATGATAAAATTTGAAGCTCCAATGACAAATTGGGAATTTGGGGTCGAGTTTTAGTGTTTTACTAAGGAATGTCACCCATGATCTTGAATAGGCTTACGAATCTCCATTTATATAAATAAGCCCTTTTGTCACATAGTTTTAAACACACAATTTTGATGTTGACCAAGGAAACTTGGTGTCATAGCCTCATAGGTATCACCCTATACAAAAATCATCGTGTTGAGTAACTATTCCTAATTTTGATGGTAAAATTGGATAAGATTATGCCACCTATTTTATTTGTGACCAGAGTTCCTTATTGATTATTATGAGGTCTGATTGGGTAAGACTGTTTTGTGATCAAATCTTAGATTCTTTTAGACATTACCCTCTTTTTTTATGATTAAAATGTATCATTTCTAAAATTCTCCAAAACGTGAATAAAAGGCACCAAATAGTTATCTTCATTTGAAGATTTTAATTTTTAGAATAAACCATGAATTTCTTGAAAGATTCCTCACATGCATCACATCCCTCTTTTAAAGAGAAATGTTACATTGCATATCAAATATAAAAATGGTCAAATGGAGTACAATTATTAGCAAATTGTACATGATAGCCAATAGCCATCTATCCTCTCCATATGATGTGAGAGAATGCATGACTCAATTTGAATTTAGCTTAGCTTTTGGCTAACATGTTTTTACATGTACTTGTTTGGATTTTCATGCTCTTCCCTATTTTAAGTAAGTTTCCTTTATTAATTTGTAGTATGGATCCTAATTGAGTTACAATTTGTTTTTCACTTTTCTAGTAGATTTAGGATTTGTTTCGCATTTAAAGTTTGTTTTACACTCCTTGGGCAAAAAGTATCTTAGAATTGTTACTAATGCAAAAGTTGTACTGGCTTGATGAGAAATTACTAAGTGCGTAGTTAGCGGAAAAAGCAGCAAATTAAATACGTAATATATACAGTTAGACCAGGTTAGTGTGCGGGCTTAATTCGGTCAAATATTTTTAAGCCTCCTATGCTTGGGGAGTTATTGGATTTGGTTCACATGTTGTTTTTTATTTGCATCAAAATATGTAATAAATTCAAACATGGGTAGGAATCACATCTAGCTATGTCTTGATCACCAGTTCCATTTGGATTGCTATGGGTTTCTGGTAAAGATTTGCTTCACATGATAGACTGAAAAAACAAGCGTGGTCTCAGGGTATTTCGTATGGGTGATCCAGTCCAGATCAGCTTTACTTTAACTAAGTTCTAACTATAAACATTTTAATCCGTATCATTCTTTGAGATATGCGCATGTAGTCATAACATTATCTAGCAATCTAGATGCAATTTCAGAACAGTCATTAAACCATGATTCTGATCTCAAAAGGTCCTTCTAAGTTATAATGCTGAAAAACATTTTACAAAGTGTACACATGAAGTGAAGTATAAAGAAAATGCAGAAATCTGATTAGACATACCAGTAAATAACTTAAAAGCAGTAGGAAGTGATCGGCGCTGGGTAGTCATAAGAAGATCAGACTTTTTGGACAAGTAGAGGCCAGGATCTACAACAATAGGCCTCGCCCTCTGGCTCCTGTAGATGAAAAATGAATTAGCATACAAGTAAAGAGTAGTTTATAGTTTAGGTCTGCAGCAGAAGCATACTCACAGTTTCCACCCATTTACCATCTGCACATGCTCAATAAAGTTCAGATTCCGTGACAAGTTGGAGAAAACATGAAGCATATCTGTGTGATGAAAAATAAGAAGACATTATACGCTTTGTGTTGAAAGCTGTAAATTTAGCAGCTAAGGTTAGTATGAAAAACAAATACTCCAAATTATCAAGCATTTTAGGCATCCATATTATACAAGCACACATTTGCTAATAAATGCAAGGATAGTAGAGCCAGGGTCACCACCATACCATTAACTCTCGAAACAAAAGAGGAAAATGGATTAAGGAATTAATTGAATGATTGACGTTTAGACAAGATAAAAATTAGGGTAAAGACCCAATACTAACTGACAAGTACAAAAGCTGAAATCAATATCCTAAACCTCGCAACACATTACTTCCTGAAACCTGTCAACATTTATTAGGATTATTCATTAAGCCAGACAACATATGAGCTAGAGCATAACTGAAAGAAAAAGTACTATACTAGACATCTGTAAAAACGATCAGGATTTGTGGAATGGAAGGCAGAGTTACATCCATGCTATGTTGTTTCTGTCAAAGTTTACTTTTACTTATAATCTTGCAGGACAAAAGCAACAGTTGAAAAAGAGCCTGGGTAAGCAAGGTCCTGAAGAAATACACCATGACAAATGTCACTTTTATGGAGCATTAGGTAAGATGTGATCAAATTATACAAGCATATTGTATATATTTTCCACTTCTATCTGATACTGATAACCAGTAAAAACTCTATTGTTGTCACTACTGGAAGGTCCCCTAACACACAGCCTATCCCTGACCAAAGATCATCCACTACACTGTGTGACTGTAATCCCATATAAAATTGTGCATTAGTTAAATTATACATATATTGTTATGTAAATAATCAAGCTGGGATTGATAGTAGATAACATTCAAAATAGCTAACTTATCTTCTAACATCTAGATTGATCAATCCATGTAAAGAGAATTCATCAAATTAAAATCCTACCGATGGCTACAAAACTATAGAATAGGATAACTTAAAGTTTTTTAGGAACCAAAAGGCCGTAGCAGTGATGGTATGTTTAGGTTTTCCTTTCTTCAGTTTCTCACAAGAATCCCATGAGATTTATGCGATAGTACGACACCAAACATTTTTGTTAGGACTTTTTATGCAGTAAGCTTTAAGAATTGACAATAATAGAATGAAGGTGATGGCATCATAGGCCTTGCAGATCATTGCTATCTCTACACAGGACGAATTAGAGGAAAAGCCTGCTCATTTATACTGGACATCCTCAAATACCTATCAATAATGCACCCTCCATCCCGTGAAAAAGTTCTACTTTCTATTGTGTTATTTGTTTCATAAACTATCCTAATTTATTTAACCAATTAAATATCTCTACAATGATTTGCCAATATATTATAGGTTAATCCTACACAATTGTCAGTAATCAAACTCAAAATGCTAGAGGAGCTAAGTTATACTAATAACTAATTGAGGCAATGAAGGTGCAAGTATACTTCATTTGGCTATTAGGCACAATTTATAAAAGATCGTTGTATTTACGAAACTGACTCATTGCTACAATTTGGTATCGATAAACAACTTATATACAGCCCATTCACAAAGCCAGAAACATGAAAGATCAACAAGATATAGAACCATCAACTTTTCTTATGGTTTTATCTCCCAATTCACTTGAAAAAAGTAAACTACATCAGATCAACCAATATGAGGCTCTACAATAAGCCAATCCACCTTCTTCCTTCAGATTAATCACATTAATGAGCTTTTACATCTAACAAAGCTAAAATTCAAACCGTATAAAGCATGATATAGGTTGAGAAGAGAAATAAAACATGGGTCACAAAACAAGAAATGAGAAAACAGCATAAAGCCTTCTTAAACGACATTGCAGAGTAAAGACCATAAGAAAACTGTAACGGCAAAGTTTATGGAACTAACCATCTTGCGTCATTAGAGGATAATCTGAGGCGCTGAGGTTAATAAACCAATCCCAGTTCAAACTTTCCCTTAGCAAAATGGCTATAGCTTGCAGAGTGCAAGCAATCATTGTTGGTCCCTTATAAGTCACCAAATTTGATTTATCCATCACTCGAACATTCTCCACTTGATGGAATGTAGGATCATTCTTAACAGACATTGTCAAATCTAATCTTTCCCTAGGTGGAGCTTCAAAATCCATATGCAAAATATACTGATTTCGCGGATGGTAAACAGCTTGCAATACTCTCATGATTCTCTGACTATCACCTTTAGTACCCGATATAAGATAAGCAAATCGAGGTGGTTCATTCTTCGAATTCCCACTCAATGCTAAGGATCTCCTGATATTGTCTTCAACAAAATAATCAGTCCACTCCTCAGACTTCTTACCAACTTCCATACCATCAAATTGTGATACATCCTCATCAATATTCGGCGAATAAATTCCAAAAATAGTTGCTAATAAAAGTGTAATCGATACGAGTAAACTCGCAAAGAACGGTATAATCCATTTCCTATCACTAAAAAACCTGCTTGAATGAGGATTCACATTCTTCCTCATAGCCATTAAACTAGGTAACCATAAATTCAACAAACACTAAATATTGACAAAATTTCTTCCAATTCCTCAAATTTACAGTGGCGTATCAAATGGGATTTCAGTGGATTCAACTAAAATCCCCAAATCTAAAAAACTAATTTGAGTTTTCAATCTAAAATTAAACTAAAAATCATTAGACAATTTGAAAGAAATACAACAATGAAAGAATTGAAGACAAGGATTATTTACCTAGTTAGTGATTGAATTGAATTTCTGGGAAAGTTTGAATATGGCCCAAATCCTTTTCTCTCACTTTGATCTTCATTTTAAGGGTCAAATAGTAGGGAAGGAAGAAGGATGTCCTTTGCTTCTTTCTTCTTTTTCAGGAAAAGTTTCTCCAAGCTGGGAAATCAGTAAAATAATGATTCACTTTAATTCGAAATTATTACGAAAGGAAAAATTATTCTAATAATCACAGTTTTGGTTGGTTCGCTATTAATAATCCCATCTTAAATTATTACTTCCTCTATTCTTTTTTACTAGATTTGTTTGTCAATGCAAAACTTTAACGAATTATAACTTTAATTCAAGTAACAATTATAAAAGTTATATATTGTAATAGTACTTAATAAGACGAATTTAAAAAGATCCTACATGAATATGTTTTCCCTTACATATTACAAAAACTTTTGCATGCACCCGGTTTACAATAATTTTATTGTACATCGAATATTTTTGCAAAAAGTGACCCCTTTTTCTTACAAAAGTGACCCTTTTATTTAACAAAAGTGACCCCTTTTTTTCATAAAAGTGACTCTTTTTTTTCACAAAAGTGACTATTTTCACAAAAGTGACTCTTTTTCACAAAAGTAACCCTTTTTTTTTCCGAAAACTCTACATTCACACTCGGTGTGTAAGAGCATTTTACACACTACCAATAAATTTTTGACAACTCAGCTGGTCCTACACAAAAGAAGAGGGAAGGCAAAATAATGGGAGGGAAAATTGAGCGGCAGTTTGTCTGTGCTATTGGCAGTATTTTGTAGTTCTTAGGCGGGAATATTGTGAGAGAGCGCCAAAGTGATTATGGGTCCCACGTAATTTCGTCATCGTTGTCCTTCAATCTATTTTATTGCTGCCATTGACATAGCTAGCAAGTTAGCATGCAAATAATTTTCTACAGAGTATTCAACATCTATACTAATGTAAGTATAATATCAATTCTTCCCCACTTCTGCAATCTAATTTCGTTGTATATAATTGAAGAATCCGATATTTTCCCCATTAATTTTTGACTTCCCCTTTATTGTGAAGGATTATATTTCCATTATCATTGTAATTTTAGACTTTTATAACGACTTGATGTTTTAATGTCCAATTAAGTAATTTGCATTCGAGCTCGTGATTCTTGTGGGATTTTGGTAGAATGGTTGCCTTTCAATTCCAACTTGTGATGGCTGTTTCAGGAGTTCGTTTAAAGTAATAGAATTACTTAAAATTTCACATCCCCTGTTATAATATATTACATAACATTTTTAAATTTACAATATAACTTTTTTGATGTATGTGTCATTTGTAATTTTCTAGTATCAAATTGTTTATTATGTAATTGTATTGCGGTACTGTTTCAGTAAATGGAAAGCGAAGCCCAATCATCTGGTGAAGCTGTAAACATTGAACACAATGTGTTGGATGAGATGAACCAAGGCGTTGAGAATGACGACAATATAATTCCTGATCTTAATGAAGAGGCAGAGGAAAATGTTAGTTCGTCATCTAAAGGTGATGATGTTCCTGTTAACCAAACTAATAGCAGTGTAGACGATGACAATAACCTTGTTGCTGCCATTGTCCCAGCTGTTGGGATGTTATTTCAATCCGGTGAAGAATTTGCCCAATGCTGCCATAAGTACGCTTATGAGAAAGGATTTGAATTTTATGTCAGAACAGATACGTTGATGAAGGAGTACAAAGTAGCAAATGTTAATCGTAGAGGTGTTGGGGAAAAGGAGCCGAAGTACCATATGATGCCCCATATTAGAATGGATTGTAAGCTTAGTGTCAAAGATAGGAGCAAAAATGTAGAGCATAAACGCAAAAAAAAAAAAAAAAAGAAACCTTGTACAGAATGTAAGGTATATGTTGATGGAAGAATGTCAGGGGGATGGTTTGTAATCACACAATGTGTGTTGGATCACAATCATCCTCTTTTGCCGGATTGTACAAGGCGTATGGTGAACTATAGAGGTATAGAAGATGATAGTTATGAGAGAATGGCACTAAACGATGCTGCTGGGATCTCTTTGGGTAAGAGCTTTAATTCGTTCGTTATTGTGAAAGGAGGACATTTGAAATTGTCGTTCACCAAGCAAGATATCTTATTTCAAGGGGATGCACTTGCCGTAGAACAACATTTTACAAAGATGACAGAAGAAGATCCTAATTTTTATAGTGCTATTCAACAAGATCAAGAAGGAAAACTTCTAAATGTTTTTTGGGCTGATGTTAGGGGTCGTGCAATGTACCGAGATTTTGGTGATATTGTCTTGTTTGATACAACCTTCCTATGTAACAAGTATAATGACGTTGCATAAACACATTTTATTTTATTTACAGAATAATTTATTTTTAACCTGAATCATTTATCTATTCATGTATTAATTTTAAAGAATCATATATTTGAAGCATGAATCAATTATTATTTTAAGATGAATCATTTATTTTCTAAATTAAGGTTGTAGGTACAAAATGCCATTTGCTCCATTTATAGGCTGCAATCATCATGGGTCTAATATACATTTTGCTGTTGCCTTAATCATTCATGAGGATTCCGAGTCGTTCGAATGGGTATTTAGACACTTTGTTGAATTGAATGTATGGGCCAACCCCCTAAAGGAATATTGACTGACCAGTGTAAGGCTATAGGGAAGGCAGTGGAAACTATGTTTCAAGATGTGCCGCATAGGCTGTGTTTATTTCACATAAGCAAAACGCTGCAAGGAACTTGGGGAAGTTACCGAGATGGAAGGAGATAGAGGTAGATTTGGATCATGTTGTTCACGATAATTTTAGCATTGGAGTTTGAGGATGCATGGAAGGCTATGTTTATAAAGTACAAGTTACAAAAGAACACTTTTTTGGTTAAGTGACGCATATGCTAATAGGCATCAGTGGGCGCCTGGCTATTGGCGTGGGCTCTTTTGGGATGGCATGTTATCAACGCAACGTAGTGAAAGCACGAACCGTGGTGTAAAAGTGTACGTTAATTTGAATACTGGGCTGATGCAATTCATGAATCAATTTAATGCGTATTGTGGTGGCTTAGTGGAAACAGAAAAGGACCTAAATTACCAAACAAAGCGTAATCCATTTTTCTATGACAACACTGTAGTAGCCGAGGTGGTGTTTAGCAAGGCTTACACTAATGAGAAGTTTTTGGAGGTGAGGGAAGAGGTGATAGGGCTAAAGCACACCAATATAGTTAAAACAGGTAACATAGGGTTAATGAATTTGTATGATGCAGACGAGAAGATCCCCAAGCCAGTATGGAAAGCAACGATGCGGACGTTTAAGGTTTCCGTTGATAAGGAAAAAGGCGAATTTAGTTTCAGCTGCAAGCTGTTTGAGTTTAGGGGTATCTTGTGCCGGCACATTATCAAGGTGATTCATACTGAAGATATCGAGTGCATCCCAGAGAAGTACATTTTGAATTGATGGAGGAAGGATCTCGTTAGGGATTACGAGGGCATAAAGGTGTCTTATTACGACCCTAAGGACTTAGCTAACGTTGCTCAGAAAGATGGAATTCAAAGGAGGCACAAATACCTTTCAACGTTAGCAATGCACAATGATGAGACACTCTCAATGTATTATGAAGCAACTAACAAAGTTCGTACTTCTCTTGAAGATGTTATTGGTATTCGTAGGACTAATGAAGTGGATGGTTTTGATTGGAGTCACCCATCCATGAATAGAGTATTTGGCCGTCGTAGGATAAGGCCTAAGGAGAATAATCAAAGGCATCTTGAAAGTGTGGCAAAGCCTGTGGGTGAAGGTCAAATTAAGAATCCGGTTGACAAACGAGGCAATGGAAGGGCTCATACGAAGAGAAATAAGCATCTAGCCGAAAAACGTAGTCGTAAAAAGAAGAAGAAAAGCGTATGTCTCATGTTGTGTTAACTTATTTGTTTTTAATATAAAAAAAAAATAACTATCATTTCCAGTGTGTATGTTGTAACAATATCTTTGAGTAATTTTCTTTAACCCAACTTTTTGAAATTGTGTATTGTTATAGGTTTATGATGACGATGAAGAAATTGGATCGGAAGAGGTTGATGGTGGCAATGTCAATGGGAATGGCAATTATGTTGATACATCAGTGTATTATGGTTTTCAACCACAATTTTATAATGGAAACTATTTCCCTAATTTTGGTCCCGGTGCTAGTGGTGCCTTTCACCCTGGTGGATATACATCTAGTCAGACTGGACCGGTTAATTATGGCCAAGTGGGTGCATCCATGAACGTGAAAGGTAGTGCAAGGGGTGAGGCAAGTTCAGATTTCAACCCCATGCACCACCAATCACAGCCTAGTAGCTCAAACCGTACTAATAGTAATCACGGATTCAATCCTTTGTTGTATAGATGAATATATTAAGTATTGTTATCAACTCGATAGGATCAAGTGGATGTATCGTACATTGTTGTCTATTAAGCAACTAACTTGTGTTTTTTTTAAATTTATTATGTTCACATAAATAATTGATGACAAGAAACATATTAATCGAAGATGTTAGCCAGTGCTACGTTTGGATTGTTGACTTATGCCAGTCCATATTAGATTAGTGTATATCCAACGCAAAAATATGTTGTTATTATTTTTTGTGTTTCAATAATTCAAGGTTGTTGTATTTTAATTTATGTTTTTTTTTAAAAAAACTCAGCGAAACTGGTTATAGAGGAATCGAAACCTGGACCCAGAAGTACAAGTTTCTCAATCAACACTTACTCGCCAACTGGGACATGTGTATCAGCACGCCATAACATTTGCATTAAATATAATTATTCAAATATATGGAACCAGTTGTAGTATTCAAATATATGGGCCTACATGATAGAGCGAATACGCTGTTGCCTATTATGAGCCAATTGAAAATTATCCAATATAAAGGATTGGGCTTTATGAAGTATGTTAGAGTTAAGTGATTTTTTTTTTTTTAAATTTTTTTAAATCAATAGATTATTCTCAACTTTAAATCTTTGTCAATATTTTAATTTTATGAACAAAGAAGTTTGTTAATTTGAAATTGTTGTAGTCTTTTTAAATTTTTAAAGTAGAGTGTACTTGTGCATGCCCCTAATATGTGTTTTACGTATTGATATTAATACTCGCACTAACAATGGAGTATATTAGTATTACTGTAAAAAAAATGTTGTTTCATATACAAGAAGTTAAATTATTTATGGTAAGTAACTCTGATAGGTGTTTGGTGACACCGTGTGGCTAGGTATTATCGGATTAAATGTATTAGTTTTATAGGGGTTATCCATTCAGTGTTATATAGGTAACCTCGTTAGTATTATTTGTGTTAGTCATTATTTAATTGATCATTATTTAAAAAACTAAGTGAATGAGCTTAGCTAATGCACAGATTATATTATACGCGATAAAAAAAAACACAAAGTGAAATGCTAGTCGGGTTACTGTATAAAATATAATGAAATTATTTGGTAGGGTAGAGGACATGATGCATTTTAATTATTTCACAAAATTCCATATTCGGCGTGCCACACTGTGTTGCTGAGTTATTTGTTCAGTTGTTGCTTAGTTTGTCAAGGGTTACTTGGTTAAATAAAGGCGTACTCGGTCCGGAAAAAAAAGAGAACGAAAATGAGAGTGTATAAGAATTGAGGATTGTGTTTTGGAGGCACCTCATTAATTTACTTTGTAATTATGTATTATACGTTGGATTAATTGTATTGTTGTTTTTTTTTCCAGTGTGAGAATATTGTTTTGTCCTCTACGTTCCACTAGTTAGGGCCTGTTCACTTACGTTGAAATTCAGTCCAGTTAAGTTCAGATTCTAATTTCCTTCTCTTATAAAATATTCATTTCAGTTCAGTTCAGTTTAGTTCAGTTCAGTTCAGTTCAGCTGAGTTCAGTTCAGTTCAGTTCAGTTCAGCTGAGTTCAGTCAATGAGAACAGACCCTTAATAAAACCACAAAAGGGATTGTTGCTTAATTAATAATATATTTAAACTTTCAATGACCTTACCCTCCAATGTGAAGTGTGTAGGGTCTTCTATCGGATTTCACCGGTTTTAAGCCTCAATCTTTAAATTTTTTTCATTTATTAATTTATGTCTTAGGTTACAGTGAAGTCACCCTTGAAAGATAGGGTTTATTTCCTTCGAATGACAACTTTTCTTTGATGTCCAACGAAATGCGATATTTTCCTGACTCCTTCGGAAGGGAAAGTTTTACTTTGGTTAAATTTGGTTTGCGGTTGTGTGGGGCTACTACTGATCATGGCACAGAATCGGGTTATGGAAGTAACACAAGATTTTTTTTTGTCAAAAAATGCGAAGTAGCGACTGATCTAGTGAAAAAGTTGTATGAGACAATGAACCAAGAAAGTACCGACTTGTTATATTTATGTATTTGATTTCTTATCCATTCACTAATTAATTCTTGTTCGATTTTTTTAAAATCGTCTTCATCGGTAATTGTCAATTGTAGATGTCGTATGGATATTATTAATGATATTTAATGTAATTAGGTGTTTTTAAAAAAAAACATGAATTATTTTATAGACAAAAGGTAAAAATATATTTTACTTCCATTCTAAAACTATTGTTGGTTGTTTGATTAAAAAAAAAAATAATTAAAATGTTATTTCTAACAAATTGAAAAAATAAAAATTAACAAATAAAATAAATTAAAATTAAAAATTTAAATTTCTATTATTTTTCCATTAGTTTTTTTAAAACTAATGGTTCTTTGGTTTTCACTATTCCCAACAAAACTAGGGTAGATGACTACAACAGAAGCTAAAAGTCTATTTAAAGAACCCAAATTATTCAACTAAACGTTCAACCATTAACCTCCAATTTTCCATACACCCCTTCACCTTCTATTGCAAGTTCAAAACACTAACCTACCTTATCACTGAAAATGAATAACAAAGATGGAGCTTTATCATCAAAATCTCCTTATGAGTTGAAATTGATCAGTTTGCAACACTATCTGTCATATCTTCAAGGGCGTTATGTTGAGGCTTGCCATCAAAGGAAGGAGGCAGAAAAAAGGCAAGTTGAATTGCAAATCCTAATAGAACAATTAAAAACAGATATTACAAGGAAAGCTTCTGAAAATCATCAGGAAAACACTGGCGCTGCAGCAACAACATCGAGGACCAAACCAAATTGAGGCTATGGAGGATGAAGACTTGATTGTGGGTGACTAGGGTTTCATTGGATTGTGTTTATGAAGGCATGCAATCTTCTTATCGTTTTATTAAATCTGGACCTTTTATGGTTTACCAGTGTATGTGTTTTATCCGTTTTGGCCTTTTGTATCCTTTTTTAAAAAAAAAAAATTGTGTTAATGATGTTGAAGATGTTATCCTTAACAATTTTATTGGTGTTGTTCTAATGATACGTCTTCTATTAGTTCTATATGAATTAAATTTATTTATTCCGTTTTGCTGTTTTTTAAATGATTTTTTGATACTGTAAATAAATTATGAGCGGGTTGCGTTTTATTTGACCAGACATTGCAGGGTTAAATTTTTACATATCAATTTTAATTCGGTAAATTGAATAATTACATGTGAAAATGTAATTGTTTAAGCAGTGGTTATAACAACAATCATACAGTAAAAAGAAGTATGTAGGAATGTCCCTTCAATTACAATTTTATTATAATTCAAAACGTTACAAGGACTCTAAACAACATAAATAAATAGAACTAAATTCATGTAAATTACTACAAATGGATGCCAAACCAATATCCAAGCCCTACGCTTATGCCTCCATGAGTTTGTATTAAATAGCGTTTCCCACGTTCATAGCAGCGTCTTCTCCAACTGACTTGATGTTGACATGTAGCGCACCTGCTCATTTCCTCAAATGTGTTGTGTTGACATGAGTCTTTTGTAACTGGCTTACAGCAATATTTTTAAACTGGCTCCAGTTGATGTTTTTGTTCTCGTTGATCCGTTTTCCAGTAGTTTCCTTCCATTCTTTGTTTAACGACTGAAATTTCAAGAGATATTCAATCTCGTTGATTTTTGGATATATATGCCCCCTAAAAATCACCTCCCATTGACTGAACTGGTCGTGGTTTGGATACTATTCTCCCATGGATTGTAGCTTATAAGTAATTGTAAATGCTACGTGAATAAAACGAATTGGGATATCTTATTCTAGTTTATAGTCTTTATTTTTTATACATAACAAAGGTAAATGGTTCCCCAATGGTTTATTACATTCTGAAGTTCTTTTGGAGGGAAAATACAGTAAGCTAGACCTTTCACATTTCCCTCCTAATTTTTCCTCTACATATATTCCTGTGATACCTAATATGACTACAACATTTTAAGTACAACCAACTGAGTTCAAACATTTTCAATGGACCATTCACATAAAAGGGTTTTAGCTCCATAAGTAGAATTATATGACTTTGGCAAATGGGACGAAATATTTGAGGATCACATCTTGCCAAAGATACCAGAAATTGGATACCTTTTAAAATTCTAGTCTGTAAACAAGAGGATGCTACGTGTTATAGGGCTAAGGATAAACAAGAAAGAAGATATTGATTGGAGTCAGCTTGAAACGCTCATCAGCAGGACTCATCTCGGGTGTATGGTTAAGCATAAGATTTTTTTTGGAATTCGAGAGTTGTCGCCATTGTTCGTGGAGAACTGAATGTCGCAAATGTACTTTCCGAAATGCTGTTAAGTTTTTAAGTGAGACTCACGGTGGTCACATTCGAGAAAACGATGAGTCTTGGGAGTGGAGGGATGCGTTGATCCTGGAAGGTAGGTTTAGGAATCACCCGTATACTGCTGAGTTACCAGAAGATATTGACCCAGCGGATTATCCATTCATGTAGGAATTCGATTATGTAAAGTTGCAAAGTATTACCATTATAGGTGTACCACTATAAGTGCACTACCATTTATGCTAATGTAGCAATCTACTAGCACTATAAGTGCACTACTATCCATTCATGTATTAGGTCGTTTATGTACTGTACTTTGTTTTGAAATCAAAATTAAACTAATGTGCTTTTTATGCTGTCATATAATCACAGCAGTTGAAGTTAAGTTTGTTGTATTATATCTCTAGAACAAAACCCCACGTATAGTTTGATTACCTTAAAGTTATTATGATTCTGTAAATTCATTGATGATCTTTATAAATATTTACACACAAATTGACAAATCCCTAGTTGTGTAAATTAACATTTCTAGCAATTTATTTAAAACTCATACGAAATACTTAGATTCATAATTAAAAACATAGCCATAGTCGGGGTAGTAATGCTCGGTTTCAGTTTGATCATTGTTGTTCATGATGATAAGATAATGGGGATTATTAGGAAGGAAAGGGATAAGTAAGTAATGGGGTTAAGTTTGTATGTGACTGTGTAATACATATAGTACCATACCATTGCATATGACCTCTAAAAAATTAACTGAAATTAGGAACAAAATAAAACAAGAAAAGCAATTATTATACATGAAAACCAACACGCAAACTATATTATATCTTAGGGGAAGACAATTAAAAAAAATTGGCTAAGCAAATCACAGTAATATAAGGACCATGTGTCACGAATATCTGTTGGTGATTTGTAAATCTATTTGAAATTTGTATTTGTGATTTTGTTTTTATTTTGTTTTTAATTTATTTTGTTTTTTGTTTTTGTTTTGCTATGGCAGAAATGGAGAGTATAATTAGTTGATAAGATCATGAAATTAAAAAATGTTAATTAATGTGGATAGGGTGGACGAATTTCTGGCCACAAAAAAAAAAAAGAATCAGACAAAAGATTTTCTACATATCAGACCTTATGTTCCCTAGGAAATTAAAATAATGAGTGCTTTTATAAAAAAATATTAAAGGATTTATTAATAACAAAAGATTTTCTACATATCAGACCTTATGTTCCCTAGGAAATTAAAATAATGAGTGCTTTTATAAAAAAATATTAAAGGATTTATTAATAATATATATATAATAGAAAGAGGAAAATAAACACTAAACTTTCAAGCATGCGTAATTACCCTTACTTGTTTTATTTACAGAAGAAAATGTACATTACTGTGGATATTTTGTACTCGTTCATTAGTCATTTAGTTGTTTCTTTCTTATTGTAAATATTTTTTTGATGGTTCTTATATAAGATTTATATATGGGCTTTAATACTCGATTTTATGTGATATGTTTCGGTGGTCTTTTTTATATAAAAAAAAATCTATCATGAAAAATAAATAATTACGCTAAACGATTTATATGACCATGTACACTTCATAAAAGGGTATACAATATTACAAGAACTGTTTAATAAAATTATAACAAACGATACACAGTTTTAGTTGTGTTTAATTCCTAATGATGGATTATAACATAAAACCTATACAATATTATAACTAGAGACCCGTTGTTATGTAATCTTGAGCTCTTTGTTCAATGCAGCTACTCCACTTTTGGGTAGCTCAATGTTTCTAATATCGAGTTGAAAATTAATTAAATTACAAAAAAGATTATCTTACCTCCTAATTAAAATATCTAAAACCCTTGTTACATACCCTTGTTTTTTTCAACAAAATATACTAGTAACTCTTTTACATAATTCATACGTCTACAAAATGTTGGTATGGTGAAATTAAATTGCAAGTAAAAAATGGTATTGTGAAGGATATTAAAAAAAAAAAAATTAAATCCAAGGACAACAGATTTAAAATCTTATTGTAGTATTAATCTAGAAATTCTAAGTTGGATATTGAGTTAAAAGTATTTCTTCTTTTTTTTTCCCCTATACTTATGTTAAATAATGAGGTGAGTAGTCTTTAGTATAGGGGCAAATAAACCTAACCTACTGACCTTATTCCAAAAAAATTTGCTGATTCCAATGCATGCAATTAAAAAAAGGTTTCCCACTCAGTTATTTTAACTTTGAAGGTTAAATAACAAAAAAAATTAAGGGAGAAGGTCTTTGGAATTGAACTGTTAGTCAACGTTACCACTGTTCATATTATGTAATCAAAATCCTTTATTTAGGTGATTTTTCCCATTTCAGATATGATACCATTTACTTTTTCATTGCATGCAAAAAAATTAAAGAAAAAAAAAGAAAATAAACCTTTCCCTTTCCTTCTCTAATTATTAAAAAATCTGAGAATTGTTTAATAAAAAATGGATACTCCGGAATCTTCAAAAAAACAAAAAATGGAAACTCAAGAGGAAGAGAAACCCTATTACCCAGATCATGATAAATTTGGGGCTTGGGAATGATGAGTGACATTTATGGCACTCATTTGGTTCCTTTTTGGATGATTTCTATTTCATTTTATCTCTCTTTTCTTCAGTTTTCCTTAGTTTTATTCTTGTTTTCTTCATTTTATGCTTTTTGTAGTTAGTTTCTCTATTTCATGCTTTTTCTAGTTTACTTGTTATTTTTCTCTTTTACTTGCTTTATATCATTTGTTTGTAGGTGGTAATTGATTGTCCAAGAATTCCCGAGCTTCCTCTCTATGAGCTTTCATTGTTTTCATGCCTAGAGATGGTGCAAGAAGCTTCAAGTCAAAGGTGGATCCAAGGGGCAAGCTTCAAGGCTTTGTATATGCCTTCCTCATGGCTTATACTTTTCAAGAAATTCAATAAAGTTTCTGCCTACTTTGTCCTCCATCATCATCACCTAGGATGTGTGCACTGCTTGAGCTAGGACGAAGAGAAGAAGGGGGAAAGACCCAGGGTTGTGCGGGCGCACTAGAGGAGTGTGCGGCCGCACATCTGTCGTGTGCGGCCGCACATCAGGTGCGTGCGGGCGCACCTGTCTGGGTGTGCTCCCGTGCGCACCATTCTCTCTCCTTCGAGCGCCCGCACCGACGTGGGTCTATTTTTGGACGTCTTTCCCAACTTCCTCTTGGGATTGTTAGTTATTTCTTTCCATATATAGAGAGAAGATTAGATCTTCATTAGCAAGAATTAGATTAGATTAGATTTTAGAGAGAGAAAACATTAGTTCTTAGCATTTTTAGAGAGAGAAAGTGTGGGTTTGATGATTGATGATTGAAGATTGCTTCATTTGATTTGATTTCTATCAAGTTTGTAAGGATTCTTTACTCTTTAATGCACTTCAATGTTTGATTTCATTAGTATTGTTGTTTGATTTGGTTAATTGATAGTTTGATTGATTTGATTGAATTTGTTGGTTTCAATTTGATTTCAATTAATGAATTTGGGAATGATGATTAGTTTAGCTTTGATTTTGTTGTTCTTTATGGATTGTGAGTAGTTTATTTGCTAGGGTAGTGGTGAAGCATGTATTGATGATGAATTGAGATTAATTTGGGGGAAATTGATTGAGTTGATAATGTGATTAAATTGGTTGATTGATTTTGTGCATGTGTGTGCTTGATTAGGCTTGATCACCCTTGTTATTCACACTAGATTGCATTGTGAGTTCACATTGATACGGACCATTGATTTGTGGCTTACATTTACTCGATTGAGATATCTTGTGATGTTTCCTAGCTAGTGTTTGATGTAGTTGACGCTAATTAGACCTCTAGGAGAATAGCTTGATGTACTCTCTTGGTTGCAATATCGGTTTTCCCTCACATTGCTTGACTTGATTGGTTAATTCCCCAAGTTGATTGAACTTCATCGTTGATGCATGTGGATCCATTCCCCTAGTGCCTTAGCATTCATTTAGTACAAGCCTTTTGCATCGCCTAGTTTAGCCTTAGTTTCTACCTTAAACCCCTACTAGACTTCGGAATAGCTTAACTTAGGCATCGTGCATTCAACCTCCATTCCTTTGGGTTCGACCTTGACTTACCACTACACTAAATAGGGGTTTGTTAAGTTACAAATTTTGTTTGATTGGGTGGGGTGGTAGCCCAACGACCTACCGTTCTCCTTCCCACCAGGGAAACAATCTTTGCTGAGCATATTTTCCCAAAGATTGATAGGATATTTCACTTACTGAATTTGCTACCTCTTAACTCAGATTGGAACAACACAGTGAGTGAAAGGATTTATGCCAACGAGGATGTGGATTGGTCACAACTCGAGAGGCTTTGTTGTAAGAATATATATGATACTCCTTGCGGAGGCCATGTCAACCTCGACAACATGTTCCAGTGTGAGCACTGCAGCTGGACCATACCATGGAGTTTAGAAGATTTTGAGAAGGGTTTTTCCTACCTTGTTCAAACTTACGGTGGCATGAGGAAGAGAAGAATTTATGATACATGGGAGTACAAGCAATGGTTTGGACATAAGAAGTGATGTACTGGGTGAAGAAGAAATCTTCTCGGATTAAATATTTAAATAACTGTCTTATCTGTAATGAATCTAGTATTTGTTGTTGTTTTTTGATGGAATCCATTATGTGATGTTGATGAAAGACTTTATGTAAAGTATAAGGCATTTTAATTAGTGATATTTCAGTCTACTAATTACTTATTTTTATCATTTTCTAATTTCTAAGATCATTTTCGTTTTTATGGAATCAATATAATCGACGAATTGGTTGCTTATTGTATATCCTAAAAAGAGTGCAAAACAGGATACAACGCTCTGATACATAAATTGGAGTACAATAACGGATAAAATCCTAATTTTAAAATTATACAAACACCCCACAAATTACTCTTCGGTAGACAGATCAATAAAATCGATTCTCTTGATGCGCTTGGGGGACGTCTCTTCATCAAGATCTACTGGTTCAACCTTCACAATTCAGTCATCAACATCAGCAAGTGTGATTAGCCGTATCCCTTTGTTGTTAATTGGTATAGCCCCAACAACGCCTTTGTGAATCATGTAGTTAAAGCGCTCCTCTTGAAACATTTGCTCAATAAATGGGTCATGCCCACCAACACTTACTAACTTCCCCGTATCCAAAGGTCCTATGTGGTACAAGACATTTCGCATGAATAGTCGAAAGCTGTGTTGATCTTTCACTCTTTGAATCTGACTTTGCTCTAGCTCTGTGGGTGCTGGCAAAAATCAATACGTTCATGAAAACATCAATATAAATAGAACAACAATGTTAATTAAACTAAAGAAACATTTTCGACTACAATAAATCGATTAGTTACCTATGCGCTTAGACATTTTTATGTAATCGTGAAATACAATGTAAAAATTAATTTGGAGTAACAAGTTGTAGTGTGTTGTATTAGAGGTTTTGTGATCTTTCGATATAGATATTAGGTACACTAATGTTGCATTTATAGAGATTTTAATTCCCGCCACAAGTGAGTAATAGAAATTCTAATTTGGCGGGGTTGTTTATATTAGAAAGTCTTTTTCACTTGAATTTTGGTACCAAAACATACTTAATATTGAGTAAGTGTCGTAAATGATTATATAGTATCAAATATGATCTCATGGAATCATGAACTTTATTTTTTTTTGGGAAAAAAAAAACACATTTGAGAGTACTCGTGGCCACTTGTGATTGGACAATCCAACGGTGCAGAACAGTGGTATTTTGTCCCCATTCAATTTTGAATTATTAGTTAATAAAAATGTATAAGTGGGTATTTGCAAATAACAATTGTATATGGACCCCGTATACAGTCAACTTTTATTTATTTGGGAAAAATAGAAAGGTAATGCAAAGGCGTTACGATTTATTTTAAAATTTAAAAGGCGTATTTACTTAATTAATTTATAATGTGTGTGTTATCGTATGTTCAGCTGTAGTAAAACGTGTATAAATATACTTAAAAATTTGATATGTCCAGAATTAAAATAGGGAGAACATATGATACGGTGTATTCACGTACAATGAAAATGAGTGTAAATGAACTAGACTGGCTATAACTTGACTGTTTAAAAATGAAATGAATTGAACATAGCTCATTGTAGCTGAAATGAGTTGTTTAGATAAAAGCGGTAAGGGTTCCCGTCTTTTGGATATGAATAGAAATCCTATCCATTCCAAACTAAGTTCTCTATTCGGAGCAGTTTCCAACATTCAATGGGGTCGGTTTGGATATTCGGATTATCGACGTTTATTTTTGTGGAATCGTAATGAGATGCTCTAAACAGTTGAATCATCGGCTACCTATGAGTTCGATCATATTTCAATCATAATTTTAAAGTTAGCATTGAACTTAACTTAATTTAATTAGGCTCCATAATAATGGTGAACGTTTAAAGTCATGACATGTCTACCTAATTCTAGACGTGCATCCATTATTTAAATCAATTATTATGAACGACGTTCTATCCACACATGAACGACTATTTTGTATGAATCATTATCACATTATGGGTCATAAATTTTATGTAAGTTGATTTTTTGGAATTGCGGAGAAAAAAACAAAAGTCAACTAATTCACGTTACAACGGTTTATGTGTTACTGTGTAATAATAAGTATTGTTGTGACTAGAATGCCTATTATAGGTGTTTATTATTTCGGTTATATACGAAATCCAAACCAATCCAAACTGAATTATGTATTCGGGTCGGATCCAAACTTTAAATCAATTACTCAGTACTCCATAACTTACGTCTGGGAGACTTTGTAATAAATATGCATTTCTTTGTTCCTTAAACTCTAGCTAACTTCAGATCCTACTAACAACAGTTTAATTAGGATACGATCGGGTTTGATTGTGAGAGAAATTTTGATCGCTTCTGATTGGAAATTGAAAACCGAATCATCTATCGGAATGGATGGGATTTAGACCAAATACATATCGACGATTGTACACCCCTAACACCTATTCATAGGTCCATCTAGTTTTGAGAGATCTAGGGTTTAGGGTTTATGGTTTAGGGATTAGGCTTTAGGGTTAAGGGTTTAGGGTTTAGGGTGTAGGGTTTAGTTAAATTATAAGAGAATCATAAACTTTTTACAGAATCTATTTTTCGCAAATACTTTTTCATAGTAGTTAATGCGGATGTTAGAATCAATTCCACCTCTACCCTATAGTCACTAAATAACTTATAAACGTTCAATCTATTTGCTCTAATGGGTGGTTCCTGCAGGCGGATGCACAATCCGCATGGTGCATCCGCTGCGGAATGTACATTATGTTGTATCATAATGTACATGGTTGTAGAAAGAACATATTGTTCAATTCTAATGTACATGGTTGTAGAAAGAACATACTGTTCAATTCTAATGTACACGTGTTATATTGAGCTTCTTTTTTGTAAAAATGCAAAAGATAAATAGTAATTATTTTTTACCATGTAGTAATTTCAAATCATTTTAAACTATACTCTCTCTCTCTAGAATTTTTCTCTCTCTACAAGATTTCTCTCCCAAAAAAGAAAAATTGAAAACCAGTTCAAGTTCATCAAACCTTAATAAAGAAATCGTTAATTTCAAACTTCTTGGTGCAAAAGTATTCAAGATGGCCGACGAAAACAAAAGGTAAGTACAATTTCGACATGCATAGTTATTCAATGAGAAACTATATGAAGTTCTTGAAGAAAACCAACCAATTATTACATTTTAAAAAAGAAAGCAAATAAATTAGCAAATTCAGTACAAGTTGTAGATCTAAGTAATACAATGTACATTAAAATACAGTAAAATATTCTTTTTATATTTTATAAAGCGGATGAACATATTATAGAAACATAATGAATATATCTATATAGTTACAATGAAAAGAACATACTATTAAAATACAATGAACATATACCTTAAGTGAAAAGAACCTAAGATACTATTAAAATATAATGAACATATACCTAGAGTGAAAAGAACATGCGTGCTATTTAAAAATGTTCTTTATCTTCATGTTAATTGATTGTCAGTATAATTAATTGTTTGTGACATAAAATTAATTGTTTATTTTAAAATGTTCTTTAAATTTTATTTTTAGATTATGGTGGTTGAATACAAATAATATTCATTACATTATATTATCATGTTCTTTATTAATATTACAAATGTTCTTTAGATATATATAAAGTACCAAAAGCTATATGTTCCTTACAAAATAACTATATGTTCATTACAAAACAATTATATGTGATGTTCTTTATAAGTTAAATATATGTTCTTTACAAAACAACTAAATGTTCTTTACTGGACAACTATATGTTCATTCCGCCTTTTTTTAAAACAAAACTGGATGCACGAAGCATCGTGCATCCGCTTGTAGGGAGAAAATTTCAGTTGAATATTAGTCTGATATGTAATTGTAATTATTGAGACAATATATATTACATGCATTTTGTTAATGAGCTATAAATAATACGTCATAATAAAGTGGAAAGGAAGTCTTCCCTCAAAAAAAAAAAAAATTAAAAAAAAAACCAAAAAAAGGCAAAAAATTAAAATATAATAAATAGTACAAAAGAAAGTCTGACAATGCAACAAAGCTTAGTAAGTTAAGTTATAATCGAGGTAACAATATCCATACATTGGTTCCCCAATGGTTATGCATCTACTTTACAATTAAATAATTTTACTTTTTAGATATATTTGAATTACTAAATTTAGGTTAAAGTGTAATGCCAAATAAAAAAAGAGATATACTTATGTGACTAAAGTTAAATAATTAACATTATAATAAAGGTCTATAATACAACTGTTTAGATGAAGTTTAATGTACAAATAAAATGGTTAGTTTCGCAATTTTTCAAGAATAACATAATGTATTGTGAATTGTTGTTTGGAGAATATGATTAATATTGACCTTTAAAAAATTATGTGGTGTGATTTAACTGATATAATATTTTTTTAGTTTTTCTTAAAAAACCATTCATGAGGATTAATATCGACCTTATAAGATAGTTTACGGTCTAATTATTTAATAGTGCCTTTTATCACAAACTTAGTTTGATAAACATTACATGATGATATATAATTTCAAATTATGGTACCCTTTAAGATTTGCCATCTTGCATTAGAAAAATTTCTCCCAAATGAATATGAATTACTTCGCATAATAGAGTGGGCTGCAAGTTTTTTTCATCTTGAGATAAAGGTCATTATTGTGTGCGACTTTTGATGGGAGTGTAGGCTGACATTGGTTGACCAATTGTTTTCATTTGCTTGTAAGAAATATTAATTTTTTGTAATTTTTTTGTTTACATAATTTTGTATTTTAAACTTGATTGCATTACATTAATTGTGCATAAGGACTAATTTTGTGATTGATACACGAACCAGAGCTACAAGTTTAATCAATCAGAAAAAGAACATAGTTAAACAAGTTTCAAATTATCAATTCTTATGCATAAAATTAAAATTTCCCATAAAAATCTCAATAAAAATTTCTGTAATTGTCACATAACATAATTAACATTTAAATATCATCTACTTTAGTTAGAGGGTCTACAGTCGTGTTCTTGTTATGCTTAGTGTTTAGCATCTTCATCCATGGCCTAGCATTATCCTCATCGTGACAAAACAACACACCATGGTGTTTAGTGTAACAATACTTTGCCTTCTTAAACATGTTTTTCCTCCATATTCCAAACCAAGCACAATCTTTATAATCCATTAAGTCCTCAACGTTGTTGTGGACTACAGTGCATGAATTGTCGCTCTTACAATAAATCTTCTCCAATTCACTCCAATTTACATTATGATCTTCTTTGATTTGCAAGCCAACTTGTTGTTTCCAATATTTGCTGATCATCTGAATTCTCATTAAATCAGATATGTTGGTCATATGGGGGAAAATATGAGCCTCAAAAATCGTCTCCCAAGCCCCAAATTTTTTAGATGAATTTGAATCTTCTTTGGCCAACTCTATACTCTCCATTTGTATGTAAGAATACGTAAATATGTTTCATACGTAATAAACTCTAGGGTGTTATAGTAACAGGGTTATAAATATATATGCAAATCCCTTCAGAAAAGTGAAATTTAAACTATTTTTTAAATTTATCCTCATTGGGAACTGAATAAGTTTAGGTTATTCTAATATTTGATATCATATGATGTATGAGGTTTGCTAGTACTTGAACAAATTTATACAAATTTTAAACACTTCTAATTTAATAGTTAATATAAATTTATATTACATGTACCACAAAATAACGAAAACATAATCAAAAACGCATATTAACGATAAGGTAAATAGATAAAACACTACAAACAAACTAATAGTCTAATACCGTATTTTGGACACTAATAAGTTGTATTAGTGCACGAAAATCATCTAGAACTATTATAAAAACCGATTTGTCCGAAGTACTCTTTGTCGATATTGACGTATGGATGCCTAATCCCACGTTGAGGTCCTCGTTCATAGCTGAAGTTAGGTTCATGCATGTGCTTCCATTCCCAATTACCCCTGTAGGGTGTGTCGTGCACAAAGAATGGAATAAGTCTACCCCATTCCCTACAAGTCAACATGACTTTGGATAGGGTTCTCTCAGACATAAATCCCCAAATTTTTTCTATTAAGTCTTGATTCTTCCATAAGCAAACGTCTGCCGGATCAAGAGGTTGAATAACATGAGAATTGCACAATTGAAAGTATAAACCTCTAGGCAAATGTCTCCTCCACTTAGGGTCAATGGCCAGCTCCAAAACCCACTTCACACAAGAGCATTGTGTAGTTTCAGAATGAGGGTATGAACTTTCCATCAATTCCTTTTTAAATTCTTCCTTTTCGAATTCCATCATGTACCAAGTCTGGAAATTTGGAATTAATCAAATGCTCTATAATGGAAAGACACAGTACACACATTTAACTTAATTACGGGGATATGAACAAAATTACAACATTTTAGTGTAACAAATAATTTCTAGTATCCAGACCTATTTTAAAGTTTTAATAGAAGTACAAATTTAAGTCATTAAGTAAAGTCAATATTGGGAAAAGATAAAGAAATCAATATTTATACTGATTTCCTCCATTCGAGAAGAGCTTGGGTCCCGTTTTGCTCCTCATTGATGTCGTCATTCTGAAAGTTTATTAAAATTTAAAAAATGAATACAATAATTTAATAGATTTAGGGGATAAATTGATTAAATCATATATCTTTGTGAGTAAAGTGAATACTGATTAAAATTATCATTCAACCTTTTATTTTTTTTAAAATTCACCCAATTCCAATAAATAAATACAAGTTAAGTGGAAAAAAAAGGACATAAACAGTAAATTACAATCATATAAGTATAACGAAATTATTTGTCACAGGTTGTTTCTATTTTCGCACTATATAAACTTAAGACAAAGAATCACCTTTTGACGCTTTGATAAAGATGATGATGATCCATCGTCTTCATCGCTCTCTAAGGGACGTTTCCCTTTACGATCAACATCCTACCACACCAAGGATGAGTGAAATGATGAACAATAAACGGTCACATCAACTTAATTACCAAAAAAATTAATAAGAGAAATTCGGAATTTTGTTTAAAATATTTGTTCATAATAATACTCTATTTACTAAAAAACAGCCACATTACAAAGAATTTCACTAAACCTCTTCGATTACATTATCGTCGCCATTGTTCTTTGGTTCTTGTTGATTAAGTGCCTAAATTCATTTTTAGGACACCAAAAATAAGTTAACAATATATGGCACCACCATATCTACACATGATGAACAGAATTAAGGGAAGACATTAACAGTAACATAAACTTACCCTCTCAGCGATGGAGATGTCATCTACATCTGAAAGTTCTGTGATTTTAACCATGTTGAAGGAAATAAATGTTTGAGTTTTTGTTGGAGTGGATTACGGTTTGATAGTTTATTTTTATTTCTATTTTTTTTGGTAAATGGAATTCAGAAATAGAAAATGATGGTTTATAACTTCCTTTGTAAAGACGTATGGGTGAAATTAGTGGGTAGTTTTTTAAGTTAGTGATGAAATAACTTCCGAGTTTGGAGTAGTGGGTTAATTTTTTTTTTTCGACTGATTAACTTTTTGTAAATTATGTAAAAATTTTTAAAAATAATTGCCCTTTTTTTTTAAAAAAAAAAGTTTGTCTTGAAAATCTTATGACAATTTGTATGTAACATTAAAATTTTGGATTGAAAAAAAAAGAAACTATAAAGTTTTTAAATACAATTGATTCTAGAGATGGAGTCACATGTGTTGTTAATTGGGTAGTTAATCATGGATGGACAAGATTGATAAAAAGTTGAATTTCATTTATCGCATTAACATGAGATGATTTGAGTCTATTATGATTGAATACGAAGATTATACAATCTCAATACCGTTTGAGGGTATTAGGTTTTAAGTCGTGTTAATAATACCTTTAATTAGAGAACGTTAGTATACGATCTTTCCACCATATGATCGTGACATGATTTAAGCCCTGTCGATTGAACGAAAGATTACAAATTGCGAGTATACAATCTCAATGCCATATGAGCGTGTATTGAATCAAGCCGTGTCGATTCTACGATTAATTTGTAGTTTGCGATTATACATTTTCAATACCACATCATTGTTTGAAGGTTTTAACCGTCTCGGGAATTCAGATGCTTACAAAATGCGAGTTCTTACAAAATTAGGCGTATAGAGTCTCAACACCGTTTTTGTCTATCTCGATTCTAGCTTTGTCAATAATTATAACAATACATGGTTGACGGGTAGGAAATGATGATGCGTTATACCGCGTCAGTGTAATTGAATACGATTACGGTCATTTTACCCGTTTTGGTAGAATATATATCCTAATAAATTTATAAATAATTAGGAAAGTCATTTCCATGTGTTATTAGTGTCTACCGGGATCTAAAGATTATAGTAGCATATGTAGATGAAATGATAAGTCTACCGTATAGCCAAAACCAAGCCTTAAACACTGCACCATTAACCTTAAACAATTAGGGTTGGAGATAAGCCGAGCTTAGATGAGTACTATCATTACAACCTTACACAATTAGGGTTGGAGCTAAACCGAGCCTATATGAGTACTACCCACTAATTAGATTAGTACTAACTTGTCCATGTTCAAGTTTACACTACCACAAAATAGGGAATAAGTAACACACAATACACAACTGTCAAGTTACATAGGCGATCTCTAGAATTATACAAATCGCCTATGTAAGATAAGCGTTATGTATGTTGAAACCTATAGAGCGCATATCTATGGTAACCGCTCTATTTAACATATCCGAATTTTACACTATATAATATAGAGCGCCTGTCAATGATAACAGTTCTATAAGTATTTAAAATAAAATAAAAAATAAATAAAAACCGAACCTACTGTGACTGTGACTGTTATTTATACCCACAACCTACCTTAACCCTAAAGCATATAACTATACAAGTAACAAAACAGCCGCCCCTTTCCCTATCCTCTTCTCTTTCTCACTCCTTTTCTCTTTGTTTTTAGATCTAAAATCATCGTCCTCCACCTCTCTTTCTCTTTCCTCGAATCCCCCCGCACCGTCGTCCAGCTTCTCACGCCCACTATTCCACCACCTCGCAATAAGTTTTTCACCCCCTCCGTTGAGCCACTGCACTAGCGTCCACGGTCCACTATAACACCGAGCCACGAGACACCGTTTAGCCACTAGCGTAAGCTGTTTCTCTTTGTAATCATCGAATATGAGTTGCAAGTTTTTTCAATTTAAATGTCGTAAATGATATTATTTCGATTGATTTAACTCTATTTATGACTTTATGTTGCTTTGAGTTAGATTTAAGTTTCTGGGTACTGCATTTTTGATGATTTTTTTTTTGATTTAAATTTTTTTTTATCCAATTCTAATTTCTCCACATTTTAGATTTTCGTTTTAATATTCAATTATTTTAGCTCTATAGTTTGAGTAATTTCTGATTTTCATTTTTTTTATTTGTTTTTAATATTCAATTATATTAGATCTAAAATTTCTAATTTTCATTTTAGAATAACAGATCTTAAGTTTCTGTTTGGTGCGATTAGTTCTGGTTTTTTGCGCTAAAAGTCTAGTTGTGGGTGTTTGTTGCGGTTGTTCTTAGTTTGTTTAATTAGATTGCTTGAGCTGTTGAGCATTAGCGCTAGCTACGTTTTACTCGTATATGAGAGTATTGTATTTTTTTTGATAGAAATTTTTAGTATTTTTGGGGGGTGTTTTGATGATTTAGGTGATTTTGAGGGCTTACAAGTTGATCTAATTCTTTGTTGTTGCATGTTTTTACAGATATTAGAGTGGAAATGTACTTGACAACCGCAGGCTTGACACTTCTTTAATCCGCTTAATTAATTGTATTAGAGAACTTGTAATGTAAATCCTTTTCTATAGGAATTCAGTTACTGTAAATTTTTTTTCTAAGGGAATTTAGTTATTGTAATTGAAATACTTGTATTTAAAATTTTTTTTGGTAAATAAAATTTTATTGTTACAGTATATTATTTATTATATGTCTGAATTATTAGTATTATTTAAAAATATAAATAATAATAATAATTATCATTTTTTTAATAAAAAAATAAGAAAAAGAGAGCGCCTATCTATGATAGGCGTTCTCTTTTAACAGAGCTATAGAGCGCCTATCTCACATAACCGCTCTATTTTCCTTGGTTTTTATTTACTTTATACATGGAATAAGAAGCGCCTATCTTAGATAGGCGATCTGTATCATAGTACATATAGAACGCCTCTTAGAGGCGCTCTGTAGACTTTATAAAGCACCCCACCAGAAGAGCGCCTTAGAGGCGATCTATATTGCTTGTTTTAGGCGATGTGTATTCCCCTTTTTGTGGTAGTGTTAGTCAACTTATTAGGTGAGTCCGAACGCGATCCCGGGCTTTGAAGGAAGCCTAAGCATCTGTACAAGGTTACCTATTTTAATTTCTTATATGTTTGCGAGTAGTTTATGAACGACTCGATTATTAACTGAGCGTTTCATGAATTAGCTTAAGGTATATATGTGTAATGAACATAGATATAGATATACCAGCTGTTCATGAAATAATCTGAACAATTAGGTTTAGTATCTAAGAGATGCACATGATGTGTGCCTGTACAATATAAGTATTATCTCAAGCTACCGAATTTTTGTATCATTCACCAAGTTAATCATATTTTAAAGGGTTTTTCTACATTATAACCCTCTAACTTTTCGTTTTCTACGATGTGCCCCCCTTTTTGAGAAATCTACACTGTAACCTCAAAAAACATTTAGCTTCTATACAGTAACCTTGCCGTTAACAAATTCTGTTAGTGGAGCACACTCACCACTTAATAATATTTGTTATCGATTTGCGTGTTGGAAATGGTTCCGTTAAAGGTTTTGGGGGCTACTTTGGGCCTAAGGGATCCAAATTGAGCTCAGATTTGACAAAAAAATGACACAAATGTCTTATTTTGCGTATTAAATACGTAAACACGCAAATCGAGACATTTCTTAATATGCAAAATGAGCCATTTTTGTTATTTTTTTGTCAAATCTAAGCCCTTTAGGAACAAAATAGCCCCCAAAACCATTAACGAAACCATTTCCAACACGCAAATCGATTAAAAAATATTATTAAGTGGTGAGTGGGCCCCACTAACGGAATTAGTTAACGACAAGATAAAGGCAAGGTTACCATATAGAAGCTAAATGTATTTTGAGGTTACAGTGTAGATTTCTCAAAAAAGGGGGCACATCGTAGAAAACGGAAAGTTAGAGGGTTATAATGTAGAAAAACCCTATTTCAAATTAATAAAAAAACAATTAGTGGGCTACTAGTTTTATTTTTTATTTTTTTAAAAAATAATATTATGATGGTAGTTTTTCTTAATACAAGGTTGGGAGTTCTTTTTTTTTTTTTTTAAGTTTTTGTTGGGAGGGGAAACATGGCACTTTTTTTTTAATTGAATAAAAAGAAAGTAATTTTGACTTCAAAAATTGAAATTGTGAATTTGAAAATGGAGAAGGACCATATCGGAAAAATTAATTCTTTCAACATTCAACCGACCTTTACCCATAGTGGTTTATTACATTAACGAACATGAACAAACTTAAACCGATATTGAACTAGAGTTGTTTATTTGTCGGCTCGGTTCATATACAGCTCCGTCGATAAACGTTATAGCTTCAAAGTTTTTAACCAATAATTTTGTATGAATTTTATTGTTACTAGTACAAATGTTAATTTACCTCCATCATTAACTTTAATTAAAAATTTACGAGTCTTAAAAATATGGTGTCAAATAATTAGTACAAATACGTAATAAAATGAATGTATCATAACATGTAAATAGTAATCAGGAACGTCTATGCTTAATTTAAAAATTAAAAGATTTAAAAAATTGCAACAATTGGACCTCTCAGAAATCACAAACCGACAACCATATACACCGATTGCCTATACTTTTGATTTGACAAGTCAGAGTTTTTCATGCAAAATATATTGTGCTTTGCTTTTTTTTTTTTTTTTTAAAAAAAAAAAATATAATTATGCTTACACGTTGTTTTAGGCGTCTTACAATAAATACCTTTAAAATCTCTAGATTTTCTGGTGTCATTAGCTTAATTGTATATTATTTAATCATTAATTTTTAGTCAATTCTATTTTTTTATGATTATTTTTTCTTTGCGAAGTGAAATTATGTTTTTACTTACTTAGCACTTTATTTTATTAAATCAACTTTTAATATAGATATACGAAGGAGGTATTTTATTTTTTTTCTAAACAATAGTTTTCTTTCAAAGCAAAATATACTTTAATTAATACAACACGTTACTCAATAAAAAAAAACTAACCAATTATAATATAAAGAAAACACTATTTCCTAATTATATTAAATAATGTATAATAATGCCTAATCAAAATAAATGATGGATTATTTTTAATGATTTAATATTAATTAACTGTCCTAAAAATAAAATGGATATTAATTACCATGTAAAGCGGTTAGAGACATAATTCAAGAAGAAAGATATTCTGCCCGCCTACGTTTCAGTTTCTCCATTTTCACTTCAAATTCAAACGTTTCTTCAAATTTGCTTCTCAATTCTCCTCTTTAATCACTTCAAACTATTAGTTTAATACTAAAACTTCAAACTAACTGACTACTTCAACGTTTCAACACACCATGGATGCGTCTGGAGAATCGTAAGTGTCTTAATCGTTTTGTACACATAATTTCATGCAATTAAAGTGTTTCCCGATTGTAGTAGAACTTTGATTCTGGAAATTGCAAGCTTTGTGTTGAATTGAAATTATGATTCAATTTGCAAACTAAAAAGGTTTTCTAAGAATGCAGTTAATTTTACACTGGTTTATTGATTAGCGATTTACATAATTCAATTTGTGCAATTGGCGTTCCTATTTCATGTTGTTTCGACTGCTGTTGTTCGTGTGGAAAAAGCTTAGAATTGTGAATTACATAAACTGCCTTAATACCCTAACAGGATTGTCCACTGTGAATGCTTCACGCTTCGCTAATTATATTGGTATTTTGTGTTAATTAACAGTGAAAATTAATAAAAAAAACAACTACCCTTTCAGTAGATTAAATAACAGATGTTTTCATGTTACTTTCATGTAAGGTCTGAAGCAATCCAAAGGACGTTCTAAACGACGATCCTGCGTTGAATAATTGGGTAGACGTAACTACTACAGCAACAGTAACAGCGTCTGAGTTTGAGGTAACAAATTATAATTTGCTTCATATGTTAATGTCCTTAGAAGCGATGTTCTAATTGGAATAATTTGAGTAATTTGTCTACTTTACAGCATCAGAATGAAGCGCCAAATATTGCTGGTCCTGAACACAGCCGAGTTACAGAAGATGCACATAGCGCTGACCCTAATCCTGAAAGTGATGTAAGTCCAGTGTTCCACCAAAGTACTGCGTGTTTATAGTTACAATTTACTGCAAATTTTTGCAAAATTGATTAGTTCCTTTTGGATAAGAGGAAATTGTAATCAGTTAAATGACACTAATAAACCAGATTTGATACATTTTATGTAACACTCTAGCAACAATAATAAGTGTTATCTCCCATATTGAAGACCTAGTGAAGTGACTAATTGTATTTTGTCACATTTTGTGCAGACAATTGGTTCAGGGGAGGCAGGGTCACAGAAGGGAACTATCATGGATCATAGTATTGAGACCCACGACAAGGCAACAACAAGTTTGGTGCTCAACCAAGTACCGACTGGGCTAGAGAGATCATCTAATAATGAATCAGGGGTTCCTACAGTTATTCTACAAACAACGAATTAAACAGAAACACAAGGGACTACGGAGGAAATAATTGTGAGTGCTATTATGTGTATTTTGGTATGACAACTATAACACAAAATATATGAAACTTAGAATCAATTCACTTCTATACAGGAATTAAGTGCAGGACTAGGTGTGCAAACGGGTGATCGTATTGAGGATCATAATACTACTGTTACTAAACCAGATGCATTGGTTGCTAAAATCCGTCAAATTAATCCAATAGAACAAAATGTAGTGCACACTGTTAATTGGTTTGTTACCCAGTCAGACACACAAACTAGAGCAACAGCTAACTTGACATCAGATCAAGAAGTGAGATGTTTAATCTTTTAAAGTGTTTATATGGTCCCTTTTTAAGTTTGTCTCTATAGTCATTGTTACAATCACTAATTATTTTGTTGTTTTGGATGTGAAAAGCCTCCAACGGAAGGGAATGGTGGAGACAATGCGTCTAAGGTAGCTATTCCGTGTCAAGATGCTGTTGTGAGACAGGAATCAAATGCATATTCAGTATGTTCACCATTACTCTATTCATACAAAAATAATACATATTTAAATAATTATGTTATGTGAATTTTGGGATATTTTGTTATTATGTGTATAAATAGCCTCCAGTTGAAGGGAATGGTGGAGAGGGTGAGACAAATGCCACTGATGAGGATGAAGATGCAGTTTTGGGAAAGGAATCAAGTGCAGCTACAGTAAGTTTACCATGACTCTCTTAGTACAAAAATGATTCAAGCAATTTAAGTTATTGTATTGTACAAGATTGGGAATGAATCTGACAATTCTGTTTTATGTAAATAGGCTTCACCAGTAGGGGATGTAGGACAGGAAGCTGGAGCACAAGGTGAGGATAAGTCTCATGCTCAAAGTGGACAGGGAGTTGGGGATGAGAACCCAGAGCATGGTGGAAATGAGTTCGGGGATAAGAACATACAGGAAGAGGTAAGTTGTTACCTAATTTCTCTTTGATTATTTGATAATAGATCCAATTATCAAAATGTAGATCTTGTAAGATTTAATATAATTGAGTGAGTTGCTTTGTGAGTTACTAGGCACCGCAAGTAGCAGAAAGCAGCAGAAGAAAAAGAAAGCGGCGTCCTGGAAAAGAAAAAGTAGTTGACAATTGTAGGCGTCGTTCGAAGTGCGCCTACGTTAAACCATGTTGTGAATATTCTTGGCACTCATAGGAAGTGGGAATTGACATATACGATTAGGGACACGATTAAGGACAAGGAAAGTAGGAAGAAAACAAGTTTTTAAGGAACTTGTAAACCGTTCACGGATCATTTAAGGCAACCACAATTAAGGGACAACGATAGGCAACAACGATTGACCCGTGAAGGTTACACCCCTTTCATAATCCATGAGATTACTAACTCCATATGGTCCGGAACCACGAAAGGAGGATCGGGGATGATGGTACGAAGTGAGTCATGGAGTCACATTCGCCCGTATTGGCCTCTACTCGATTCTTATTGTGAAAAGTAATTCCTACGATCTCAAAGGCATGCAAACAAAATATTCAATTCGATCCAAACTATTATTATGCTAAATTGGTTGAATATTAATGCAACACATAATTCTAAAATATTAGTGATCACTTGATTAAATAACAAGATTAAAGGAACCTAAACCGGTTGTCCAAATCACCTTATTAAACGTTATATTCAATTACATATTCCCTTTAAACATGCAATATGGTGATCATAAATAATAATAATAAACATTAATATTAGAAGCAATCTAACAATAATAGTGTTAGTCAAATCAAATAATAATCCTCATCATGATATTAGCAATAAGAAATAATAATAAGAGTAATTAAGTGATTAATTACTCACTTTCCGCAATTCCTTGAAATTGCTACATCATGATTAAATTGTTAGTAACTTCAATAAAAATAAATCAAATGGAAATTAAATTAAATAAGGGAAAAAGTAGAGTTGATTTGGTCCAAACCCTCAGTTAATTCTACCTTTCACGCCTTGGTTTAAGGACGGAACCTCGGGTATTGTATGGACTCCTTAGAGTGCTTAAGGGAAGAATAGTGTTTATGAATATAGGTTTAAGGTTTAGAGTATGAGAGAGAGAGAGAAGAATATTTTTGGTGTAGGGAGAGAGGAAGAGAGAATGATTTGCTGATCAAGCTTGTTGATGATTGAAAAAGGGGAGATATGACCTCTATTTATAGGGAAAAAGAGGGTCGAATCAAGAAAAGATAAGAATTCGAATCGGATAAAATTCTGGCGATAGACAGCAGTTTTTGCGGTTTTTGTTTTTTATCATATCTTTTGATCCAAAAATCGGAATAAGTTGAATAAGATATAGTTGGAAATCTCTTGAAGTCTAATTTCTAACCCAATTAGAATCAGAATAAAATATTTTGTAGAATAAAAGATATGGCCGAAATAGTGGGACGGTGTCAGTTTTGGATAGAGTTTCGTATTTCTTTTATATCTTTTTCGTTATAGCTCGGAATTAATATTATAATATATCATTGGAAAGATAATTTCAAGAGCTATCCAACCATATAAGAATCAGATAAAAATAGTGAGGAACGAAAATAATTTCTGACTATCTTTGAACGTCTTTCAATTCGAATCGAATTAGGACTTTCAAAAAGAAAAGTTTTATTCTATTTCAAACTCTTTAATCTTATCTTTTCAAAAAGGATAATTAAGATCTTTTAGAAGCTTATAGAAGATTCCAATTAATACTAATTGGGTTAGGAGTGGGATTAAATCCTTTGGACCCTCCACATGATCATTGGGTCGTAGGTAAGGTGGACTTAGGTTCGGTTTGGACTCAGTTTAGTATTTTAGTCATAACTTATTCATTATTACTCGGATTTGGGCTTATAATATATCGTTGGAAAGCTCTTTTCAAGGCCCATCCAACCATATAACAATTGGACCCAGATTATGGACCAAAATAAACTGGTATAAATGTTTTTATAAAAAGGACACGAAATGAATGATTTTAATGGATACGAAATGAATTATTTTGGGTTTAAAGGCACGAAAAGAGGAAATAAGTTATGGTTTGGGAAAATGGGTTAGGAATTGGGTTGTTTTATGAAATTTATTGAATGGAACATGGATTTAAGCACTCTAAAGATTCCATACTCAACCCGACCAATAATGGCGGTGAAAGGTTGTTCATCATCGGGTTTGGTTTTGGGAAGACATTTTTAGGTGTCTACAGAAGCCCCCACTTTGACTGAGTTAGTAGAAACGTCAGTTTCGAAAACGATAGTCAAAGTAGTCGATTGGGACGGAGAATGATATAAGACGTTCTACGATCCTAAATCACTCTACATACGCCGATACCTGCAGAAGAATGTTAGTTCCACAGATAAAAGAGTAAAGGGATAGAATGCATATCTGACACCAGTGTATCGGTGACAAATGAGTTTGGTAGCTTCCTATGCTTGAAGGAATCCACCGGATGATACTTTCCATGCTTGAGGAAAGTTCACTGATGAATTTGGTAGCTTCCTATGCTTGAAGAAACCCACCGGATGATATACTTTCCATGCTTGAGGAAAGTCGAGAGATGAAAATTTTCCATGCTTGAGGAAAAACTTGTCTGATGAAGAAATTGCAAGTCTCGGGGTATCGAGAACCATGCGCCGTGAATCGTCTTCTCTTGGGAGATGATCACTAAAATGATGATGGTTCGATTGTCCCCGAACGTGGGCTGTAGTTGGTTCGCTTGTCCCCGAACGTGGGATGTAATTGGTTCGCTTGTCCCCAAACGTGGGCTGCAGTTGGTCCGCTTGTCCTCGGACGTGGGCTGTAAAAGGTTCGCTTATCCCTGAACGTGGGATGTAGATGGTCCGCTTCACCGCGAACGTGGGCTGTTAATGGTCCGCTTGTCCCCGGACATGAGCTGTAGTTGGTCCGCTTATCCCCGGACGTGAGCTGTAGATGGTCCGCTTGTCCCTTGACGTGGGCCTTAATTGAGACCTGCAAAATAAAATTTGCCAAGGGACTCGCATAGACCATGATTGACTCGACCAACTGACTTGACCAAGTTTGACTTGACACGACTTGACATGACATGTGTATGACTTGTGATTGTGTGTGTGTGTATATGTATGATTTGAGCAAACACAAGAAAACAAAGATGCAAAAGCAAAAATTTTCCGTCATTTTTGTCAAGAGAGGAGGGTACCGACTTTCTCCCGAAAAAGAAAGACATGAAAAAAAAGTTTTATTTTCGAACTTCCCTTGATGAGAAAATTTTGAAAAAGTTTTTGAACTTCCCCAAAAGAAAAATACGAAAAAGGAAAAGAAGTTTAAAACTTCCTCGTTGAGCAAAGAGAAATGAATCTCATGGATTTTCTTCTTGTCAGATTGAACTGCTCGTCTTGAAGATAATGTATGCATGATACATGTTCTTAGGCCAGAAGGCTAAGGACAATTACATCATGTGACACGATAGATGAATTAACTTAGGTCATGGAGCTAAGCATCATATATGGTGTAAAGAAATGATCTCGAACGTCGCTAAGCACGTATATAGATGAAGTGATTGTTGCATAATGAACGTTGCTTGGGTCAAGGAGCTAAGCACGATATGCTTTGTATGATTAAAAATCATTGACATATAAATGTTGCTCAACGCATTATGCGATGTGTGAAACAATGAACATTGCTCAGGTCAGGAAGCTAGGCAAGTAAACAATGTTTCTTCTAAAGAATGTTGTCTTGAAAGATGATGACATGAACAGTGTTGAAACAAGATTTCATGATAAAGGGTTCTTAAAGGGAAGGATGATATGGCTATGTATGTGTGAGTGAAGTGTGTGAAAGTGATACTAAGGCGAGGCTGCAAAGGTTATGGTGATGGAAATATATGTGTGAAGAGTCAAAGATGATGACTCTTTAGGCTGGGTAAGCTAATGATGTGGGATCAAGCCCCTAAGTCTAGCTCTAAATGGGTAGGGATAAGCATTGGATATTCTTGACTCGATCATGCATAGATATGAATATGAATGTGGCCGCACCTCAATGTGAGGTTGCCTACGTATCCGTTAGGAATCAGGCCGAACGTAGCTCTAACCGAACTTTGCACAAGTGTGTGTACACCTCAAAGAGGTCTTTCAAGGGTTGTAATGTGGTTAAGCTAATGGTTTAAGGAAGAAAGGGGTAAAAGGCTCAAGACCCGAGAGAAACCCCCGAGATGTGTAATTGTGTATTTGAAAACTTTGCAAGTTTTATTTTTCACATATTTTTTTTTGCTTTGAACTTCTTCTTCTTCTTCTTCTTCTTTTTTTTTTTTTTTTTTTTTTTTTTTTCCTTTTTTTGGTCATTTGAATCAATGTAGGCAATCCCGGATCATGCGGTTCATCACTCACTTAGCATTCATATTTCTCAGGCACGGTACCAAGCATTCGATGAGAGACGCAATTCGAGACGTGTTCATATCAAAGACATTGGAACACTTGCCTTTAGACATTGTTTTTTTATTACTTATTCTTTTTTTTTTTTTTTATTTGAACTTTCTTACTTACTGTTACACAAATTGCACATCTTTTGCATCCCTGGGTTAAGTGAATGTGGGTTGAAGAAATAAAGGCCAAACGTTAGACGAGGCTCAAAGTGGTTGATGAAGAAATGGATATGTGATTGAAATGGTTTAAGGGGAATGACAGGGTTGCAAAGGTGCCTCAAATCATTGGTGTACCTTGTGTTTAGTTCGGCAATTTTTTTTTTTTTTTTTTTTTTTTTTTTTTTTTTTGTTGAATGATATGATCAAGCAAAGGAAAGAAATGCTCATTGATGGAAAAGGTAAGAAACATGACACATAGATAGTACACATGGATAAGAGGAACCTATGCCAGACTCATTAGGGGAAAGGGTTGAAACAAAAGAAGAAAAAAAATGAAATCTTGTATGGGAAACTTGTCTTGTGCTTCGTCTTCATGGATGCTTATGAATTACTTGTTACTGCCAAGAGGGACAAGAAATTTGTTATTGCTGATGCTTTGATTAGAAGAAAAGAAGGAAGGAATGACGTTCCCCTTATTCTTCCAACTCATGACTAGTGATTCTTGAACTCGAGTACTATATATGGAACAAAATGAGCTCACTAAATGCATTGACTCAATACTCGGATTGGAAAGGAAGAGCGTATGAAAGAATTTTCAAAACCAATGTGAAATACTCCACTCATTCCTATTACAACGGAAATGACCCATGCATGGTCCTAGTATACGATCATAAACAATATAGTGCATTACTCGAAGATAAAGTGTGTGCAACGACTCAACATGTATGATTAGATGAGTTTATTAAGACTCATGGTATGATCGCATTGCTAGATATGAGGACGTTGTGAAAAACAAAGGACCCAGGGACCAAATAGCATGGAAGACTAAAAGACCAACTAACTTGATTAATTTTGTCCAATTTTAATGTTTACGCTATTTACTAGGTGAAAACGGTCCATTGGCAATCGTTAGTCATAAATAAAGATCAACCACATCAAGACAAAGAACACATGTTAAGATTAGCACAAAAAATCACAAGAAACTAGGAATTCGAGTGGAATTCTAGAAGAGTTAGGACTCATGGGTATAAATAAATAAAAATCTATAATCCTATGTTATACAAGTTGACATGGATTAAAGGACTTGGCTAAGACTAGCTTGACACGAAAAGAGAAACAAAACAAATTAAAAAAAGAAAGTTGGGTGCTAAAGAGACACCTAAACTGGACAGGTTGTAGTATATCGGTTATAACTTTATATCTGTGATTCTGATTGGAACGAAACCAACGCGAAATGAAAGAAAAAACTCGGGGCTACAGATGCATAGGTGGCACGACACGTAACTCTTTCTAGAACTCCGGCTATGACCAAAACAAGTTGACTCTTATGCAGGATACGGGAATAAAAATCCTGGTTGACTCAAAATAAAAAAAAATAAATACTATGACTCGACTCTAATAGTAAAAATAAAAAGTTTTGATAAGAGAAGAAAAAAAAAGAGAGAAAAAATAATAAAATAAAAATATGCACACATAAGCACATTGTCACGAATGATGCAATGAAGTTCGCAACCCTAAGTCAAGATCTATGTTCCACTATGGTCAAGCTTATTTGGGTGTCTAAGGGTACCATGGTTAAGAGGTTAGACGCGTTAGCAAGGCAGCCTCCCTTGAGGGTGTATGCCGACGGGCGGCTCCGCGAGTTCGTGATGAAATCGAACTCGACTCCATGGTTTGGGTGGATTTAAAAACTCGGATGAACCCTTATTGCCATACGGGTTTTTGGGTTGGTAGAGTTTAAATCCCCCGGGCTAGCCACGTACGTAGAACACGTACTATTGTGGAAAAATAGGTAACCTAATATGCATAGCCATATGTGACAATGCCAATTAAATCGCAGGAATACAATTCAAGAATCTTTCAAGTCTCATCCACTCATCTCAATTAAATACCGATCACTCAAATCGATAAATAACCAAGAATCCTTCCCAGTGGAGTCGCCAAATTGTAGGCGTCGTTCGAAGTTCGCCTACGTTAAAACATGTTGTGAATATGCTTGGCACTCATAGGAAGTGGGAATTGACATATACGATTAGGGACACGATTAGGGACAAGGAAAGTAGGGAGCCGCCAACAAGTTTTTAAGGAACTTAAAAACCGTTCACGGATCATTTAAGGCAACCACGATTAAGGGACAACGATAGGCAACAACGATTGACCCGTGAAGGTTACACCCCTTTCATAATCCATGAGATTACTAACTCCATATGGTTTGAAACCACGAAAGGAGGATCGAGGATGATGGTACGAAGTGAGTCATGGAGTCACATTCGCCCGTATTGGCCTCTACTCGATTCTTATTGTGAAAAATAATTCCTGCGATCTCAAAGGCATGCAAACAAAATATTCAATTTGATCCAAACTATTATTATGCTAAATTGGTTGAATATTAATGCAACACATAATTCTAAAATATTAGTGATCACTTGATTAAATAATAAGATTAAAGGAACCTAAACCGGTTGTCCAAATCATCTTATTAAACGTTATATTCAATTACATATTCCCTTTAAACATGCAATATGGTGATCATAAATAATAATAATAAACATTAATATTAGAAGCAATCTAACAATAATAGCGTTAGTCAAATCAAATAATAATCCTCATCATGATATTAGCAATAATAAATAATAATAAGAGTAATTAAGTGATTAATTACTCACTTTCCGCGATTCCTTGAAATTGCTACATCATGAATAAATTGTTAGTAACTTCAATAAAAATAAATCAAATGGAAATTAAATTAAATGAAAAGTAGATTTGATTTGGTCCAAACCCTCAGTTAATTCTACCTTTCACGCCTTGGTTTAAGGACGGAACCTCGGGTATTGTATGGACTCCTTAGAGTGCTTAAGGGAAGAATAGTGTTTATGAATATAGGTTTAAGGTTTAGAGTGTGAGAGAGAGAGAAGAATATTTTTGGTGTAGGGAGAGAGGAAAAGAGAATGATTTGGTGATCAAGTTTATTGATGATTGAAAAAGGGGAGATATGACCTCTATTTATAGGGAAAAAAGAGGGGTCGAATCAAGAAAAGATAAGAATTCGAATCGGATAAAATTCTGGCGATAGACAGCAGTTTTTGCGGTCTTTGTTTTTTATCATATCTTTTGATCCAAAAATCGGAATAAGTTGAATAAGATACAGTTGGAAATCTCTTGAAGTCTACTTTCTAACCCAATTAGAATCAGAATAAAATATTTTGTAGAATAAAAGATATGGCCGAAATAGTGGGACGGTGTCAGTTTTGGATAGAGTTTCGTATTTCTTTTATATCTTTTTCGTTATAGCTCGGAATTAATATTATAATATATCATTGGAAAGATAATTTCAAGATATATCCAACCATATAAGAATCAGATAAAAATAGTGAGCAACAAAAACAATTTCTGACTATCTTTGAACGTCTTTCAATTCGAATCGAATTAGGACTTTCAAAAAGAAAAGTTTTATTCTATTTCAAACTCTTTAATCTTATCTTTTCAAAAAGGATAATTAAGATCTTTTAGAAGCTTATAGAAGCTTCCAATTAATCCTAATTGGGTTAGGAGTGGGATTAAATCCTTTGGACCCTCCACATGATCATTGGGTCGTAGGTAAGGTGGACTTAGGTTCGGTTTGGACTTAGTTTAGTATTTTAGTCATAACTTATTCATTATTACTCGGATTTGGGCTTATAATATATCGTTGGAAAGCTTTTTTCAAGGCCCATCCAACCATATAACAATTGGACCCAGATTATGGACCAAAATAAACTGGTATAAACGTTTTTATAAAAAGGACACGAAATGAATGATTTTAATGGATACGAAATGAATTATTTTGGGTTTAAAGGCACGAAAAGAGGAAATAAGTTATTGTTTGGGAAAATGGGTTAGGAATTGGGTTTTTTTATGAAATGTATTTAATGGAACATGGATTTAAGCACTCTAAAGATTACATACTCAACCCGACCAATAATGGCGGTGAAAGGTTGTTCATCATCGGGTTTGGTTTTGGGGAGACATTTTTAGGTGTCTACAACAATGTCGTTCCAATTGTCATTACGGAAGGTGAAGAGGAAGAAACTGAACCAACAAACAAGAAAAAGCGTGGAAGGCCATGCCTCCCCGATCACAAAAAAAGCAAGCCTGTACGTGTTATATCTTACATTACATATAAATTTGACAATGGTGGTGGTATAAATTACTATACCTGATTACAATGTACTCGTTAAAATGACAATATATTATATGATGCAGTATCCTGTTATGAGGATTTACCCAGGGAAAGTTGTTGACGCGGTACCAAAAGGCACTATGCAAAAGGAATAGATTAGGGAGGCTGGGTTTTCCACATTTCTGGATGTGAAGTTTGAAGAAGTTGACCGGTTTTTTCTGTCGTGGTTAATGGGTTGGTGGGATCCTGAAACCCAGATACTACGCATTAGGGATGATTATGAGATCAAGATCACTGATGAAGTGGTGGGGTGGATATATGGGCTGCCGTTCAGTGATTATACATTCACTATTGAAGAAAGAGTTAAAGGTAATAGGATAATATTTTATAGCTTTTGAAACAAATTAAGATAATCAATACACTTTATAAAACCTCCCATTGTATAGATCGTACAAGGTGAAATTTGAACAGATTTGTCTCTAATGGTGTGTACAAAATGCAGAGGTGATGTGTGTCATAAATGGCACACATTTGATGAGCATTTAGGTCCTTTCTATCCTCTTTTGGTTGCTTTCATGCTTAATAAATGCTTAGTTTTATGCTTTGTTGCTTAGTTTTACCTTTCCTCTCTTATTTGGTAGTTTTCGTGCATTTCGTTGGTTTTCTAGCCTTTTCTCCTTTATTTGCTCCATTTTCGTGGTTGTAGGTATTGAACAAGGTTCGGGTCTTGATTTTGGTGATCCACTATGGTGGAGGAAGCTTTTTGATCAAGTTCATGGCATTCGGGAAGCTCAAGATGCAAAGAAATGGAAGTTCCAAGTCTTGGCTCTTCTCTTGTGCTCGCTTGCGGTGCTCCCTTCAAAGGGAGTGTGTGCCCACCAATATTAAGCCTTAGCTACTGCCACTCCTAGTGCTCATCACCATCATAAATCATGTGTGCACCCCTTGTGCTTGAAGAGTTGAAGAATCGAAGAAACCCAGCTGGGTGCGGCCGCACCAGCGTGGGTCTTTTCCGATCGGATTTTGACGATTTTCTCTCTCTTTATATACCTTTTGGAACCCAATTTTTGTAAGCAAGTTTCATAATACAATTAGATCATATTCTTAGCTTAGTTAAGAGCTTCTCTCTCTAGATTTAGGGGTTAGTTTTAGGGGTAGATTTTAGAGAGAGAAAGTGAAGAATTTCAATGGTGATTGAGAGATTGAAGATTCAATGGTGACTATTGTATTGGAGATCTACTCTATTATCAACGAGCATTTCTAAACTTTATCTAATTTATTGTTTTGTTTAGTATTAATGTTTGGATTGTTTGATTTTTGATTGGATTTTGATGTATTGATGATTGATGTTTAATTAGAGTTTTTGTTCTTCTTTGATTGTTGATTCTTTGATTGTGATTGTTGATCTCTTTAGTTTTTTGTTGATTTGATGATGATGTTAGAGTAAATGTTTGGTTAGGGATTTGGTGAAGCTTATAATGTAATGGATTGATGTAATTTGGGGATAATTGATGGAGTTGATGATGGATTAAACTTGGTTGATTGATCATGTGCATGTGTGTGATTAATTAGAGAGTAGCTAACTTTTTTTATTGCATAGATTGCATTGTAAGTTCACATTGATACGGACCATTGATTTGTGGCTTGCATTTACACGATTGAGGTGTCTTGTGATGTTTCCTAGCTAGAGTTTATCGTAGTTGACGCTAGTTAGACCTCTAGGAGAATAGCTTGATATGCTCTTTTGGTTGCATGTTTGATCTTCCCTCACATTGCTTGACTTAGTCGACTTTCCATTCCAATTTGCTATGTTCATTGCTATTATTTGCGGACCCTAATCCCTAGCTCTTTATATTTGTTTGGTTTCTTCGTTTTAGTAGTTGTTAGACTCACCTTTTACCCTTAGACTTCGACCTAGCTTAGGCACATAATAGGAAGCACTTAGACATTACCGTTCCTTTGGGTTCGACCCTTAACTTACCTCTATACTTGTATTTACGTTTGTTGAGTGTTTATAAATTTTGTTTGGCTTAGGATGATTAGTCCAATGACCTAATTTTCCCACGTCAAGAAGATAAAGAGTACAAGAAGCTGAAGACTTCCTATTCCAACAGAGGGGGTACAGGTTATGGCATTCTTCATGCTGATATGACTGCGAATCTGAACAACAGGGAGAGGTTCTTGCAGTCTTATGTTTTGTATGTATTTGGCAACTTAATATGTACAACTCTGATTAATTGGATTAGTCCACATTTATGCTGGATTTTGAAGTTGCGGTACTTGGAAGATGCACGTAATTGGAATTATTCAAAGTATGTGCTTGACTGGATGATCAAGCAGCACAAAGAACTGGATGCAGAGAAGGGTGGCGTCAAGGGATCCCCCATCGTGCTAATGGTAAGTCATCTTTTACTTTACTAGCCTAGTCATATTTGATTGTCATGTACTAATGTTGTCCTGTACAGATTGCATACCTTGACAAATTGAAATTAGGCGATCGATAAAGGGCATCGGTGGCATACCGATAGACCAAGGCTTGGAATGTGGCAGCAGGCTGATATTGATCAAGCGATTTGTACAGACACTGCTGCTGATGGGTCGTATGGTACAACAGAGGTAATTATTGTTTTTTTGTATACAAATACAAGTTGAGCGTTTCCTACAAAAGGTTAGGGACATGCTTTTGATCTGTTTAAAATTTTGTTCAGGTTGTTAGGGATGTCGTGTGTGGGAAAGAATACCTTATGGGTCCGCGGAAGGCCCTTCCTGTGTGGATGACGAGACCGCCTCCTGTGAATCCTAAAGTTACCGTCGTGGAAAGGAAAAGAAAGAGACGAAAATGCAGAGCAGAGGTCAGGGACTTGAAAGACTACAAAGATATTCAACACCTTAGTTCTTCCGGAGAAGAAGAGGTAGTTTTAAACCGAGTGTGACTAAGTTCATAGACTAAATTACTTACCAGATTACTAATTAGTCTAACTTCTCTTAAAGACAAGCAAAGGACCTGAGGAAGAGGCCACTTCGGGACATACTCAGAGGAGTAACAGAAAAAAGACACGAATCAGGTAAAAGTTGTGGTCTTAACTTTGGTTGCTCTGTTTGTTAATTAATGCTGACTGATTCCTATATATTGTAAATATCTTTCAGGAACTTCGTGTAGTTCCACCTGCTTTAACCCCTGGATGGGTTACAAGATCAAGAAGCAGGTTGCTACAAAGGAACACACCTGTTGAAAGGGATAAAAATGTAAATTACTTGCATATAAAGTTTATGAAATTGTGTTTGAAAAAGTGTAGCAATTCTTGCCTATAAGTATATAATTATTCGGATCATTTTACATATTACAATATCTTATTATTCATAAAAGCATGATATTGGTTTCACAGGTACAAATGAAAACAGGGGAAACAAGCACCATTGGGAAAGGTGGCAGAACAAAAGAAAAGGATGTTATCTCAAAAAAGAAAAGGACAAAAGGTAAGAAGGAATCAAGTGAGGATGATTTAAGCAGTGAGAGCAGCAGTGAGGATGACGAAGCTGATGACAATGAAGAAACTTCCAGTGATGATGGGAGTAAAGGACACCCAGGAAATAATGGTGAAGATGATGATGAGCCTGATATAGAGGACATAAACCCCAAATCTGGGAAAGGAGATGTGGGTGGGCCTGATACTGGAAAGACTGGTAATGGGGGAAATGATGGTGAGGGAGATAAAATGGTGGAAGATGATGGTGGGGAAGGCGGGGGTGATGATGACCAAAATGAAAAGAATGTAGATGTTGGTGGGGAAGGCGGGGGTGATGATGAGCCAGATGTGGAAGGGGACAGCGATTACCTGAGCGACGTTGATGACAATGAGGGCTTGCCCCAGATTTTTTATCTCTAGCGACACAGCATCACGGCGATCTGTGACAGAAAGTCAAACTACACTAGGTCAGTAACAACTTTTGCCATAATTCTTATCAGTGTACCTTCATGTGTTGTAGTAGATTATGATAAGTGTTTTAATCAAACAGGTTTAAGGATCAGATTTTGTTCAAGTGGTATGATGTAACAGTCAATCGTCAACAGGTACACAAAGCATGTAAGAAGAAGTCTCCTATTCCAATAGAGGTATAGATTAAATTATAAAACGATCACCTCTCTTTCAAACAGTATGTGTGGGGAATATTTAAAGTAAATAACATAATTAATATTGTGTTATACAAAAAATAGGTTATGGATGCATTTACAGTTTATACAAACAACGAAGACTCCAGTAATGCAGATTATGGATTCTATGTGTTTAGGCCATCATTTTTGGTACGCAATTTGTGCTGTATATAACCAAATTCAAATATTAAGCTACTGTTTTATAGTTGGCTTATTTAACTTTTACATCATTGACTTATGTTTCCAGTGCAACCTACTGGAAGAGGATTCAAAACCTAAGCCTATTGTAGAACAACTCTTGATCAATGAATCTGAATTGATCGACAACTATTTCTTGACTGGAGGGAGAAAATTCAAGGACAAGCGGAAGGTGTGTCTTCACTCCTAACTCTATGTTAACATTAGAAAAGACAAACTGTGTTATTCATTGATCTTTCCAAACCCAAATTCAATAGATTGGTTGTGTATGCTAATTTAATCAGAACTTGTGGATTTGTGTTTCATATGGGACACAGGTGATTATGCCCATATTTGTCGATGGAAGATGGTGTGTTTACGTTGTCAATGTGGAAAGAAAAAAAGTATTTATACTTGATTTCCAAAACACGGCTGAAGAGGATAAGGATGAAGAAGACAAAAGGCATGAGGATAGGATATTGGTGTTGGTAAGCAGGCTAATTATGTGGTGAACCAATTTCATGTAAATGTTTCTGGATAATCTCCTGAGACCCAATATTGATTGCTAATTTGTTTTTTTTTTAATTCTTTAAAAAAATTGAATAGGGAAAATACTTTAAGCAGCTTAACTGACAATCGATGCACTATTGGAGGTCCGTCACCAGACGTTGAAACCTATAAGTTTGTCAAGTGTGAGGACATACCAACAGCAAAATCAGTCCATGAGACGGGCATGCTTTGTATCCTGTTCCTGTTCAGTTAAACCCAGTATGTTTTCTCATAGCTTCGTGTGAGTATTTTTTTCATTAAAATGTTTAGGTTTCTTATTTTTGCCAACAAAATATTAACATCGAAATGTCAAAATGTTCCTCTTATTTGCAGATGTATGAAAACAATGATCTTCTGTTTCGAAAATTCATGATGTGGAGGATGCTAATGGCGACGTGCAGTGAAGTCAGGAACAACCTAGATGGTCTACTTTTGTAGATTTGGGGTCATTTGAAGTATGAACAATTTATTTTCTATGTTTCAAGTCAAATCAAACTAGGTAATTTCTTTAAGCAGAAACTGCAGACACCCATTTGTGTCTCCCAAAAACCAAACCCAGTGATGAATGCCTTTCACGTCAAACCATAATCGAATGATGAGGTGAAAGTGTGGATAAGTCAAGTGTTGTGGTTTAGTTTTATTCTCTTCTATCTGTTTTCGAAAATAACTCTATTTATTAAAAATAGCAGTTTAGTTTAGTCCATAATTAAGGTCCAATAATAGTGTAGTTGGATGGGACTCAAAGAGACCTTTCCAATGATATATTATAAGCTCAATTCCAATGAATATTGAGGAAGTTATGGCCAAAATACTAAACTGGTCCCGGTTAGTTATTTACATACGGCCCTATGATCTAGAGGAGGGCTCAATGTTAATTATTATTCCTAAAATTATTAGGATTAATTATAACTTTCTAGAAGTTTCAAGAAGGTTCCTTTTAATTATAATATTATTAGATTTAATAATTAATTATTTTAAGATGGATTTTTATTTGGAATAAAACATTATTATTATTTTATTATTATTATTATTATATTTGAAAACACGTTTTTATCTTTTGTACGGATTCCGTGGATCAAGTTGATTAAAGATCGGATTCCGCGTGGAAAAGCGCGTCCAAGACAGACTGTCGCCTCGCGACAGAGTGAATTTCTGGCGACAGCGTGTAGTTTTATTCCTTATCAAATTCCATACTTTTCCGGATTATTTTCCTTATAAATAGGGTCCCAAACTCCGTTTTCATTCAGAATCACCCAATTCTCTCTATTCTCTCTTGAGCATTATATGCTTTATTTCTCTCTCTCTTTCTAAACTAGCTTTTACAAACAATATTCCGCATTCACAAGATTTAGAATCATCTAGCCAAGTTCGAAGTTGCCTTTGCCCTAGACGTGCAAGGTTTAATATATTCTGAGGGTTTGGTCCAAATCTAATCAAAACTTTATTTAATTTGATTTCGATTTAGTTATTTAATTATTCTTTATTATTTTCATTGAAGTTTACTAACTTGTGTATTTTGTTATTAGAAAGAGGTACGAGGCTTCAAAGTAAGTAGATTAGCTTACTCTCTATTTCTTTCACAATGTAGATAGCATGTTTATTATTGTTTTATGCTTCCTAGTATCATGTTAGGATGTTTTTAATGCTTTCTAGTATCATGTTTAGGATGCTATTTATTATTTCTAATATTATGTTAGCATGTTAGTACCATGTTAGGTTTAAAGCTTTGATCTTTAATGCTTAGTGACATGCTAAGGTTTGTTATTAATCTTGTTAGTATCATGCCTAGGATCTTGCTATTATTATTAAGCTTTATTATGCCTTATCATGATTATGATTATATTGTTATTGCTTGATCACACCTTTTATGCTTGTTAAAGGGAATTTGTACTTGAAATCACGCTTAATAAGATAATTAATAATTTGGTTTAGCTAATGTGATTTTAATTCAAGTGATCGCCAATAATAGTTTTATTTGTGCATTAATATTCAACCAACATAGAATAAACAGGTTAGGATGAATCTAATGTTTGCATGTTAGTCAGAAAGCGCACATGAATACGAGTAGAGCAAAGTAGAGGCCTATTTTATAGGGTGGGTCTTTTCTTTTGTACATTGGATTCGTACCCTCATCCCCGAACCCTATTTGGTTCAAGACCTTATGGAGTTGACGGTCCCTTGATCGTTTTTGGGTTTACAAGTTCCTAAAACTTGTTTGCGACTCTTTTGCTCTCTTTTTCTTCCCTTTAGAACGCCACCATACTTTAGTGTATGATCACAGTGGGGTTCAAGCTTGGGATCATAGTGCTTGAAATACTCCCTACAGTTTTTTTTGAACTTTTTATTGGTTGTCGTTTTTTTTAACAAGGGAGCAGTCTAAACTATTTAACATTTCCTCCTCTATCCTTTATTAAACAGCATCACTATGAATTTCAACAAATCATAGTATTATATTTGGAGTCATATTTTCATTTGTAGAATCATATCATAAATCAGCATAATGTCACTTGGTTGCATAAGCAATACACAATGAAATGCATAAAATTACAATTACACATAGCCACCTATCAACAGTTGTTTTATCCATCATCTTGATTTGCAGGTCCATGTTTGCCTTTTCAATATTGAACAATTTGAGAACCAATGACTCGGAATCACTCTTCATCTCTAATATTTTCTCCCGCAACATGTTATTTTCTACCTTATACTTGTTTACCTCGCACTTCAACAACATGCATTGTTCCTTTAGTTGTGTCAATCCACTCCTTAAATTATTAGATTCAACCTCGTTTGCTTCATCTTCCCAACAAAAATAGCCACAGTCATCATCCTATGCATGGAAATCAATTCAATTTTAGGCGTATACAAAATAACTGAATTATTTAAGAAAAAAAAAATTCAGGAAATAACCTAACCTTCCAATATGAACAGCGGTAAAATTTCCATCCGGCGTTAGATGTTTTTTTGCACACTAGTTTCTTGGCTGGTAGATTGTGCTTGCATGAATGTAAGCCTGAGTCATCGAGGTGGTAAGAAGAAGTGAATGATTCGTTATTGGAGGAAGTTTCTTCAACTAAAGTCATCTTAACATTCAATTTTTATATGTATGTGATTGAAGCTTTGTCTCAAAGCCCTGATTATGTGAATGTCATTCAATTTTAGCAGAAGAGTAATTTATAGACAAGGCTGTTGACCGTTGGTTATTCAAATATAACAAGTGACCGTTGGAAAAAAAATAATATTTTATTCCCATGATACATCAAATCAGATTCGTGTTTAAAGTATCATTCTATCATTTACAGTATACATACAACTAATACAATACATTAGTGTACACAGTTTTGATATAACGTACACAACAACAGAGCCTACAACTTTGAGGGTACACTTTTGTGAGAACAACATATACATACACATAACTAATGAAATTTGCCATAATCAACATTGCGGAGTGTAATTCCCATATTTCGTTGGGTATGGCTTTCCATAAACAACACCTTCAACGCCCTGTGAAACCAATGGTGTATGGTTCATAATTTGTTAGCTGTCAAAACGAAACTAATTAACAACTTTATTTGGTAATATAACTAGGTTGCAATAATCTTGTAAATTCCTTTGATTTTCCATAACGACTGATGAGTGACATTTATGGCACTCATTTGATCTCTTTTTGGATGAATTTCATTTCATTTTATTACTCTTTTCTTTAGTTTTCCTTAGTTTTATTCTTAATTTCTTCATTTTATGCTTTTCATGGTTAGTTTCTCTATTTTGTGCATTTTCTAGTTTACTTGTTATTTTTCCCTTTTATTTGCTTTTTCTCCTTTGTTTGTAGGTTGTGATTGATTGTCCAAGAAATCCCGAGCTTCCTCTCCATGGTCTTTCATTGTTTTTCATGCCTAATGCTTGTGCAAAGAGTTTCAAGTCAAAGGGGGATCCAAGGAGCATGCTTCAAGGCCTTGTTTATGCTCTTTTCATGGCTTATATTCTTCAAGAATTCCAAGAAAGTTGCTGCCTACCTTGTCCTCCATCACCATCATCTAGGATGTGTGCACCACATGAGCTAGGACGAAGAAGAAGAAAGGAGGCTGCTAGTTTTGTGCGGGCGCACAAGGGGAATGTGCGGCCGCACATATGTCGTGTGCGGCCGCACATGAGGTGTGTGCGGGCGCACCTTTCTGGGTGTGTCCTTTGTGCACTTCTCTCTCTCCTCCGAGCGCCAGCACCTGCGTGGGTCTATTCTTGGGCGTCAAAACCAACCTTCTCCTTTGTATATATAGTTATTTCCTTCTATTTTTGTAGCAAGAAGTTTTCATAATAGAATTAGATCATATTCTTACCTTAGTTGAGAGCTTCTCTCTACAGATCTAGGGGTTAGTTTTAGGAGTAGATTTTAGAGAGAGAAAGTGAAGAATTTCAATGGTGATTGAGAGATTGAAGATTCGATGGTGACAATTGTATTGGAGATCTACTCTATTATCAATGAGCATTTCTAAACTCTATCTCATTTATTGTTTTGTTTAGTATTCATGTTTAGATTGTTTGATTTTGATTAGATTTTGATGATTTGATGATTGAAGTTTGATTAGAGTAATTGTTCTTCTTTGATTGTTGATTTCTTTAGTTGTTGGTTGAATTGATGATGTTGCTAGAGTAGTTGTTTGGTTAGGGATTTGGTGAAGCTTGTATTATGTAGTGGATTGATGTAGATTGGGGATTTTGATGGAGTTGATGATGTGATTAAATTGGTTAACTGATTATGTGCATGTGTGTGTTTGATTTAGGCTTGATCACCCTAGTTATTCACACTAGATTACATTGTAAATTCACATTGATACGGACCATTGATTTGTGGCTTGCATTTACACGGTTGAGGTGTCTTGTGATGTTTCCTAGTTAGAGTTTATCGTAGTTGACGCTAGTTAGACCTCTAGGAGAATAGCTTGATATGCTCTTTTGGTTGCATAATTGATCTTCCCTCACATTGCTTGACTTAGTCAACTTCCTAACCAATTTGCATTGTTCATTGCTAATATAAGTGAATCCTAATCCCTAGCATTTTATTTGTTTGATTTCTTTGTCTTAGTAGTTGTTATTGTCCTTTTTTACCCTTCGTCTTCGACCTAGCTTAGGCACATAATTGAAAGCACTTAGACATTACCGTTCCTTTGGGTTCGACCCTTGACTTACCTCTATACTTGTATTTAGGTTTGTTGAATGTTTATAAATTTTGTTTGGCTTAGGAGGATTAGTTCAACGACCTAATTTTCCTACGTCAACGACCTTGGTGAATGTGGTCTGATTTTATTGCCTTATCAACACTGTCTTGTGTCCATTCACAAATCCTGCATCCATTAGCTTTCCAGTCTAAGATACTTGCATGCCTTATCCAGTTTAGGTAAATAATCTGCATCAAATAACAATAGGAAATCATTGGTTGTTTCTTGATTGAAGGATTGATTGCATAACATATCTTTCTTTGTTAAGGAAACTTACCACGAGTAAAAGTGCTCCACAACCTAGCACCTCCCAATTATCACTATACTTGGTAAGCCACTCCAATATGTACTTACCCCAATTATATTCATACACATTACTAGCGTTATTCAGATATTATACATGGGAAGAAATTATCCAAGTTTTATTATCCATTGGACAAAGCAAGACGCCCAGTGTGTACAGCAGAAAGTGTTGCTTGAACATTGAGTTGTTATGTTTCTCAGAGCGTATCTTCTGATACACCTTAGAACGTTTTACGGCACCGCGCAACGAATTCTCCTTGTAAATTTTTTTCAGTAGTTTGAATTCTTCGTAGTAAGCCTTCTCTGGATAAAACAAGATGTCCCCACCAGGGACTCCTAAAACCCATCCCACCATTTCACTATCAACAACAGTTGACAAGTCCTCCCTTATTTTAAGTGAATGGGTTACAGGATCAAACCTTGAAACAATCCATCTAATAAAGGATTGATCAATCTTTGTAACGGACAGATTAATCAAGTTGCCAAAACCCATTTCCACGACCCAATTTCATTGATCCTCATTCAACTTCCCAATTAGTTTAACAAAAGAACTAAGGCTCTTGTGGACACCACCAGGCTGTCACAATAAGCATGTTTAATTATATTAACGAACTAAAACTGTTGGTGAAATCAAAACATAATTTATATTCTCAGATGTCTAGGATCAAAAATTATTGTTGGAATCAGATCAATAATAGCAATATGATATTAAATTACACAGCAACAAAAATAATCTGTTAAAAAACCCCCTACGACATACATCAACATAAAAACTAAACTTTACAAATTACGGTCATGGCAATTACAAAAAATGTGTACCTTTGGTAATGCTGTGGCATCAATTTCTGATTGTTCTAGTATTTAATTAACTACCACATGTTTTACCCTTTTACGACAGGCCACATGCTTCTTCCTTCTACGAACCTCCGCCTTCAAAGGTTGTTTATGTATGATATATACATTAATTGTTCGACTGGTGAATGCCACCTCTTTCAATTTGTTAAATCCGTCTCCATCCACCAGATCCAGCAATTCGACATTCAAACATTTCGGAGGACCATATTTTATTCCATAAACATCATACCCAAACCCATCAATTAACGCCATCAATCTCTCGGCTGCGAACTCATTTTCAATAAATTCAACGGTGAAGGATTCACCATGTTTGTAACAAAGTTCAGGATAAAAAAATAAGCTTACCACCATGGAAGACGTTAAACACTGCACTAGTAACTTCACCCATCTAAACTTGACGGCGTATTTGTTTCAATTCAATTCAAAAATTGGAGACTTAATTGAATATATAGTACTAAATAACCTAACCACCATTGTAATTGAAATTATAAACAACTCAAAAAATGAAATAATTAAGTGGAAAACAGTGATGCAATGCATCCATGAAATTTGTCAGGGGAAGAACAAAAAAATATTGTACAATATGAAATTCTCCATGAAATTTTCAATAATATAAACCAGTTGTTTGGGCCATCTAAGAAATACATGGTTTGAGCCCATTTATATTGATTTTGATTAAAAATAAATTTAAACAGCTGTCCCAGCACTAGGAATCGAACCCTGGTCGCGTAGTAAGTCAATAACATACATAACCATTTAAGCTACGGGTATCAGCACGGTAATTGCACGTTCAAAATATGTTTTCATGGCTATGAACACTACAATGGTATAAATATTTGAAAAATGTCCTTGGGATGTAGGGATCGAACCTAGCACTACGGAAATGGAGAACGCTATCACTATCAATTTCGTAAAGGGTATCAGCACAAACATTTTCATAAAAGAAATCTATTTCACAACAAATAAAGTGTGGGTCGACTTTTAACATACCATAATAACAAAAATGATATTTTAAACTAAATTATAAAACTGAGTTATTTTTCGCTGTGACGGTGCCTGTAAAATATACAAGGTACTCAACTAAATCAGAATTCATGGTTATAATGAACTCAAAATCAATAATCACCTTGATATCCCCATCGCCGGCAACAGGATAATTACAAAACATGCACAAATTGATGACAGTGAACAAGCGACTATGGTTGTAAGTATTCCGGCCAACATCACTAACTTTTCCGGCGACTACTACGGTGGGGATTTGTTTGATGAAAAAAAACAATTAATTGGTTGGTAGGAAGTTCAAGTTTAGTTTGAAATTTGAATTAAAACCCTTTCAAAATTTTCAGAAAATTTCACTTTAATTTGAGTTGAAAAAATTTGGGCCCACAAAAAAGATGCCATTTCACCCAATGAAAATGGAGTGTGCAAGATCCATTTACACACAGGGTGTGAATGTACTGGCTCCCTTTTTTTTTCACAAAATGACCATTTTTTTTCACAAAAGTAACCCATATTTTACAAAAACACACTAATGTTCGCCGACGTCCCCGCCATATCCATTGGTGGCGGGTTGCATCCCTGTCATAACATTTACACTAGCAACACAGTAAAAACTAGCTCCAATTATTTGATCACATTTACCAAACATAGATCAATAAGAACACATAACCACAGTTTGTTTAAATAGAAGAATTGTACCGTATGGAAAAAAAATCAACTGCTTTGTAAAAAAGAGGAGCATACCATCATTCCTAAAATAAAGCATAGTAGTATAGGAGTAATATTCAACAATTTACTCAAGATTAGAGTTATAAATTTGCGATTAATTTGGTGAAATTAAAAATCTCCATCTTCCCCAAATCTCACCAAATCAACCAGTTAAGTGAACATTATATCTAATAATTGTAGTATCTCTTCTCACATTCAATATAGAATGAAAGAGAAAGAAGATTGAGGGTATAAAATTAATGTAGTATATCAAAATTAGGGAGGAGAGAGAAAGTGGGAGGAATTATGAAGTTTTAATTATCATCGCAACATTAATTTTGGAGGAAAAGATAATTGAAGAGTTGGATTAATCTTTAAGATTTAGAGCAAAAGTAGTGTTGGAGTGGAGAAAGATGGCGATATCGTCAAGTATCAGTTCCTTTAGATGCCATGAACCTTAAAAGAGGAAGGAGAAGAAGTCGCCAACAACCGCCATTCAATAAATAATGTAAACCGGATTTTTTGTAAAGTTTGTGTACATATTATTCAATAAAGGCGGTCAAAGGAGAGTTGATGAATAGTGTAAAAGTCAAAGCAGATCAAGTAAAAAAGAACGGAGGAAGTATTAAATAATCATACCTTTAAATTATTAATTAATAATCCCATCTTTAAATTATTATTTAATAATCCAACCTTTATAAGTATCTTCTTTTATTGGTCCCTTATTACCGGTAACATATACATTGGGTAAATTTTTATTTTTTTTTAATTTGAGTGACACGTGTCACTAAATAATTGGTTAAAAAAATTAAAACAACGGTTTTTTTTACCAAATACCCTTGACCTTTGAAAAATTCACCAAATACCATCAAGTTTTTCAAAATTCACCAAATACCACAAACCTTTGTTATTATTCATGCCGTGACCTCTAAATACCCCTGACGTTCCGCTAGCAATAAAATTTAATTCATCAAATGCTCTAACTTTGTTAAATAATTACACAAAATACCTCTATTTTTTAGGTACAACGACTAGTTTGAAATTTAGGAAACTAGGCATTAGTTTTGATTCTCACCTTTTTTGCATAAATACTCAACACATGGTAGTCCTCTTATTTGCTTTACCACGATTTTTAACATCATGAGTTATATGTCTAAATCATCTTCCTTTTTTTTCCATAATGATTATGGAAAAAAAGAAGTACTCATACATTATGGAAAAAAAAGGAGGATGATTTAGACACATAACTCATGATGTTAAAATCGTGGTTAAGCAAATAAGAGGACTGTTATGTGTTGAGTATTTATGCAAAAAAAGGGTGAGAATCAAAACTAACGGTTAGTTTCCTAAATTTCAAAATAGTCGTTGTACCTAACAAATTAGAGGTATTTTGTATAATTATTTAATAAAGTTAGGGCATTTGGTGAATTAAATTTTATTTCTAACGGACCTTTAACTTCATGGGTATTTTGTGGTCAAAGTATGAATAATAACAAACGTCACTGGTATTTGGTGAATTTTAAAAAACTTGAGGGTAATTGGCGAATTTTGCAAAAGGTCAAGGGCATTTGGTGAAAAAACCGTTTAAACAAAACTAAATTATATTTGGTAAAAAAGAAAGAGAGAAAACCCAGCTCAACCAAGCCCCTGCCATCAGCCTTCTGCCAGCAGCCCCCTTCCCCTTGCCTCGCCGACAACCTAGACACACTCCCTCACCGGTTGCCAAGTCCTCACCCGACGGCGAGATACCTCTCGACACCCCCATCCCCTACTACCTAAAATTGCCCCCCAAACCACCTAAAACCCTAACGAAATTACGCAAATCCGATTCGAACAAGGTCAAACACCGGCAGCGGGATTAACAGAAACGAGATGACAATCGGAGTTTGAAGAGGGTTTTCGAGGGGGTTTTGGCAGTTTTGACGGTTTTTAAGGGGTTTTCGGCGGTGGTTGTGGTGATTATGGTGGTTTTGGGTGTGGGATTTGGTTCAGGTGGTGATTTCGGGGGTGATTGTAGATCGGCAGGGTAGTTTATGGTTTTGGGAGGGTTTCGTGGCTGGCCGTTTTCGGGGGTTTAGGGTGGCTGTCGGCCGGTTTTGGTGGGGCTAGGGTAAAGAAAAGAGTTTCAGGGTGGGTGGGGATGGCTGGTAGATGGTGGTTTATTTTTTCCGTTTTTAAATTTGTTATTATTTTTTAACCAATCACTAAATGACACATGGCATTTTAACCTATCAACACCGGTTACCAATAGGTTAGGGGACCAAAAGAAAAAAAATCGTCTATAAAGGTGGTATTATTTAATAATAAGCTAAAGCTGGGATTATTATCGGCAAACTAGCCAAAGGTGGGATTATTAGATACAATTTTTCCTAGTTTAAATTTAAAGAGTTTAAAATAAGACCCTCATCACCTTACAAAAATTATACTACCTCCGTTTTTTTAGTTGATACGTTCTGACTTTAGCACTACTCACACATCCCCTTTGACCTTGTTTTGTGATACGTAATGAAAAGCATATTCATGTGAGGTCTTGTTAAATTCGTCATGGTATATATTTTCAAAATATCAATTTTTTTTATAATTTTTCCTTATCGGTAATTAAGATATTAACGCTTGAATGTGCATTGGAAAAACATGAATAAAGAAGCGTGTCAAATAAAAAGAAATGGAAGCAGTATTTAGTAAAAATAAGTTTAGTTAGTAAAAATTAGTACATTTTAAAGAAGAGAAATTATAGGAAAACGTGTGTGTTATGTGAGTGTTTGGATGTTTGTGTTATGCGCACAATAAACTAAGTAAAGGAGACAAATTTGAGTCGCGGAGTAGAAAGTGTGTGTTCTTGGGTTACCCGTTAGGAAAGAAAGGGTGGTAATTGTTTGATTTGGAATCTCGTGAGTATTTTATTTCACAAGATGTGAAATTTCATGAACATGTGTTCCCATTTAAGGAGACTATGGATGAGAATCATGCATCATCGACGAATTTGAGTGAGTCTGGCCATTAGGAGGAGTGTGATGATGACTTTGAAGCATGTCAGTTTGGTGAATTAGGGGGTCATTCTTGCGAGGCTGATAATGGGGGTGCAACACCCGAGATACCAAGCGCCACGGCCAGGCCGTGGCAGCAAGAGCTAGGCCACGACAAGGTTGTTGCCTCTACTGCCCAGCAGCACACTAAAGCCACTGAAAGTGTGCTTCAACAGTAGTAACACAACAAGAAGAGTAGCTATCAGGCTAGGTAAAAGGGGGGACAAGGAAGAAATAGGGGGTGTTTCCAGAGAAGAAGAGATGTGTCCGGGAAAGAGATTAAAAATTCCTTCGACAAGTTTGCGTGATTGCGTCACATACACCATTTGAAAAGTAAAGGTCCATCTTCACCCGCGACATTATCCTCGTCAGGTACTCCCTATCCCATAACATATTTTGTGAATTATGATCGTTTTTCCAAAAAAACATAGAAATTATATTACTGTAGTGACACAAGCAAGAATTTCAAGATCTTTCAAAGAAGCAATGCAACATGAAGGTTGGAGAGAAGCTATGGCCTTAGAACTAAAGGCTCTCGAGGATCAGGGGACTTGGACATTAGAAGATCTTCTAGTGGGGAAGAAAGCACTTGGAAGCAAGTGGGTTTACACCGAGAAGAGAGATGAGGCAGGAAATTTGCTGTGTTTAAAGCAAGATTGGTGATCCTTGGCAATCATGAGGAGGAAGGCATTGACTTTAATGAAACGTTTGCACTCGTAGTAAAAATGTCAGCAGTACGTACTTTTCTAGCAGTTGCCGCAATTAAAAACTGGGATGTACATCAAATGGATGTACGTAACGCTTTCTTGCATGGTGATTTATAAGAAGAGATATATATGAAAGTTCCACCGTGGTTTCAGATAACAATTCTGAAATGGTGTGCAAGATGAGAAAATCTCTATATGGATTGAAACAGGCTCCAAGGTGTTTGTTTGAAAAATTGTGCAAGGTGTTGAAGTATTATGGATTTAAACAGTCATATTCCGACTACATATTCTTTATTCACTCTTTCGAAGGGTGGATTGCAGTTGAGTGTCTTGATTTATGTGGATGATATGATAATTGCAGGAAATAACACTTTTGCATTGGAGAGTTTTAAGGCATATTTGAGTGAATGCTTTAAAATGAAAGATCTGGCAGCTTTGAAATATTTTTTGGGGCTAGAAGTGGCGCGTAGCAATCATGGTTTCTATGTATGTCAACGTAAGTATGCTATGGGTATTATTTTTGAGACAGGGCTATTAGGAGCAAAGCCGACAGATTTTTTGATGCAGCAAAATCAAAAACTTGCTCTCGGAGAAGGGAAGGAGTTCGCAGATGATGAACAATATAGGCAGTTGATTGGTAATCTGATTTACTTGGAAGTCCACTAGTAGAAAAAACGCTATTCATAACTAACAAAAACAGGCTTTTTGTAACCAACATTGGCCGTTACAAGCACTGGGGTTACAAATAGTCCTGTCATTTGTAACAGACGTTGGTTACAAATACATACCTATTTGTAACGAACATATCAATTGTCAGTTACAAATAGGTGCCTATTTATAACGGACAAATTGATATGTCCATTACAAATAGGCACCTATTTATAACAGACATATCAATTGTTAGTTACAAATGCTTGTTTTCGAAATAAAAAAAAATACCTAGCAAAAATGCTAGGTTAAGACGTCCTAGTTCAATATGAACCCAAATCCGAAAATACCCTAACCATGACCCAAACCTACCAACACTACCCTAACCACGACACTATCCTACATCACCAGGCCCCAACCCTGCCCCGTGACCCACACCACCACCCACAACTCGTACCCCTTCTCCGATCCCCTCCCATGACCGCAACAAAAACCACCAATAAACACCAAACACCACCATCAAACACACATAAAAAACAAACCATCATACAAATAACAAAACACTAAAATTATACACAAATTTTAAGAAAATAATACACAATTATCTAAAAAATTGAACAAAAAATTCAATAATTTACCGAAATTATACATAAAAAATCCAAAAATTCAAAAAGAAAAACAGATTATACATGATGAGTGACATTTATGACACTCATTTGAATTCTTTTTGGATGATTTTTATTTCTTTTTATCTCTCTTTTCTTTAGTTTTCCTTAGTTTTATTCTTGTTTTCTTCATTTTATGCTTTTTGTAGTTAGTTTCTCTATTTCATGCTTTTTTCTAGTTTACTTGTTATTTTTCTCTTTTACTTGCTTTTTATCATTTGTTTGTAGGTGGTAATTGATTGTCCAAGAATTCCCGAGCTTCCTCTCTACGAGTTTTCATTGTTTTCATGCCTAAAGAAGGTGCAAGAAGCACCAAGTCAAAGGTGGATCCAAGGGGCAAGCTTCAAGGCTTTGTTTATGCCTCCCTCATGGCTTATACTCTTCAAGAAATTCAAGAAAGTTTCTGCCTACTTTGTCCTCCATCATCATCATCCTGGATGTGTGCACCGCTTGAGCTAGGACGAAGAGAAGAAGGGGGAAAGACCCAGCCAGGTGCGGGCGCACCAAGGGAGTGTGCGGCCGCACACCAGGTGCGTGCGGGCGCACCGGTCTGGGTGTGTCCCGTGCGCACCATTCTCTGTCCTCCGAGCGCCCGCACTTACAAGGGTCTATTTTTGGGCGTCATTACCGACCTCCTCTTTGTATATATAGTTATTTCTACCTATTTTTAGAAAGATAGTTTTTAGATTGAATTTGATAGTTTTTTTGGGAGAATTTTTAGAGAGAGAAACTCAAGAACTTTAGAGAGAGAAACTCATGATTTTTGGTGATTGCTCAAGGATTCCTCATTGTATTTGATCTTTAGATCAAAGTTTTGTAAGGATTTTCTTCTTGATTTCAATACAAGTTTGATTTTAGTTGATTTCATTAGTTTTCCATGTTATTGATTATTGATTTGGTTATTGATTGAATTTTGATTGATTTTGATTGATTGTTGGTTTAATCTTTGATTTCAATTATGTTGATGATGAAATTGATGATTGTTGTAGTTTTGATCTTAATTCCTATGGCTAGTGAGTAGTTTCCTAGCTAGGGAAATGGTGAAGCATGTATGAATAATGGATTAGTGTAATTTGGGGATAATTGATAGAGTTGATGATATGATTAAATTTGATTGATATTTCATGTGCATGTGTGTGATTAATTGAGGTTTGGCCATCTTTGATTAATACACTAGATTGCATTGTAAGCTTGCTATGATACGGACCATTGATTAGTAAACTTGCAATGTCACGATTGAGGTGCTTTGTGACGTTCCCTAGGTAGTGTTTAGCGTAGTTGACGCTAGTTAGACCTCTAGGTGAACCATCTTAGTATGCTCTTTTGGATACATGATGATCTTCCTTCATATCACTTGACTTAGTCGGTTTGACCTCCCAAATTACCGTTTCCATTACAATTGCATGTGGATCCATTGCCCTAGTGTCTTTAGATTGATTTCATATAAGCTTTTGCATCGCCTAGTTTAGCCTTAGTTTCTACCATAAACCCCTTCTTGACTTCGAAATAGCTTGATTTAGGCATCGTGCATTTAATCTCCATTCCTTTGGGTTCGACCTTGACTTACCACTACGCTAAATAGGGGTTTGTTAAGTTACAAATTTTGTTTAATAGGGTGGGGTGGTAGCCCAACGACCTACCGTTCTCCTTCCCATCAAAATGGCGCCATTGCCGGGGAATGGTGCTTTGAGTGCATGTTGTTGTTGAGTCTATTTCATTTCATTTGCAAAATACAAAAAGATTTTACACTTTAGGCTACACTTGTAGCCGTGCTACTTATATTTTCTTTGAGTTTTGTATGCATAGGTCCCGAGATCGCTCATTTGTTCCCTTTGATCCGGAGATTGAAAGAACTCTCTCAAGGAGGAGAGTAGCAAACAAGACCTTGGATTATAGTTCCTCAAGCGAAGAAGAGATTGAACAAGAGCAAATCATGGGAGAACAACCAAAAGTTGCCTTGAAAGAATTGGGAGTACCCGGTGCATATAGGTTCGAGAGCGGCATAGCTCCACCTACTACACCGGCAAACGACTTTGAAATTCGACCGACAATGATCACCCTAATAGAGAGGAGACAATATAGTGGGGCAAAGAACGAGAGCCCATTGAACCATCTTAAGGAGTTTGAAAAATATTGTAACACGATCAAGGTTAATGGAGTGTCTCAAGAATTCATCCGCCTTAAGTTGTTCCCCTTCTCTCTCTTAGGAAGGTCTTTGGAATGGCTAGACAAAGAGGTGAAGCCCAATTCATTGAGAACATGGGATGATGTTACTAAAGCTTTCTTGTCCCGTTTCTATCCTCAAAAGAAAACGGCGGAGGCAAGAGCTTTAATTCAAGGATTCAAGCAAAAGCCAAATGAGAGTCTTTATGAGGCATGGGAGAGATTCAAGGAGTACTAAAGAGAGTGTCCTCACCACGGAATTCCAACATATCAATTGATCCAAATCTTCTACGGTGGTTTGAGTACTCAAGGCAAGGCATGCCTTGATGGAGGGGCCGGTGGTCCAATCATGAACAAAACCGAAGAAGAAGTTGTGGACATAATAGAGGATGTGGTGACTTATTATAGAGATTGGCAAGATGGGGAAAGAGATTCTTCAAGTAAGCAATCTTCGTTGTATTCGGTGGACCATCTCAATGCCATCAACAATCTTTCCTCTCAAATGACAAACTTGGGAAAGGAGATGACGGTGATCAAGGCAAAGTTGGAGAGTGTTTCTTCCTCTTCACAAGCTCCAAGTCTTCCCTCCCAAATTAAGGGGAGAGGTATTTCTCCTAACTCTCAAACTCCTTCTACTTCACATAATATGCCTATGGGATGTTTGTTTTGTGATATATGTGGATCATATGACCATGATTCTAGCAATTGCAACAATGAATGTGTTGATGAATTTGACAACAATGAGTGTGAACATGTTAATTTTGTGTCAAACAACAATGTTCAAAGGTTTGATAATCAAAGAGGCCAATGGAATAGGAATTACCAAAACAAAGGCAATTTTGACAACTATAATCATAATGGTGGTTATAGGAACCAAGGGAATCAAGGTTCTCGTGGTAACCATAACCAAGGTTATAGTAGCCAAAATCAAAGCCAAAATTATGGTAATCAAAACCAAAATTATGGTAATCAAAACCAAGGTTATGTAAATCATAACCAAGGTAATGGAAACCATAATCATGGTGGTGGTAACCATAATCAAGGTTATGGTTCAAATCAAAATAGGAGTAATTGGAACAATCAAGGAAGGGGAAATTTTCAAAACAACGCTCAAAGAGGTCCCCCACCCGGTTTTGTTCCAAAGACTCAAGGTGAAAATTCCTATTCACAACCTTCTTCTCCTAGGACTACTTTGGAAGAGTTGATTGATAATCAAACCAAGATCATTAACACCTATATGGCGGTTAGTGATAAGAAATTCAATGAGATGATGACCCACAATAAGATGCTTGAGACTCAAATTACCCAATTAGCAAGCACTATTAAGGATTTTGCTAGTCCTTCATCTTTGCCTTCCCAAGGTGTTGAACCAAAGAAACCCGTGTACTCTATTGCCACAAGTGGTGGAAATGATTTTGATGAGGGAGTTTCTTGTTCAAAAGAAGGAAGAGATGAGAGTGGTGCTAAGGAGAATGAAGTGAAGAGGGTTGAGTCTAAGGAAATTTATTGTGAGGTTGATAAAAGAGAAGAGTGTGTTGTTGAAAAGATGAGTGAGGTAGAGAGATTTCTCGATCTACCATATCCCCAAAAATATTTGAGATTCAAAATGGATGAGCAATTTGGGAAGTTCCTTGAAGTTCTTAAGGATGTTCATGATTCTACACCCTCTACCGAGCCAATTCCCGACATGCCTAAGTACTCCAAGTTCCTTAAGGAGATACTAGAGGAGAAGGAAGATTTTGACGAGGGTAGTTCGGTGGAAGGAGGGAAGTGTTTTAGTGCTCTTATCCATGGTGAACTTCCGAAGAAGATGGAAGATCCGGGGAATTTTTCAATCCCTTGTCAAATTAAGAAAATGGTTTTTGAGAATGCTTTGTGTGATCTAGGGGCTAGTGTGAGTATTATGCCCTTTTCGGTTTTCAAAAGGCTTGATCTAGGTGAGCTTCAACCATCTAATATAACACTTCAATTGGCCGATCGTTCTATTAAGCTTCCTAAGGGAAGAATTGATGATGTTCCTTTAAGGATTGGAGAGTTTGTCTTTCCCGTGGATTTTGTTGTTTTAGAGATTGAGGAGGATGAACATATTCCAATCATTTTAGGGAGGCCTTTCTTAGCCACCTCAGGAGCTTTAATAGATGTCAAAGGAGGTCAAATCACTTTGAGGTGTGGAAAATTGGAAGAGAGTTTTAAGTTGAAGCCAATGCATGAGTCCTTATCTTGTGTGCAAGATATAGCATGTGCTAGTCTTTCTCTTTCCATTGATGGTATGTGCATGATTGATTCTTCTACTAACGATGTTTTTGAGATTGTTGATGATGTTTGTGCAAGTTTTAATGATGTTAGTGAAGAGGAATTTGTGATTCAAAAGCCAAGGGATGAGAAAGAAATTGAGTTTCCAAATTAGTTCAAGCTTAATTCTCAAGATGAAGAGAAAGCTTCCATGATTAAAGATGTTGAAGTCAAGCCGAAGAAAAAGGCCCGTGACTCGAAGAAAGCAAGGAAAAGGAAGAAGTTGAGAAAGGAAAAAGAAGAATTTGAAAAGAATTTTGTGAAAGTTTCATTAAGCAACGATGAGAAGTTGCTCAAAATTGAAGAAGATTTTGCTCTATCAACTACCTTGAAGAAGGTGGTGTTCTTTGATCCTCCATGATTAGGAGGAAGGGTCGAGCTTAGGACCTTAAGCAAGCGCTTCCCGGGAGGCAACCTGGAGTTTCTAACCTTTCTCTTTGATTTTTGAATTTTCTCATTTTTGTTTCTTTTATTACTTTGTCTTTTCTTTTACTTTTCTACTTATTTGGATTTTTAGGATGTCCTTTTGCGGGATTGGAATTCAACAAGTATGCATGATGAATAAAAGGTGTTCATGGCACAAATCATATTTTGTTCGATTCTAGTCGAAATTTGAGGTAAAGGGTAAGAATTTTAGAGAGGTAAGATAGGAAATTCATGTTTTGAAAGTTGGAGGAAATTGATATTTAGTGAATTTTTGTGGTGAGCACATGAATTTTCAACTTTGAGGGCTTTGAAAATGATTTTAGCTACTGCCTATGTTGTTCCTCATCACCATCATGATTCATGTGCGCACCAAAATAGGCAGTAAGTATCAAATGCTCGAGGAAAAAAAGAAGGAAGGGAGACGCACAGGGGCGTGCGGCCGCACACGAGGCTGGTGCGGGCGCACAGCTTGCGTGTGCGGGCGCACAGCTAGCGTGTGCGGCCGCACATCAGTCTTGTGCGGCCGCACGTTGGCTGGACGTGCATATTACCCCCTTCTTCCTACTTTTTCCCTTCATTTCCTCATTTCCTTCATCTTCCTCACGCACATCCTCACGCAAAACCCTCATATGCGCACCTTCTACTCCTTCATTCATCATCAATAATCACTCAAATCCTCACCAAAATCACTCCAATTTCAATTAAAATCACTCACAAAGCTTTCTACACTACAAATTCCTCACAAATTGACCCAAATTTCACTCACTCTCTCTCCTACTCTTGGTGACCGAATTTGGGGCTTTCTTTGAGGATTCAAATTGCTTGCTCAAAATTGGTTAATCTTGCTTCTTTTATGGTATAATCACTAATCCTTGCTTTAATTTTGCCATTTATATCATAAATTTGCATGGATTAAAAATTTGTATGAGCATGAATAGTGTAGTATTGATTTTGTGATTTTTGATGCTTGATCTTGATTTTGGTTGTGATTTGGTGATGTTTGTTGATTGATTTTGCATAACATTGTGTTGTTTGTTGATTTTGTAGTGATTCTCATCATTTTTGGTTGAAATCTTGTGAGTTGAATTTTTGGAGTATTGGTAGTATATGGTGATTTTGGTATTGGTCTTGTGGTTGTTCTTGGATTGTTGAAAAGGAGTTTTTCTTGGATTATTGGTATTGTGGATTGGTTTGGAATTGGTTTGATTGAAAAGAAGTGTGAATTTGGAGTTTGGTGATTTTGGTAGTAAGTGGTGAATTTGGGTGTGGTATTCTTGGTTCATTGGTTTTGCTACTTGTTGGTTGTTGGTGATCTTCTTAGCCTCTCAAAATGTCTAAATACCTCAAGAAACACACCAAGAAGCGGAAAACCGATATTAGCATCGATGAACCTCCTCGCCCAAGTACCTCCTCTAGGCCTAGTACATCTTCTAGGCCTAGTACTTCCAACCCTTCCTCCACTCAAACACGACCCCCAACCTCTCTTCCCAAAAAGAAAAACTTCACCGACAAACAAAAGACCTTCTACCAAAACTTGAAAGATGAAAGAATCCTAAAACAAACCCGCCACTACTTCCAACCCGATATGCTGAAGTTGGGTATTGATAATGATGTGCGGTCGTTGCTTCTAAATCTCAGATTGGGTTCTTTCATCACCGATGCCTACCGCACCTATAAGGAGCCTACTTTGGAGTTCTTGGATACCTTAGAGCTTGTACCCGTAGGAGGGGTATATAGGGTGCGTTTCCAATTGTTCAACCACATCTTCGACCAATCATTGGAAGAGTTCAACGCCGCTCTAGATTTTGATCCCCATGGGGATATTGTCAACGTTGAACACTTCATTTTCCCGGAGTATGATCAACATTCATGGTGGGAAGACATCTCCGGTGGTAATGAGTTTATCACCAACAGGGCTAAGATCTCAGAGGTGTACCAACCTTGCCTTAGGGTTGTACACCGTCTTTTGGGCTATGTTTTGTTCCCCAAGCAAGAAATGGGGAAGTTGAGTAAATTGGACCTCAAGGTCCTTTGGTTGTCTACCCGCCCGGAGTATGTGGGCCGGTTGAACTTGGGCTATATCTTTGCCCAATATTGCTTGGAACTTCGCAAGAGGAGGACGGGAGAGATCCCATGTGGGGGTATGGTAACTAGGCTATTGACTCGCCTTCGCCTCAATGATTATCTCCCATTTTGTAAGGAGATCGGGGATGCAGCTTCTATCTACCTCGATATGCAACAATTGGGTCAAATCCAATTTATCTCCAAGGGCTTTAGCGAAGGGAGATATGAGTGGCTTAGGGGCAACGAGCATTGGTGCTACTTGCCTAACCCTAGCTTGACTTCTTTGGCTAGGATTGCCAACAATGTGTGGCATGTTCCCAAGTCCTTCCGGCATCCCAACTTTGACTCCGAGGAGGATGAGAAAGAAGATGATGAAGAAGAACAACAACATCAAGAACAACAACATCAACAACAACAACAACAACATTATTCTCCACAACAACAAGCTCCTCAAGAGCAAGAGCAAGAGCAAGGGCAACATGCTTTCGCCAATGCAGATTTGAGGGCTCTTAGTGAGAAAATGAGTGGATTGAAAATCCACGTGGATGGCATGTACGATCAAGACTTTGGGGCCATCTATGACCAACTAAGAGGTATTCAAGAGATGAAGCAAGGTATGTTTATACAACAACAACAAATTTATGAGGCGGAAGTTAACCGTGGGAACATTACTCCCCCGGTTAACTATCCGTACTTCCCGCCCCAACAAGGTCCTCTACCTTCGTTTGGGCATCCTTATTGGTCGGGGCCTTCTAACCCCGACACCGAGCGTCACTATTACCCGGACGAGCATGGTAACTATGATTACAAGGCTCCGGGTGGTAGTGACTATAGGGGTGATCCTAACTACCCCCATGTCCATCCCAACCACCCTTTTGAACTCACTTTGCCCGATAACTTCACCCCTCTTGCTCCTTGGCAACAAGATCTTTTCAAGGGGCATTATGGTGGCCCGAGGGGTACACCGGAGGATGGGAGCCTTACCCTCATCCCTTCGATGACCCCGAGCGCAACAGAGACCCCGATGGGGCCGGGCCAAGTGGGAGTGGTGGTGGTGATGGTAGTAGTTATTAGTTCCCTTTAGCTTCTCATGCTTTTTACCTCCATCCCTTATATTTTTGATGCTTGCTTTGTTTTGATCGGGATGTTGAGATGTATTTTTTATCTAGCTTGGGGGAACTAATAACTTGCTCGGTGACCATTTTGTTGTTGTGTACATATCTTAGTTGCTTGCATGTTTATTTTCATTCCTCTTTTTGGTTTCCTCATTTTCTTGATCTCTAGGCTACTTTCCTTGTAGCTAGCTTGTTTGCCCGATTTGCTTGGATGTTTGTTGTTTGTGGCGATGTTTTGCTTGGCATGTTGTTGTTGATGATCCCTTATATCCAAATCCCTTAATCCAAATCCCTTAAATCCAAATCTTGTAGTTTAGAGTAGTTCTTTAGTTAGTCTAGACTTTATTGTTTGCTTAGCTTTATTTCTTTTATTCTTTCTATTCTTTGGTTAGTTTAGCTTTTCTTTCCTTTAGTTGTATATACTTCTTGTTTAGTTTAGTTTCCTTTTATTTGTTGTTTTCTTTTATTTGTTTTGAAGTTACTAACCATTTTCTTTATTCATAGTTTCTTTTATTTCTTTTTCTCACTTGGTTCCTTGAAGAGCTTATGGATATGGCATGCTACGAGGTGGTTTCTAATCGCTTCACTTATTTTTGGTAAGCTTGGAATCCCGGTGAGACCTTTCTTATTTTCTCTTTATTTTCTTTGGTTGCATAGGATAGGATTAGTTTAGGAGAAGTTGAATGGTTCGAGGATGGATGCTTGTTAACACGTAATGTGTTTGGGATCGGTGACTTTGTTGTCTATCGATCACTTGTTTGTCGATTGGGAATTTTATGTGTTTAACATGCTTTCTAGTCCTTTGCATGCTTTTTCTCCTATGTTTTCCTTCTCTATGTCTCCGTTTCTTTTCTTTTACTCTCTTTTATTTTACTTTTTCTCTTACTTTCCTTTATTTTTTCTCTTTATTTTTGATGTGATTTTGAGGCATTGTTTTTCATTTCTTTTCTTATGGGATGAACCTTGTACATTGGACTTGTCTTTTGCATGACTTTCTTCCTAGGTTGTAAAGGTATGCACGGTTTGAGACTATGTTCGGTTGACTCTAGGATAGTGTATGCTAGGGTAGTTGGTTTGAACCAGGAGGATCATGAAGCCGGATTCTACTTGTTTGTGGTATGTTGGTAGTTGCTTCAATTCCTATAGTTGATTTGGCACCACTAGTGAGTTTTTGCCACAACCTTGTGAGGTTACTTGTTTTTCTAGCCTTCAACATTCCTTGTATGAGCGGCGTGGATCCTTGACTATGCAAACCTAATCTAATAAAGCTTGATGTATGATTCTCAAACACGAGACCGAACTATCTAGGAAGGACAAAGGCACATTTTTCGGGGTGGTATTTTTCATTTTTGCTATATTTTGTTATTTTCTTTATTTTTGGGTTTACATTTGCCTTCTTGCAACCATTTGAGCCTTATCCCTTCTTTTCAAGCCACATCTTTAGTTATTTGACCTTTTGTTTCATTTATATATTTTCTTGATTTTTGTGAAGCAATATGATCATTTGGGATGGAGTTTGTGGTGGTTAAGTTGGAATTTTGGTTTTTATGAAAGCAAGTTTGTGATTTCATCCTTTTTGTGAATAATGGCAAATATATATGCAAAAGCCGTCCTACTTCTCAAAAGGCAAGGGATTAATAATTTGCATTTAGGAAAAGCCGTCCGAATTTAGCAAAAGGCAAGGACTTTGCAAATACAATATAAAAACACAAAAAAAAATTGAAAAAGTGAACAATTCAAAAATATTTTGATGTATTCTTTTCTCCTACTAAGCATTGAGGACAATGCTCCATTTTAGCTTGGGGGAGAAGCGTGTACGCTTTTTGTATATATTTTTGTGAGTATAGCTTCAAGTAAGTTTGGGGGTGTTGTTTTTGTTTGGTAATTTCTTGATTGTGGTGTTAAGGATTGATCACCCTTTTGCTTCACTTTTTAGGAAAAACACCAAATTTTTAAATTTTAAGCCTACCTTCACCCTTTATGCCTTACGTTACAACCATGGGGAAGACCTTTCGACCTAGATAGTTGAGTCACTATTCGGGGGAGGGCATCATGGGTCATTGCCTAAGGAAAGGGGATGCATAGTCAAGATTGTCGAGTAGCCTTAAAATAATTTTTTTTCCGGTTCCTTCGAGAAATCATTGGGACACTCACTAAGGGGAGATTTGAGACTAGTGGGAAGAACGCGGTAAGATTGTTTGGGATGAAAGTGAATTGTGATAACTAGTTCCTATGCCTAGCATACCCTATGTTTCAATCAACCTTGGATATCTTGAAACGTGCATACCTTAACTACTTGAGAAAGATTGTCATTCACTTGCATTATAGTCTTTATGTTGATTCATTTCGCAAAGGTTTGTTTTTATTTCATTTTCCTTCCTTTTATGGTTTGCCTCATTGATGTTTGGTGGAGAGTTATGGGTCAAACTCTTAGGATACCCTTACGAGACCTCACTCGTCCTCATAGGCGACTTTGGGGTTTAAAGGGCTTGTTGTAGCTAAAAACAACCGTGATTCCTACGACAATGAGTTTTAGTGTATATTCTTATCTTGAGTCTTTCTTTTTCATTTTCAATAAAATGTTCATCCTCATTCTTTCTCGCTTTGTTTTGCTCGAGGACGAGCAAAAGTTTAGCTTGGGGGAATTTGATGAGTGACATTAATGGCACTCATTTGAATTCTTTTTGGATGATTTTTATTTCTTTTTATCTCTCTTTTCTTTAGTTTTCCTTAGTTTTATTCTTGTTTTCTTCATTTTATGCTTTTTGTAGTTAGTTTCTCTATTTCATGCTTTTTTCTAGTTTACTTGTTATTTTTCTCTTTTACTTGCTTTTTATCATTTGTTTGTAGGTGGTAATTGATTGTCCAAGAATTCCCGAGCTTCCTCTCTACGAGTTTTCATTGTTTTCATGCCTAAAGAAGGTGCAAGAAGCACCAAGTCAAAGGTGGATCCAAGGGGCAAGCTTCAAGGCTTTGTTTATGCCTCCCTCATGGCTTATACTCTTCAAGAAATTCAAGAAAGTTTCTGCCTACTTTGTCCTCCATCATCATCATCCTGGGTGTGTGCACCGCTTGAGCTAGGACGAAGAGAAGAAGGGGGAAAGACCCAGCCAGGTGCGGGCGCACCAAGGGAGTGTGCGGCCGCACAATGGTCCTGTGCGGCCGCACACCAAGTACGTGCGGGCGCACCAGTCTGGGTGTGTCCCGTGCGCACCATTCTCTCTCCTCCGAGCGCCCGCACTTACAAGGGTCTATTTTTGGGCGTCATTACCGACCTCCTCTTTGTATATATAGTTATTTCTACCTATTTTTCGAAAGATAGTTTTTAGATTGAATTTGATAGTTTTTTTTGGGAGAATTTTAGAGAGAGAAACTCAAGAACTTTAGAGAGAGAAACTCATGGTTTTTGGTGATTGCTCAAGGATTCCTCATTGTATTTGATCTTTAGATCAAAGTTTTGTAAGGATTTTCTTCTTGATTTCAATACAAGTTTGATTTTAGTTGATTTCATTAGTTTTCCATGTTATTGATGATTGATTTGGTTATTGATTGAATTTTGATTGATTGTTGGTTTAATCTTTGATTTCAATTATGTTGATGATGAAATTGATGATTGTTGTAGTTTTGATCTTAATTCCTATGGCTAGTGAGTAGTTTCCTAGGTAGGGAAATGGTGAAGCATGTATGAATAATGGATTAGTGTAATTTGGGGATAATTGATAGAGTTGATGATATGATTAAATTTGGTTGATATTTCATGTGCATGTGTGTGATTAATTGAGGTTTGGCCATCTTTGATTAATACACTAGATTGCATTGTAAGCTTGCTATGATACGGACCATTGATTAGTAAACTTGCAATGTCACGATTGAGGTGCTTTGTGACGTTCCCTAGGTAGTGTTTAGCGTAGTTGACGCTAGTTAGACCTCTAGGTGAACCATCTTAGTATGCTCTTTTGGATACATGATGATCTTCCTTCATATCACTTGACTTAGTCGGTTTGACCTCCCAAATTACCGTTTCCATTACAATTGCATGTGGATCCATTGCCCTAGTGTCTTTAGATTGATTTCATATAAGCTTTTGCATCGCCTAGTTTAGCCTTAGTTTCTACCATAAACCCCTTCTTGACTTCGAAATAGCTTGATTTAGGCATCGTGCATTTAATCTCCATTCCTTTGGGTTCGACCTTGACTTACCACTACGCTAAATAGGGGTTTGTTAAGTTACAAATTTTGTTTGATAGGGTGGGGTGGTAGCCCAACGACCTACCGTTCTCCTTCCCATCAATACAATTATCTATAAATTATATATTGAAATTGCAATTTCATACAAAAATAATAATTACAATTAGAAATTTAAACTAAACAAACCTAGATGTAATGTCTAATCTAAATGAAAGTAAGATAGATCTAAAAACAAAAAACCTTGGGTTGACAATAGAGGCTTGCGTTGTAGGTTGATTCTTGGTTGTTAAGCGCCGTGAGCACGGTTGTTCGTTGATGGTGGGTTGACAGTAAGTGAAGCTTAGTTGTTGATGAAACAATACATGGGTGGTGCGCGGTTTGTGCCTGATGATTCTCGTGGATGCTCGTGGATGAATGAATTGCTAAGAGATCGGTTGAGAAAAAGAGGAAAGAGAAAGGAGGATAGAAAAAATTAAGAGGAAAGAGGAATGAAGGAAGAGTGAAAGAGGGGAGGAGGAGAGAGAGAATCAAGAGGAGAGAGAAAGATGAGAAGGGAGGGGGAGAGAGAATAGAGATTAGAAAAAAGAGGGGGTGGTGGCTATAGAAGGGAGGAAGAGAAAGAATAGTCGTGTTTAGGGTTAGGGAAAAAATAATGGGCTTTGGACGGTTATAAAAAATATCCTCTCTAATTGTAACCGACCATATATTTTCCGTTACAAATAGGATGTATTTGTAACCAACATTATGTTGTCCATTACAAATAATATGTATTTGTAACCAACATTATGTTGTCCGTTACAAATAGGAAGTATTTGTAACCAACATTAGCTAGTGTTGGTTACAAATATAGTACTTGTAACTAATAAAAAATTGTTGGTTACAAATAGGGCGTTACAAATAGCATTTTTTCTACTAGTGGTCACAAGGTCAGATTTAGCTTATTCGGTGCATATTATGTAAAAATTTATGCAATGCCCGAAAGAGGAACATTGGGAGGCAGCTTTGAGAGTAGTCAGATATTTGAAGAAATGTTCGGGTCAAGGTATTCTCTTGAGGTCTGAGAGTAGTCTTCAGTGGGAGGGTTGGTGTGACTCGAATTGGGCAAGTTGTCCTTTGACTCGTAGATCGTTGACTGGTTGGTTTGCACTACTTGGATTGTCATTAGTTTCTTGGAAGACTAAAAAGCAATACACAGTGTTTCGGGTAACACAATGGGACCTTGCCGAAGGTCTTGTGAAGTGGATGAAGACTGGGCTCGGTCCAAGTAATGTTGGGTCGAGGGTTTTCTGCACAGCAAACACACGTAAACTAGCCTCAGGGGTTGTGCCGATGAAGGCCCCTCCGATGCCGAAATCAGTACAATGTGTAGAGAGAAATAGCTATGCAAGAGAATTAATTGCTTGAGGTTGTATGTGAATAAATGTAAAGTTGTATAATTGATGGCTTTTATACCTTTGCACAATTAGAGAAGTGGGCCTAAATCCGTATGGGCTTGCCATATGGACTTGGTATTTGACTTGACTTTGACTTGGCATGGATTGGAGAGTTGAACCTTTGACCTTGGGCTTAGAATTGAATCACTTATGGACCAGGCCTAATTAAGCTGAATTGGACCTAAACAACTTGCCCCCAGACCCGATTTATAAGAATGACGGGTTGGGTTTTAATTAATCAGAAAAATGGAGGGAAGTAAATGATTAAGTTAATCCAAAAATTTGAATTTAAACCGCATGCAATTAATGAAATAACGGACGTTTGGATGGATAATGAAGGAAGTTGGATGGATAGAGGGTAGTTAATTGGGGGGAGTGTGTTTAACATTTACTTAGTGAGGTATTTAAGAGAAATTAAGGGCGCGGACTCCCAAACTTCCTATTTCTGGAAATAAAAACAGAAATCCGTACTCTCTCTCAGCTCTTCACTTCTTCACAAACTCACACTCGAACTCACACAAAAACCCTTGATTCCGCTTCAAAACTTCACTGAATTCCCGAGATTGAGACTTTCAAACTGAAATTCGTTGCTCTGAAGATGTAGATCGGCGAAATCTGCTTCAGATTAAGGTAATTATCTTCGATTTTTCTCGAATTTGGACGCACCCTTCTTTTTCTTCGATTTTTCTTTCGAAATTCCGACATGGTTAGAGGAAAAGCTAGACAATCCCGACAACCTAGGCAGACTCGAGATCCGAGGAACCGAGTTGACAATTGGAACGGGAAAAGGGTAGGACCCGACCCGGAAGAGGGTATCAGGGAAACCCTTTGTCTTTGGTTCCTCCCTGAGGAATGGGAGAGGCAAGTGTTTCTGGGCAGGAGGAAGCTCCGGCCGCCGCACCTTGGGAGCTGCTCCCCGGATTCACTGAATGGCATAATCCCGGGGTTATCTCGGCTATGATGAGGAATGTCCCTTATTCTTGGTGGGTTAGGAATGTTGAGACCTACCACATCTTCGAGCAGATTGAGCTGTATTACAGCATTCTAGAGATGGATGGGTATTGGTGCCAAATGGCCACTGCAACTAATAGAATTCATCGTCCATCCCCTGAATATTGGGGGTGTACACCAGACAACTACAGTATGGGCTGCAATTCCCCCTGAATGACTTCGTCAGGGATCTGCTGATAAAGTACAAGGTCTCCCTGTGCTAGTTAACGCCCGTCAGCATCCGAAGGGTGATGATGTATCTTTGGGTGTGCCGATTCTTTGGCTATGAGCCGAAACTGCACTGTTTTAAGAAGCTGCAAAAGCTTGTGCCGAACACGCAAAGCAGGTATGGTCAACAATTCAACATGGCTCTGGCTGGTATCGGATAGAGAGTCATCCACAGTTTTTGACCATGTGGCCGAACAACTCTTCAGACAAAGACTGGAGAGGCCAATGGATCTGGGTTAGGGCACCTGCAGATCCTGACCATCCCTGGTTCTTCGGCGCTTCGCGTTATCTCTCCGAACCTGACCCAGATATGCTGGATCTGGTTCCCGAAGAGCCTGGTGCTGCTACCCATCCTAACTACAAGCAAACTCTTATCTTCGGGAAGAAGGATAATCCTAGAGGGATCGGTCGGCCGAAGCATATCCTAGAGACCTGGCTCCCCGACACTCACTATGCCTTTCAAGAGAACATGTTAACGGTTGTCGGCCTCAGCCGAAAGTTTAGAGATGGTAAGCACCTTCGGCTGGGGCCGAGGACTTGCATTTTTTCTTTTTTATTTTGCATTTTCTTCAGCGCTTTTCCTCGTCTGTTCTATTAAACTGATTCGTTATCTTTGCTTTTCAGAGCTGAACGAGAGCAACTCCAAGATTGACTACAATCTTCTAGGAGTGAACGTCGAAAGGATCATACTAGACCGCGCCCCGGCAATCACTGATCCGAAGGACCGCGCATTGCATCTGCACTCGACTCAGCTCCAGATTGAGGCCGCTGCAGATTATTTAAAGCAGAAGCCTTGGTGGGCCAAGCGAGATCCTTTGAGGCGTTTGCTACCTAAGGAGAAGGAGGCTGCCAAAACTGCTGAAGAAACCTCCAGAGCTGCCGAAGAGGGAGTAGCAACAGATGAGGCTCAGCTGAGGACCTTGGTAAGTTCTTCAGCACTTAGCAAACATGCTTTTTTTTTTTACTCAAACCCTACTTGCCCCCCACTTCTGGAGTTTGAGGAAGAGAGCAGAAGGAGAGAAGGAAAAGCTCATGTCCGCCCCGAAGATCTTTCGGAGCCTGAGTCTTCGGATTCGGAAGGCATGGACGAACAGCCTCTCGTTCCGAGGAAGAGGAGAAGGACATGTCCAGCAGTAGTGGGTCCAGATGGTTTTGCGCTGAGGCCGATGCCTTGCGTTGTTATAAGGGAACCTGTCGCAGGAAGGGGCAGGGTTCCCAGAGGTTTAAGGGGCCCTCCACCCCCAGTTCAGCCACCACCACCCATTCCATCACCTCCCAAGACCCCTTCACCACCTCCCAACACTCAAGAGATGGAGGTGGATCAAAGAACTTCTGTCCCATAGGAGGGGGTTTAGGAAGAGGTGCCGAACTAGGAGAGCGCTGCTAAGGTCTCTGCTGGCAAAGCTTAAGAGGTGGCTGCTACTGAAAAGGCAGCCGAAGCTGCAGCTGATGAGGGCTTCACTGCTGAGATTCAGCAGAAAGTTGATGCTATGCTAGAGCATCCTGAAGAGAGAGGTACTCCATTGCGTTCACGTGCAAAAGAACTATACATCTGGGATGTTTTAATCCTAGACTTGTTTGCATTTTGAACCTGCTTCACCAAGTGATTGTTCTTCTCCAGCAACTCATGCTTCCGAAAGATCGATACATCCTTCGCTTTTCTAGGTGTAACAATATGACCATCATGCTCCAAATTATGCTTTCTAATTACCCAGTTCCCATCCTCATTCACACTAGCATATATCTCAACTGGACAACCACATTTTTTGGATTTCCGCTTCACAACTGTTTCCTCATCATGTGCCAAACCTTCCTTTAACATATCTACTTTACGCTTCCTTAAAGGTTTCCCGTAGCACTCACATGTCCACTTTGCATTCCTTTTCTACTTACAACACCTTCCTTCTCCCAATTCCTTCTTCACCTTCCCCCACCCAGCTGCTGCCCTAACAATACCAAGCCCCCTTTGTCTACCATATCTCCAAAAATAGGTATCTACCTCTTCCCAACTTCCAAATACCATGCCCACCGCAGGGGGTGGTATTTCCTCCTCCTCCTCCCCAAAAACAGTCTGAACCATCCCCGTCCTTTTGGGAGTTGTAAACCCTGATCCACTTGCACCTACATCCCTTACAACCTCTTCTTCTTCTTCAAACTCGTCGTGGTCTAATCCCTGAGCATCTCCCTCGCTCTCAACCTCATCTACATACTCAAATACTCCTTCACCTTCTTCATCACTACTGCTCAATTCCCGCTCAACTCCTATACCAACAACACCTTCTTCTTCATAATCTTCAAAGTCAAGTCCAACACATACACCCTACATATCAATAATCCAAACTATACATAAATACACATTGACAAATCGACTACACTGATCACATATTATTGCACATACCATCATTAACAAACAAAATCACAAAATCAATTCTACAGTCTTTGATATTAAGCATATGAATCAGATTGTAACTATAACATACCAGATCATGAACCAATTCTACTGTGTTTGATATTTCAAGCCCGTATAAATACACAGAAGCAGCTCCCATATCCAATATTTTTATCAAAACCAATAACTTTCAAATTACCATAATTAATTATACGAATTCATCATATTAACAGCAATTCGTTACATTAATACTGCTACATTCAACACACAATGACCAGAATTATACACCCATTACTCTTTAACAACAGATCCACCAACAATATGAACACACGACAAACCCTAACGACAAATTCGTTCATTCAATTGATAATTAACAGCGTATGACAAAGATAGTCAACAGCAATTACAAATACTCACATTTTCAGTATCAAACCGTAGCTCTCTCGCGCAGCCCTGACCACCTTCCTCATGCATGGGTTCAGCTAAAACGACACCCAATATATCCACTAAACGATTTCGCATCTTCTCAATTAGAGTATAAAATTAATTGTTCGCCGCCAAATCAACTTCAACTTCATCAACGTGCGAATTCAATACTGGTTTCACCTTCCTCAATTGACTCCACCCCCTTTTCTGAATTATTCGAACAAAACCAGAAAAAGTAAAAAAAAAAAAAAAAAAAAAAACAAACAAACTGAGGAAATTATTTCTTGCCTATTGTTTTTCCCGCTCATTATTTCGTTTCCCGTTCTAAGATTAGCTCCGTTATACATGTAAGCATACATGTTGGCAGTATTGGGCCCACTTCTTTACACCAACTTCACAATAATCACAGCATTGCCATCCTATATGTTTCTAAACATATAGGAGCTATGCGACAAGGGTTAATCCCATTTCTCCATGCGCGGAGTGTTAGGAGAAATTGGAGAAAGTAATAAAATATAGAGGTAGCGGGGTTGGTAAGGTAAATTGGAGGAGAGAGAATCTAAAATTAATAAAATTAATAGCTACAACTAAAATGTAATATTGGACTTTTTGACAACACTTGAGATTATTTTTCGTATTTATAAACATTAATCATGTTTTTTTCATTCCATGTAACATAAGTTTTTAATGAGAGTTAACAAAAGTACTTAATAAATGTTAACTCCATTTTTAAAGCACACAACTTTAGTGTGATGATTTTTATATAGGTGATGATGAAATACCTGCTACAACTTCACAAGTATGGTTGAAGAAAAAGTAACGTTATACATATAGGGTTGAGATTTGATGAGAATTTTCTCAAAACGAAATGGATGAGAAGGATAAAATATGCATTTTTTTTCCACCACCTAGGGAGGGTATGATTTTCATCCTTATCCTCGCTTCACCACCTGCAAAAAATCTAGGCTTGGGCGAAAATGGAGACGGGTCTCTTATTTGACTGCTTTCACTAACATCTCTAACGACCTTGGATCAAGACAATATAAGACAAATCTCTCAGTTTGATTTTATTTTTTAAAAGAAAATAGTAATAGCATATCTTGTGTGTGGCTGGTCACACTGTGTGGCCACTTAAAGTAACCCCTATAATATTGACCACTTAACCCCTATAGCACTGACCAAGTAACCTCTTTAACATTGACCAAGTAACCCCTATTACCCTAACGAAGTAATCCCAATAATGATTGGCCACACGATGTGGTCAGCCACACACAAGAATTTCTTAAACAACAATATACCATCCCATATTTGTTAATTTTTAAGGACCAAATATTAAAATTCCCCTAGCCCTAGTAAACTAGTAGACAACTAGGAGTAGTTCTTTGTTAAGCCACGTATTACTCTATGTATTTAGTAACTATTGGGCTTATGTTTAAGCCTAACATAGGTTGTATATATATACCTTTACACTCAATACACAAATCAAGGATTCACATTCTTGACATGGTATCAAGCCTAAGTAAACCCTAAACACTAAAATTTTTTTCCCTCTTTTATCGATCAAAGTTCAACCATGGGTGACGAAGGAAAGCTTGATTCCTCTTCTCCGTTTTACCTAGGCGTGGGAGATCAACCTGGAAATTTGATTACTCACATAATATTGAAGAATGATAACTATCTTTCATGGTCTAGGGCAATCACTTTGTCCTTACGATCTCGTCGCAAATTCGTTTTTGTTGATGGCACAATCACAAAGCCAAATGAGAAAAAGAAATTGCTTGATTGGGAGACTATAAACTCAATGATGGTTTCTTGGATTTTACGGTCTATGGACCCAAAACTTGCAGCAAGTATACCCTATTTTGATGAGGCCAAAAAGCTGTGGGACTATTTAGAGAACTTGTTTTGTGTCTCTAATGGCCCTAGGTTGCAGCAACTAAGGTTGAGGATCACAGATTGCAAAAAACCAAGGGCATGTCTGTTGAAGAGTATTATACCAAATTAACAAGGCTGTTTGACGAACTCACGCGACTTAAACCTCCCCATGGAAGCGTATGTGGTCAGTGTACATGTGACGTTGCCGGCAAATATGCGCTAGATAGAGATGAAGAGGTGCTGCACCAATTTTTAATTGGTATAGATGATGATTTATATGTGTTGGTCAGGACAAATTTATTGTCTCAGAAACCCATGGCTGACTTGAATCGCGCCTACCAAGCCTTCCTCCGGGAGGAGGAATCTCGTGGAGTTGCAAAAGGGAGAGCCGAGAAAAATCAAGTGAAGGAGGCACATGTTTTTGCCGTTCCCCCTGCTCGTTCAAAGGGGGGTTTTGATCGCCGCGATGAATCAAAGCTGTACTGTACTCATTGCAAAAAATCAGGCCATGACAATGAAGGATGTTTTGACCTTCATGGTTACCCCAAATGGTGGTATGAATTAAAGCGCAACTCCGGGAAAGGGGTTGCTGGTTCCTCAAGGCAGTCTTCGAAGGCCTTTGCTACTGTGCCGACACCTGCTGTTGGTGGCTTTGTTTCCCCTGCTGTCCGTGCTAATGTAGTAACCGGGTCTTCACAGGCTGGTACGGACAGTGTGTCCTTGGCAGACCTCAAACCCGAGGATGTTCGGGTCCTGCTGAATATGGTTAATAACCATACCCAAGAACGTATGCAAGGTGAGTTATTGTCCTCTTCTTGGATTATTGATACGGGGGCGTCTCATCATGTGACCGGGAATAAATGTTGCTTAATGGATGTGTCTTTGATCTCACGGTGTCCTGTGGGTCTTCCAAATGGTCAACAAGCAGTGGCTTTGAAGGAGGGGCGTGCTTGTTTGACCGATGACTTAATATTGGAGCATGTTTTATTTGTTCCTCAATTACAATGCAATTTGATTTCGGTGTCTAAAATGATTGATGATTCTCATTGTTTTGTTCGTTTAACTAATACTTTGTGTGTTATACAGGACCAACATTCGAGGAGCTTGATTGGAGCCGGTGAACGGAAGGACGCACTCTATTATTTTCGGCGAATTCCTACAGTATGTGCGGTACAAGTTCCTGATTATCCGATTTCGAGCTACGGCATAGAAGACTTGGGCATCCGTCGGATAGAGTTGTTAAGTTAGTTCCTCCTGTTCGTAATAGTAGTGATAAGAAATTTTTAAATAAAGTTTCTGATGTGTGTCCTCAAGCTAAACAATCTAGGGATATTTTTCCTAATTGTGATAGCAAAGCCAGTCGTATTTTTGAATTGATTCATTGTGATTTTTGGGGATCGTACAAAACTCCTTCTAGTTGTTGTGCACATTACTTTTTTACTTTAGTTGATAATTTTTCAAGAGGTATTTGGGTTTATTTGTTGAATTCAAAAACTGAAGTTTATTCCGCATTTTTATCCTTCTTTGCTAAACAACCGTAAAATTGTTGAGGAGTGATAATGGAACTGAATTCAATTGTATGCTTCCATATTTCAATGAACATGGCATAATTTTTCAAACTTCTTGTGTTGGCACAACTCAACAAAATGGTCGAGTTGAGAGAAAACATCAACATATATTGAATGTGGGGCGTGCTTTGATGTTCCAAGGATATTTACCTATTGGTTTTTGGGGTGAGTGTGTCTCCTTCTCGTTTGTTGCAAAATAAGACACCATATGAGGTTTTGTTTGGGAAAGAACCTAGTTTTGATGAGTTACGGGTTTTTGGTTCTCTTTGCTTTGCTCATAATCAGAAAGCTAAAGGCGACAAATTTGCTCCAAGGAGTCGGAAGTGTGTTTTTGTTGGCTATCCCCATGGTAGAAAGGGTTGGAAACTCTATGATCTTGAGACGGGTGACATATTCGTGTCACGTGATGTGAAATTTTTTTAGAATGAATTTCCGTTGACAAAACCTTGAATGTGACCTCCGATAATAATGTGGCTGCCACTGTTTTGAATGATGGTGTGTCGGGGGTTGATCTCAAATTTTTAGATGATTTAGAGATGGTTTTAGAGGCAAGTGAAGCTGCTACTAGGGTGGACGAGCAAGGGGATGTTGCTGGCAGCATACACCGCAACCCCCTTGCGGAAAACAGCAGCAGCAGCAGCCCACCTGTGGAGCAAACTGCTGCTGCCACTGGCAGCGTGTACACTGCAATAGACAGCAGTAGCCGCAGCCCACCTGCGGACTCAACTGCTGCTGCTACTGGCAGCCTTCAACCAGGTAGTGACGCGGCTGCAGGCAGTCCCCTTTTGAGCAGTGGTGTGGCTGCTGGTGGCCCACTTATGGCTAGTGGTGTTGTGGGTAATGAGGACACTGCTCATGTTGAGCTTGGACGTGGTATTCGTGAACGACATCCCCCGGGTTGGAATAAAGACTACGTCGCACATACTGTGCAAGGCAACGAGTCCTCCTAGTTCAACTTCTCCATGCTCCTCAGGTACTCCCTATCCTATAGCACACTTTATTAATTGTGAAAAATTTTCCATGCGACACCGTACTTTTCTTGCAGCTGTGTTAGCAGGAAATGAACCTTGTAACTTCAAGGAAGCAATGATAGATGCGGGGTGGAGAGAAGCAATGCAAAAAGAAATCACTGCCTTAGAGGATAATCAGACTTGGGTCATGGAAACACTACCACCGGGAAAGAAAGCTCTCGGGTGTCGGTGGGTTTATAAAATCAAATATAATTCTGATGGCTTGGTTGAGAGGTTAAAAGCTCGTTTGGTTATATTCGGTAATCACCAAGTGGAAAGCATTTATTACAAAAAAACGTTTGCTCCGGTGGCCAAAATGGTAACGGTGCGTGCATTCTTAGCCGTCGCAGCAGCGAAAAATTGGGAACTACATCAGATGGATGTCCATAACGCATTTCTGCACGGTGATCTTGATGAAGAAGTATATATGAAGCCTCCTCCCGGATTTCATGGTAGCAAACCAGGAATGGTGTGTCGGTTACAGAAATCGTTGTATGGCCTTCGGCAAGCACCGCGGTGTTGGTTTGCTAAATTGACTGCCTCTCTCAAAAGGTACGGTTTTAAACAGTCATACTCTGATTATTCCCTTTTTACTCTGCAACAAGGGAATATACAACTCAGTGTTCTGGTGTATGTTGATGACCTGTTGATCTCAGGCAATTCTTTTTCTGCAATTACTTCTTTTAAATCTTATCTGTGTGATTGTTTTCATATGAAAGATTTGGGTGTGTTGAAGTATTTTCTTGGCATTGAAGTTGTTAGGAGTCCCGAGGGGATTTTTCAATGTTAACGCAAGTATACTCTTGACATTATTGCGGAAGCAGGTTTATTAGGTGCCAAACCGGCCGGATTTCCGATTGAGCAAAATCATTCTCTGGCTCAGTCACAGGGTGCCTTTCTTGATGATCCCGAGCAGTATAGACGGCTTGTAGGCCATTTGATTTATTTGTCTTTCACTCATCCTGATTTGGCTTACACAGTTCACATTTTGGCTCAATTTATGCACCAACCTCGACAGGAGCATTGGGATGCTGCTCTTCGTGCTGTTCGATACTTGAAGGGTTGCCTGGCCAGGGTATTCTTTTAGGTTCAGATTGTGATTTGCATTTGACAAGTTGGTGCGATTCGGATTGGGTTAGTTGTCCTTTGACAAGGAGTTCCATAACAGGTTGGTTAGTTTTTTTGGTGGTTCTCCGATTTCTTGGAAAACCAAGAAACAGCATACGGTTGCTAAGTCTTCCGCAGAGGAAGAGTTCCATTCTATGTCCTCCGTTACCGATGAGTTGAAGTGGTTGAAGGCTCTTCTTGGTAGTCTTGGTGTGGCTCACCCACGGGCGATGAGTCTATTTTGTGATAGTTAGTCGGCTTTGTATATCGCACAAAAACCGGTGTTTCATGAGCGTACTAAACATATTGATGTCGACTATAATTATATTCGTGATGCAATTCAGGATGGTACTATTAAAATTGCTCATGTTCGGACGACGGAACAACTTGCGGATATCTTTACGAAGGCTTTGGGCAAACGACAATTTTTGTAATTACTAGGCAAGTTGGGCATTTGTGATTTGCATGCTCCAACTTGAGGGGGGGTGTTAAGCCACATATTACTCTATGTATTTAGTTAACTATTGGGCATATGTTTAAGCCTAACATAGGTTGTATATATATACCTTAACACTCAATACACAAATCAAGGATTCACATTTTTGACATTCTTAAGTGTTAGTCGAATGACCTCATTCTTCTTTCGAATAAAAGTATTTATTGTAGTTAGCATGCCCATGCTGAAAACATTGCTTAAGGTAGTTGGCATGTGTGAATTCGCAACTCCCACACACCACTTGGCACAAGACCACCGTATTGACTTTTGCCAATAATAAAAGTCAAATACACTTAGCTTTCCTTTTTCATTCAATGCTCAATCTAGATGGCTTCTCTTATTGGTTCATTTTCTTTGATGTTAATGAAATTGTACCATATCATATTCATATGAATGTAGAACATTTAATGTGCAAAGAATGGGAAGGAGATAACAGATAAGAGATGAGTAAGAAATCCAATATAATTCATCAACTTCGTGTATAAAGTCAAAGGGAGGGCGGCTATGTTATTGGTGACTTGGTGAATATGTAATCAGTGTTGCAAATCATAAAACTATAAAATATTATATCTGAAAACTGATAAAAAGGATTGTTGAATTCAATTGTGTTGCGACGTGGCGAAGGCCTAGTGAACCTACTGTACAAATATAATTTCACTCGTATCTTTGTACAGGTTGAATAATTGTAGTGTACAGATCTGCCTCCATGATTTTGACTTAGACAATCTTGTGTGATTTTACTTGGTTTTGGCTACTTGCATGAGTTGCATCTAGGGATGGCAATTTAATCCGAGTTCGATTCGAATCCGATCCGATCCGAAGAAAAAAATTCGATTCGAATCCGTTTAAAATTAGTCCGAATCCGAATTCATTAAAATAGATCCGAATCCGAATAGGAGGCGGATCGGACTTGGACCCTACGCAAAGTCCGATGGAGTCCGATCCGAGTCCGAATCCGAGACTATAAGCATATGTTTTATAACTTGGGACAATTGTTTGCTTGTTTGTAGCAAAATTTTGTTATGTACCTTAGTACATTATTTAAATATGTTATAATTATACTTACCTTGGTATGACAATACAAGCAATTATAGGCATATGACATTACAAAATAAAAAAATTAATCGGATCATTTCGGAGGTCCGTATAAACGGACCGGATTCGAATCCGAAAATTACGAGTCGGATCGGATTCGGACTCGGACTTTTCGGATTCAGACTCGGATTCGGATCCGAATCCAGGGTCCGTTTACTAAACGGATCGGATTCGGATTTAGCCAAATCCGACCCGAATCCGATCCGTTGCCATTCCTAGTTGCATCCTAGCTAGTACAATTGTATTTAGATTCTTGGGATTGTTTGATAAGTCTCAATCACTCTAATCTAGAGTATTTATTGCTCAACAGTCAACATGTTTCTTAACACTACCACAAACTGGCAATGTAACAGCAGCGCGTATTTTTGTAACACATAATTATGGTCTCTCGTTTAACACATTTTAAAAATATTTCTTAACCCCTACAAATATACAATTAGGGCTACAAACGATCCGGGACGAGCCGAATTTTAGTCTGTTCGAGGTAAGATTCATAAGAACTCTTCGTGCTTGAAGTATCTAGAGCTTTAACAAGCTTTTAAAAATCTTGTTCGAGTTGGGCTCATTAATGGAAAGGAATGGCTTCCTTTAAACATGTGTATTATTCCGATAGAGGGTTCGTAATTAATTAAGAATCTTATCATTTAGTAAGGTCAAGTGAACGGAATACCTAGTTGGAGGCTGCTTCCGATCAGTGCTTAATCTTGACTGAACCTTTCGGGTCATACTTAATTGTGTAACCAAATTGACACGACAAATTAATCCGAAGGATTGAATAAGTCAATAGAGTTTTTATGAACAAAGACGTCGGATTTCGAGCTCAGAGCGTCGAAGCCGAGCGTCGTAAATCGAGTCAAATTTAGGAATCGACGAGACGGAAAAATCAACCAAACAACAAGTCATCACATGGAAAAATCCTAGCCTCGAAATGGCCCAGCTAATCGAAGGGTAGGTAGGCTAGCACAGCTAGCCGAAGCCCTTGTCGCGAAGCAAGGCTCGGCCGCAAGCTCAGCATGCATCGCATGGCCGACCATGCCTTGCGGGCAAGGTTGGCTAATAAGGGCCAAGCACGCGTGGCGTGGCATCAAGGCATGCTAGCCATGTGCGCATAGTGCACCGGCAAGACTAGTAGCCTGCCAAGGCTAGCTAGGCCTCGTTGGCGCATAGCAACGCCCAGCAACAGCGGCCCGCATGCGTGCGAGGCATGCTTACTCTCCTCTTGCCACTTTTGTCTGGTGATTCATTTGGCCTTTTAATTTGCTTTTAGAATTAAATTAAGGAAATTTTACAAAAATCCAAAAATGGTTTTTAAAACCCCAAAAAAAAAATGATTTTAACACCAGACAAACTTACAAAAAATGGGTATTACCACCACTTAATGGATTCCATTTAGGCTGTTAAGTGTGGTCCACGGTGACACATGTCACCATTTTATTTTTTTAAAAAAAGAAAATAAAATTTTTTTAAAACAATAAAAAACTAAAACTATCCCAGCCACCACCGCCCTCCCCCCCAACCCACCACTGCCCTCCCCGAACCCACCACCAGCGAGGCATTCGCACCCCTAAGCCACCAGAACCCTCCCCCTCCTTTTCCCGCAACCGTTTCCCTCCAAAAATCACCAAATCCAAAACCCTCCTTCCCAAAAACGGCCACAAATCCGGCCACAAATGGCCAAAATCGATCGGTTTTGGGGCTGAGTGGCCTTAATCAGCCGATTTCGACAACTTGTGGCCGTAATCGTGGCTGGTTTCGGGGATTCGTGGCCGTTGAAGGTTATGGGTTTGGTGGTTTTTGGGGCCGATTGTGATTGCGTGAAAGGGAAGGGGCGTTCAGGTGGGTTAAGAGAGGGAGGGGGAGTAGACGCACCGCCGGTAGTGGGTTCGGGGAGGGCAGTGGTGGGTAGGGGGAGGGCGGTGGTGGCGCGATGGTGGGGCTGGGGTGGCTGGGGTAGTTTTAGGTTTTTTATATTTTATTTTTCTTTTTTCTTATTTTTTTTCTTTTTTTGGCCAATAATAAAGCGACAACTGGCTTTACGGGCCCACTTTTAGGAATCCGTTAAGTGGTGGTAATATCCATTTTATGGAAATTTGTCGGGTATTAAAATAAATTATTTTTATGGGGTGTTACAAACCATTTTCGGGTTTTTGTGAGATGTTAAAATCTAAAATTTCCTTAAATCAAATTATATTTTTCCTTTTTACCAACTATCCCACATTGGAAGATGATGGGATTTCAAGGGCACCTTTCCCTATAAATACTAATCATTTGGCATGGGGAAAGTGCAATTGAGTTGGTGAACTTGAAGGGATCTCCAAACAAAGGAAACCCCTACCTTGGTTCTTATACTCTATGTAGATTTTGGTTTAGCCCCAACTAAGCTTCGGTGTACGAGCCGGCTCGATTCGATAGCGAGACGTCGGAGGTTCGTGCGCTTGCGGAACTCAAGGCTTCCAAGTTCGAGCTCAACGGTTGAGAGAATCACGCTTCAAGGGCAATGATTCTTTCTCTCCCTTCTTGTTAATTATGTGATTGTGGTTTTTTTTATGCATGCTTAGTCTCTTAATTCATGTACGGATTTTGGGCGGGTTTCCTTTCGCGTGGTGTTGGACATCACGTAACCCAACAGTTAAAAAATTGACTTGTTCGAGCTTTGCTCACGAACGTACTCGTATGCATTTCGAGTTTTAGTTCGAGCTTGAACGGATCTAAATTGGGCTTGATCACATAAATGAGCCTTAATTTATCATTGATAATGGTTTCTTTCAAATTTTAACACATCTATTTAATTTTATATAAGATGTTTATATTCTTTCTATAGATTAAGATAATGACAGAGTTTTCATGTTTTAACATAATGAAATAATTAGTACTTTGTACATATAAATATGTATGTATAAAAGATATATAATTTTTTTCAAACTTTAATTGGGCGTGAAAAAGTTTATAAATTGACTTAAATAAGCTGTTCATGAACATTATCGAGTCGAACATACATTATGTTGTTGGAGCTTTGTTCATCTATTTCACGAGCTTAAGATTTTTGTTCAAGCTTGGTTGTCACCTTAACAAACGAGTTTTGATCATGCTTTGACCGAGCTTATTCGCGAGTAGTTCACGAACGTATCGACTCATTTACACCCCTACATACAATGCTCCACCTTTACCTTTGAACTTGACCCCCTTGTGGCTTGTTCATATAGTACTCCCTAGAACAAAAACATAAGGAAAAATTGACATGAATAATCCTAACTTTGCTCGATTCTCTTAAAATAATCCCTTTCGTTTATTTTTAATAATCCGAACTTCAATAGTAATTTGCTTCTAATGGTCCCAACCGGTTATAAAACTTGTTATAACAAGTCATTAGACACGTGTTAGGATATGATTAATTAAAAAAATTAAAATAATTAACTAAAAAGTAAAAAAATATAACTAAAAACCTTTAAGAAGAAAAAAAAAAAAAAACCTCCACCAGCCAACGCCTGACCCCGACCTCAATTGTCGGCGCCTAACTGGCCCACTCCTCAGTCAGTTGATCCCGCCGGTGAATTTCCCCCCTTCCCCCGCTGACTCATTTCCTCCTCCCTCGTCGGCAAAGCTCACTTCACCCCTTTCCCGGCCCCTTCCCATGAACAACCTTAGTAGTTCGCTGCTTCTCCTTCCCAAAATTCCCCACCTGCGCCACCCTTATCCCCTATCCTCGATCCACCGCATAAACGCCCCTCCCTCCACAAAACAACCCCCTCCCATATTTGTCGTCCCCCAAAACCATAAACCCTACCGAATTAAACAACCCAAAACAACCTTAAAAATAAAACGGAAAGGGGAGAGTGGCGGGGTGGCTTCGCCGGGGGGGGGGGGGAAATTAGTCACCGGGATGGGGGAATGGGCCAGCTAGGCATTGACGGTCAATGGTTGGGGTTAGCTGAGGGCGGCGGTGGTTGGATTAGTGGGCTTTTTTTCCAGTTAATTAATTACATTTTTTAAAGTTAATTAATTACAATATCAAACCGATAATATAACTAAAAATTGAAATTAAACCTAAACTTAATTTTGTCCAATCAGATGACAAGTGTACATTGAACTTTTTTAAAAAAAATTACCTATTCAAAAGGTTACTGGTCACCTGAGGACCATTTGTAGCAAATTCATATTAAAGTTCGAATTACTAAAAAATTAACGAAAGTTGAGATTATTATGTATGATTCGAGCATAGTTGGGGTTGTTCCTATCAATTTTTCCAAAAACAGAGAATTGCACTAAATAGAGTTGTGCGCCCAACTACATGGTCATGTACTATGAGTAACACCGTCATGTTTCATGTATTATGCATCGCGGAATAGCAGTATGGTATATGATCAAGTACAATGAAGACTCTGGTTGTGTTTCTAATTGGTCGCTAATTCAAGACATATTCTAAAACTTTATAATGAGACCATTAAGGTTTAGTATAACTACATGGCATGTAATTTTGTAAAATTGGGAAATGATATATATATATATATATATATATATATATATATATATATTTATATATATATATATATATAAGATCCGGATATAACAGAATAGGAAGAAAGAGAATCCCGTTGTCAAACGTCAATAGGTCATAAATTTGAGCTTAAATTGATTGAGGTTTATCTCTTAAGAAAATTTTAAAATACATTGTTTAGATACACTATACGATTCACTACACACACACTAAGGGCCTAAAGTAAGAAATTCCACTAAACTTTGTCAATTGTCATATGTAATAAGCCTTGCTCAACATATACATAGGTTTGAATCAATTACGTCTTTGCCGATTAGATTTTTATTTGGATTTGGTTTAGAGTTTCAAGAAGAAATGTTCGATTTAAGATTGTGATGGCTGACACATTTCAATTTTGTAAAATGACACGAAGTATTTATATATGTATTCGGAGAATCGGAGCATCTTCCATCATTTTTTTTAGCATCTTTAAGTGCTGATCGTACAAATATATGTGGATGCGCTAATATTATTTTCCTTGTGGAATCGGTAACATTAACCGAACCACATAAATTTCTCGTGTTAATCATCTCTATTGCTTTTCAATTTTTTTCTACTACCACCGTTACATATTATTTGCATTGATTTGACGTAAAGTAGAGAGAAAAAATGTCTAATCTATTGTTGTAAATAATATGTAACGGAGGTAGAATAATACATTGTTGCCTATGCTTTGCATCACTTCTTAGCCAACTCTTATATAATTCATAATTATATTATATCATAGTTGACAGCAAAGGATTTGAAGTTTATATTGTCATTCACAACCATATTCAATTAAGCATCAACATCTATCTATACTATATACTAAATTAATCACCAGAGTTATCCCTTAAATACACATGTCACATTCACAACAAAAATTTTCCCGGTCAAATATTTTTTAGCTTTTTTTTTGTGTCATTTGTTAATTACTACCTCAGAAAGAGCTCACTTGTTAATTACTACCCGTAAAAAAAAAGGTTTCTAATTACTACCCCACATTCAACATAATTGCACCGATTACTACCCAAGTGTTATTTCCGGTGACTTAACTCAACATATGATGTCATAACCCAAGTGTAACCATATATTAACCAAACTAAAGTTAAATAAACCTAACCCACCCAAATTATAACCTTTTACCCCCTAATTACCCCTTAATTAACACAAATTAACTAAGAAATTTACCCCAACACTCAGCTGATGTAAAATCAATTGAGAGAAGCAATTGAACTTCTCAACGGATCTTTCACCATTGTCAACCCAAATCCTCTCATCCTTTCCTCTGTAAATCACGTAAGTGTTCATGCTCCTGGTAATTCGCACAGTTCAGCTTGCAACAGGTAAATGATTTATTTCCCTTAATGTTGTGATAATTGAACAAATTTTTTAGGTTTTTGTTGTGTAAATTTGGGTTTTTTACACAATTGAACAATTGAGCAGAATTTAACCTTCAATATCAATTGGTTTAGGTTGAAGATGAGTATGCAACTTGCTCGACCAAGTAAATTCACAAAACCACCACAAGCAACAACTTTCTAAATTAAGCACTTCAAATTCATTTCAAAATTAGGGCTAAGCATTACAATTACATACCAATTTCATACATGCAATACGATTTTCATAGTGGTAATCACATGAAAACTGTAAATTTACTTACTTGGACCCAACGATTGCAGGGGCCATTCTGTTCATTCCTCCAATGGTGACTCATTTGTTCTTCCGCATTTTTTGCAAAATTCAATTGCAACCTAAGTTCACAAGCAGATTACTTTGTTAGTTAGGGCAAATATTGTGATATTTAACCGGTTTTGCTTCGCAAACGAACTGAAATTCTAGGTTCTAATGGGGTTTTGCTAAGGAAGAAGATGAAGAACAGATCAGGAAAAGAAAAAAAAGAAATAAACTTTTTTTTTTTTTTGCCAGTTAGGTGAGGTAATAAGTGGGGGGTAATTAATTGGGGGTAACTTTTTAAAAAATTTGGGTGGGTTAGGTTTATTTAACTTTAGTTGGGTTAATATATGGTTACCCTTGGGTTATGACATCATATGTTGAGTTAAGTCACCGGAAATAACACTTGGGTAGTAATCGGTGCAATTATGTTGAATGTGGGGTAGTAATTAGAAACTTTTTTTTTACGGGTAGTAATTAACAAGGGAGCTCTTTCTGAGGTAGTTATTAACAAATTTTCCTTTTTTTTTTAATTTCTTTTTTTTCCCTTAAAAATAACATGATAAAAAAAATTTAATGAATAAAAACTTACAATAATTTATAAAATATTTTAAATAATGTATCCAACAAGAAAATTTTAAGGATAGACATGATATGAATTCAAATTCAAAAATAAAAAAAATGTTATATATAAACCATTTCATTTAAATTAACTCCATTTTAATTGATTTTTATTATTTTCAAGTTTTATTATTATAAATCCGTGCATTTGCACGGGAATAAAACTAGTATATATATATAGACCGGCTAAAACTAGTATATATATATATATATATAGACCTGCTAATGGTGTGTTTGGAACTTTGGACAGAAGGAAATGGAAGGAAAAGAAGGGGAGGGAAATGGAGAGATGTGATATCTTTCATTTGGATAACAAATGAGGAAGTAAGGAAATTGGAGGGGAGAGAAATGGAGGGATTAAATTATAGGAAAATGATCTCTCCAACAATGAAAAGATTTGGAGAGAAATTAAAACTCACCATTCTTCTCTACCCTACCCTTCCCTTCCCTCCCCTCCTCTTCTCCTCCCTCCCCTTCTTTTCCTTCCTTTAATATTATCCAAACACACTGTAAGGCATCAAAGATATATCTAATTATGTCATTAATGCCATGAAAATAGCCTGTTCTTGTGTTCTCTATTTACCTTCCGTTGCACAATCATCTTTCTCTATGATATTTGTGAAAAATAAGTAATTTTTTCCTATTAAAACTGATATAATAATAGTATAATACTGATCTACTGAGTAACTCTAGATTATATAATAATAGTATAATACTGTAAGTCCGTAACCCCTCATCGAGTAACCTATGACCGATCGACTAACCCTTAACCAAGTTTAAATTATATAATAAAAAACAGAGATGTGGACAAAGACTAGAATTCTCGCTTGTTTGAGTCGTTTCCACCTCTAATTTCTACACTTTTATCATCATCATCCACATCAAAGCCGTTGTATTGACTATAGAGTACTAAGAAAACGTGCAATAAAAAACTACACAATACCATAACAACTCAAGATTTTGCCAAAATGCGACAATCAAATTATAAAAATCTAAAAAAAATACACAAAAATAAATACACTAATAAAAAAGAAATTCATTACCACCGAAAAAAAGCAAATCTTAATTATTGGAATTTGCTATGACTTTTCTCCCTTATTTTTGTTGTTATAGTCTATTAAAGAAAATGGGAGAACATATATATGCCATCAAAAGAATGTATTATCATGTATACTTGTATATAATATTTAGTATCCTTCTTACACAAAAGAGAAAAATATCCCCATGAAAAATTGTATATAAAAAACTAATTTAATTTCAATGGTAAGACTTGAGAATTGATCCACAAAAGGTACACATAATAGCTCGCCAAGACTTCCAATAAAATGGTATATGACAGAACCGAGTAGCAGTCTTCATATCAGCAACACTAGCACCACCACCACACCGCGAACACGTACCGGCAGCCGGTTTGCTCTTCCTTACTTGGCGTTGTTGATCAACTAGGAAGCAAAAACACACCATTTTATTTATATCGGGGTAACTTTTGATTAATTATCGCTCGTATTCACAATCAGTGTTTATAAGTACAACAAGTAATGTATTTAGAGGCGTGTTTTGTGCCTTTCAACTTAGCTTAAATTTGTTTTTGGGTTAGTTGAAAGAAGGGAAGAGTTTGTTGGAAAGGATATTAATTGATATGAGTTGAAACAAAGAAATGAGAGGAAAGGGTGTATTTATAGAAACACAAGAATTTTGTTGGAGTAAAGAAGTTGGCAGTTGTTTTACTCAAAAATAAATGTATAAATAATAATATTAATAATAATAAAATAAAGTTGGCAGTTGCTACTTGATAAATAGCATTTGGCAAGTGGGTATGGGAACATTTAGATTGATTGAGGTCAGCAGTCAGCTGGGAGTAATTAATGAGCCCATTCTACGTGAATAGGATGATTACTTTTGGTGGTACTTAGCTAAGCTAACTACGTTAATGTCTCGATCTTCAATATAGCTTCCCTTTTTATTAAGGCATATTCCAATCCGAATTCGATCAGATTAGGTTATGGACTTATTCTCTTCACTTGAATTTAGAAGATCTCATCCCGTGTGATCTAAATTTTTCTAGTTTAGAGTGTGCATTAAACTATAAGTGTAATTATTTATAAGAAAAATATTTATAAATTGAATTTTATTAAAAACAATATCCCTTCGTTTTTGAATATTTGCTCCTGTTTGGGCCAAGTCCATTGTCTTAAGCTCATTGACTTGGAATTAAGAAAGTACCCCTCCATGATTCAGCCCATCATTAGTCAAAGCAAAGTACGGATTTACCCCTAATCTGTCCAATTAAGTACAACTTCTGCCACCTGAAAGTACATCTATAAATAGCTCTCTAATCGTTTGTGCTGGTAACTTTTTCCTAATTCTCTAACCTTTTCTCTTTACTTTCTCTCTCTAAAGTACTCTTTTTCTCTCTACTTTCTCTCTATAGAGGTACATTCGCTGACTTAAGTATCGGAGGGGCTTTCCCGAGTCACACCCCCGGGGCATTTAACCTTCTCTCTTTTTTTGCAGGCCTAGCTCTCGGACAGCAAGACATAGCTGAGGGAAATTAGGACTCATTGGACCTAGCTATAGGACATCTTGATATCATTACCCGAGCAACCGAGGAGAATTCTGTTTCCAGAAACAACTACAATATACCTTTATCATTATTCATGTATTACTTTAACTACGTTTGCTTTATTAATTAATTTATACGAAATATAAATTAAATCATCCGTTAGTGTGTAACTGTGTAATATTGAATATGTACTGTTATACATACTTCTGTTGGATTCGTGTGTAACACTTAGTGTAGACTAAACACGGCTTAATAAATACTTCCTCCATTTTTTACAGTTGCAACACTTTTCTAAAATGAAAATGTCACAATAGTTGCAATACACCATATAAGGAAGGTTTTCATGGTAAAAATTGTACTATTACATTTAATTAAAGCACATGACCCATTTGATTATACTCCTGACAACCTTTTAAACTCCATTTGTATTATAACATGTGAGGTTCATTTTTTTTAAAAGTGTGATAAAGTGTGTGTTGCAACTATAAAGAAACGAATGATGTATAAGATGCCGTAGATTATTGATGAGTAGTATTTTGGCTAACGTAAAAGCTCTTGTGTGCAATTTTGAAAGACTGAAGTAAGATTTTTATTCATTATACCGAATATAGCTTTTGTCTTTAGAGTGTTCAGTGTTCTTGGAAAAATATAACTGTTGTTTATTCAGAAAATAAATAAATAAATAAATAAGTAAAATAACTAAAGTTTACTTCTTATAAGATTTATACTGAATATAACTTTTTAAATACAGCAATTGCCAGTTGCTACTTGCTAGTTCCAGTTGCTAGTTTAATACTCGTACTTGCTAAATTGCAGTTGGCAAGTGGGTAACTGCTTAATGCTTATGATCCGTAAGAAGCCTTTAGCTTGACCAGAGTAAATTTTTATTTCGACATTGACTAATATAATAGTAATGTTAGTGGAAATTGGGTCATTTAAATCGAGCTGATTTTGCCTGGGGTTTTTCTTTAAAGATTGGTTCAGATTACCTTAATAAATAATTTTAGTTCTAAATATAAGTTCAGTTTAGTAAAAATAAATTTATTTCAATAAAAATTAATAATTTTTTTTAAAAAAATATAATAGATAATAAGTACTCCCTATGTCTTTTAATACAATGCCTCTTTCTCTTTATTATATAAGGAATAAATGCTCAAAAGAAGCATTTTATTAAGGGACGAAGGGAGTACAATTCAGTAAAAATAATTTAAGTTAAAATAATTTTAATTTAGTAAAAATAATTTTAATTCACTTAAAATTATGTGAAGTGAATAGGGCCTAAGATAGACGCATGACTTTGAATGACATTCATTAATGCACAGCATTGACAATTATATTTAACCTTTCATTAGTAAAATTTATAATAAAAAAACATATATTCTATTATAAAAATATGCATTTTGATTAATCCAATAATAATATAAAAGGTCATAATTATTACAAAAATAGAGCAAAAGCTAAATTAATGCACTTAGGCCATGTAATATATGTTCATCCTATCTTGCTCTTATTTCAGGACAAATAAGTCTAGAAAAGCTATTAGTTCTGATAATGGTCGATAAGGGTTAACTACATTTAAGTTACAACTGAAATAAATAATAATAAGGTCTAATTATTCAAATAATAAGTTCAAGTAACCTCAAATAAGTTCAAATAAGCTAAGATAGGAAATTTTGTAAAAAAAACTACCTTTTATAAGCAATTTTTTTTTTTGCACGAAACCACCTTATAATTTTTTTTTTCTTTTTTTTGCAAAGACACACCTGAATCAATTTTTTTTGCAAAATCATACCTTTATGCTGGAAAATAGAGTCAAACCCTATTTTCCGGAGTTGACTACCCCAACCCCACCCACGAAACCTCCCCTTCCCTGGCCCAATTCACGAAGCAAAATCACCCACTCCTTAGCTACACCAACAAAACCGCCTCCCCACCTCATCTCAACCAACAAAATCAAACTCTCTTTTTTCCACCAACCCGCGAAATCTGGATTTAGGGTGGATCAAGTGTAAATTTAGGTTGGGGGAGTGCGGCTAGGGGTGCCGATGTTGACAGTGGAGGGGAGAAGGGTGGCTAGGGCTATTTTTAGTAAATCAACTCTCTTTTTCTATTTTATATTTAATGTTTTCTCACTCATCCTTACCTAATCTCACTCATAATCCTTGTACCAAATTACAATGAATATGATTGGTTAAAATTTTTAAAATTAGGAGCATGTGATTGGTTTTTTTTTTCAAAGGATTGATGACTTGTCATGAGTAATAACTAATCTATCTTTGTATTTCTCATTGCATTATCTAATTATTGTTATTTATCTTATTTTTCCCTCCTTAATTCCCGTGTAAATTTCCAAATAGGAATGTAATTTAGGGACGTAGGAAGTACTCAAATATGAATTAGATTTGTCAAGCTACTCACTAGTGCAGTATTATTCCCCCACAAATTCTTCGAAAATGTTGATGTACCTTAAATTTTTGTAAGACATGTTAAAGTACATTTAAAAATATTTAAAGTTACCCTTTATGCTACAAAATTTTTATGTTTTATAATAAATTATTTTATCTTACAAAAAACTTATAATGTATTAGATTAATCATATCAATCTTTATAATATGTAATCATGAATCTATAAGAAATTACACATTAAAATAAAATTCAAACCAATGACAAATCAAAAGTTAACCTTAAGGGGTTAAAGTTAATAAAAAATAGTTATAGTTACCATTAAATTGACCATCTTATAATAAAATTAATGTATACCGCCTTACAGGCTTACACGAGACTTATTGCTATTCCCCCATATTTCATGAGTAATAGGGGTGTTAAAAAATATCCGATCCGAATTATCCGATCCAAAAATCCGATGATCTGATCCGATATTTCGGATATCCGATCTGGTTTTTAAGGTTTCGGAAATTTCGGATCGGATATCCGAAAAAAATTTCGGATTTTCAGATCGGATACGGATCGAAATTCGTCCGAGAATTTTAACTACCCAATCCGAAAACCCGGTGATCCGATCCGAAAACCCGACTATACGACCCGAAAATCCGGATATCCAATCCGAAAATTCGGATATCCGAAAATTTCGGATCGGATTTGGATCGTAATTTCTCCGATCCTAAAATTTCGGATATCCGAATTTTCGGATCGGATCGGATACCCGACATTGAATAGCCCTTATTGAGTATCATCTATTCAATGTGGACAGTTGGACTATACTTGTGATAGTATTTTAAGGGATTTATTCCTTTTTAAATCTATACTATATATTTAAGGCGTTCTTTTTAAAGGAACGGTGCCACGTGGCACTCTTCAAAGTATGTGTGATGTGTCTCAATGCCACATCATCATCCAAAGTATATGCGCCATGTAATTAAGCTAGCCACTTCACTTAACAAAACAAAATATGCTTTGAGCAAGATTTGAACCCATAACCTCCAATACATATATGTAATACATTTATCATCTCAACCAACTATTATTAATGTTTCAAGTTTAACATAATATTATATATTCATTTCAACTAGCTTTTGGACCCGTTCTACGCACGGGGTATGCTTAAGTTATAAATTTATTTGAAACTTTACAAATTATCTTGTCACCAAAAAAAAACCCTTTACAAATTATTTGAATGAATTTATTTTATCGTCTTTTGACGTATTATAATATTTTATGAATTAGTGGTAATAGACTAATAGTTGTAGAAAAAATGGCTTAAAATCGTAAAATCATATCTCTATCGCATGATATATTAATCAACAATTTGTATAAAAAACTACTTTGTAAATACCAAACACTTATTATAATTTTACGATTTTTACATCAAATGTGAAGGCATGATATTCTTCTTTAGTCGATCTTTACCAATATATGTCTCTTATATTGCGCTTAATATCTTCAAAATTAAAGCCCCATGACATGCAAACAATGTCATCCTATGGAATTTACATAGTATTCTTGCCACCTCAATATTTCCCTTTTCAATCATCATCCTCATTGTTGTAGAAATTTCACATAGAATTTTGAGAGATGATTCTCTAATTTTTTAGTTTTTGAAACTTAATGAGTGTGAAAAAATCTTTATTGAAAATTTGTATTTATATAAGAAGAGGGGGAAGATAAGGGGTCAATTGACTGTGAATAAATTTAAGAAATGAATTATGAATGTGAATAAATTGAATTGATAGATGGAACAATGAGAAGAGGAGAAGGTTTAGGAAATTTAATTTGTTATTGAATTAAAATAAAGATTACAAAATATAAAAGTTATTGAGAAATAAAGGGGGAGATGAAGAGAGAATTTCTTAGAAAACATAAGGAGAGAGAATGAATAAAGAAAGGTGAGAAAGAATGATGACATGTGTCAATTTTGGTTTGTAATTTTAAATACTAATTATAGATTATAGATTATTAAGTAAATTAGAGGTAATATAATCCATTTATTTTTCACAAGATTAAATATAGGGAAATGCTATACATAGCCCTTAGGGCTACATATAAGCACTAAATTTAGCCTTGAAAATCGTTAAAAGTTAAAAAATCATGAAAATATAAACACTAATTACACTGATTTACGCGTGTTTTTGTCATGAATTCCTAATTTTATACCATTTCCAATAGTGTATTTAATGCTTATATATAGCCCTTAGGGCTACATATAGCATTACCCTTAAATATAAATACAGTTGAGGTGACATTCGAAGCAACGCCCGAAACACTACAAAACTAACTATGCAAATAGTTGAACATAATTAAGTACACAAACTAGCAACCTAGGGCATCGCAAGGGGTACACACTAGTTTTTATTGATAAAAAGTGTTTTCTATTGTGGTAATTAATTTTCCAAGGGGGTGCATAGGATATTACACCTAGCTAATTCTTATTTAGGAAAACCATCACCCATATTGAGATTTTTTGTATTGTCTTTTCACAAATTCTCCAAAAAAGGCGGGTGTATATTAATTTATTGTAATACGGATTAAAGTTATGTTAAAAATACTTAAAGTTAACTTTTATACTGCAAAAGTTATTATTTTTCTGTAAATAAATTTTATTTTACATAAAACTTATAATGTATTAGATTAATCATATTAGTATTTATATCATGTAATCACGTATCTATAAGAACTTACACATTAAAATAAAATTCAAACCATCGATAAATTAAAAGTTACCCGTTAAGTGGTTAAAGTTACCATAAAAATAGTTATGGTTACGCTTAAACTTTTTATATTTTTTGACACAAACCGGAAGCGCGGAATTTTATTAAGGCATCAAGTTTTGCAATATCGTTACAAATGACCTCTATAATTCAAGAGGGTACTCTTGGAGCCACACACGATACTCACTAATATTGCAACTTAATTTTGCTAGACAATGCGCTACTTCGTTACCCGCTCTCCTCACAAAAGAGAAGGATACCCTTCTACATTCTTTCGAGAGCTTTAAAATATCCTTGACCACCATGCCGAATGCATTTGGAAGAGTAAATCCCTTCTTCATATGATGAAAAAGTTTGATGTTGTCGGTTTCTATCACAAATTCTCGAAAGCCTGCTTCAATAACCAACACAAAGCATTGCCTCATCGCCATAGCTTTGCCAACATCAACTGACCAAAAAAGGCAGCATCAGTGTTAAGTTTGTACACGCCATTACTAGGGGCCTTCCACACCGACTCCATCTACAGATCTAGACGCTTCACCGCAACCTTCTCAAGCTCCTCAGCAAATCCTCCAACAAGGCTAGCAGCCTTGTGGATCACTTCAATCTAAGCTTCCTCTTGCCTTCGAAGACCCAACCATTACGCCTCAACCAAACCCCCCAAGCTAGACACCAGAACATATCCCACCACCTAGCCTTCGGTATTTTCCCTCTCACAGCAGCACACCACTCACTAAAACCACCTTCCCCACCTGCCATTTCAACACTCGGACACAAGAGCAGCGTGTGTTCGACTGTTTCTTCCCCTTCCCCACACATTGGACATCGCTTGTCCACATTTAAACCCCTTTCTACAGGACCACATTTAGTAGGGAGGCCATTTTTAACACAACGCCACGCAAAAAATTTTACCGTAGGCGGTATGTGAGCATGCCATATATTTCTCCACTTGAATCATTCCTGCTTACTAAAGTAGAAGCCCTTCCCATCTCCATCTCCTTAATCAAAAGATTATATGCACTTTTTACACTATAATTGCCATCCTTCAAGTAGTGCCATGTCCATCCATCCCCTTCATCAAAAAATGGTATCTGGATACTACTAATATTCATCATTTCCCTCTGATTAAAGAGCTCACTAAGCACTTCGATATTCCAGTTTTTGTTAGTCCACAGCTCATTGACATAATTTGGAATGTTTTCACCTTCTCCCCTCTACGACATGGTACAAAAATCAAGAAGCTTAGGAATCTATGGATCATTCCAAATCTGAAAGCTGCACCCCGAGCCAACACTCTTCCTAGCCCCTTTTACAATCACATCCTTAACACTCAAAATTGAACTCTACGTGAAAATCACGAAGCTTAGGAATCCATGGATCATTCCAAATTTGAATGCTACACCCCGAGCCAACACTCTCCCTAGCCCTTTTTACAATCACATCCTTAACACTCAAAATTGACCTTCACGTGAAGCTTGAATTAGAGGCTGCTTTTGCTTCCGGAAAAGACGAAAGAGGGAAGTACTTCCCCTTTAGCACACGAGACATAAGAGGGTCTCATTTGTCAAGATTCGCCAAGCCTGTTTTGCTAGCATTGCTTGGTTAAAGATCTGCATATTTCGAAAGCCCATGCCACCATTATTCTTCTCACAGTAAATCTTGTTCCACGCTACCCAAAAAATTTTCTTTCTTCCCCATTTTGCCCCCCAAAAAAAATTCCTACACATCCTTTCCATCTCTTTTAGAATGCTAGTTGAGATTGAAAAGCATTGCATTGCATAAGTAGGAATAGCCTAAGCGATAGCCTTTATGAGAATTTCCCGGCCTGCTTGAGATAAAAAAAATTTCCTTCCAACCCTTGAGTTTCTTCCAAACTCGATCCTGAATACTCTGGAAAATAAATTTTTAAAACCCCCCAATATAAGTTGGGAGACCTACATATTTTTCATGTCCTTCGACAGTCTTAAAAGCTAACTTCATCTGAAGCATATTTTTCTTCTCACGATCAATGTTTCGGCTAAAAGACACTTTCGATTTTTCCATATTCAGTTTCTGGCCCAATGCCACTTCATAGGTTGACAGAATTTTCAAAACTTTATCAGTTTCATCTTCATTTGCCCAAACAAAAAGAAGGCTATCATATGCGAAAAACAAGTGAGAATTTGGCTAAACATGCCTCCCAACCTTTACCCCATGGATCAATTAGTGTGAAGCCCCCTATAGTATTTGGTTTCTCTTTAGTATATAACTTAACTATATACTAAAGTGAAACCAAATATAACACGTGTCATCTCTTGGTTATAAATTTTCTCACCAAAAGTTATTTTTGGTGATAAATCTTCTTAGAGAGTATTTAATACTACCTCCAATTATTTGCAACTTGAAATATTTTATATCTCTCAAATAATACCCCAAAATTGTAACTAAAAAAAATCAGAGGGAGTACATGTAATGCGGAGTATAAAATTTTCCTTACCATGTGATTATTATGTTTATTCCTCACATATTATACTAAATTACGGATTATGTTTTAGTCAAATTTTATCTTTTGTGGAATTTTCTTATACGTGTTTTGATTTTAAAGTTAAATACTTTACTAATTACTCTGTATCACGTTACACCAATAATAATTTGAAATTTACCGTGCATTGTATGGAACTAACCTTTTTTTTTTTTTTTTTTTTTTTTTTACAAAGGTTATAGTAGAGAAATAGAAACTAAGTCCAGTCCTACGCTCTTCGTTCGGCATTTGCTAGCAAGTGAGCTGGTTAGACCATGTTCCTCTGTACCTTGATACACACCACCAGGTCAAAGGCTTTGCATAGCTGCAGAATCTCTTGAGTAATGGCTTGAATGTCCACCTGCGCTGCCATTGGGTTATGAAGAGCTTTAACAACACTTTCGCAGTCTGTTTTGATGATTAAGTTCCCGCACCTACTTTCTTGCTCCTTAATCCCCCACCAGACAGCATATGCCTCAGCTTGTCTAGGACAAGTAGCGAAGACTTTCCTAGCTACCCCTTCTCGTAGTCCTCCTGGTGTAACATTTGTCCAGGCCACAGCCGCTTCCCAACCTGCTTTATCCTTCTCTTTTTGTTTTTTCCAGGCTGCATCCACAAGGATCGTTCGAGTGAGCTGAGTAATCGCCCTCCCAACAAGGAATATTGAAGGCACCTTCGGACTATTAATCTTGATCTTCTCCGTCATTTGCTTCTCTTGTGCTTGAATTCTCTCTGCTCCTAGCCATCGCTTAATGTGTACCTACACCAAATCCATTATAGCTAACGGATTGACACTCACATTATTAAAGATAACATCATTTCTATGGGTCCAGATTGCCCACAAAACTGCTAGGAAGTACTGTGGGAGCCTTCTTTCTTTTCCATCTCTCTTCCTGAAGTAAATGAGGAGATCCTGCACCCATTTAGACAAAGAAACATCCTGGTTTGCCGTATAGTTTAGCCCCAATACACTTGCCCTCCAGACTCTTTGTGTAATTGGACAATATCTAAATAGGTGACATGTTGTTTCATTCTCCTCTCCACATAAGGCACACTGATGCTGTACTCCCAATCCCCTTTTCCTCAGACTGTCCCTCGTTGCTACCCTATTATGCATGATCTTCCATGTCAAAATGAGATGCTTGGGAAATGTTTTGATCTCCCATAAGAATTCCCATCCACTAGTACTGTTAGCATCGCCTTGTTGCAGTTTTTGATCCTGCCACCAGTACCCAGACTTGAATTTAAAAGCTCCACTCTCCTCAGGCACCCACTGAAATCTATCTTGCCCTTGCTCAGGAATACAAATAGATAAAATCTTTCGAGCCTCCTCTTTCTCAAAAGTGTTCCAAATAAGTGCAGCATTCCAATTCCTATTATTAGTCATTAGGTCCGAGACTTTATTTAGACCCAACTCATGAAATCCTAGCTTTGGTTGCACCTTTTTTCCATTGACCCAGGCATCTTGTGTTATGTCTGTCGAAGCACCATCCCCAATGATCTTGCCAAGCCCCGATCTCAGTTCCACCGTAGCTTTTACTAAGCTACGCGCAGCCCACGAACCCTGGGGAGGGATCCTTCCTTTGTATCCCAAGCTAATCGGATTGTCACCATATTTTTTCTCGAAAATTTTGCTTGCCAGCAACTCAGGGTGTGTGTACAGTCTCCAGCTTTGTCTCATCAATAGGGCTCTATTAACTTGCATCAAATTCTTCATTCCCAGCCCCCCACACTTTTATGAGCGTATTGAACTTTCTTGTTAATCCAATACACTGGCTGTCCTTGGCTCTTATTGGACCATAAAAATCTCAGTATTATTGACATTATACTCCTCTCACACCCACTCGGACACCAATACACCGAGAATATATGTTGGATAGCAGCAATAAGGATCCCATTAATCAAGATTAGTTTCCCTGCCATCGAAAGATTAGCAAATTTCCAAGAAGTGATTTCTTTGTAATCTTTTCCTGCACTTTCCTAACCTTTGCAGATGATCTTCCATTTATATCCATGGGGCAACCCAGGTATGTGCCAAGCTCTTTTGTGCTCTTTACTCCCAGGGGTTGTCTTAAAATTCTAGTGAATCTTGCTGGGGTGTTGGGGCTAAAGAGTATTGCTGATTTCTGGAAATTGACAGCTTCACCTGAGAGCTTGCAAAACATGTCCAACGTTTGCTTCATAGTCCTTATTGCAGTAGGTGTGGCCTTAAAACAGAACAATGCATCGTCAGCAAAAAATAGATGTGAAATCGGAGGAGCTTACCTTGCCACTCTTATCCTTTGGATACTCTTGTCTCTTTCCAGTGCCACCAGCTTTCTAGAGAGACTTTCCATTACTAGAATGAACAAGTATGGTGAAAGTGGATCGCTTTGTCGAAGTCCTACTTTCGGGAAGAACAGCTTTGAAGCTTCTCCATTAACCAAAACTGCATAATTCACTGTTTCAACACATTGCTCTACCCAATTAATCCGTAGGCTTGGGAAGTTCATGCTTCTGAGAATTAAAGTAACAAAGTCCCATCTCACTCTATCATAGGCTTTGCTGAGATCCACTTTCAGAATAGCCTCAAATCTCCTACCTTTCTTTCTCTTCTTCACCGAGTTTAGTAATTCATGGGCTATAAAGCAATTATCCACCATACTTCTGCCTAGAACAAAGGCATTCTGGAACTTTCCAATAAGTGAATTCAAGATTGGTTTGAGCCTATTAACCAAGCACTTAGAGATAATCTTATAGAACGAGTTACAAAGACTTATAGGCCGAAATTCCGTTACTTTGGTGGGATTACTCAACTTCGGGATGAGAGCAATATAGGTGCGATTAGTCTCCTTAAGCATATGGCCATGATTAAAAAACGATTACACCTCCTCTATAACTCGTGCTCGATGACATCCCAGTTCTCTGGAAGAAAAGAGGAGGAGCTCCATCGGGCCCCGGTGATTTTAGTGGGTGTGGAGCAAATGCAGCCTCTCTAATTTCTTCCTCCAAAAAAGGTCTTATTAGGCTCCCTGCTTGAGCTTGGCTTAGTTTTGGGAGCTCGTCCACCCATTCTTGGGCCTCTTGTAGCGAATCTGGGTTTGGGCCTCCCTCAAACATTGCTTTAAAATGGTTGTAAAACTCTTCTTTGATCAAGTGTTGGTCATCAATCCACTCATCTTGGCCATTCTGAATAGCTCTAATCTCCATTTTAGCCATTCTCTGCTTCACACTCTTGTAGAAAAAACTTGAGGTTTGATCTCCATACGCATCCCATGTTGATTTGGCTCTCTGTCTCCAATACCACCATTTTGTTTCCAAGTTATTCTCCACATAGGCCCTTTTCTCAAACTCTTTTGTGCCTAGCAGATCAAATTCGGACTAGGCTAACTCCAACTCAGAATGGACCTCCTTCCAATTAAAGCCCATATTAGCTTTGTACTGTACACTCCAACTTCTAAGAGCATTCAAACAGGCTTTAATTTTTCGTTGGGCCTTAAACATTTGGGAGCCCATCACATTCGTAGCCCACGCCTCTTCCACAACCTGGTGGGCCTCCTTCATTTTTAAGCACCATGCATCCATTTTATACGGGCTCCGTTTCTTTGCTTTACACTGGTCCAGATCCAAGATTATCGAGCCATGATCCGAAAACAGAATTGGTAGGTTCCAAATGATCGCTTCCGGGTGGGCTATTCTCCAATCGTTATTGGCATAGGCCCGATCCAAGGTTTCATAGATTGGGTTGGATTCTCTATTATTGGTCCAAGTAAACTAGACACCTTCTGAAGGGATTTGCGAAAGGCCAAGTTCAGTTTTCCACTTTACAAAGTCCAAAACTCCTGATACACAAGGGTTGCCTCCAAACTTTTGAGAAGATTGTTCAACTTGGTTAAAATCTCCCACTAGGATTAGAGGGTCTGTAATAGAGCAGAGCATAGAAGATAGATTACTCCACACTAGTTCTCGCTCACTAAGATAAGGACTACCATACACAAACGCATAACAACAATTCTGATAATATTTTACAGAGGATTACATACCGATTAGAAACTAGAACTTCTACGTTAGTCTGGCGGGACCAACACAAAAAATTACCACCCCCGCCATTTACCGAGTTAGACCCAGTACAACCCACGAACCCCCGTTTAGAGAAAATTGGTTCTAATCTATCCACATTACACTTAGTTTCTGAAAGGAAAATAAAATCTACATTATATCTAGCCGATAACATAAAAATAAAAGGGAAAATTGGGGATGTATGATCACACAACCCCCTACAATTCCAGCTGAGCGCCTTCATTTTCCCGCCGAAGGCTGTTTCAGGCCAGCCGCGCCCTTCAGCTTCAGCACCTTGATCAGCAAAGAGTTGTCGTTCTTGCTTTCAGCATCTGAGAACTTTTCCCACAGATCATCTTCAGAGTTCAATCCAAATTTCCAAGTTCCTTTTCCAACACATGAGTTCCCTGCTTCCTCCGTTTCATCCAGTCCAAATCTCCATTTCCCTTTTCCTTCATACACAAGCTGCGCCTTCACCTTTTTCCCGGCCTGACCATTCTCACTCGACTCCCCCCTAAACCTCTTCTACTAAACTGAGACTCCTCCCCTGCCTTCATTCACATACTTCAAATCCTCCGCATGCCACTTCTTTTTCTGAGGTCTATCATTCACTCTCCACATTCCCCTTCTTTTCTTGTACAGCATCTTCTTCTCTTCATGTGAGTAAAACTCAATTTCCTCATCTCTTTCTGCCTCTATTTCGTTCTTTAGTCCTAGGAGTTTCAGGTTCATAATGGATTCAAACGAGGCAGAAGAAAGAGACGATGGAGCCGTAGCAAACGAATTCACCGAGGCTGGAGATTTGGGGGAGTTTGGGGGGTTTTTCATCTCCCCTGTTTCCACCGATGCTTTGTCAGACCAGGACGGGGAGTAGCCTGAGCTGTCCGGATCACAAGCGATCCCTTTCAGCTTTGGCCAGAAGTGAGATACCGGAGGAGTTTCATCTCTCGTCTGGTGGTCCGCCTTCTCCGATGGGGTCGGTAGAGAATTCAGAAGAACAGAGGGGTTCGTAGCAGCACGAGGGAACGCCAATTCCAACTGGTCTATCCAAAGAGCGGTAAAGGTTGACTGTGGCTTAAAAGGGTCACTTGGAGGGTCAATGATAGGGATGATACGGTCAGATTCCAAGAAGGTAGGGAAAAAGGTATCTTCACTTTCATTTTCTTTGTTGGGACCCAAATTTGGTAACAATTCCATTATTGGAAGTGGAGTGATAGGTTGAAAAAGTATGGAAGAGGACAAGTGGTGGGGATTAAACAACTGATAGCTTTCCGTAAATGGTGGGGGATGCATTATATAAGAAGGAATAAGTAGAGTTTAAATTGAAGATAGGAAAGGAATTATCATTATTACTGGTAGTTGGGGCACCCAAATAAAGAGGGGACAACGAGGTAGATGCCATTAATTCCCTCAGAGCCCATATAGAAATCCTCCCCTTAGATTCGCAAAAGGATTTTGAGTCTCGAGAAAAACAAGTTGCTACGACAGAAGGAGGCAAATTTAAACTACTGAAAATAAATTCTAAGTTCCTCAGATTGACCAAGAAAGTCAAGAAGTTGGGAGTGGTCAAACTACTCACAAATGTATCAGGAAATAAAAGCTCTGAGAGTATAGTTGAAACAGAGTGAGTACCTCGGCTATCTAGTCGCATTTGGACACCGGTAGGATTCCGGTCCCCAGACTCCGGTCCAGTGCCCTGTTCTCCGTTCAGCTCACTCATTCTTCCTTTCTTCAAGGCTTGCAAAAATTCGATTGCTCCCAATCCAGTGACTTGAATTTTCCTTTTTTTTTATTGATCATCCTTATACACTTCACTCAAGTGCACTGCTCTTTTAGCTTTCCCTATTTCCAGCACATCATTCACAGACTCGCCAGAATTTTGTGGTGAACCATCCTTTTGATTTACCTTCCTCCTCTTGAATTTCTCTCTCGAGCTTGATGTTGTATAGGGTCCTGATCTCTCACACCATGTTCTGGCAAACTTCTTCCCTGCATTTACTCCTTTGCTTATCTGCTTCTCAGCATTGTTATGTTTTTGCGAACTCCCCCATCCATGGAGAAGATTACTCCTGTTTTGCAGAGCCGGGATAATGATAGGATGAATTCCAGAAACACCCCTTCGAGCAAAAAGTGGCTTCTTGTTTTGTACACAAACATGATCTACTTCTGCTTGATCGCCACCATAACTCTGACTGTCTAACATCTCAGTCTCAGACAAAGCTTGGTTAGGTTGATTCGCTGCGCTACTAGCCCCTTGCCTAGGATCAGGCGCATCTTGACCATTCGAGTTCCCATCCGATTGGGAGTTTGATGATTCACCATGAGATGAATCACTAGCACTCTGACTTCCAGAATCGTTATTCGCTGAACTATGTCCTCCTTGATCCTCCCCAGAATCTTGAAAATTGGGCGGAGTGTGTTTTGAGGATCGTGATGTAGGACTAGGATGAGGGTAGATTCTTAGGTCTACTCTTGTTGTTCTAAATCTCTCAATATCATCTAATCCCATGACTTTTTTAGAAAACAGGGGAGTAGGCGATCTAGTCAGTAATAAGTCATGACCGGGACCACGCAACCCTCTGATTCTATAATTCACTTCCTTAACAGCAAGATGCGGGGTGGTCCTGCATCCCAATTGTCGATGGCCTATCCTTCCGCACCCATTGCAGAAGGTAAACACCCCCTCGTATCTTAGGAAAACCCACAGCGCCTTGACTTCCGAGTATTCATAGAAGAACCCAGGGATTAAGGCTTTTTCCACAGGAATCATAACCTTTGCACGCATAATACTATGCTGTCTATCATCTCTTGAGGCGTGATCGAACGTAATTAACCTCCCTATTCGATTTAGGATTCGTGTTGCTACTTGGGGTTGGCATTCTTCTGTAGGAAGTCCTTCTATTCTTATCCATAAGGTCGATTCAGAGAAATCCATTCCATCGACTCTAGATCCCATCTCCTTTTCCATAAACACTACTAACGCTCCTTTGTAAGCAGCCGTACCCAGCGTTATGAGGTTGTCCTTATCTTCCCAAGAGGTACAGAAGAAGAAGAATAGTGACTTGGAATGGCTAACTTTTTGAACTAAGATAGCTCTATTAGTTTTCCACAGGTTATCTACCCAGCTTTGAAGTTGAATTTCAGAGAACTCCCTAGCATCCAGAACTTTAGCAACAACCGCTAAACTATACTTATCCACATCCTCCGGGCTATCCTCTGGGAGTCTAGAAATGCCAATTCCCATTCTATTCAGGTGTTGGTGGGTTTCTTGTAGAGGCATGGAGACGAGAAACAGAGAAACAGAGTCGCAGGGAAAGAGGGGTTAGAAGGAGAAGTTTAGAAAGAGGAGTTTAGAAAAGGAAGTTTAGAGATGCTTCTCTAGTCAAATCCTAGAGAGGGAAAGTCTCTCTATTTCCTAGAGAGGGAAACTCCTGTCCAACCAACCTGCATTGCATGGAACTAACTTACTACTAGTAAATGATCACACTAATTATTTTTCACCGATTAACCCTAGTCCGACACTCAAATTAGTCAAAGTTTAGTGCAGTGCTATGATTGTCGAATGAGAATACCTCTAGCAAATTGCATTTTCTAAATTTAAATCTTCATTTATTCAAAAAAAAAAAAAAAATAAAATAAAATAAAATCTTCATCGATCATCCCCGGGCTTTCAAGGTCAAACATTGTAGTAGTGTAAGGGCGTGTCGATTTCAACTTTCGAAATCAACAAATTACACTCTATGACCAAGTTGTACTCGATGAAGTCAAACATTCACAGCTAATTTAATAAACTTCTTTTAAGCATTTAATTTTTAAACCATAAAAGTTTTTTTTTTTTTTTTTTTTTTTTTTTTTTTTTTTTTTTTTTGAAAACCTTTAAACCATAAAAGTTAATTCATTTAGTGTTAGATATTTTAGATGCCCACTACTAACTATATAACTACTTTCAATTCCTAATTCTCATTACTCAAAAGAAGACAAATAAGATACTTAAGAAAAATTCCACCAAGTTAACTGTCAAATTAGAGAGTTTAGAGAGAATAGTGTTGTATCTTTCGTATTAGTGTATAAACACATATATATACAACCTATTAAACTAGGGCTCGTAATATGTACTCGGCCCATAGCTATACACACATTATGGCTTAACATTAACCCATTCTAACACCCAAACTATTGACTACGTTCAAAAACTCATATTGGTTCAAGTTAAAAGGTTAATCTAGTATAAACATTTGTATTTGGCTCAAAAATTATTAAAAACCAATTTTAGCGTTATTAAAATTTGTTAGACACGCCCCAAACCCTACAAGTTCAAGTGCATGGGTCGTGCTAAGTTGATCAGCTATATAACACTTCGTATACATATATACGAGTTGAATTTTTCTTGAAATATATTCAAGCTCAGCTCCCCTAGAATGTAGACATTAATTTCAACCACAAATATAGTGTGCCTCTAAAATTTACTAGCATCCACATTACAAAATTGATAATATCTAAAATAATTGAAAGGTTTATTTGTTGTGAACTAAGACCCTGTTCTTTTCACCTTAAAAAAATAATATTAAGTAAAAATAATTTCAATTCAGTAAAAATAAGTTCAGTTCAGTAAAAGTAATTTCAGTTCAGCAAAAATAATTTAAGTTCAGTAAAAATAAGTTCAGTTCGGTAAAATTCAATTTTCTTAATGAAAAATAATAATAGAAAATCAGTAAAATAATTTCAGTTGAGTAAAAATAATTTAATTTCAGTAAAAATAATTTCAGTTCAGTAAAATTAAGTTTAGTTCAGTAAAAATAAGTTCAGTTCAGTAAAAATAATTTCAGTTCAGCAAAATTAAGGTGAATCAAACAGGGCCTAAGTTCTTTTCTAGTTGGAGACGATATAAAAGAGTAAAGTGAGCATGATGAAGACATATACTTGCTCGCAATTAATTAGGAGGGACAGGTGGAGGGACAACCATGTACTTGTACACCTTCTTTGTTAAGAATGAATCATAGATTCTTGGGGTTTGTGTGTTTTTGGATGGTCTAGGTCTTTTTTATGTAAATGAATTTGTAATGCCGGTATTACATCATCGTTTATATTGGGCCCCATAATTAAGAAAATTCCTCCCATTAAACGTGACATCGTCATATCTTACACACTAAGATATCGAAAATAGAAATTATATTTCACAAAAATAATAATGACAAAAATTAGAGTTTGAATATGACACTTAAGTATTCATTTAACAGCACATTACGGATGGATGGCGAAGTGGGACCAAATGGAAATAGTCAGTGGCTACAAATTAGATGACAAATTAATCAAAAATTAATATAATGAATGAGGCCTAGCTTTTTTATTTAAGAGTATATTCTATTCAATCTATTGGACCTAAACTAATTTGAATTGAACTTATTGGCATTTATCTAAACTAATCTAAATTTATTAGCTTTTTTTTTTTTTTTTTTTTTTTTTTTTTGGGAATAGCAAAAATATTTCATTAATTAAAAGTCATACGACATCTATAATAGAGATTCAACGTTAACAAATACATAAGATATTGAATCAAATAAAATTTTCCTTCATAAAAACTACGATCTTTGAGTAGAACTTACACTATGGAACATCTCCTGTTTATATCGCTGAAACATACAGCCTTGTTAGAGAGACAATGTAACGATCCTTTGTAGCTGTGAGGATGTTTCATCTGTCTGTATTCGAAAACTTGATGACTTTTTCACCAACGAAATAATTTCACGACAATCCATTAGATCTAATATCATGGATTCAAAACTAAGAAATTTCTCCCCCGAGGAGATAAACCTTGTTTTTCGAAGGAGATCGAAAACCCTACACATGATTTTAAATGTTAGGATCGAGCTTATTAGACCTTACTAAACTTTGATGGAAACTTATTTATTTATTTATTTATATATATATATACACACATACATATGTATGTATATATATATATATATATGTATATATATATACATATATACATATATATATATATATATACACACCAAAATAAGCACCCTGGTCGAGCCAAATTGAGAAGCATGTTCGAGTAAATGCGAAGCAACAACCTGTCCGTGTTAATGCAATTGCGAATGGTCGAGTTACCTTTCTCCAAAGCTTCATCTACTTGATTTTAGGCGGCAAAATGGTGGCAACATTGTTGGCCGAATAAAATCTCAAGTAATATTAACTCGGCCCCCCTGTTTGTACACAACATGGCTGGCGAATGAAATTACGAAGTACACCTTTGCAAACATAGCTACTCGGCCACAACAGCGAAGAAGCCATGGTCGAGCTCCTTGTCTGAGCGAAATGAGAAAACTCTCCCTCACAAGCGTGCCTGGTCGGCCTTAAAAGAGTGTTTGACCTGCCTTATAAAGAAGCACCATGTCTCCTATTTTGTGCGGCCAAGTGCTTGGCCAAGTGCCTTGTCCGAGTGAAAAGGGAAAGCATGCCTTGCAATGCATAGTAGGTCGGCCCTTTGCTAAGTGTCCGACCTGCCTTTTAGCAAGGAACCTTCCTTAGCCAAGCAATCTGTCCGAGCTACCCAAGAGGCCGAGTAAAAGCTTGAAAATGGTCCTCGTAAGAATAAGTGGTCGGACGAGAGCTGAGTCGGGCGTCCGACCTACCTTTAAGCAAAGGATTATCTAATGAATTTCAGGCGGACAGCTAAAATAGAAGCTCGTCCTTCGTATATTTGATGACGAAGAAAATCGTCAAAAATAAGGGAAATGTTTTCAACTAGTCGGGCTCACAGTGTCAGAACACTTAATAAAATACCTTTTCGGAAATGGAAATGGGACAATAAGTCAAACTCACCGCTATGCCGTGATTGACAGGCTTTTTTAGCCATCCGAGCTCGTTTAGGGTCCGAAATTGGCCTTCAAACATTTTTTCGAGACAAAAAAGATGAAAAAAGTGAATGGTGGCCGAGTAAGAAGGCAGAATATGCTCTCCTCTGCATAGCAAGTCGGCCGGTAGAGCATTACCTTGGCCTGGCCGAGCTGCTATCAGGGCCATCCTAAACATTTTGGGGGCCCTGTGCTATTTTCTTAAGTCACAAAAAAATATTTGAAGTACTCTAATTCATACGAATATTATGTAAGACACTTTTTACATTCATAACTATTTAAAAGACTAGATAATACACTTTTAAAATGTAGATATAGAAAATACGAACTATATTATGTAGAGGTAAATATTTAAATTTTGGAAAAGAAAAAAAAAAGAAAAAAAAGAAAAAACAGCCTAAAAATTTTGAATAAACTCATACGGAGTAATACTTAGAAGTAAAAGAAAGAAAAAAATTCAAGGTACAACTACAACTATATAGGCAGCGAGAATCGAAACTTGGTCTGTAACAATCTTCTAACGAGCTTATACCAACTCTGCCAAGTAAAATAACCTAATTTTGTAGGCGTTGATTTATAATTATACTATGCTTGTTTGTCAGACTTTTGGGGCCCCAAAAATTGTGAGGACCTGCACAGCCTAATAGCCGGCCCTGGCTGCTATCACGCAAGCCACCAAGTTCTTGTTTCCATACGGCCTGCAATCTGCTCGAGTTGCTCTCAAGCTGCGCTCTATGTGTTCATTTTCACTCGCCAGCTATAGCATAGCATGCTCAGCAGCAATAACACCACAGTCAGGCCGAGCACATTGCGATCATAACAAATTCTCAACAGCAATAACCCTACAAAGATGCCGAGTTGTACATTAAAGAAGCATCAAATTTCCAATTTTGTGCGACCAAGAATAGCAGCTACCGAACAACCTCTGTCCGAGTAGATTCGTGATGATGGACATTGCCATCATAGCAGCTCGGCATTAGCAAAGGGCCGAGCTGCCATCACGCAAAGCACCAAGTATTTGCTTTCATATAGCCACGAGTTTGGCCGAGCTACAGCTTGGCCGAGTTGCCCCTCAAGGATGCCATGTGAATAAGCATCCATATGGCCAACAACGCAAAACATGACTGAGCTGCTATATGCACAAGCAGCTTCATGGCCGAACATCGTGATTGAGCAGCCTTGTAGAGCAGCTATATGTTCGACCTGCTATAGAGCAAGAGCTTATGTTCCTTAATTCAGATGGTCAGTAATACGACCGACCACAAGGTGCCCCAACGATGAAGATATCCGGCCAAATATGAGTCATTAATTTGGCATATGCCTTTGATTTCGGTGGAAAAATCCGACAATAATGATTTCAAAAAAAAAAATGTCCAAGCTTCCTGGCCCAGAGAATAGTTGGTCAGGCATGGTTAGGTGTCCGAGTTGCTATTGAGCAAGGGACCTCCTAACCAATTTCAGGCGGACAGATACTAAGTCGATCATGGATAGGTGTTCGAGTTGCTATTGAGAAAGGGACCTCCTAACCAATTTCAGGCGGACAGATACTAAGTCGATCATGGATAGGTGTCCGAGTTGCTATTAAGCAAGGGACCTACTAACCAATTTCAAGCGACCAAGCATTGAGTCGGCTATGTGCCGAATGAATAGGTGCCTGAGCTGCTATGGAGCAAACAACATCCTAACCAGTTTGAGGCGTACATGGAATGAATTGGCCAATGTGCCAAATGAGTTGAAGATAGATGGTGGCCGAGTTGCTATAGAGCATAGGACCACCTTCTCATTTTTAGGCGGACGTTTTCTTGCCAAGCTAGGTGGTCGAGCTGCTACTGAGCGAACCACCTCCTCATTTTGGTGCGGTTAACAGCCTAAACCGAGCTGCTATTAAGCAAAGGAACCTCCTTCTCATTTCTAGGCGGCCTTTGCAAAGGAGGTTAATCAGCTCAAACAGTTTGGTACCAAGGTAGAAGCAACTTTAACATCAGAACTTAGTGAGGTGTCGATTGTGATAATTGGCTCGACATTCAAGAGTTGAATATAAAATCAAAGTATTCAAGCTAACCATTGTCCAAGTGGAATTGCTGAAGATGGTCAAATAAACGGCCAATGATAAGCAAGAAAGCCTTTAGCAAGGGCAATGGCTAAGTTGCCAGCACCCAACCAACTTGCAGGTAGCCGATTGTTGAAGAATGAGCAAGGTCTAGGCGGCACACATGCCGAGCTTCCAAAGGTAGAGTCCCAAGGTTTGTACAAGAGGCATCAAAAGAGTCACCCAGACTTAGTATGCTCCAGCCGAATGGCATCGGTGACAAGTATCCAGCAACAACAATCAAGGGCAAGGGATTAAGGTCCTAGCCAAATCATGCAGCTTGCCGTATGAAGACATCCAATATCTGAAGTTGGACCACTAGAGAGTCGTCCAGCAACAAAGTGAAACTGAGCACCAAGATCAGGCCTTTCCAAAAATAATCAAACGGATATGAAGCTAATCAAGCATAATAAAGTCCTAATGGATTGGCGCTAGTACGCAAATGATAGCAAAATAATTGATCGAGCTGGCTGATGCATGAGTCAAAAGGCCTAGCTTGAGCAAACAATAAATCTCCTTTGAGAAGACAAGTTGGAAGAGTACATCAAAGTGCCAACCAGCTAATGAGCAAATAACCTTCCTTTAGAAAAATGAGCGGCACGTGTGAGAAGCCATGTGAACGAAGACCATCATGCCTCGACTTATTACTAAAGACCGCAAATGGCAACAAGTTTATAAAGCCTAATGCAATTAGGCCGAGTAGGCCCTCCATGAAGCCAAGATGCCTACTTAGTGTCCGACCCTCTATGAAAGCATTCATTGCTCACAAGATAGCTTCAAGGTCGGGTGTTGCTACAATATAATCAAGTTCATAGTCGAAAAAAGAAGAAATCCTATCAAGATAAGATAGGGAAGCTCCTTTTAGTTTTTGAACGGCCTAATCATTGTACCAAATGCTAAGCCGTCACATTTCATTCAAGTCTTTAAAAGACAACCACTGGGGCAATAAGGAAAGACTAAGGTCTAAACGTTCCTTATTGAGTAGCCACTTCATGAAATTAAGGACAAAGGTCCCTCAGTATAAGGCTTCGTCCCAATACATGTATTAATACCTTCGGATAAGCCTCCCTTAATAGGACATTGTACAGATCTTTATATGATCCGAGTGTACATTTAATGGCTCCTTCATCCGAACAAGTACATAAAACTCTAGAAGAGGTTTAGCTGTTCATACAGCACCCTTCTAAGTATCAGTAAGACTAACCATAGAAAAGAGCAAAATGGCACATGTGCCGAGCTCCTATGCAAGGAGAAAGCCAAGATGGAAGATACAAACAGCAACATTGCCAAGTATAATTTCCAATACGATGGTAAAACACCGAGTATAATTTCGAAGATTTACTAGGATAAATACATTGTATAGCTTATGTTTTGGGTGTTTTTGTCCCTCGGGAGAGTTACAGCTCGAAGACTAGTCCGGTGCGGCCTGTACCTGCAAGATAAACGGAGACACCAGTTGGTAGGTGCTCCGCCTCCGACGATCAAGTTAGTAACTTGAAAGGAGAGAAAAAGGTGTGGAAAATTAGGTGGGGATCTGCTCGGATTCCAAGCTCAATTGCCTCTATCAAAGGGATAGTTTGTAATAAATGGAAAAACGTACCCTCCAAAGAAGGAGAATCTCCCTATTTATAGGGTCCTCGGGAATTGTGCCCCTAATTAGGTCACCTAATCAGTGGTGGGCTGCGCCGCATTGCGGCTTTCGGGCCTGAAGGCCGTCATTTTCCCAAATATCTGGGATGACACATGTTAAGCAGGGATAGGTCCACTTTGGACCATCCTGGGGCTGACACGTGTCGCCCTCTGGTTGGTCCACATGGCGGGGTAAAATTACCCTAAACATTTGCCCCTCACAGATGTGACGTGGCACGCCACGTGGCATCTGTGACACGTGTCACTCTCTGGTTGGTGGTAATTTTACCGCCAAAATTTTACTGTTCACCATTTGAGTAAATTACAGGAATACCCCTTAATTTACCCTCCTTATATACCCGTTTACCCTTATTATTCTTGTACGTTTCATTAAATATTTCAGAGAAAACTTAGAGAGAATCTTGAAAGAGAGCGCAGAAGTCATCCGTCTGAGTCAAGCGCAAGTTAAGAAAACTCAGCCTCATCAACACAGGAGGACCCGTCTACCTTTAGATCTCAAATCTAAAGGTACCGTCTCTGACTCTCTCAGGTCTTTTTCATTTTACCGCTTGTACATATTTCTTGCAATAAATGGATTCATCACCAACACACACGGCACAACCTAGGTTAGAATCCAGTCGTTCACCAGGGACAGCTGAGTCTAGGACTGGTAGCTGAGTCTAGGACTGGTAGTGCCGTCTCAGGGTGTTGAGACCACCCTCATGCTTGGATTCAGACCATTTGCGCGTCTGTGCAGGACACAATGACTCGGACTATGCAGACGACACAAGATCCAAATTATAGGAGTGAAGGCTCAGGCGGCCAAACGCTTGAGGGAGAGACGTCTGGCTCAGAACACCAGACGGCTCCGTAGAGATCCCCTCCGCGTGGCCCCTCAACTCCTCCAGTCTCGTTTTTGGACGAGTGCGACCAAGGCGGTGAGGAGGCCGCCTCAGCTTCTGTCTCCCAATCTAGGGAGGAGACAAGGAGCGGATTAACCGTCTCCTCTTCTGAGAGTAGTGACGATCTTCCTCCGCTTGAGGTTAGCGAGGAAGAAGAGAGGAAAAAGTAAAAGGAGAAGGATGATCCTTACAAAATCCACGTCTCCAACAAAGACATGGACCTCATGGAGAAGGGCCTTGATAATTTTCAGAAGATGCACCCGTTAGGAGACGGTTACAAATAAGGGTGCCTCCTGCAGACGGCACCATTTCCTGGGAAGACGATGAACGAAACGCTAACGGCTACTTCGGCTGTTACGAGGCGGCGTTCAAGGCTGGTCTTCGCTTCCCCCTTCACCAGACGGTGAAGGCAATTTTGAGAGGCTACGGCCTCGGAGTCTGGCAACTTACCCCCAATTCTTGGGCAAACATTCTGGGGTATGTTGCCGCCTGTGAATTCCAAGGAATTCACCCCGGCTGGGAAGCTTTTGCTAAGATGCACTATCTTAGTCGCAACCCAGGCGGATACAGAGCATGGTATACTCTAACCACATTCCCTCAATACATGATGACCTTGGATAAGGTCTCAAAATTCGATGGCTGAAAGCACAGGTTCTACCTGCTGACGGCCCCAACCAGGCGGGAGAACTTCGAGCTCCGCCAATACAATGAAAAACCCGATCTACTGGGTCGGAAATGCTGTCTTCCCCGAATCCCGGATGAGGACTTTGATAAAATAATTGAGGCTGACTTCTTCGGCCTCACAGACGCCACATTGTCAATCGGGGAGACAATAAAAGTCCCCAAGAATTGGATTCCTAAGAGCGCCTGGCTTAGGGATGAATGCTTCCTAGCCGCCTGCAGGCTAGGACACATGTTCACCAGACGTATGCGTCTGAATACACTTCCGTCTGTAGTACTTTTGTGTCGAAATCGTTTTTGATGTACTAATCAATTCCTTTTTTGTTTTTGCAGAAGAAGCTCTGAACATGTTGCCAGACGAGAAGACCCCCAGACGGTCCTCAGCACAAATCCGCCGAGACTTGGCCGAAGCCCAGGCGAGAGAGCTCATGGGCAAGGTAAACGTCTGACTCTTTTCTTTGAGTTTGCTTTCAAAGTTTGCTTTCTTCGACTGCTAACATTAACTTGTTTATTTTCTCAGGGAGGAGAAGTGGACAAGATGTTTGAGAAAAAACTTAAACGGGCTAGGGAGGAGACCACCGCCTCTAACCCCAGCAAGTCGTTGAAAAAGGCTGCCTCCACCACAACTCCCAACGCCCCAGGCGAGAAGACTCAAATGCGGATAGGGGGAAGGACGGAGAGGGTGTGTGGCTCTCTAGGCCTTGACCTGGCCAACCCCCTATCTGCAACTGGGGGGTTCACCACGCGTGCCAGCGGCTCACGCCTGGCCGGCTCTGCAGGTAAGAACCCTTTTGAATCCCTGCCTGAGCTGGGATGGCCGTTGCGAGTGAAATCACACTCTCAGCAGACGTCATCCTCAGACGGTCGGAACCAGATTGGTGCTGCTTTACTTTCAAACTCTGACGCTGATTGTGGTGCAGATCAATCACTCCGCTGGCCAGACACCCAGAAGCACGCCAAGGCCATGCTGGAGGCTGTCAGCAAACGGGATAAGGATGCTATCCCGGGGATTGAGACGTTCAATCTTGAACGCATCCTGTCCCTCCTGGCTGAGGTAAGACACTTGAATAATTTTCAATAACTTTCTCCAAGTTTTTTCTCTGCCTGCAGTACTAACCGTGTTTGCTTTTGCAGGCTCTTCTACGGGTAGACGGGCTCAAGCGTCCTTACACCCGCAAGCGGGATGAGGTAAGACGGGCCAAGCAGTCCGCCTCAGACGCCAATAATGTTGCTTTATACTCGTGTATCATTGACGATCTTGAAACTAAAGCAACCCAAATGACACAGGCGGCCAAGATTCAAGAGCTGGAGGCGGATTTGCGGGCGGCCAAGCAGAGGGCTGAGGATGCCGAGACGACCCAAAAACAGGCCGAGGAGGACCTCCTTAAGCTCAGGGAGGACCTCAAGAAGGCCCAGGAAGACCTTGAGAATCTTTAGGGTGTCTCTTCAGAAAACACTAATCTGAAGGGCAAGGTTGCCAAGCTGGAGAAGGAGGCGGCCAAAGCTCAGGATAACTTCCGAGCGACTCTGCAGGTGGATCAAAACAGCCTGGTAGCTGAGATGGCCGCCGACAGCGAGGCCATGATGAAGATCGCCTGGGCTGCCTTGTACCCAAACAAGGATTATGGCGTATGGGCTCTGGCTCACAAATATGCTGAAGAGGTGATATACCTGAGAGAAAAGGGTGAGCCAGAGCCACCCCGAGCCTGAAGCCCCAGAGACTGAAGAACAAGGGGAAAAGGACCAGGAAGGACCGTCTGCGGGGCAGTGGATTCAGCGACTGTGTGCCAACTTCTTTTTTTTATTTTTATCTGCGGCAGTATGCCATTATTTGCTTTTCCGGCCTGTGTGCCGAGTATCTGTGTATTTCCCGGACGGGGTCCGGATAACAATTGATCCACCACAGCCGTTTGGCTGGGTGGAAGTTTAATGAATACACCGACTGAGTCGGTTTTGATTACTTTGCGCTTTTGTTTGTACTTCAATTTTTTCAATTTTTGCCTAACTTATCAAAAGCATGCGGCGATCTCTGCCTTACTTGTCAAAAGTATGCGGTTGTCCTTGCTCTTGGATGGCTGTGTGGTTGGTTTCAAGTGGAGTTGGTTGATTGACTTGGGAACGTTTGATGCTGCAAAGAGCATGATACGTTTGTAAGTCAATCAATCACAGTAGTGATTCCCCCAAACCAAGTACACAACCGTACATTAATAGGCGTTCCAGTCACTAGCTAGACGGTGTTGACCGTCTTGGTAGAGATTATATAGCCATTGCACAACTCTTTTGCCCCAAACGAGGATGTATGCAATTTAAAACGAAAAAATGCTAAGTAAGAACTGCAGTCGGCTGCCGGCTGATGTCATTGGACATCCGGGTTCCGAAACTTGGTCGTTCCTTAGACAGTTTAGGTCAGACGGCTATGGATGGCTGATTCAGCCGTCCAATCGTGGCCGCCTGCATTGGTACGTAGAGTAAGCAGGTTGGCTTCTCTCTGCGACGATTGCACCCGAAGGGGTGTCGCCGGACGCCTTTGTCCATGTAAGGACAGGCGAATTTATGGGAAAAGCAGCCATCCGGCCATTGGCCTTATGGTCTTGTTTGAGACCGGCTGTATAGCCACTAAGCGGTTTTGTGCTTAGCTTAATTATCTGGCCATTTGCCTCTCGTCAATAAGACGTTAATTCAATTTTCAAGTGACAAACTCACAAAAATAAACAAGTGACCCGTCTGAGCTTCAGACGGAGTACAAGACAGAAACAAAACAAAAGTGAAAACAAAAAGCAATTTTCTCATTAATTTACTTCTTGTTTACAAACATTATAAATCTCAGAAGTAGTATGTTTTCAAATTTCTACAATCCAAGTTCTAGGCAGGCGCCTGCCGTCTGGAGTTTCCAGGTGGTAGGTGCCGTCTCTTACTTCTTCATAAATCCGGTAGGGGCCTTCCCGATTTGGAGTCAGCTTTCCAAGCTCGTTGACCCTACCGGTTGCCTCCATTTTCCGTAACACTAGGTCGTCCACTTTCAAAGGACGCCTATTTACTTTCTTGTTGTAGGCTCTTGTCATTCTCAAACGGTAAATCTCATGACGCAAGGCAGCGTTGCCCCTACGTTCTGGGAGTGAGTCCAATGCCAGGCGCATTGCCTCCCAGTTTGCCTGTTCATCATAAATCATGACTTTGAGAGTCGGCTCATAGTGTTCCATGGGCAAGACGGCTTCAGCACCGTAAACCATGAGAAATGGGGTTTCACCGGTTGCCCCCTTTGTTGTTGTCCGGATGGCCCATAGGACATGGATTAATTCCTCAGTCCATAAGACACCGGCTCTTTCAATTTTCTTCTTAATGCTGTCTGAGATCAGTTTGGTGAAGGCTTCAACTTGGCCGTTTGCCTGGGGACGGCCGACTGATGCAAAACAACTTGAGATCCCTTGATCTCCCAACCAAGTTTTTAGCTGAGGCGTCTCAAACTGAGGACCATTATCAAACACCATGGACATAGGAACCCCATACCGGGTGATAACATTCTTCCAGATAAAGAGATGACGTCTGATGTCTTTATATTCTTTACTGCCTCAGCCTCTACCCACTTGGTAAAGTAATCCACAGCCACCAACATGTAACGCTTTCCGCCTGGTGCAGGCGTGTAAGGACCTAAGATGTCCATGCCCCATTTTGCAAACGGGATTGGGCTGTGGATGGCCGTCAGATCAGTAGCCGGACGGTGAATAAGTTTGCCAAATTTTTGCCAAATTTTTGGCACTTGTCACATTTCTTCACCAACTCCTCGGCGTCTGCTTCCAGAGTGGGCCAAAAGTAATGTCATCTGGCTCTGACGGCTAGGGATCTGCCGCCTATGTGGGAGGCGCAGAATCCTGAGTGCAAGTCTTCAAGAACTTCTTTCCCCTTTTCTGGGGTTACACACTTCAAAAGAGGCTTAAGAAACCCCGTCTTGAAGAGTTCTCCATTTCTCAACTCGAAGCTTGCGGCTCGCTTTTTTAGAACGGCTGCCTCCTGTGGCGAATTAGGAAGTGTACTGTTTGAGAGGTATGCCCGGATGCCATCCATCTAGGTAGAGCTTCGGTCCAGGACTCCAATGGGATCTTCATAGATGCTTCTTTTTTCAAGAACTTCCCAAAAGACTGACCGAGGCGTATCATGGCAGGCGGAAGATGCAAGTTTTGACAGTGCATCCACCTGGTTGTTATCAGACCTGGGTACTTGATTCAAATGAAACTCCTCAAGTGACCCAGCCTCCTCTTTGACCGCCTGAAGATATTTGATCGTAGCCGGGTGAGTTGCCTCAAATTTTCCCTCATATTGGCTAACGCCCAACTATGAATCAGAGTAGGCGTCAATTTTTGTTGCCCCTGCCGCCTTACACATGCGGATTCCGGCTAGCAGGGCTTCATATTCCGCCTCATTGTTTGAGGCCTGAAACTTGAACCGTAGTGCATATTCATATCTGTCCCCCTCAGGAGACTCGTAAATTACGCCTGCACCACAACCGTTCTTTGTAGAGCTCCCGTCTACATACACTTTCCAAACCTGATCAAGATTATCCGGAGCCACCGGACAGGTCATTTCAACAATGAAGTCGGCAAACGCCTGACCTTTCACTGCCTTACCTCGTTCGTAAGTGATTACAAGACTTTGCATTTCAATAGCCCATTTCAACATTCTGCCGGCTGACTCCAAAGTAGACATTGGCCGCTTGAGTGGCTGGTCGGGGTAAATCACCACCGGATGAGCCAGAAAATAAGGCTTCAATTTTTTGAATTCCATGTACAAAGCGAGGCCAAAATTTTCAACCACGGGGTACCGGAGTTCAGCATTTTTTAGAACGTGGCTAATGAAGTAAACCGGGAGCTGAACGCCGTCTCGCTCAGCAAGGAGAACGGTACTGAGAACATGATCTGAGACGGCCAAATACATGTACAACGTCTCCCTAGGCAGAGGACTGACCAACCTAGGCAGAGAATGCAAGTGCTCTTTTAGCTTCTGGAATGCCGTCTCAGCATCGTCTCCCCATTCAAACCTGGTCTTCTTCCTGATTGCTTGGAAGAAGTAAAGGCATTTGTCGCCTGACCGGCTGAGGAACCTTCCCAAGGTGGGTAGGCAACCAGTTAGTCTCTGAACTTCCTTGACAGAACGGGGTGACTTCATGTCAATTACCGCCTGTATCTTTTCGGGGTTAGCCTCTATCCCCCTTTGATCAATCAGGAATCCGAGAAACTTCCCTGACTCAACACGAAAGACGCATTTCTTAGGGTTTAACATGACCTTATGCCGCCTGAGGGTGGTGAATGTTTCTCAGAGATCAGCAAGATGATCCGTCTGTTGCTTGGATTTGACTATCATGTCATCGATGTACGCCTCCACATTCCTCCCAATTTGATTAATGAAGACCGTATTAATCATCCGTTGGAAGGTGGCAGGCGCATTCATCAAGCCAAACGGCATCACCGTATAACAGAATAACCCCAAATAAGTGACGAAGGCCGTCTTCTCTTGATCTTTCTTCCAGAGGGGTATCTGATGGAAGCCGGAGTAAGCATCCATGAAGCTCATCAAGGCGTGACCGGCTGTTGAGTCGACCAGACTGTCGATCTTTGGAAGCGGGTAACTGTCCTTTGGACACGTCTTGTTGAGGTCTGTGTAATCAACACACATGCGCCAGGTCCCATTCGGTTTCTTAACAAGGACCACATTGGCCACCCAGTCGGGGAAATTACATGCCCGGATGAACCTGGCGTCTAGCAGCTTTTTGACTTCGGCAGCTGCTGCCTGACTTCTTCCTCGCCATGATATCTTTTCTTTTGCCGGATGGGTTTCTTTTTAGGATCCACGACGAGTTTGTGGACAGCGAGATCCGGGCTGATGCCTGACATCTCTTCCACTTCAAAGGCAAAGATGTCTTTGAATTCTTTCAGCAGAAGGTGCAAGCTTGCACCCAGAGTAGCATAAGCAACCGTCCCAACCTTCACACTACGCTCTGGACGGCTGTCGTCCAGAACGAGATCAATATTTTCACCAGCCGGTTGGGGACGGAACTCGTCTCACCGTTTCCCGGTCAGTGATTGCTATTTTTTCTCTTTCTTCACCTCCACCAGCAGAGGCGCTTTTCTTTTCTTACCAACGGCTGGTGGGGCAGGGTTGGCATCCTTGACATCGTCAAGGTCTATTGGTTCCTTCTCTTGGCCGTCTGAGGCCACAGTGTCTTTAATGGCTGAGAGGTAGCACTCCCGAGCCGTCTTCTGATCCCCGTTCAAGGAACCAACAGAGCCATCATCCCGCTCATACTTGATGAGCATGAGAGACGGGATGATTACCTCCTTGGCTTCGTTGAGGGTTGGCCTACCAAGGATGATATTGTAGGTGGTCAACTCTTCAACGACCAAGAATCTAACGACAATATGTCGTCCCTGGCCTTTTTATCCCAGCCCAATAGGCAAGTCAATTCTTCCGGCTGGGTAGAACATCCCACCCCTAAAACCAACCAAGGGGTGGGTGACCGGATGCATGCAGCTGACATTGTATTTCAGCTTCTGCAGGCGTCGGAGGCTGAAAATGTCCGACGAGCTGCCGGTGTAAATAAGGATCCTTCCAACCAGCTGGTTAGCAACCTTATATTCAAAGACGACCGGGTCGTCATGCGGACGGCAGACGCTGCCCCTGTCCTTCTCAGTTATGAGGACGTCTGGGAAGGTGGAACTGGCAGACGCCTGCTCATCATCATCCATGTCCATCTTTCGAAGATGGCTCTTGGTGCCCCGGATGGTAGGGGCACCACATGAAAATCCGCCTGCTATAGTGTAGACCGGATCCTTGTCGGTATCCGAGCTACTAGTAGGCTGATGGGTAGTCTTGGGGGACTGACCCTTGCATTTCTTCTTTGCCCCAGCTGGGGACTTAGACATATAGGACTTTAGAAGCCCTTTGTCAGCCAGACGGTCCAACGTCCGCTGCAGACTGAAGCAGTCGTTGGTGTCATGGCCAAACTCCTCATGGAATTGGCAAAATTTATTTTTGTTCCGCGATTGGACAAAATTCTTCATTGGATTCGGCTTCTTAATGGACAGCCGGTCCTTTACCTCCATGAGGATGGAGTTGCAGTCTTTGTTAAACTCGTTCTTGGGGACGTACGGTTTGAACTCTCTCTTTTTCTTCTGGGACAGCTGGTCAGAATCACTAACCTCCCAAACTTCTTTTTTCTTTTTGCTCTCTTCTTTTTTGTTACCCGGCTGAGCAGATCGGCTTTCTTTTTGTTTGTCAGACTTCTTAGAGTCTGACTGACTACTAGGAGTGCAGAGGTCGGTAGCTTGAATGTAGCTCTCCGCGTCTCTCAAGGCCGCCTGTAGCGTAAATGCCCCCTTTTTGACAAGGTCGAACTTAAAAGTCGACCGTCTCTCAGACCCTTGAAAAAGTCTATAAAAGCTACTGACAAGGGAATAAACGTGTCGTCAAAAGTCTATCCCTAGATCAAATATAATTTATACACCTAAACAAACCTAATACAAGTATAAGGCAAGTATAGGGGTCGAACCACAAGGAGACATGCATAAACACCACACTCACTACTTAATACTTAAGCTACCTCGGAACGAGAAGTGTGAAAGGCTAAGAAATTAAACTAGAGATTAAGAATGATTAAAAATCAATATAACTAAGCCCCAAGGGAAGTAGGTAGATGTAGTTGCCAATTAATCATGCAATAACACGGAAGCAAAGCAATGGTAAACTAAGCATGCAAGAATATCGAATTAAAGCTCAATCTAACTGCCTTCCGGGGTTAATCAAATTCTCCTAACATAGCCTCCATGTTTCCACACTAGAACCATATATTAGAAGGTGCAATCAAAGAACTATCGATAACAATGAACCTTAACTAAGTCAACTTCCGTTTCTTGTTAGCAAAGATTCACCTTTAATCAACTAACAATGTGCACTTGCAAGAAGATTAAAGAATATCAAACATACAAAGACTTTAATCACCATTAACAAAACCCCAACATCATAAGCATGAATCAATCAACAACTACACCATCCCCACACCCTTGGCTAAGTGACTACTCACAAATCATATTGAAAACAATATCAATCATCAAATCATTAAGCATCAACATGATCAATAAACAATGAAGGAAAATCAAAATAAGCAAATAAAACTAAATACAAAAGCAAAGAAAGAGAGTAAGAGATTGCTCATTAATTGAAGATGAAGATTTACAAAGATTCAATCAAGCTCCTTCTTCAATATCCAAGTTCATCAATGGAAATCCACACTTTCTCTCTCTACTAATGAAGTTTCTCTCACTAGATTAGGGCTAAAATGTACATAATAGTCTCATTACAAAACTAGGGGTCTTAATATGCCCCTCACATTACTCTAAAGATGGATTAAGATGCACGGAAATACCCACGAGAGCGGCCGCTCCATCGAGGGTGAGCGGACGCTCTAGAGGGTATTAATCAAAACAGCCGCCTTACTGGAGCGGGCGCTCTCCCAGACAGGAGCGGGCGCTCCAGGTGTGGAGCGGGCGCTCCTCTCTGGTGGAGCGGACGCTCCATAAGTCTGGAAAACAGGGGATCAGATGAGAAAATGGAGCGGGCGCTCCTCTCTGGTGAGCGGCCGCTCCTCTTTAAAGCTCCGGACTCTTCTCCAAATCCATGCTCCTCTCTTCGGCTATTCCAATGCACTCAAAAAGGTTGATTAAGCCTCGAGCAGGACCACACGAGCACTCCATCCAACCTACTCAAACACTCATACACAAACATAAGTATTGAAAAGAGGGAAAGCGACAAAGCAAAGCCAAAAACAAAGGAAAAAGGAGGGGAAAACACAAAAAGGAACAAGGCAAAGCAAACTAAAACAAAGTGCTTGAAAAGGCTCAAACAAGTGACAAGTGAAGGGAAAAATCCTTAAAGAAAAGGATAAAAGAGTGGTATAAATACCACTCATCAAAATCCCCCACACTTGCCTCTTGCTTGTCCTCAAGCAAGAAGAAACAAAACTACTAGCAAACACAACAAACATAACATGACAAGGCTTACGACAATCGATCAAATACCACGGTGATAAATGCTCAATTCGGGCTCAAATATAATGACATTGATCAAAGAATACCTACCTTTCTCAATTCAAGAGGGAAAACACGCTTTAAGATGCTCAAGGTTGAAAGAGACAAACCCTAAGCTAAGCATAGAGAACTAGTGATTTCATCCTCCACCCTAGCCCCATCCAAGACGGTCCACGTTCTCTCCGCTAGCTTCAATTCATCCCCTAATTGGCTCCTCATGATTCCGCGAGGGAACCGGAAAAAAATAATTCTATGTGGAACAATGAGGCTATCCCGACATCTCAACTATGCGTACTCTCTCCATAGGGTTGAAATCCATCTCCCTCCACCGTTTCCTTGACCACGCCCCTCTAAAGTCCAAGGGTCTTAGTTAGGGTTGCAATGTCATGGCTAAAGGTTAAGGTAGGGAATTAATTTGAAAACTTTGGTGGAAACTCCTAAGTGAAGCATAAAAGTGGCCATCTCTCAATAACAACATAAGAATCTAACCTAAGTTTCAAATCACAACCTTCAATACAAATTACATGACAATACTACTCTCTTTTTTTTTTCTTCAAGATTTTCATTTAACTCAATTTTTTTTTTCTTCTCAATTTCTTTTCTTTCTTTCCTCTCTTCTCTTTTTTTTTTTTATTATTTTTTTTTTTTTGAAGATGTTTGGTTTTCATAGATCACAACTTCCTTGCCAAACCTTTTGCACACCTTTTTTCACGAATAGACTTTCAAGACCTCATTCGAACCAAATTGCACAACTTCCTTGCTTAAAATAAAGACTCTCAAACCCGAACCTCACAAGCCGATGCTTCACTAACTACAAGGGTTGGTAGGACATAGGCCGCTAGGTTTGTAATGTGGTTTAACCAAGAAAGGGGAAATAAGGCTCAACATGGCTATCAAGAAGGTACATGCAAAATAAAAACCAAATTTGTAACAAAACACAAGGAAAACAAAGAAAAATGAGAAGAGATGCCCTCTTCCTCCTCTAGAGTTATATGATCACGGTCTTGGGAGCTAGATACCAACACAAGGATTAAGACACGCATAGTTAAGGATCCAAAATGCCGCTCAACAAAAGTGATGGAGGCTTGAACAATAAACGCTCACATGGGATATGAAAGTAAGCAATTACCAACCAAGGGAATCCTATTCACTACGGAGAGCAACACCATCTTGCCACTTTCCCGTGAACTAGGGGTTCAAACGTCCTCAAGAGTTCTAAACCGGGCTACCTTAGCTTAAAATGTGTCTAGTTCAACCCTAAGCACTCTCAAACCGTGAAGACCCTCTTCAACTAGGAAGGTAAGCATTCAAAAATATGTCATAACAAAAGCATATAGGTCCACATTTCCAAATGAACGAGCAAATTCTCAATTTTCAAAAATTTTCTCTTGTCATGATTATGAATGTCACAAAAAGGAAAGAAGAAAAGCAACCCACAAAGGAAAAAGGAAGAAATCAAAACGGTTCATAAGAGAGGCATGTAAATCACATAAATCCCAATCGACATACAATGATCGTTGAATACAACATCAACGATCCCAGGTTCCTTAGAACCAAATCAAACAACCTCGAACCATTCAACTTCTTCCTAATCTAAACTAAACTATGCAACCATTCAAATATTTAAAGAGTTGAGAAGGGGAATTTGTCACCCAAATATGCTTAGAAAACGCAAGTCCACTATCAATGAAGCTCCATTGCTTGAAAAAATTTGGGGAATGCGCCAATAAGCCCTACAAAATGTCAAAATCCAACACAACTCGGCAAATATTCGGTTAGTAGCAAGAGAAAAATAAAGTGAAATGAAAAGAAAGCAAAATAAAAAAAAACTACTAAAGAAAAAGAACAAAGAAAAGAAGAAAAGGTTTGGATTAAAGGGAAATTTGGATTTTTGAAATTGGGAGCAAAAACAACACAAGGTTATCATCAAATCATCAAAAAAAATTTTTTTTAGAGAACATAGAAGGTGAGCATCAACCAACATCGAGAAAAAAAAACATGCAAGAGACACCTATTGGCCATGAATATGCCCCATAGAACAAAGCCCTTAAATGAAACAATGAATAAGCACCCCCCCACACTTGAACGAAAAACCGTCCTCGGTTTGATAAAAAATGGGAAATAGGTGGGAGGAAGGGCTAAACTCGGCCCGAGGGCCCTAGTCCTCCATATGAGAACTAGAGCCCTCTCCATATGGACGCCACTCGTAGTCGACGTCGATAGGAGGGCCATGGGGGTCCCAACCACCGGTGTAACCCGGTGGAAAACCACGGTTCCGGTACAACTCTTGTTGGTAGTCCGGAAGAGGGTCATAGGGAGGGGGCATCTCAAGAGGCTCGGATGTGTACATGGGGTAGTTGGGGTCCCCACGGTAATCACACCCCCCCGGTGCCTTGTAATCATACCCCTCAGAGGTGGGGTAGTTCACACGGGGGGCCCCTTGAGATGAAGGCCCGGACCAATAGGGCCAAACCGGTCGACGGGGAGTCCCGTCGGCATGCGGTTCCTCGTGACAAGGAACCGGCCCCTGTTGGGGCAGAAAATACGGGTAGTTCACCGGTGGGTCAAAATGCCCTTGGTTTACATGCCAATCGTAAATGTTGGTGTTGTAAACCGAGTTCCCATCGGCGACTTCCGTCAACCGGTTTACTTGCATAGACAAATTTTGAAAAGCGGACTCGATGTTAAATGAGGAAGAAGAAGAAGAAGCCATACCTCCCCCACTAAAGGGGGGGACGTTCACTTGTTGAGACCCTTCCCCATAGTGGAAGGATTGATGCTCGAAATGTTGCTGAAAACCTTGTTGTTGTTGTTGAAATTGTTGTTGTTCTTGGAATTGTTGTTGTTCTTGTTGGTCAAAGTGCTGCTCTTGCTGCCGCCTTTGCCTTGGGGCCCGGGGAGCTCTCTCCCTCAACGACAAGCTACCCTCCTCAAGGTTAGCTCGGGGAACGCGCCATTGATTTTCATCTTCTGGCGGGTTGGTGATGTAGTCGTTCGGGAGGAGGCACCAAGAAGAATCGCGGACCATCCAAACCCGCTCATCTCCCCCCAAGCGAGTAGGCACCTCGCGGATCATCCCGGCCGTCTTGAGGGCCCCTAGGTTCAGGTAGGGCTGCTCATCGACTGGGGTAAGCTTGGCTAGCTCCGCTCCATAGCCTAACTTGTAGGCTATCCATGTAATCATCCCCCCCAACTGAATATCACCAGTGAGGGAGACACCCAGTTGCGTCTCATGGAAGCGGTCAGTGAGGAGGCCCCCGAAATTCATCCCATGGTCGTAGTTAATGTACCCGTCGGTGGCCAACCACAGTAGAACGAGCTCTTCTTGGTTGATTTTCCCGAGCTCTTGGCGGGAAAATAAGGCATACACCATTAGCCTATGAAAGTACCGGAGGGCCGGATGGATGATTTCCGACGCCTTTGCCGATCTTGATTTGAATTTGGTGTTGCCTTGGGTGATGGTGCCCCACCACTCTTGCTCGTCGTAGCCTTGCCACATCCTCTCGTTATCATAAGCTCTGTGCACTGGGCTCTCGGGATCCCACCCGAACATCCGGTTGAGCTCGCTCATTGCAACTTTCTGCGGGTTGTTGAACATACGGAAGTTAAGCTCAAGTTCTTTCACCCCTCGCCTCTCGATGGATTGAAGGTTGAATGAAGAGAGGAATTCGAGGGTGAGCTCCCGGTAGGTGAATGGTGCCTTGGGCTCGGCCTCCGGGTTGTGGGTGAATTTTGATGGAACCTTGATATTGAGGAAGGTTTGCCACCCGAAGGACTCGGCCATGTCTCGGACATCGGCATCGATGCCCAAAGACTGACAACATTCCTTGTCATAGAAACGGGTGGACCGAACGGCCCGCTTGGAAAGCTCATTATAACACTTTTCTTGATAAGGTGAAGCAAACTTCACCTTATAGGGTTGAGGAGATGTATTGGGCACCGCCGCGGAGCTAGATGCGGCTTGAGAGGATGACCCCTTTTGTGATTTTCGGGAGGAAGACCCGGGCAACAAATCTCTTAATCGGCGAGACATAACTGATGTTAGGAGCTTGCAACAAAAAGGACTACAAAGGATAGGTACCTACAAACAACCAAGAATCCAACTTCAAACACTCATCTCATGAACATAAATCATCCACAATCAAGACAACTAGCCAAAAAAAGGCATTAAATAGTGAACAAAGATTAGGAAAAATTAGGACATGTGAGGGGGTTCAATCATCACTTCAAAACATTTGTACATTCAAAACAAGGTGATGGAAGCATTAACACTATCTAAATGCTTGATTTAGCATGTTGAATTAGGAGTAGTCATCCAAATAACAAAATCCTCAATAAAACAATTCATCTTGGCAAAAATCATACAAATACCAATATCATATCAAATCAAACAATACTAGCATTTGTAGTTTAGCTTGAATTAAACACCATGAACAAGTATTATGCTAACATGAGAGAAAATTAACCCATGATACAAGTATGAAAATTTGCAAACGAAACCAACTACAAACTTCATCCAAACAACGTTAAAGCCCAAACATGGCAATTCCAAACACATACTACTCAAGTTCAACCCATTTAATCACCATAAACTAGTAGTACATGAATGAACAAGTAGTCATGAAATTTAAACAAATTCGAGTCTTCAATACACAAATTAAGAAACAAAATTGATAATGATACTTACAAAATCAACAATTAAGTGAAGTAGAGTAAGAAATTCATACCAAATTGCTTCAAAGAAACTCAAAGAACAAAGACCCAAATCGGATGAAATTCGCCGATCTCGACACTAAAAGATGAAGAGTTGATTATGAGGTGAAATTTGGAGTGAAATTTGTGATTTTGATTGCGTGAGGGTGATTTAAAGCGAGAAATCGTGAGGAATGAGGGAAGTGGATTTCTTAGGGTTTGAGTGAGAGTATGAAATGAGGGGAAAGTGAAGAAGGAAAGAGGAAAAACGAGCTTTAAGCTCGATTCTTTTTCCGGAAAATCGATAGGAGCGGGCGCTCCACTAGGGGGAGCGGGCGCTCCTCACAGGAAGGAGCGGACGCTCCCTTAGGTTGGAGCGGACGCTCCATTAATCTGAAATTGGGCTCTGAATTAGGGATAATGGTGCGGACGCTCCACAATGTGGAGCGGGCGCTCCACATACTTGGAGCGGGCGCTCTCCTCTGGTGGAGCGGACGCTCCACTAGTCTGAAACTTACCTGAACTGCAGGAATGGTGCGGACGCTCCACAGGGGAGGAGCGGGCGCACCATTCAACTGGTTTTGCCCTCTAATTCCTTGGAATATGAACTCCTTTCCTTCACTTAGCCTCATTTTCTACTCCATTCCTACCCTACAACATCAAACAACAACAATCCAAGTAACCAAATATCCAAATTAATCCAAATCCACAAATCAAAAGACTAAAGAAAATAACGAGAAACTCGGGTTGCCTCCCGGAAGCGCTTTTGGTTAGCGTCGTTAGCTCGACGTTCCTCGAGTTGATCAAGGAGGGTTGTATTGACGATGCACGTCACTTAGAGTAACTGAAACTGGTTCATCATTTGGGGATCCTTCAAAATAATGCTTGAGGCGGTGGCCGTTGACTTTGAAAGGGGAGTGGCCCTCTTGGGAAATTTCATAAGCTCCATACGGGAATACCTCCGTAACAATGTATGGCCCACTCCATCTTGATCGTAGCTTGCCTGGGAAGAGCTTCAACCTCGAGTTGAAGAGGAGCACCTTTTGCCCTTTGACAAAATCTTTCTTGATGATTTGAGCGTCATGCCACGCTTTTGATCTTGCCTTATACATACTTGCATTCTCATAGGCACTCAACCTCAACTCCTCTAGCTCGTGCAATTCTAAAAGCCTTTGCTCCCCCGCACTATGGAGATCCAAGTTGATTTGCTTGATCGCCCAATGAGCACGATGCTCCATCTCCACGGGCAAATGACAATTCTTCCCATATACAAGCTTGTAAGGGGTGGTCCCAATTGGCGTCTTGAAAGCGGTTCTATAAGCCCATAGAGAATCGATGAGCTTAGAGGACCAATCCTTCCTCGTTCTGGAAACTGTCTTCTCCAAGATCATTTTGAGCTCTCTATTTGTGACCTCCGCTTGACCACTTGTTTGGGGGTGATAAGCAAGCCCCCGCTTGTGAGATACCCCATATTTCTCAAGTAGTCGCACGAAGGTGTGGTGTTTGAAATGTGACCCCCCATCACTAATAATCGCCCTCGGAACGCCGAATCTTGGGAAGATCACTTTCTTGAAGAGGTTAACCACCACTTTTGAGTCATTTGTTGGAGAAGCTACGGCCTCCGCCCATTTGGACACGTAGTCAACGGCAACCAAAATATATTTGTTCCCATTTGAGGAGATAAAAGGGCCCATGAAGTCTATCGCCCACACATCGAAAACTTCAAGCTCAAGGATGGGGTTTTGTGGCATTTCATCTCTTCTCGAGATATTCCCCACCCTTTGACATCTATCGCAGGTCTTGACAAATATCCAAGAGTCCTTGAATAAGGAAGGCCAAAAGAGCATTGATTGGAGAACTTTTGAGGCGGTTTTCTAAGCACTCATATGCCCACCACAAGGAGAGGAGTGGCACATGTGGAGAACACTTTGAAACTCATCATCGGGAACGCATCTCCTCAACAACCCATCAACCCCTCTCTTCAACAGAATCGGTTCATCCCAAATATATCTCTTTGCCTCGTGCTTGAGCTTTCGACGTTGTTGTGAAGTGAAATCCGGAGGTATGGCACCACAAGCCAAGTAATTCACAATATCCGCATACCATGGAGCCGACTTCACCTCAAGAACGTATAGCGCATCATCCCTTAGAGCATCCTCTATTGGCAAACCATCATCCTTGAACCTTGCACCGCCCAACCTTGAAAGGTGATCCGCCACCACATTCTCGGCTCCCTTTTTATCTCTCATTTCATAATCAAAGTCTTGGAGAACTAAAACCCATCTCAACAACCTTGGTTTAGCTTCCTTCTTCCCTATCAAATATTTGAGAGCCGAATGGTCGGTGTACACAATTGTCCTAGAACCAATGAGGTAGGTTCTAAACTTCTCAAATGAGTGAATAACCGCTAAGAATTCCTTCTCGGTGGTTGTGTAGTTTCGTTGGGCGTCATTTAGAGTTTTGGACAAATAATGTATGACATGAAGTTTCCCATCCTTTCGTTGCCCAAGAACCGAACCAATAGCCTCGTCGCTTGCATCACACATTAGCTCAAATGGAAGAGACCAATCCGGGCCTTGGACAATAGGGGCGGTGCAAAGGGCCTTTTCAACCTACAAAAAGACTCTTGACAAGCATCATCAAATATAAACTCTTTATCTTGTTGCAATAGGGATGTGAGAGGCTTTGCAATCAAAGAAAAGTCTTTTATAAAACGCCGATAGAACCTGGCATGGCCAAGGAAAGACCTCACTTCCCTCACGTTGGTGGGGGGAGGAAGTTTCTCAAAGACCTCTACCTTGGCTCTATCAACCTCAATGCCGGCATGGGAAATTTTGTGCTCAAGAACAATCCCACTTTCTACCATAAAATGGCATTTTTCCCAATTTAGCACGAGGTTAGCCCTCTCACATCTTTCTAAGCAACGAGATAAATTAGATAGACAATCTTCATAGGTGGCCCCTCCAACGGAGAAGTCATCCATAAAGACCTCTATCTCATCCTCAATCATATCACTAAAAATGGACATCATACAACGTTGGAATGTTGCGGGAGCATTACAAAGCCCAAAAGGCATCCTACGATACGCATAAGTACCGTAGGGACAAGTGAAAGTCGTCTTCTCTTGATCCTTGGGGTCAATCGGGATTTGGAAAAATCCCGAATAACCATCAAGAAAACAATAGAAGGAATGCTTTGTAAGCCTCTCCAACATTTGATCAATGAACGGTAATGGAAAATGATCTTTGCATGTACTTGTGTAGAGTTGGCGATAGTCAATGCACATGCGCCAACCGGTTACAAGCCTAGTGGGGACTAGTTGATCATGATCATTTTTCACTACCGTCATTCCCCCTTTCTTAGGCACAACTTGCACGGGAGATACCCAATCACTATGAGCAATTGGGTATATAATTCCCGCATCAAGAAGCTTAGCCACTTTCTTCCGCACAACCTCTTGCGTGGAAGGGTTAAGCTTCCTTTGCCTTTGCCTAACGGGTTTGGCATCTCCCTCTAGATCAATTTTGTGCATGCATAAAGAAGGACTTATACCTTTGATGTCATCAATGGTATAGCCTAAAGCTTTCTTGTGTTTTTTCAAAACATTGATCAAGAGGGAGGTTTGCTCCTCCGTTAGGTTGGAATTAACAATCACGGGGAAAGACTCATTAGAACCAAGAAATACATACCTCAAGCCCAAAGGTAGAGGTTTCAAGTCTACCTTTGGTGCTCCCTTACCATTGGTGCTCTCTTCTCTTTCCTCAACTTGAAAGAGGTCATGGGTGTGAAAAGCCTCCTCCTCCATGCTCTCATCCATGTACTCGCTCTTGCTTTCCTCTAGCAAATCCTCATAGAATTGAATGTCGTCCTTGTGAACACCTAGCTTAGAATCATTCAACAATACACTCTCTAGGGGATCGTTAGAAGCATGCAAATGGGAACGAGAGAATTCACTAAGCATGGAATCTAGAACATCTACTCTAAAGCATTCACCACTTGAGGAAGGTTGTTGCATGACATTATTTAAATCAAACTCAATTGAATCATTGTCAATTTTCAAAGATATTTTGCCCTCCTTCACATCAATAATGGCCCTAGAGGTGGCTAAAAACGGCCTACCCAAGATAATAGGAATCCTTTCATCCTCATCCATTTCTAGCACATAAAAATCCATTTCTAGAGTCTCACCACTCTTTTGGCGAAAGCCTTGAATCAACGATCGAGCCTCGGCGGTCTTCCTATGGTTATAAAATCTCCTCAAGAAAGCCGTAGTCACTTGGTCCCAAGTTGTGAGAGAGTTAGGGGTCACCTCCTTCTCTAGCCATTCTAGACCTCTCCCAATTAAAGAAAATGGAAACATCTTGAGGCGGATGTACTCTTGAGTCACCCCGTTGGCTTTGATTGTATCACAATATTTCTCATATTCTTTTAAATGCTCATGAGGGCTCTCAAATTTTCCACCCGAGAATTGTTTCCTCTCTATCAAAGCAATCAAATTGGGCTTGATTTCGAAATTGTTGGCTTGAGTGGTAGGAGTTAGGATCCCACTTTGGGCTCTAAAGGCTTCGGGAGCCCCAAGACGACTCAAAGGTGTATTCTCTCCCATTTTAGGAACTTCTTCACTTTCGGACTTAAAGTTTGAAAAGGGGTTGATTTCCGGACTTGATGGCGAATTAGGGCTATCTAAGTCTTCACTTGAGGGTGAAGATGGTGGAGTATCTTCCAATTCTCTTACTCCTTCTTTCGTTGGGGTGTGAGAATTTCTACTCCTCGCTCTCGCTTCTCTTCGAAGTAAGGAAAAAGATCTTTCTAACTCCGGATCAATGGGAACCAAAGACCTTGAGCGAGTTCGTCCTCTGTTCATACAACAAAGCTAAGGAGAACGTAAGCACTGACAAGTAACAAGAATTAACAAATACTAACAAACAAGGAATGAGATAGTCTCAAATAAAGTAATGAAAAAGTAATGGAAGCCGTCTCCCCGGCAACGGCGCCAATTTGACAAGGGAATGAACGTGTCGTCAAAAGTCTATCCCTAGATCAAATATAATTTATACACCTAAACAAACCTAATACAAGTATAAGGCAAGTATAGGGGTCGAACCACAAGGAGACATGCATAAACACCACACTCACTACTTAATACTTAAGCTACCTCGGAACGAGAAGTGTGAAAAGCTAAGAAATTAAACTAGAGATTAAGAATGATTAAAAATCAATGTAACTAAGCACCAAGGGAAGTAGGTAGATGTAGTTGCCAATTAATCATGCAATAACACGGAAGCAAAGCAATGGTAAACTAAGCATGCAAGAATATCGAATTAAAGCTCAATCTAACCGCCTTCCGGGGTTAATCAAATTCTCCTAACATAGCCTCCATGTTTCCACACTAGAACCATATATTAGAAGGTGCAATCAAAGAACTATCGATAACAATGAACCTTAACTAAGTCAACTTCCGTTTCTTGTTAGCAAAGATTCACCTTTAATCAACTAACAATGTGCACTTGCAAGAAGATTAAAGAATATCAAACATACAAAGACTTTAATCACCATTAACAAAACCCCAACATCATAAGCATGAATCAATCAACAACTACACCATCCCCACACCCTTGGCTAGGTGACTACTCACAAATCATATTGAAAACAATATCAATCATCAAATCAATAAGCATCAACATGATCAATAAGCAATGAAGGAAAATCAAAATAAGCAAATAAAACTAAATACAAAAGCAAAGAAAGAGAGTAAGAGATTGCTCATTAATTGAAGATGAAGATTTACAAAGATTCAATCAAGCTTCTTCTTCAATATCCAAGTTCATCAATGGAAATCCACACTTTCTCTCTCTACTAATGAATTTTCTCTCACTAGATTAGGGCTAAAATGTACATAATAGTCTCATTACAAAACTAGGGGTCTTAATATGCCCCTCACATTACTCTAAAGATGGATTAAGATGCACGGAAATACCCACGAGAGCGGCCGCTCCATCGAGGGTGAGCGGACGCTCTAGAGGGTATTAATCAAAACAGCCGCCTTACTGGAGCGGGCGCTCTCCCAGACAGGAGCGGGCGCTCCAGGTGTGGAGCGGGCGCTCCTCTCTGGTGGAGCGGACGCTCCATAAGTCTGGAAAACAGGGGATCAGATGAGAAAATGGAGCGGGCGCTCCTCTCTGGTGAGCGGCCGCTCCTCTTTAAAGCTCCGGACTCTTCTCCAAATCCATGCTCCTCTCTTCGGCTATTCCAATGCACTCAAAAAGGTTGATTAAGCCTCGAGCAGGACCACACGAGCACTCCATCCAACCTACTCAAACACTCATACACAAACATAAGTATAGAAAAGAGGAAAAGCGACAAAGCAAAGCCAAAAACAAAGGAAAAAGGAGGGCAAAACACAAAAAGGAACAAGGCAAAGCAAACTAAAACAAAGTGCTTGAAAAGGCTCAAACAAGTGCCAAGTGAAGGGAAAAATCCTTAAAGAAAAGGATAAAAGAGTGGTATAAATACCACTCATCAGCTACCTCGTCAGACAGTCCCTAGATCTGAATTCTGACCAGTTTAAACCGCCTAACATATGAGCGTAGCCCTTCCTTCTCACCCTGCTTAACGGTGCTCAAATCAAGGCTCGTTTTATTAGCTGGGATGTTCATTGAGAAGTTGGTGGCAAACAAGAAGGCTAGCTTCTTGAAGCAATCAATTGAGCCAGCTGGCAAGTTGCCAAACCACTGTTGGGCAATGCCCTTTAGTGTAGCCGGGAAGCATCGACACCAGGTGGCATCGTCCCAACCCTGTAAGCACATGAGGTTGGTGTACGCCATCAGGCGGTCTTCTGGGTTGGTGGTACCATCATAGGTGCCCACCAGCACATTCTTAACCTTGGACGGCTGAGCCGCCTCGGTTATATTCTTGGCAAACGCAGAGGGTTGTTCACCAAGTTTGAGCAGCCGGAGCTGCCAACCCAGAGGCTGGGCGGGGGTGTATGCCGCCTGTCCTCCAAAAGGAGGAGGCTGCATGAACTGTAGGCCATATTGCCCATACTGCGCCTGAGGTGCATATGGGACAAACCCAATCATCAGCTGAGGTTCGGTATTGACGGTTTTGCCGCCTGTCCGACTCTCAAGTAAGGACTGTGAGTTCCTTACAGAAGTTTCTTTGAAGCTGTCTGGAAAGCTCGAAGTAGAAGCTGACTCAGACAACTGCTGGTTTCTCCTCCGCTCTATGATGTGTCGAGCATCGGAGGTTGTTTTCTTGCTGGTCCCCGGCTGTTCATGCCGAGGCTGCCTCTGAGGACCATTAGGCAGTAGAATTTTCGACCAGTCAAGTCTGGAGGCCATCCTCTCCTTCTCCCTTTCTTTGTCTTTGGGATGGGGAGCTGGACGCCTGGCCTTGACGGGCTTTTTCTTCCCAGGAGTAGGAGACTTCTTAGCCGGCGGACTCTTGCTAGAGGCTGCCTTGTTTTTGTTGATCATCGCCTTGATTTCACCTTTGAAAGAGGTCATGAATTTCATGAGCTCATCTCGGGTGACTGGGGCTTGACCTTTGGCCTTCTAGGTTTCCCTTTTTGGCCTATCAGAGGGGCGCCTGCTTGGGCCCGCCTGGAACGCTTGTACTTTGACATGAAGGACCCATCCTTTGTGGTATAGGTCTCCACGTCATCATCATCTTCCTCATCTTCTTCATCCTCAGTGACAAATCAATCAAAATTCAATCAATAACCAAATCAATCATCAATAACATGGAAAAACTAATGAAATCAACTAAAATCAAACTTGTATTGAAATCAAGAAGAAAATCCTTACAAAACTTTGATCTAAAGATCAAATACAATGAGGAATCCTTGAGCAATCACCAAAAATCATGAGATTCTCTCTCTAAAGTTCTTGAGTTTCTCTCTCTAAAATTCTCCCAAAAACTAACTATCAAATTCAATCTCAAAACTAAAACTTCCTAAAAATAGGTAGAAATAACTATATATACAAAGAGGAGGTCGGTAATGACGCCCAAAAATAGACCCTCGTAAGTGCGGACGCTCGGAGGAGAGAGAATGGCGCGCACGGGACACACCCAGACTGGTGCGCCCGCACGCACCTGGTGTGCGGCCGCACACGACCAAGGTGCGGCCGCACACTCCCTTGATGCGCCCGCACTTGGCTGGGTCTTTCCCCCTTCTTCTCTTCGTCCTAGCTCAAGTGGTGCACACATCCAGGATGATGATGATGGAGGACAAAGTAGGCAGGAACTTTCTTGAATTTCTTGAAGAGTATAAGCCATGAGGGAGGCATAAACAAAGCCTTGAAGCTTGCCCCTTGGATCCACCTTTGACTTGGAGTTTCTTGCACCTTCTTTAGGCATAAAAACAATGAAAACTCGTAGAGAGGAAGCTCGGGAATTCTTGGACAATCAATTACCACCTACAAACAAATGATAAAAAGCAAGTAAAAGAGAAAAATAACAAGTAAACTAGAAAAAAGCATGAAATAGAGAAACTAACTACAAAAAGCATAAAATGAAGAAAACAAGAATAAAACTAAGGAAAACTAAAGAAAAGATAGATAAAATGAAATAGAAATCATCCAAAAAGGAACCAAATGAGTGCCAAAAACGTCACTCATCAGAATTGTGCCCCTGATTAGGTCACAGAACACTAATCAGTGGTGGGCTGCGCCGCATTGCGGCTTTCTCGGGTTTTGGGCCTGAAGGCCGTCATTTTCCCAAATATCTCGGATGACACGTGTCAAGATGGGATAGGTCCACTTTGGACCATCCTGGGGGCTGACACGTGTCGCCCTCTGGTTGTCCACATGGCGCGATAAAATTACACTAAACAGCTTAAACTCCAAAAGCACAAAGATTCTAGGCGGCGAAAATGCCGAATAGAAATCTCAAAGGTACTCCAAAATGCAGGAATTCTAAGCCTATGCGCGAAAAAGAATTCTGAAAGCAAGGTAAAGAAGTGACAGATGGTCAACTTTCTCCCCAACTAAGTCCGAGCCCAATTGAGTCATAAGTGACAAGGGCATAGGACGAAACTTCTTGTTAATAAGAACTTGAAGTTATTGAGAGGGCCAAAAAGATGGTGTCAATTGACCTCTCAAAGGTTCGTCCAAACAAATAAAAAGTCATTGGACGCCTAGAAAAGATAAAGGAAAATCCATCCCACGTGGCATAGAGACGAGACTAAGAATCTCGGCAAATGTTATATCTAATTTGGCACAGATACGAGGCAAAGCCCCTCGGCAAGTGTTAAATGTTTCTCGGCATTATCCTAGTCTAAGTTAATTGAAACCTTCTAGAGAAAATGCCGAATGAATGCAAAAAAAGCATCCAAGCCTAATTGGCCATTAAAGAAAAGATTTCTAAATGACAAATATCTTTTAACAAGCCTAGGTCCAAAATAATCCTTGAAAAGGATAGACCAAATAGGGCAAACCTCATGAATAAGAGGAATTGAAAAAGCTTAATAGCCAATCAAACCTTGTAAGAAAGATACTTTAAGTAACCTATCAGTCGCAAGACAATCAAAGTGGGCTTAAAAGCATAATGATCGACATTTGTCTAGTTCAAGGGCAATCATTATTATGATTGATTAACTTAGAAAATATCATAACGGCCAAGGTATTAAAATTTTCCAAGTTGATCAAACCTTTTTTAACTGAACTAGACAGGATGTCGAATTCAAAGAAGTTATAAATTCATTTTCGAGAGGTATAATCCCTCTTGAGAAGAGAAATCACCCCTCTCGAGGGGCTTATGTTTCGGGGTATTTTTATCCCCCTTTTTATAGACAAATTAGAGGCCAACAAGTGGCCCAATTATAAGCCGACACGTGGCATCCATCTCAGCTAAATAAAGGCTAATAAGAGCATGACACGTGGCTTAAAGAGAGATATTAGAAAATGAAGGGCTCAAAGCCCATTAAGGAAACATGCCTAGCATGAAGGAAACCCTAATACACATGTCAACCACGTATAGGGCAGCCGATTACGAGCATGATTTCTACTTCCCTCTAAATACCCTGTCATTTCATGATGGAAGGGAACAACACACAATTCCCAAAGGCACAATGCCCAAAATATGTTCTCACTTCTCTCTACTTTCTCTCTCTCTAAAATTCTGTTTTCCGGTCACTAACTTGATCGTCGGAGGTGGATCTCCGGTAAACCGGAATTCCGTTGTTTTGTAGGTGTTCGGGCTGTACGAATGTAGCGTTCCGGATCTGTCTCCCACGGGAATCCATACCCCCCCTTTCGGGTTATCAAAAAAATCCCCGAAACATTATTATTATTATTATTATTATTATTATTGTCATTATTATTATTATTCAAACCAAAGATTTAGTTTGTTTGTCTTTATTTTTTATTTTAAATTTTTTGGTTTTTTTTTTTAAAAAAATAATGATGTTTTTTATTTTTATCTAATATATCATATGACGATACTTTCAAAATATTAAAAAAAAAAAAGAAAAGAAACTTAAAATCATTGTGATGCCGAACTGACCCTAAAGTTTTAAGGCTATAAAGACATATCAAAATTAAAATACATCAATAGAAAATATAATCTATATACTCCCTACTTTTGTAAGTTTTATACTTTCCCTTTGAGACTGTTTTTAAAGTTTATACTTCAGTCTTTTTAGACATACCCGTTTTAGGGGTTAGGTGAATGTAGAGGAGCAGTAATCAATGTTGGGGACGGTAAGGGGATGGGTTTTGCGATGTGGTAAAGGAAGAAGGAGGGTTTGCGGTGGTGGGGCAGGGGAAGGGGGGAATTTCGGTGGTGGGTATCGGATTAGGTAAATGGGCTGACGGAGGTGGAGCAATGGTGGTGTGGAGGTGGAAAGGTGGTAATAATTTGTAAAAAAAAAACCTTTTAAACATAGCATTTTGCAAAAAAAAAAAAAAAAACAAAAAAAAAAAAAACAAAAAAAAAAACCCCTTTTAAAAGGTTTATCGTTAGAGAAAACTCGAAGTTAAAATTATTATGTTGAAGACAACCTAGTGCTTCTAATCCTCTTAATTAGGCTCTAATCTAATATATATAAATAAAGTAGACATTTTTCGGGAGCATTCGGCCCGCCACATAAGAAAAGGTCTTATTTTGACCAATGAAATATTAGATTAATAATTTATTTTAGAATTAAAAAATTCACTCGCCATCTAAGCAAAAGTGACGAATAAGATTTAAGAATTTTGCCACCTAAGTAAAATCAACGAATAGTGAACAATTAAAGTTTAAATTATTTAAAAAAAACTAATAATTATCTTTTTTTACATAAAGGTGGATGTAAATCTTTGATCACAAATATCTTTAATCCCTCCCTAGCAAATATCATAATAATTATATATTAATAATGTAAACATCAAAATGAATAAAACTGTGACTATGTTTTTCCTTATATATAGAGAGAAATTTAGAAGAACCCTAATTTTTTTAATAGTTAAAAAGATTATAGATGAGACTAACATTTTGAAACAGAACGAGTATATAAAAAAAACGCATTTGCAAATGACTTATTTTAACTAATAAATAAAATAATTTGTCATTTATATTTTTATTAAAAATTTAAATTGTCACCTAAGCAAAATTAATGAGTTTTTAAATTCAAGTGCCACGTTAAATATATAAACCTACGAAAGATAACTTTAGTGTTAAAATTTTTTTAAAAAATTATCTTATGATTAAGGAAATTTATCCAAATATGTAACGAATGGTCTTCATAGATATACAAAATCCTAGATTTAACAAAAATAATTAGTAGAACCATGTCGCACGGGCTTATATCTAGTATATATATAAAGTGGTGTTTTTTCCTGAGTATTAGAGAGTCACGTAGAATTTAATTTTCTAAGCATGCCATGTAGGATTATAAATTTTAGTTTAGCCAATCAAATAAAAGATTATTATTTTTTTTAGAATTACCACGTAAGTAAAAATGGTGAATAAGATTTTTAAGTTTAGACTCATTAAATATAAAATATCATCTTTTGATATTACAAAATTTATCTAAATGTGTAACAATTTTTAGCACATAAATAAAAAAATGTTTTAAAAAACTCAAACAAACCGTGCTTCATCTATTTCCTACTAATTACTCTCTGACTCTAGTTTATCTGTTTATAATTAAATTAATTTATAAATTATAAAACAAAAACAAAAACCACCACCATAACCACCTGCCAGCCACCTCCTCCCTTTCCCCCTCCCCTGGCAGCAGCCCTCTTCCCCCAACCGAGTCGTTGCCTTGAACCCTCCTCCACCGGCGAACCACCTTTATGTAGATCCTCAAAGAATTCAGTCCTCTTTCCTTTTCCTCCACTGTAACAATGGTTGATCTCCACTTTCCGCCATTAATGAACTCCAATGAAAATGCAACTGAAAAATTTCGAATCAAAAACCCGTGTATGATGAAACTTTCCCATTTCAAAGAAACACCTGGAATCGCTTAACAAAAAGGAGAGAGAAAATTGGTATGATTATTTAATGGAAATGGGTGCTTGAGAAATGTAGTTTGAATTATATTGATCCATTGACGAATCTGGGTATGATGAGTGTTTCGGGGTTTTTTGTGTCCTTTGGGAGAGTTACAACACTAAGACTGGATTCAGCAAGGGACGCCTGTACCTGCAAAACAACGGAGCACCGAATGGTCGGTGGTCCGCCTCCGAAGATTAAGTTAGTACGGATTCGGAGAGAAATCGTGCGGAAAGAAAGGTTATCTACTTGGATTCCAAGCTCAGGAGTGCTATTTCTTGAGAGTGATAGTTCAGACAATGATTGGTATTCAATCAAGGTTATGTCATAAAAGTTGTAAAAATCTGATTAGGTCCCCATAAATGAGGGAATGTTCCATATGTATAGGGTCCTAGGAATGTGTGCCCTTTCTAGGGTTTTTTGCCCTAGGGAAGGGCACGCCGTTTTTTGCAGGGCCCCTTGGGATTTGGGCCTTAAAAGCCGCCATTTCCAGGGGGCCATATCTGCCTGCCAAGTGTCATCGTCTGGAAGGTCCAAGGTGGCGCCCCTTCTAGTGACACGTGGCGGGCTCGGATTGGGCCAGCTGTTTAGGGTAAAAATACCCAAATCATTTTCCCCTCACAGGGGACACGCGCTTGCCACGTGTCGCCTATGACAGGTGTCGCTATCCGGCTAGTCGGATTCAAAATTACTGTTGGAGGGAAATTTAGGGTTTTACCCCCCTATAAATAGGAAGGTTTGACCCCCTCCTTAGATTCACACCTTTGCGAATCTTTGGAGAATCCCTGGACTTTTTGACTTTCAAAAACTCTCAATGACTTCCAAAGACTTGACTTTTTCAAGCATCCAACACTAGGTTCACTGTCCGTCTGTTTCCAGCAAACCAAGCGCCTCTCAGTACCTTTTTCTAAGGTAACCGCCTGTTCTTTTCTTTTACTTTACATTTTTTCTTTATTTTTGAAAAATAGTTTCCCAAACGCGCGCGAAACGGCACAGTATAGTGATCAGCCGGTCACCGGGGATGGCTGAATCTAGAACTAGCGGTGCCGACTACTTAGCTAACGATCCTGCTTTGCGAACTTCCCTAAATTTGACCGTTTCTATGTCTGTGCAGGACATTATGGCCAGAACAAAGAGAACCGCTAGAAAGTATAACTCGGATGGTACATACCATTTGGATGGGTCGACTGTTTATTCAGACGGCTCAGTGAGGGTGCCTGTTAACGAGGTGTTTAAAAACTCTCCAAGCCCTTTCTCTGACCTTCCTCCAACCCCCACCTACTACCATTCGTCCATCTCTAGTGGAACTCCTAGTGATAGAATTCTACAGGAGGCAGATGATCAATATAGACCCGGTCCTTCAGAACAGGTGCCGAAAGAGAGTTTGGAAGATGACCCTGCCAGTACCAGTTGGCAGTCCCCCACCGCTGATGGGGAGAGTTCAGGTGATGAGTCGTCCTCGTCATCTTCTGAGAATGCCTCCATCACTTCTTAGGAGGCAAGGACCAAGATAAGCACTGCAAGGGAGTCCTTGTCAGTGGAGATGGGAGAAGGCTGGGCCGAGCCGAGTGCTTCTCGGCAATTGGAGCGAGCTCCCTATTATCATCATGTTTCGCCCAGAAAGCGGACTTCAATGGAATCCGGCCTTGCCAATTTTAAGCACAAGCTCATTATGGGCCATGGATTTTCTCTGTCGGTCCCAAAGAAGAACGCCACCATAACTTGGCCAAGCTTGGGCAGCTACAAGGACCAAGCATTTGACTGCTACAAGGCGATCTTCCAAGCTGGCCTCCGCTTCCCTCTCCATCCGGCCGTGGAGAGAATTTTGGACGGATACAAACTAGGTATCTGGCAACTTGTGCCCAACTCATGGATTGATATCATTGGGTACGTTGCCACTTGCGATGTGCTGCAAGTTGAGCCTAGCTTTGAGGCGTTCGCCCATATGCACTATCTCAGCCGAGCTCCGGCTAAGGGCGGGGACGACTGGTACACCTTATCCACATACAAGGGGTATATGATGGCAGTCGGCAAAGAGAATAAGTGGAAGGACGGGAGAACAAAGTTCCACATAGTCCATTCCTCAAATAGCCGACTTAACCTGAAGTACAGTCGGCGGAACAAGGATCCGCCCCTCCTGGCTGGCAAAAGTGCCCTGCCGCCTCTCCCTAGGCGAGCCCATGATAAAACTTTTGACAAGGGGTTGTTCCAAGTGTCCGTCCGGACCAATGAACAGGGGGACAAAGAGGTCGTCCCTCAAAGCTAAATTCCTCAATACAAATGGTTTGAGGATGGGGTGTTCTTGGCTGCTTGAGGGCTAAGTTCTGAGATGCCGAGAGGTAGTCGGCCGTCTGACATTTATGCAACTTTAAATTGCTTTTCAATACTTGTTTGAAGATTCTAACTCTTGTTTTTATGCAGACAAAGCTATGGAAAAAGTCTCTGCATCCAAGAAGTCGGCTGCCATTTCTGCAGCAAAGTACCGCTCAAATATCCTTAATCGGACGAATGACGAGCAGAAACCAGTCGAGACCCCTAAGGTAGTTGTTTGCCATACTAGGTATTTTTAAGCAAGATCAATTTTGTCCGCATGGTTTTTGACGCCGTTTCCTTTTGTTGATGTAGAGTGGCTCCATCAAACCTTCTCCCTCCCAACCATCCGACCCCAAAGTGCAGAAGATTAGGGCGGGTGATGTGAGTGCATCCAACAAATCCCGGAAGCACATAGCTCACAAACCAAGGAAGCCAGCTGTAGGCATCGTTTGAAGTGCGCCTACGTAAAAGCATGTTGTGAATATGCTTGGCACTCATAGGAAGTGGGAATTGACATTACGATAAGGGACAACGATTAGGAACAAATAAAGTAGGGAGCCGCCAACAAGTTTTTAAGGAACTTGTAAACCGTTCACGGATCATAAAAGGCAACCACGATTAAGGGACAACGATAGGCAACTACGATTGACCCGTGAAGGTTACACCCCATTCATAATCCATGAGATTACTAACTCCATATGGTTCGGAACCACGAAAGGAGGATCAGGGATGATGGTACGAAGTGAGTCATGGAGTCACATTCGCCCGTATTGGCCTCTACTCGATTCTTATATTAAAAAGTATTCCTGTGATCTCAAAGGCATACAAACAAAATTCAATTTGCTCCAAACTATTATTATGCTATATTGGTTGAATATTAATGCAACATATAATTCTACAATATCGTGATCACTTGATTAAATAACAAGATTAAAGGAACCTAAACCGGTTGTCCAAATTATCTTATTAGGCGTTATATTCAATTACATATTCCCTTAAACATGCAATATGGTGATCATAAATAACAATAATAATCGAATCAACATTAATATTGGAAGAAATTTAACAATAATAGCGTTAGTCAAATCAAATAATAATCTTAATCATGATATTAGCAATAAGAATTAATAATAAGAGTAATTAAGTGATTAATTACTCACTTTCCGCGTTTCCTTGAATTGCTACATCATGAATAAACTGTTAGTAACTTCAATAAATAATAAATCAAATGTAAATCAAATTAAATTAACGTAGAGTTGATTTGGTCCAAACCCTCAGTTAATTCTACCTTTCACGCCTTGATTTAAGTATAGAACTTCGGGTATTGTATGGACTCCTTAGAGTGCTTAAGGGAAAAATAGTGTTTAAGAATATAGGTTTAAGGCTTAGAATATGAGAGAGAAGAGAATATTTTTGGTGTAGGTAGAGAGGAAGAGAGAAGGATTTGATGATCAAGCTTGTTGATGATTGAAAAAGGGGAGATATGACCTCTATTTATAGGGAAAAAAAGAGGGGTCGAATCAAGAAAAGATAAGAATTCGAATCGGATAAAACTTTGCGATAGACAGCAGTTTTTACGATATTTGTTTTTATCATATCTTTTGATTCAGAAATCGGAATAAGATGAATAAGATGTCGTTGGAAAGCTCTTGAAGTATACTTTCTAACCCAATTAGAATCAGATTAAAATATTTTGTAGAATAAAAGATATGGCCGAAATAGTGGGACGGTGTCAGTTTTGGATAGAGTTTCGTATTTCTTTTATATCTTTTTCGTTATAGCTCGGAATTAATATTATAATATATCATTGGAAAGATAATTTCAAGAGCTATCCAACCATTTAGAAATCAGATAAAAACAGTGACGAACGAAAAAAATATCTGTCAATCTTTTAACGTTTTTCTATTCGAATTAAATTACTAGAGGAGTTTTATTCTATTTCAAACTCTTTAATCTTATCTTTTCAAAAAGGATAATTAGGATCTTTTAGAAACTTATAGAAGCTTCCAATTAATCCTAATTGGATTAGGAGTGGGATTAAATCCTTTGGATCCTCCACATGATCATTAGGTCGTAGGTAAGGTGGGCTTAGGTTCGATTTAGACTCGGTTTAGTATTTTAGCCATAACTTATTCGTTATAACTCGGATTTGGGCTTATAATATATCGTTGGAAAGCTTTTTTCAAGCCCCATCCAAATATTCAATAATTGAACCAAGATTATGGATCAAAATAAACTGATATAAACGTTTTATAAAAAGGACACGAAATGAATGATTTTAATGGACACGAAATGAATTATTTTGGATTTAAAAGCACGAAAAGAGAAAATTAAGTTATGGTTTGGAGAAATGGGCTAGGAATTGGTTTGGGTTATGAAATGTATCGGGATAAACATGGATTTAAGCACTCTAAAGATTACATACTCAACCCGACCAATAATGGCGGTGAAAAGTTGTTCATCATCGGGTTTGGTTTTGGGGAGACATTTTTAGGTGTCTACAGAATCCCCCACTTTGACTGAGTTTGTAGAAACGACAGTTTCAAAAACGATAGTCAAAGTAGTTGATTGGGACGGAGAATGATTTAAGACGTTCTGCGATCCTAAATCACTCTGTATACGCCGATACCTGCAGAAAAACGTTAGTTCCACAGAATAAACAATAAAGGGATAGAATGCATATCTGACACCAGTGTATCGGTGACAAATGAGTTTGGTAGCTTCCTATGCTTGAAGGAATCCACCGGATGATACTTTCCATGCTTGAGGAGAGTCGACAGATGATGTTGGCAATTTTCTATGCTTGAAGAAACCCACCGGTTGAGATACTCTCCATGCTTGAGGAAATTCGATAGATGACAATTTTCGATGCTTGAAGAAAAACTTGTCTGATGATGAAATCGCAAGTCTCTGTGTATCGAGAACCTTGCACCGTGAATCGTCTTTGCTTGGGAGATGATCACTAAAATGATGATGGTTCGATTGTCCCCGAACGTGGGATGTAATTGGTTCGCTTGTGCCCGAACGTGGGATGTAATTGGTTCGCTTGTCCCCGAACGTGGGCTGTAGATGGTCCGCTTGTCCCCGGACGTGGGCTGTAGATGGTCCGCTTGTCCCCGGACGTGGGCTGTGGATGGTCCGCTTGTCCCCGGACGTGGGCTGTGGATGGTCCGCTTGTCCCCGGACGTGGGCTGTGGATGGTCCGCTTGTCCCCGGACGTGGGCTGTGGATGGTCCGCTTGTCCCCGGACGTGGGCTGTGGATGGTCCGCTTGTCCCCGGACGTGGGCTGTGGATGGTCCGCTTGTCCCCAGACGTGGGCTGTAGTTGAGACCTGCAAAATAAAATTTGCCAAGGGACTCGTATATACTATGATTGACTTGACCAACCGACTTGACCAAGTTTGACTTGACACGACATGACATGACATGTGTATGACTTGTGATTTTGTGTATGTGTGTGTATGTATGATTTGAGAGTATGAGCAAACACAATCAAACGAAGATGCAAAAGCAAAAAATTTCCGTCATTTTTGTCATGAGAGGAGGGTACCGACTTTCTCCCGAAAAAGAAAGACATGAAAAAAAAGTTTTATTTTCGAACTTCCCTAAATGAGTAAATTTTGAAAAAGTTTTTGAACTTCCCCAAAAGAAAAATACGAAAAAGGAAAAGAAGTTTAAAACTTCCTCGTTGAGCAAGACGAAATGAATCGTATGGATTGAATTGCTTGTCCTGTATGCATGATGCATGTTCTTAGGCAAGGAGGCTAAGGACAATTACATCATGTGACACGATAGATTAATGAACTTAAGTCATGGAGCTAAGCATGATATATGGTGTAAAGAAACGATCTTGAACGTCACTTAGATCTGGAAGCTAAGCACGTATATAGACGAAGTGATTATTGCATAGTGAACGTTGCTTAAGTCAAGGAGCTAAGCACGATATGCTTTGTATGATTAAAAATCACTGATATATAAATGTTGCTCAGCACATTATGCGATGCATGAAATAATGAATATTGCTCAGGTCAGGAAGCTAAGCAAGTATACAATGTTTTTTTTCTAATGAATGTTGTCTTGAAAGATGATGACATGCACAGTGTTGAAACAAGATTTCATGATAAAGGGTTCTTAAAGGGAAAGATGATATGGCTATGTATGTGTGAGTGAAGTGTGTGAAAGTGATACTAAGGTTGGCTGCAAAGGTTGTGGTGATAGAAATAGATGTGAGAAGAGTCAAAGATGATGACTCTCTTTAGGCTGGGTAAGCTAAGTGATGTGGGTTCAAGCCCCCAAGTCTAGCTCTAAATGGGTAGGGATAAGCATTGGATATTCTTTGACTCAATCATGCATAGATATGAATATGAATATGGCCGCACCTCAATGCGAGGTTGCCTACGTATCCGTTAGGAATCAGGCCGAACGTAGCTCTAACCGAACTTTGCACAAGTGTATGTACACCTCAAAGAGGTCTTTCAAGGGTTGTAATGTAGTTAAGTTGATGGTTTAAGGAAAAAAAAAGGTAAAAGGCTCAAGACCCGAGAGAAGCCCCCAAGATATGCAATTGTGTATTTGAAAATTTTAAATTCGCAAGTTTTATTTTTCACATTTTTTTTTGCTTTGATTTTTTTTTTTTTTTTTTTTTTTTTTTTTTTTTTTGCTCTTTTGAATCAATGTAGGAAATCCCGGATCATGCGGTCCATCACTCACTTAGCATTCATGTTTCTCAGGCACGGTACCAAGCACTCGATGAGAGACGCAATTCGAGACGTGTTCATATCAAAGACATTGGAACACTTGCCTTTAGACGTTGTTTTTTTTTTTATTTACTTATTCTTTTTTTTTTTTCATTTGAACTTGATTTTTGAATGTTACACAAATTGCACATCTTCCCATCCCATGGTTAGGTGAATGTGGGTTGAAGAAATTAAGGCCAAAAGTTAGATGAGGCTCAAAGTGTTTGATGAAGAAATGGATATGTGATTGAAATGGTTTAAGGGGAATGACAGGGTTGCAAAGGTGCCTCAAATCATTGGTGTACCTTGTGTTTAGTTCGGCGGTTTTTTTTTTTTTTTTTTTTTGTTTTTGCGAATGACATGATCGAATGCAAAGGAAATAGAGACATAAGGATAAGGAGAACCTATGCTAGACTTATTAGGGAAAAAGGGTTGGAACGAAAGAAGAAAAAAAACATGAAATCTTGTATGGAAACTTGTCTTGTGCTTCGTCTTCAAAGATGCTTATGAATTACTTGTTACCGCCAAGAGGGACAAGAAATTTGTTATTGCTGATGCTTTGATTGGAAGAAAAGAAGGAAGGAATGACGTTCCCCTTATTCTTCCAACTCTTGCCTAGTGATTCTTGAACTCGAGTACTATATATGGAACAAAATGAGCTCACTTAATGCATTGACTCAATACTCGGATTGGAAAGGAAGAGTGTATGAAAAAATTTTCAAAACCAATGTGAAATACTCTACTCATTCCTATTACGACAAAAAACGACGCATGCATGGTCCTAGTATACGATTATAAGCAATATAGTGCATAACTCGAAGACAAAGTATGTGCAACGACTCAACATGTATGATTAGGTGAGTTTATAAGACTCGTGGTATGATTGCATGACTAGACATGAGGACATTGTGAAAAACAAAGGATCAAGGACCAAATAGCACGGAAGACTAAAAGACAAACTAAATTGATTAATTTTGCCCAATTTTAATGTTTATGCTATTTACTAGGTGAAAACGGTCCATTGGCAATCGTTAGTCATAAATAAGATCAACCACAATCAACAACAAAGAACACATGTTAAGGTTAGCACAAAAAATCACAAGAAACTAAAAAGATGAGTGGAATTCTAGAAGAGTTAGATCTCATGGGTATAAATAAATAAATTAAAATAAAAATCTATAATCCTATGTTATATGAGTTGGCACGGATTAAAGGACTTGGCTAAAACTAGCTTGACACGAAGAAATAAAAATAAGAGGTTGCACACTAATAAAAAGACACCTAAACTGGACAGGCTGTAGTATATCGGTTATAACTTTTATTCTGTGACTCTGATTGTGGCGAAACCAACGCCAAATAAAAGATAAAACTCGGGGCTACAGATCCATAGGTGGCACGACACGTAACTCTTTCTAGAACTCTGGATATGACCAAAACAAGTTGACTCTTATGCAGGATACGGGAATAAAAATCCGGGTTGACTCAAGATAAATTAAAAAAAATCCTATGACTCGACTCTAACAAAAAAAAAAAGGTTTGATAAGAGAAAAAAAAAAGAGAAGAAATAATAAAATAAAAATATGCACACATAAGCACATTGTCACGAATGATGCAATGAAGTTCGCAACCTAAAGTCAAGATCTATGTTCCACTATGGTCAAGCTTTTGGGTGTCAAAGGATACCATGGTTAAGAGTTTGGACGCGTTAGCAAGGCAGCTTCCCTTGAGGGTGTATGCCAACGGGCGGCTCCGCGAGTTCATGATGAAATCGAACTCGACTCCATGGTTTGGGTGGATTTAAAAACTCGGATGAACCCTTATTGTCATGAACGTTTTTGGGTTGATAGAGCTTAAATCCCCCGGGCTAGCCACGTACGTAGAACACGTACTATTGTGGAAAAATAGGTAACCTAATATGCATATGCATATGTGACAATGCCAATTAAATCTGAGGAATACAATTCAAGAATCTTTCAAGTCTCATCCACTCATCTTCATTAAATACCGATCACTCAAATCGATAAATAACCAAGAATCCTCCCCAGTGGAGTCGCCAAATTGTAGGCGTCGTTTGAAGTGCGACCAAGAATCCTCCCCAGTGGAGTCGCCAAATTGTAGGCGTCGTTTGAAGTGCGCCTACGTTAAAGCATGTTGTGAATATGCTTGGCACTCATAGGAAGTGGGAATTGACATTACGATAAGGGACAAAGATTAGGGACAAATAAAGTAGGGAGCCGCCAACAAGTTTTTAAGGAACTTGTAAACCGTTCACGGATCATAAAAGGCAACCACGATTAAGGGACAACGATAGGCAACTACGATTGACCCGTGAAGGTTACACCCCATTCATAATCCATGAGATTACTAACTCCATATGGTTCAGAACCACGAAAGGAGGATCGGGGATGATGGTATGAAGTGAGTCATGGAGTCACATTCGCCCGTATTGGCCTCTACTCGATTCTTATATTAAAAAGTATTCCTGTGATCTCAAACGCATACAAACAAAATTCAATTTGCTCCAAACTATTATTATGCTATATTGGTTATATATTAATGCAACATATAATTCTACAATATCGTGATCACTTGATTAAATAACAAGATTAAAGGAACCTAAACCGGTTGTCCAAATTATCTTATTAGGCGTTATATTCAATTACATATTCCCTTAAACATGCAATATGATGATCATAAATAACAATAATAATAGAATCAACATTAATATTGGAAGAAATTTAACAATAATAGCGTTAGTCAAATCAAATAATAATCTTAATCATGATATTAGCAATAAGAATTAATAATAAGAGTAATTAAGTGATTAATTACTCACTTTCCGCGTTTCCTTGAATTGCTACATCAAGAATAAACTGTTAGTAACTTGAATAAATAATAAATCAAATGTAAATCAAATTAAATTATCGTAGAGTTGATTTGGTCCAAACCCTCAGTTAATTCTACCTTTCACGCCTTGATTTAAGTATAGAACTTCGGGTATTGTATGGACTCCTTAGAGTGCTTAAGGGAAGAATAGTGTTTAAGAATATAGGTTTAAGGCTTAGAATATGAGAGAGAAGAGAATATTTTTGGTGTAGGTAGAGAGGAAGAGAGAAGGATTTGATGATCAAGCTTGTTGATGATTGAAAAAGGGGAGATATGACCTCTATTTATAGGGAAAAAAAGAGGGGTCGAATCAAGAAAAGATAAGAATTCGAATCGGATAAAACTTTGCGATAGACAGCAGTTTTTACGGTTTTTGTTTTTATCATATCTTTTGATCCAGAAATCGGAATAAGATGACTAAGATGTCGTTGGAAAGCTCTTGACGTATACTTTCTAACCCAATTAGAATCAGATTAAAATATTTTCTAGAATAAAAGATATGGCCGAAATAGTGGGACGGTGTTAGTTTTGGATAGAGTTTCGTATTTCTTTTATATCTTTTTCGTTATAGCTCAGAATTAATATTATAATATATCATTGGAAATATAATTTCAAGAGCTCTCCAACCATCTAAGAATCAGATAAAAACAGTGACAAACGAAAAAAATATCTGTCAATCTTTTAACGTCTTTCTATTCGAATTAAATTACTAGAGGAGTTTTATTCTATTTCAAACTCTTTAATCTTATCTTTTCAAAAAGGATAATTAGGATCTTTTAGAAACTTATAGAAGCTTCCAATTAATCCTAATTGGATTAGGAGTGGGATTAAATCCTTTGGACCCTCCACATGATCATTAGGTCGTAGGTAAGGTGGGCTTAGGTTCGATTTAGACTCGGTTTAGTATTTTAGCCATAACTTATTCGTTATAACTCGGATTTGGGCTTATAATATATCGTTGGAAAGCTATTTTCAAGCCCCATCCAAATATTTAACAATTGAACCCAGATTATGGACCGAAATAAACTGATATAAACGTTTTTTAAAAAGGACACGAAATGAATGATTTTAATGGACAAGAAATGAATTATTTTGGATTTAAAAGCACGAAAAGAGAAAATTAAGTTATGGTTTGGAGAAATGGGCTAGGAATTGGGTTGGGTTATGAAATGTATCGGGATGAACATGGATATAAGCACTCTAAAGATTACATACTCAACCCGACCAATAATGGCGGTGAAAAGTTGTTCATCATCGGGTGTGGTTTTGGGGAGACATTTTTAGGTGTCTACACCCGCAAACGGCTCTTCTCTCGAAGCTGACAGGGAGGTCAGCAAACCGGATGTCAACAAGGCATCGAAGGGTGGCTTCAAGCCACCCAACATTGCTGTCGGCTCAGCAGGAGAGAAGAGGCGTCACGGGAAATAGGAGGAGGTTCAGAAAGATGGTAAAAACCACTTCTACTTTTGATGCTATCTCATAGATAGATATTTTGAATTTTACTAACTCATTTTCATTTTGCAATTCCTGTGCAGAGGCTGACTATCATCCAGATGGCCAAAGGGATGCTGAGGACGCTTGACCCGAAGGACAAGGCGGCTGTGAAAGGAGTCGGCAACCTTGACTTTTGTGCCATCCTAGGTAACCTTTGTGAGGCAAAGAATTGACTTGAGTTATTTATGTTTAAGTTCATATCCAACCGGTTTTAACCATTCGTCTCTTTTCTTGATTGCAGACCATGCTGCGCGTTCAAGGGTTAAGGAAGCCTCTCCAAGACAAGTCTAAATAGGTAACGGCTGCTAATGCTCAAGCCGAGTCCGCCTTAGACCGAGCTCAATTTGAAATTGCTCAAAATGAGCTACTGACCCTTGATATGATGTATTCCTAGGCGGACGCCAACCTGCAGGTGAAGAAGGACTTGGATTCGGCCCGCTCCAAAATTACTGAGCTTAAGGCCAAAATAAAAGGCCTTAAGGAAAAGCTTGAGCCTCTGCAAGAGGCCAAGAGGGAGGCCAAGAGCGCCAAGGATATGGTTGGCCGCCTGGAGAAGCGTTCGGCGAACCAGGAACAGCAGCTGAAGGCTAAGTTTGAGTCCCTGGCCGAGGAGGAGAAGGAAGCCCTTGTCAAACAAATGATGGATGATAACGAAGCCATCATGCATATGGCATGGGAGGCGGTGCAGCCGGGTGCTGACTATAGCATCTGGAAATCCAAGTTTACTCAAGCCAACAAGGATTTCAATGCTGAGCTTCTCCAACAGGCTCAGGATAAGACGGCTAAGAATGCTGCTGAGGATAAGGAGTCTGATTCCTTATCGGACTCGTTCGGGGATGAGTAGGAGGAAGAGGAGGATGTTGAAACTGATGTGCAGCCGACTGGTGGGAATACTGGAGAGGCGGTTGCCAACAATGAGAACCTCTCCCCTGCTACTTAAGATTTTTGTGAATTTCTTCTGCGGCCGAATGGCCATGTATTTGTCTTTTCTGCCTGTGTGCCGAGTATCTTTGTTTTTACCGACCAAGGGATCGTGTGATTTGACAATTTCCTCGCTTTGCCGGTTAACATTCCCTCCTAATCGTCTAATGGCGATTGGTTTTTAATTTGAAGAAGCATTCGGCTGTTTGGCCGAAATTATTCATATTGTCTTAAAATTTTTCTTTGCATGTTTTTGGCTAAGTAATTATAACCTGTATACCATGCGAATATTCTTGCCCCTGGACGGAAGTCGATTGATTTCAGTTGATTGGATTGATTGAATTAGAAATTATTGATACTTAGAAGAGTATGCATGGTTTAAGTCAATCAATCACTATGGTGATTGCCCCATACCAAGCAACAAACGGCCATCCGGAGCAGTCGATCTAATATTTTTATTCGGCCATTGGCACAAATAAAATACCAAGTTTTTAACTTAGCTAATTTGCTAAAGAGAAAAATATCGCATGTTTTGCCCCAAGAGCAAAGAACAGGCACATCTGGCCATAGGCCTCGTTGAAATAAGATGCTAAATTTAAACTTAGCTTATTTGCTTAAGAAATATACTCCGCCTGTTTTGCCCGAGAGCAAGGAACAGGTGCATCCGGCCATAGGCCTCGTTAAAATAAGATGCTAAGTTTTAACTCAGCTTATTTGATAAAGAAAGTTATTCCGCATGATTTGCCCCAAAGTAAAGAACAGGTGCATCCGGCCATAGGCCTCGCTTACATAGAATGCTAAGTTTTTTACTTAGCTTTTTTGATTGAAAAAGAATTTTCTCCTGTCTAGCCCCAGGATAAAAGCAGGCGCATCCGGCTTTACGCCTCGATAGCCTCTAATCATGAAACAATGACCGTTTTCCAATTGTACTAGAACAGTTGGAGAGCTCTAGGCCTTTTAGATTTCACTTTTGATTAAATCAAACAATTGCGAATGCTGCCTTAGCATTCCGTAGGGCCGCTTGATGTATTCGTAGAGCAATGTGCCACCCAAATGGGAGATGCTTCTCCCGACGAATTCGCTTGAATGGACGTCGCCGGTTATCTAACTCATGTTGGAGCAGACGGTCATACTCATGTTGGAGCAGACTGTGGCCATCGGCCTCTATTTGTTTATTAATATCCGGCTATTGGCCTTGTCATAATAATATCTAGCCATTGGCCTCGTCATAATGTTATCTGGCCTTAGGCCTCTTTTAAAAATGGTAAATAGTCGTCAAGTGTTGGACTTAACTTAAGCAAACTCGTAGGATCGACCGCTTTGATGCAGTCGGCTCCTTCAGAGGAATTTGGGCGTCTGCTATTGAAGTAGACGCTTTCCAAATAGGTTGGCCGTCTGCACTTTGTACAGGTGACGCTAATTTTGTTTAATTTAACAAAACTTAATAAAAAGACAAGTTTGGGAAATGAAGGCATATTCTCATTAACAAAATTTGAGATATTTACAAAAATTCTTAGAAGTAATACTTTTTTAAGTTGTCTACATTCCAAGTTCTGGGCAGCTGCCTACCGTCTGGTTCTTCCAGGCGGTAGGTGTCGTCTCTTACTTCATCGTAGATTTGGTAGGGGCCCTCCTAATTTGGGGTTAGCTTTCCCTGCTCATTTTCCCTACCGACTGCCTCCATTTTCCGTACCACAAAGTCCCCAACATTGAGAGGACGCTTGTGTACTCTTTTGTTGTAAGCCCGAGTCATTCTCAAACGGTAGATCTCATGGCGCAAAGCGGCATTGCCCTTGCGCTCTGGAAGTGAGTCAAATGCTAGCCACATGGCCTCCCAATTGGCATCTTCGTCATACAACATGATTCAAAGAGTCAGCTCATAGTGTTCAATGGGCAGGACAGCTTCTGCACCATACACCATGAGGAATGGGGTTTCCCCAGTTACCCCTTTTGCAGTTGTTCTGATGGCCTAAAAGACGTGTGGTAAATTATCCGCCCAAAGGCCGCCAGCTCGCTCGATTTTCTTTTTAATCACGTCTGAGATTAACTTGTTGAAGGCTTCGACTTGGCCGTTTGCTTGAGTCCGGCCGACTGATGCAAAGAAACTTGAGACCCCCTGGTCTCCCGGCCAAGTCTTGAGCTGAGGCGTTTTAAATTGAGGACCATTGTAAAAACCATAGACATGGGCACCCCGAAACGAGTGATAATATTCCTCCACATGAAGGAGATGACATCTTTCGTCTTGATTTTTTGACCGCCTCCGCCTCTACACACTTGGTAAAATAATCCACAGCCACCAATATGTAGCGCTTGTCGCCTGGAGCAGCTGTGTAAGGCCCAAGTATATACATGCCCCATTTAGCAAAGGGTATTGGGCTGTGGATGGCCGTCAGGTCTGTAGCCGGACGATGGATGAGCTTGCCAAAATTTTGGTACTTGTCACATCTTTTTACCATCTCCATTGCATCCGACTCCAAAGTTGGCCAAAAGTAAAGCCGCCTGGCCTTGGCAGCTAGGGATCTGCCGCCTATAAGGGAGGCACAGTAACCCGCATGCAACTCTTTGAGGACTTCCTTGCCCTTCTCAGGGGTAACATACTTCAATAGAGGTTTCAAGAAACCAGTTTTGAAGAGTTCTCCTTTTCTCAGCTCGAAGTTAGCCGCTCGTTTCTTCAGAATAGCCGCCTCCTGGGGTGAATCAAGGAGCGTGCCGTTTGCAAGATAGGCCCGGATGCTGTCCATCCAGGTTAAGCTTTGGTCAAGGATTCCAATGGGGTCTTCATCAGATATACTTCTTTTTTTCATGACTTACCAGAAAACTGACTGAGGCGTTTCAGGAGGTGGATGATGCCAGTTTGGACATAGCATTCACCTGATTGTTTGAAGACCTGGGCACTTGACTTAAAAGAAATTCCTCAAGTGTCCCAACTTCACTTTTAACCGTCTGCAAGAATTTTATCATGGCCGGGTGAGTGGCCTCGTACGTTCCATTGACTTGGAGTATGACCATTTATGAATCAGAGAAGGCGCCAATTTTCTTTGCCCCTGTCGCCTTGTTATACCGGATGCCGCTAGCAGGGCTTCATATTCAGCCTCATTGTTAGAGACCTTGAACTTGAACCGTAGTGCATACTCGTACTTATCTCCCTCAGGAGATTGACAGATAATTCCTGCACCACAGCCGTTCGTAATGGAGCTCCCGTCCACATACACTTTCCAAACTAACTGTTGTTGTCCGGAGCAGCCGACCTTGTCATTTCGACAATAAAGTCGGCGAATGCTTGCCCCATTATTGCCTTCCTTGGTTCGTAAGTGATTTCCAGTCCTTGCATTTCAATCGCCCATTTGAGCATCCGTCTAGAAGACTCCAAGGTTGTAAGTGCCCGCTTGGTCGGTTGGTCAATATAAACCATTACCGCATGCGCCAAGAAGTAAGCTTTCAAATTCTTGATGGCCATGTAAAGGGCGAGACCAAATTTTTCAACCATGGGGTACCGAAGCTCAGCGTTCCTAAGAACATGGCTGATGAAATAGACCAGGAGCTGGATGCCGTCTCTTTCAAGTAAGAGAACGACACTGAGGGCATGATCGGAGACGGCCAGATACGTACATGAAGAGCTTCTTTTTGGGCAGAGGGCTAACAAGCCTCGGCAAAAGAGTGCTGATGAGTTTTGAACTTTTGAAAGGCCGCCTCTGAATCATCCCCCCATTCAAAGTTGGTCTTCTTCCTGATTGCCTGGAAGAAGTAGAGGCACTTGTCACCTGACCGGCTGAGGAATCTCCCCAAGGCCGCCAGGCAACCTGTCAGCTTTTGCACTTCTTTCACAGTACGGGGCGACTGCATGTCGATTACCGCCTGTATTTTTTTAGGGTTGGCCTCTATTGCCCTTTGGTCAATCAAGAATCCGAGAAACTTCCCAAACTCAACACCAAAGACACACTTTTTTGGATTTAACATGACCTTGTGCCGCTTGAGTGTGGCGAATGTTTTTTTAGAACAACAATGTGATCCGCCTGTTGTTTGGATTTGACTATCATGTCATCAATGTACGCCTCTACATTCCTCCCAATTTGATTAATGATGACCGTATTAATCATTCGTTGGAAAGTAGCAGGCGCATTCTTCAAACCAAATGGCATCATAGTATAACAGAATAACCCCTGATCAGTGACAAATGCCGTCTTTTCTTGATCTTTTTTCCACGGGGGGATCTGGTGGAAACCTGAATAGGTGTCTATAAAACTCATCAGGGCATGTCCAGCTGTTGAATCGACCAGACTGTCGATATTTAGCAATGGATAACTATCCTTCGGACATGCTCTCTTCAGGTCGGTGTAGTCAACACACATGCGCCAAGTTCCATTTGGCTTTTTTACTAACACAACGTTAGCCACCCAATAAGGGAAATTGCATGGCCGAATGAACTTGGCGTCCAGCAGCTTTTTAACTTCAGCTGCTGCTGCCTGACTTCTTTCCGCGCCGTGGTTTCTCTTTTTTTTTCTCGAATGGGCTTCTTTTTAGGATCCACGGCGAGTTTGTGGACATCGAGATCCGGGCTGATGCTTGGCATCTCTTCCACTTCAAAGGTAAAGATGTCTTTGAATTCTTTCAGCAGCTGGTGTAGGCTGTCACCCAGCTTAGCAAATGCAACCGTCCCCAGTTTATCCGTCCGGTCTAGCCGACTGTCGTCCAGAGGGATGTCGATGTGTTCACCAGTAGGCTGAGGACGGAGGTCGTCTGACCATTTCCCGGTCAGTGATTGCTATTGTTTTTCTTTTTTGACCACCACCAGCTGATCGGTTTTTCTATTTTCACCAGCTGGTGGGGCCGCCTGATCTTCCTTGACATCATCAAGGTCGATTGTTTGTTTGCCCCGGATGGCTGCTGCGGCCTCGGGCTTGACGTCCGAGAGATAGCACTCCCGGGCTGTCTTCTGGTCCCCGCTAAGGGTTCCGACTGTTCCCTCATCCTTCTCATACTTGACTAGCATGAGAGCAAGAATAATGACGGCCTTGCACTCGTTCAGAGTGGGTCGTCCAAAGATGAGGTTGTAGGCAGTGAGCTCTTCAACCACTAGGAAACGGATGGTAATGTGCCAACCGTTTCCCTTCTTTCCCACGCGCACGGGCAAATTAATCTGTCCGACTAGGTGCACAAGTCCTTCCCCAAACCCAACAAGGGTGTGGGAGACCTTCATCATGCTATCCGGTTTGTACTTGAGGTTTGATAAGCATTTGAGGCTAATAAGGTTAGAGGAGCTGCCTGTGTCAATCAAAATTCGACCAACCAGTTGGTTGTCCACTTTGCATTCAATGACCACAGGGTCATCATGCGACTGACGGACTATGCCTCTGTCCTTTTCGGTGATGATGACTTCAGGGAAGGCGGATGTGCTTGCCGCCTCTCCCTCTTAACAGAATTGACCATCTCTTTCAGATGGTCCTTGGTGCCCCGATTGGTCGGGCCACACCCGGCGAACCCCGCCTGCTATTGTATATGGCGGATCTTCATCTGTTTCGGTACTAATAGTAGGCTGGGGAGTCTTCTTCTTGGACTTCCCGGATTCGCCTTGGAAGTCACTTTGGACTTCACATAGGACTTCAGTTGTCCTTTGTCGGCCAGACGGTCAAGCTCCCGCTTAAGACTAAAATAGTCGTTTGTGTCATGGCCGACAACCTCATGGAAGTGGCAGTGTTTGTTTTTGTTCCGAATTTTAGCGGAACCTTTCATAGGAGTTGGCTTCTCAAGAGTTAGCCAATCCTTTATCTCCAAGAGGATGGAGCAGCAGTCCTTGTGGAACTCGTACTGTAGGCGTCGCTCAAAGTGCGCCTACGTTAAAAGCATGTGGTGAATATGCTTGGCACTCATAGGAAGTGGGAATTGACATAACGATTAGGGACAAGGAAAGTAGGGAGCCGCCAACAAGTTTTTTAAGGAACATGTAAACCGTTCACGGATCATTATAAGGCAACCACGAAAAGGGACAACGAAAGGCAACAACGATTGACCCGTGAAGGTTACACCCCATTCATAATCCATGAGATTACTAACTCCATATGGTTCGGAACCACGAAAGGAGGATCGGGGATGATGGTACGAAGTGAGTCATGGAGTCACATTCGCCCGTATTGGCCTCTACTCGATTCTTATTATGAAAAGTATCCCTGTGATCTCAAAGGCATACAAACAAAAATCAAATTCGCTCCAAACTATTATTAAGCTAAATTAGTTGAATATTAATGCAACATATAATTCTATAATATCGTGACCACTTGATTAAACAACAAGATTAAAAAGGAACCTAAACCGATTGTCCAAATTATCTTATTAAGCGTGATATTCAATTACATATTCCCTTTAAACATGCAATATGGTGATCATAAATAATAATAATAGAATCAACATTAATATTAGAAGCAATTCAACAATAATAGCGTTAGTCCAAATCAAATAAAAATAAACCTAATCTTGATACTAGCAATAAGAAATAAAAATAAGAGTAATTAAGTGATTAATTACTCACTTTCCGCGTTTCCTTGAAATTGCTACATCATAAAGGGTAGAGTTAATTTGGTCCAAACCCTCAGTTAATTCTACCTTTCACGCCTTGGTTTAAGTATAGAACTTTGGGTATTGTATGGACTCCTTAAAGTGCTTAAGGGAAGAATAGTGTTTAAGAATATAGGTTTAAGGCTTAGAATATGAGAGAGAAGAGAATATTTTTGGTGTAGGGAGAGAGGAAGAGAGAAGGATTTGATGATCAAGCTTGTTGATGATTGAAAAAGGGGAGATATGACCTCTATTTATAGGGAAAAAAGAGGGGTCGAATCAAGAAAAGATAAGAATTCGAATCGGATAAAACTCTTGCGATAGACAACAGTTTTTGTGGTTTTTGTTTTTATCATATCTTTTGATCCAGAAATCGGAATAAGATGAATAAGATTTCTTTGGAAAGATCTTGAAGTCTACTTTCTAACCCAATTAGAATCAGATTAAAATATTTTGTAGAGTAAAAAATATGGCCGAAATAGTGGGACGGTGTCAGTTTTGGATAGAGTTTCGTATTTTTTGTATATCTTTTTCGTTATAGCTCGGAATTAATATTATAATATATCATTGGAAAGATAATTTCAAGAGCTATCCAACCATCTAATAATCAGATAAAAACAGTGACAAACGAAAAAAATATCTGTCAATCTTTTAACGTCTTTCTATTCAAATTAAATTACTAGAGGAGTTTTATTCTATTTCAAACTCTTTAATCTTATCTTTTCAAAAAGGATAATTAGGATCTTTTAGAAACTTATAGAAGCTTCCAATTAATCCTAATTGGATTAGGAGTGGGATTAAATCCTTTGGATCCTCCACATGATCATTGGGTCGTAGGTAAGGTGGGCTTAGGTTCGATTTAGACTCAGTTTAGTATTTTAGCCATAACTTATTCGTTATAACTCGGATTTGGGCTTATAATATATCGTTGGAAAGCTCTTTTAAATCTCCATCCAAGAGTTTAACAATTGGACCCAGATTATGGACCAAAATAAACTGGATTAAACGTTTTTATAAAAAGAACACGAAATGAATGATTTTAAAGGACACGAAATGAATTATTTTGGGTTTAAAGGCACGAAATGAGGAAAATAAGTTATGGTTTGGTGAAATGGGTTTGGAATTGGGTTGGTTTAAGAAATGTATTGGGATTGAACATGGATTTAAGCACTCTAAAGATTACATACTCAACCCGACCAATAATGGCGGTTAAAAGTTGTTCATCATCGGGTTTGGTTTTGGGGAGACATTTTTAGGTGTCTACACGTACCTTGGAACGAATGGTTTCCACTCTTTTTTCTTTTTCTGGGCCGGCTGATCGGAGTTATCAACGGCCCAGAACCGTTTTTTCTTTTTGCTCTCTTCGGGCATTGGAGATGGTTGAGCAGGCTGACTCTTCTTCTATCGGTCGGAGTTCTTTGAGTCCGACTCCTTGCTGGAGGAGCAGAGCTCGGTCACTTGTATATACGCTTCCGCCTCTCGTAGTGCCCCTTGTAGAGTGAAGACCCTTGAAGAAGTCTGTATAGGCGACCTCATCAGACAGCCCATGGATCTGGATTCTCACTAGATTGTACCGCCTGACATAGGAACACAACCCTTGCTGTACATTGCAAGATCAAGGCTTGTCTTTTTGGTAGGGATGTTAATAGAGAAGTTAGAATCAAACAAGAACGCAAGCGTCTTGAAGCTATTGATGCAACCAGCCGGCAGATTGCCAAACCACTGTTGGGCTATGCCCATCAGGGTGGCTGAAAAGCAACGACACCATGCGTCATCATCCAACCCCTGTAAATATATGTGGTGGGTGTATGCTAGCAGGTGGTATTCAGGGTTGGAGGTCCCATCATAGGTCCCAACCCAAACATTTTTAACCTTACCCGGCTGTTCGGCTTCGGCTATTTCCCTGGAGAACGCAGAGGGCTGATCTCCAAGGTGCTGCAGCCTAAGCTGCCAATCCATGGGCTGATAGCCGCATGCCGCCTGTCCTCCAAAGAAGGTAGGCTGAATGTATGGTAAAGAAGGCGGCTGGTATAATAGCGGAGCCATGTACATGGCCGACTGTATCACATGAGGACCAGGCTGAACCCGAGGGCTGGTTGCTGGAGTCTCATGTACAGATTAGGAATACCTCACGGAGGTATTCTGAAAGCTATCATGATAAGTCGACGTAGAGGCCGACTCTGACAGATGAGTTTTCTTCTGCTCGATGTAATGTCGAGAATCAGAGAACGTTTTCTTGCTACCATCTGGCTGCAATTGCCGAATTGCTTTTCTTGTACCCGTTACTGGGAAACGGAGTCTGGAAAGGTCAAATTGAGGCCGAGCCTTCTTCTTAGGGGCAGGATGAGGAGTCAGCTGACGGTCCCTAACCGACTTCTGTTTGCTAGGCTGGGCTGGCTTCTTGGCCGACTACTCCTTTCTAGGAGTAGACGACTTCTTGGTGGTTAGTTGCTTGATTTCACCCCTGAGACTGCTCACGAGTTTCATGAGTTCGTCTCGGGTGACTGGGGTTGATCCTGCCGCCTGTGAAGAATCAACCGGCTGCCCTGAGGACTTTCTTGGCTGTCCATTAGTATTGCTTGGTCACGCCTATTCATGGTGACGTTCTTGCTAATATTTACTGCGAATGCGTCTAGAGATGAGGGACCCATCACGGCCCATGTAGATTTCGACGTCAGCGTCGTCCCCCAAATCATGGTCCGTCTAGACTAATACATCCTCCGGAGGCCGATTGGTCTCAGGAGTCGGTACAGGTTCCTATGAAGGCATCTTAGAGGTACTCTCCCCACATACGGCGCCAAATGTTTTGGGGTTTTTTGTGTCCCTTGGGAGAGTTACAACACTAAGACTGGATTCAGCAAGAGACACATGTACCTGCAAAACAACGGAGCACCGCATGGTCGATGGTCCGCCTCCAAAGATTAAGTTAGTACGGATTCGGAGAGAAAGCGTGCGGAAAGAAAGGTTATCCGCTTGGATTCCAAGCTCAGGAGTACTGTTTCATGAGAGTGACAGTTCAGACAATGATTGGTATTCAATCAAGGTTATGTCATAAAAGTTGTAAAAATCAGATTAGGTCCCTATAAATGAGGGAATGTTCCCTATTTATAGGATCCTAGGAATATGTGCCCTTCCTAAGGTTTTTTGCCCTAGGGAAGGGCACGCCGTTTTTGCAGGGCCCCTTGGGATTTGGGCCTTGAAAGCCGCCATTTCCAGGGGGCCATATCCACCTGCCAAGTGTCATCGTTTGGAAGGTCGAAGGTGGCGCCCCTTCCAGTGACACGTGGCGGGCTCGGATTGGGCCTGTTGTTTAGGGTAAAAATATGAGTAATGAATATTGAGTTTACTAGGATTCTTTGAATGAGAATTTCTTGGTTTTTGGTCGCTGGAGGTGAGGGGTTCAAGGCGGCGGCGTGGGAGGTGGGCTGCTGCCAGAGGAGGGGAAAAAGGAGTGACTGGCTGGTAGTGGGGATGTTAGGTTTTGTTTGTTTAAATTAACTTAAATTTTAAATGTAATAATTAAATAGTTAAGTGAGAGTTAAAGGGTAATTAGAAGTAATTAGAGACTAATTAAGTGAATAAGAGACATTAGGTTGTCATAAAAAAAAAAAAAAATTCACAATCGGATTTCTTTTACAAAAAAGCTTTTAAAAGGTTTTTTTTTCGCAAAATGATGTATTTGGGTTTTTCTACACGGTACCTCTGAGTTATTGGATTTTCTACAGTGTACCTTTCTAAATCCAAAGTTCTACAAGGTGCCCTTGAGTTTTTGGGTTTTTCTACATGGTACCCTTGAGTTGTAAAATAAATGACTCTAACTTAATTTGACTCAAACTGACACCATCTTAATGATCTATTTACCACTTTTATATTTATATTAAATGGAGGAATCACCAATCTTTATTATTCGCTATTTAGAGGAACTTTTGTATGATTGTTTGAGATGGAAGATAAGAACTTTTTTTTGCTCCTACTTTAACTACAAAAGCTTATTTTAGAGGGTACTCAAGTTGTAAGTCTTCTATATATATATATATATATATATATATATATATATATATATATATATATATATATATATATATATATATATATATATATATATATATATATATATATATATATATATATATATTGCAATAAACATGCTAGTTGTGTCTTTGAGGGTACTAAATAAGTCGTTTAGATCGGGTTGGGTTTGAGTCAATTTAACTTAGAGTAATTTATTTTACTACTCAAGGTAACTATATAGAAAAATCCAAAAACTCAAGTGTATAATGTAAAATACACTAATAACTCAAGGTCACCTTGTAGAAATTTGAATTTAAGAGGGTACAAGGTAGAAAACTAAAAAACTCAAGGGTATCATGTTGAAAAACTCAAGATTTTTTTAACAAATTTTCCTTTAATTAATCTATACAAATCTATACTAATATATTAAAAGGCGTTACTAAGAACATCTATGTGCCACGTAGACCATGCCACGTCACCTACTTCATCTCTCATTATGCCACATCAGATCATCACTACTCAATCAAACTCATATTGATTCATCTAAAAAAAATGATGAAAAGGGGATTTGAAGACCCAACCTTTTATGTATAAGAAAGATAGTTACTTAACCATCTAAGCAAATCATAAACTATGTTATAAACATGAAAATAAATGTATATAATTGATTATCACAAGATCTAATCAAAGTAGCAACCGGTGCAACGCCCAGGCTACACACTAGTTAGGATTTAAAAGTTACTAATTAAGTTGGTTGGGAAATGATGTCATCAGTAAGCTTAAGTGATCGGAAAAGGGAAAAAGATAGTAATCGGTACAATTAATCAATTTTAGCGTAGTTTTTGTGAATTGCTAAATACCACCCACGTTTTTTTATCAGATCGCCAACAAAAGTGATGAAAAGACAAACTACCCTTACTCATATCCAACTTTGCTTTCTCTCTCCTAAGTCCATTAAGCCTCAAACTCAATCGTCAACCACCACCCACACCATCACGACCACCACCACCCATTGCACCATTACCGCCCACAACCACCACCACTCACTATTGCACCATCACTGCCCACAACCACCATCACCCACTGTAGCATCACTACCCACAACAACCAAGAGGACTAGATCAAGGTACCAGAATATTTTAAGTTACGACTTATTTTTCCGACAACCACCAACATCAAGTCAGTTTACCACCATCGAAATAACGACGACCTACCACCTTCCTTGTCGTTCGCGAAGGTGGTTATTTTATCCCCGACGACCAGCGCAATCGGTTTTCAAAATTGGTAACCCAGGACATCAATCAGTTTCAAGTGCTGGTTGACCACGGTAATCGGCGTCCAAAATCGGTTACCGTCCCAAATGACCGGTTTTGCACGCCGATTGATGACCAGGTTGACCGACATTCAAAATCAATTACCGTGGTGTTTAATCGGTTTTGCATGCCAATTGTGAGCGCCTAGAGATTAAAAAAAAAAAAAAAAAATCAGAGGTACTACCCTTTCACCTCCGTTGCTGCCACTGCCGTGGATAGCTCCACCTCCGACGAACTGCCGTCGAGACCACTGCTTCCCTTCATTTGTTGTTGTTGTGGTTGATGGTGGTTGGGGAGTGATGATTGTGTATTTGTGCCCATTTACATTAAATGTCGGCGGTTTTGAAAAAATTTGTTGGCCCCTTTTTTTTTAGGGTAAAATTAACTAACAAATTTTCCAAAAAAAAAGTTATAAATTGTTGAAATACAAAACTCCCTCCATCTTCGCATGGTGAAATTGGTGTTAATTCAATGAAACTTTTGATCAACCGAAATCATACCTCTCTCCTATCATCCCACATATCTCAAATCCTCTCCTTCTGCAAATCAGGCGCATTGTTCGAATCTCTCAAACTCCTAAACACCATTAATTCAGCAGAAATCAGTTCAGATGTAAAACCCTTAATTTATGCTTCTCTTCTACAAACAGCAACCAAAATCAAGTGCTTCAATCATGGCTTACAACTCCATTGTTACATCACAAAATCTGGTCTTATTGCAAACAGCCTTGTGGGTAATAGCTTATTATCTTTGTATTTCAAATTGGGCGGGAATTTGAATTTAGCAACAAAACTGTTTGATGAATTGTGTACAAAAGATGTGATTTCTTGGACATCAATGATTTCTGGATATGTAAGGGTGAAACCCCAGAAATCGATTGAATATTTTTGGGCTATGTTAGATGATGGTATTGAGGCTAATGCTTTTACTTTATCTGCTGGAATTAAGGCATGTTCTGAAATTAGGGATGTTAGGCTTGGTAGATGCTTTCATGGGGTTGTTTTCCGAGGTGGGTTCGAGTTAAATGATGTAATTGCTAGTGCGTTGATGGATATGTATGGTAAGAATGGGTGTTTGGAGTATGCACGCAATGTGTTTGATAAATTGTCTGTACCCGATCCTGTTTGTTGGTCTTCGATCATTTCGGCTTTGATAAAGAATGATTTGTATGAGGAGGGTTTGGCATACTTTTATGTTATGCAAAGGGAGCATAAGGTGGTGCCGGATGAGTTTACGTATGGGTCGATTTTGACAGCTTGTGGGAACTTAGAGAGATTGAAGCAAGGGAAAGAGGTTCATGCTAGGGTCATCACAGCTGGGCTTTGTGGAAATGTAGTGGCAGAGAGTAGCCTGGTAGATATGTATGGGAAATGTGGGCGAATGGGAGACTCTCAACGCATCTTTGATAGAATGAGGAAAAGGAATACGGTGTCTTGGTGTGCCTTGCTAAATGGGTACTGTCAAAATGGGTTGTTTGAGTCTGTTGTTAAGATTTTCAGGAAAATGGAGGATCCTGATCTTTACAGTTTCGGAACCCTTATCCGGGCCTGTGCAGGTTTGGCTACTGTAAAACAGGGAAGAGAGGTTCATTGTCAGTATATAAGGAAGGGTAGGATGGGACATGTTATTGTTGAATCTGCATTAGTTGATCTCTATGCAAAATGTGGGTGCATTGATTATGCGCAGAGATTGTTTATGCAGATGTCTACCAGAAATTTGATCTCTTGGAACTCAATGATATGTGGTTTTGCACAGAATGGTAGAGGTCTTGAAGCAATTGAGTTATTCAATAAAATGGTTAAAGAGGGTGTTCGGCCTGATTACATTAGTTTTCTTGGTGTCATCTTTGCTTGTAGTCATGCTGGCTTGGTTGAGCAGGGGCGGGGGTATTTTTTCTCTATGACTGAAGTATACGGAATCAAACCTGGAACCGAGCATTGCAATTGCATGGTGGACCTTTTAGGTCGAGCTGGGTTGATAAACGAAGCTGAAAATTTGATTGAGAAAGCTGAGTGCAAAGACTCTTTTTCTCTGTGGCCAGCTCTTCTAGGTGCTTGTACAACCAACAGAAATTCAGCTGCTGTGGAGCGAATTGCGCTAAAAATGATGGAACTAGAACCTAAAAACCATCTAAGTTATGTGCACCTTATCAATGTTTACAAATGTGATGGTCGTTGGAATGATGCATTAAAGATACGGAAGCTAATGGACGATAGAGGAGCAGAAAAGTTGCCTGGCAAGAGTTGGGTTGAAAATGCATTTGGGTTAGTTCGGATTGGTGATAGTAACATTGAGAGTGTACTAAGGTGACACAAAAGAGAAGCTCTAAAGTTTCTTGGAAAGTGTTGGGTTGACAACATATCTGAGTTTTTTCAAATCTACCATCATTGGAGGGTGTATAAACTACTTGTGTAACAGAGAAACTGGAATGTGATAAAACAATTGTCACATATTATGGAAACTGAATTTTGTTCCGACTACACTGTGAATATGCAGATTGACTTCTGTACCATTTGTTGTTTCCAGTTTCTGATGTACTTTGCAGATTGGATTTAGGATATACTGTACTTCGTATGAGTATGCAATCCCGGGCTGTTTTTTATTACCTTTCCGTCTTAAACTTTTTTCTCTCAGTAAAAAGACAAGCAAGCTATATTACATTATTACATGCAACTTAGATACTTGTGTCAGGAACATGTATTTGAAGAAAAGTATCCATGTATTAGTCCAATTGAAGTATCAAGTTTTAATACCAAGCCAATTTTGGAGCAGCTACGTGTTAAGGATCCAGCACCGATACTTGAGATAAAGAATGGCCCGAGTACCATAGCAAGCAAGCAGGTCAATAGTTTTGGCGGAATTGTAGAATCACTCTGCAGAAATTTACAGTAACACCGCACATAGGATCATATTGCTCTTCTAGTACATTGACCCTGAACTCCAAATCTGTGTCCGAACTTCTCATCTTTTGTATGGAGTATACTGAGAGTTTCACACTCAGTTGAGAATTCACAGAAGCTATTCTTCTGCACTAAAGCGACGGTTCAATTACAACTAATTTACTGGCTGTCTATTTTACCTTGCAGATTACACTGTTGTATTCTGTTGCAATAATTTATAGCTTTAACATATTAATCAATGACCAACGATGAAAATAGCTCTAGCTGTAAAACGTATGTTGTGCAACAACACAAGGTAAAGGGGGATTTTAGTGGACGTGATGCCGAAGAAAGTTAGAAGAAAAATAGTTGTGGCTTGAGTTAGTCGTGCAGGTGCCATACAAGGACAATACTCCAGATAAATATCTTTAGAATGCTCTGAGCAAAGTCAGGAGTCAGGACCTCATTTCTGCAGTCAGAAAAACTGTTAACAGGAAACCTATTCAATGAGAAGATTAATTGCAACAAGGAATATTAACGCAATTAGATTCCCAAAATAGAAAGAAAAGAATATACGGTAATTCAAGCCCATCTTGCTGCCTGATCAAAAGAATGATTAGAAAATTCAAGCAGTCAAGATGATAATCTATCTTGCATTACAGGTAAAAGTAAACAAATCTTACTAATTTATAACAAATGCGCTTTAATCATAATAAACAAAACTTATCTACAGTGCCATAACTTGCAAGCTACTGCATCAATATTATGGAGTACTACATTTACAGCATCACTACTGCTAGTCTATCACTATGTTTACAATCATGGAGTTCACCATTACTAAATTTACTACAAAATATTTTACAAAAGATCTGAAAGTTGGAGCGAAAAAAAAGAAGGGGGAAGAACTGATCATACTGCACATGTTTAACCAAATAACCGACTCTTAAGTATTCTGGTAGGCAATACATCTACTCAGTAAAATCCAAGGGGAGCTATCACTTCATACAAAAATTTTTAAGCTGTCAATATTCAGGTTTCTTCCTCAGAATCCAGTTCAATTTCCGACTCAGAATTTAAGTCAAAGCCAAACTTCATCTCTTGGCTTACCAGTTCAGCAAGATCAGGTCTGTTAGCATTTTTATAAGCATTTACAATGGCGTTGACTAAGGATTCATTAACCTCAATCTCTTGATATTTCAACTGACCATAAATCCGTTTGACTCCCTCAACCATATTGGATTTTCCATAACAATTAACAAGATTAATATAAGTAACAACATCAGGTCTAAACCCCTCATCTTGCATCCTCATAAAAAGATTCAAAGCTTTATCAGTATTTCCATATGCTGCATAAGCATATATAGCTGCATTGTATGCAAAAGAATCGAGGTTTATGGCTTCTGTAAATGCTTCACAACATTCAATTGCAAAAGAATGCAACCCCACGACTGAGAATACACATGCGATGACAGCTTGACTTGCCCAAGGTTTTCCTTCTAGGTAAGATGCTTCTAACTGCCGGATTGCTTCACTGGGCATCCCACCCTTTTTCAGTATCATGAATAATACTTTATAGGTACTAGCTTCAGGCAAGAATTTTCGAGCAACCATCTCATATAGCAGTTCACCGCAGTCAGCTAGCTGGCCATTTGTTGCATAGCATGCCATTACCTTGGTATATGAGGCACAATCGGTGACTAAACCAGCCCGTTTCATTTCTTCAGCAACTTCAGAAGCTTCATCAAGCATCCCCATGTTCTTGTATAAGTTCATTATTAGAGCAAATGTTATACCATCTGCCTGGCCTTTTAGTCGCACATTATCAAACATAGCTTTAGCCTCAGAAACGATACCAAGATCAGCATACAGACTGATCATACTATTTGAAGCAACTATATCAGGACCACCCTCTAATCCTTTCAATGACTCGTACATCTCTTTGGCCCCCTTTAGGTAACCTCCCTTGCTATATGCCTTAATAAGGGACGTCAAGATGATTTGGTTTTCTGGGATCCCATGACCTCTCATCATTCTGTAGTAGTATAAAGCTTCTTTAGTTCTACCAGCTTCGGCAAATCCATTGATTAAAACCCCATAAACAACTTCATTTGGTTTTAAACCATCGTTAATCATTTCTTGGAAGGTACTGATGGCATCAGATAACAGTCCTAGGCGTGCATAGCAAGCAATCACAGCAGAAAAAGTCTGCACATGTGGCTTCAATCCAGCTTCTTGCATTTGGATCAAAACTTCCTTACCTTGATCCAACAGATCACCTCCTGCAAACATTTGTATCATAGAATTATAAGTGCATTCATCTGGCCATGTTCCATGATTCCTCATGCTCTTGAAAACTGAAAAGGCTTTCTCATAAAGCTTTGCCTTGCCAAATGCTTTGATGAGCACATTGTATTCAGAAACATCTTTCTTCGCCCCTTTAACATCTCTTTTTGCATAGAATATGTCCTCAGCTTCAGCACACATTCCTATCTCAGCATATACATCCATAATTGCTGCATATGTCTTCGATGACAACCCCCCATTTACCACACACTTCTCAAAAAAAGTTCTAGCCTGCTCAAGCAGTCCTTGATTCACATACATCTTTACAATACCTGGTATGGAATGCTCATCAATATGTTTTTTACATCTCTCAATCTCACTAATCACCACTTCTGCTTCTTTAACCATCTGTCTCTCACACAACATATGGAGCACAGCTCCTTGCGTCACCGCATCAGGGAAAAGTTCAACCTTTCTGATCTTATGGTACCATTGCAGGGCAGCAACAACATTTCCAGCTTGAGCATGAAGAGAAAGAAAAGTATTATAAGTTTTTGTATCTGGTTTAGTTCCCCTTTCTTCCATCTTCTCAAACAACGCCTCAGCTTCGGACAGATGTCCATGACTCCCACAAGTGTGAATGAGAGTATTGAATGTAATTGTATCAGGTGCCACCCCTGACTTTAACATTTCAGAGAACACACCAGCTGCATCATCCAAACGTCCAGCCTTGCTGTACAAATCAATCATAGTATTATAAGTAGCCGTAAGTTGAGGCTTTCTAACAGCATTTTCCATCTCAAAATTCTCCCCCTTTGAAGGCGAACACCTTCCTCCAATCTTAAACAGTTCTGTTGACAAGAAATGCTTCAAACTCAAAGATTTGAGCTTAGATTGCGACTGAATATCATTCAAATCATCCAAATCTAGACCTTGGAACTCAATCTTTCCATCACACCAGTCCTTATAAAACCTATCCGCCCTATCAAATTCACCAGCATCTTTCAACACCTTAACAATCGTACTCATCGTCACTTCATCCGGATAAACACCCCGAACCCTCATATGCTTAATCCACAAAAGAGACTCCTCCACAAGACCAGCCTTCCCATACACATCAACAAGCATACTATAAGTATTATTCGTAGGCATAACGCCGTCTCTAGCCATTTCAATCCAACAATGCCTCAACTCATCCCATCTCTGAGCTCGACCGAGCATTCGTAACACAACATTGTAATGAATTACATTAGGCACATAATCCTTCTGTATCCTAATCCAATCAAAAATCCTCAATACTCTCTCCCAACTACCCTGCTCTTTCAAAATCACAGTCAATTCCTTGGGACTCAACTTACCCACATACAAATTAAGGGTTTTCTCAATATCTTGTTCAGAATCTAAAGACCTTAAAACAGAAGGTAAAGTACCCCCATATTTCTTCTTTTTACCATTGACAAATTTTGAGGTTTTCAAGTGTGAAACCAATGTATTTGAAACACAATAAAGCTTAAACCTAAACCCCAAATGAAACCAGGCCCGTCCATGAGACAGGGCAGGTGGGGCGGCCACCCTAGGCCAAGGGAGTTGAGGTCTAATATCATAGTTCAATCCTAACATTAAAGGGTTCTGTAATACATTAGCAACCAACTTTAATTGCGAAATTTATATGATGATTACAAAATGAACGAATAGCTTACCTCTGAAGCTGCTTTAATGGAGGATACAAGTATTTCAATGGAGAACTGAGGGAGAGAAGGACGAGGCAGCGCTATGTTCATCCGTTTTTTTTTTTTTTTTTTTTTTTTGACAGAGCAAATTCAATGTGTTGGAGCCTTATATTAATAAAAGCCATAACCCACCCAAGTTATAAATGGGTCAGATCCGTTTAATAAGTAAATGAGGCGAGTATTTACGATCGTCCAATTATAAAGATTTGAAAGTAGAAAAAACTTTGTATCAAATTGTCTCCTACTACCCTTCTTATTTTATCAAATATCATTTTCATACACCAAATCTTATATCAATTGCATGAATTATAAAGGATGTTAAATATTTACCGATAGAAAGTCTTTTAATCAATGAAAGGAGAAGTAAAGAAGGAGTAAAAGGAGATGGGTGAAATTGTAGTGCAGTAGTATTACATCGTAAAATTTGCTTGCATGATATCCTATATATACAGCCAAGAGTCCTACACTAGAGTACAATCATACTCATATATTGCCATGTAAGTTCACAAGTCTTTGGACTTATTTGAACATTGTAAAATCATATCGATAATTGGTAACTTGGCATTCACCTTATCTTCTAACACTCCCCCTTAAATGCCCATACTCATGCAGAAAAGGAATATGTTGCCTCATTAAAAACCTCGCTAGGTAAAACCCTATGGGATAAAAACCATAGCTAGGGAAAAAGAGTACAACTATATTATATTATATGTCTTGGTATACTGCCTTGTTAAAAACCTTGTTAGGAAAAACCCAGTGGGATAAAAACCTGATCGAACAGAAAAAGAGTGCAGTACATATAACCCCCCTGATTTTAGCATAGTTCACGAAAGTGTCGCATTCCGATTTTGTGAACTAACTGCTCAAAATTCTTCCAAAGGAAGTGATTTGGTGAACAGGTCAGCAAGGTTGTCACAAGATTGAATTTGCTTGATATCTATTTCCTTATCCTTTTGCAGATCATGCGTGAAGAATAGCTTTGGGGCAATATGTTTTGTATTATCTTCAAATTAAAGATGATGGTTGGATTTCTTGTTATTGCGCTCATTCCACACTCTTCTTGGATATTACCGATCATCGACCTCAACCATACACATTTTCGTCCTGCTTCATAGAGAGCTATCAACTCTACATGATTCGATGATGTCGCGGTCAATGTCTGCTTTGTTGATTTCTATGATATTGCGGCGCCGCCATAAGTGAACACATATCCATTTTGTGACTTAGCATTTTGAGGATCCGATAAGTATCCAGCATTTGCGTAACAAATGAGAGCAGCATCTTGTTTCAGTTGATAATATAAACCAAGGGCTTGTATCCCTCGTAGCTACTGGAGTAAGTGTCGAACCCCCTTCCAATGCCTATATGTTGGTGCATTGCTGTGCTTGGCTAACAAGGTTCACAGTGAAAGCTATGTTGGGTCTAGTGTTGTTAGCTAAGTACATTAAGGCTCCAGTTGCACTTAAGTATGGTACTTCTGGACCCAAAATGTTTTCCTTTTCTTCTTTGGGTCTGAATGGATCATTTTTCATATTCAAAGAACGAACAACCATTGGAAAGTTGGTTGGAGTTGCTTTGTCCATGAAGAATCTTTTCAAAACTCATTCTGTAAAGTTTGATTAATGGACAAAAAATACCGTGACTCAAGTGCTCAATTTGCAGTCCAAGGCAAAATCTAGTTTTCCCAAGGTCTTTTATTTCAAATTCTTTCATCAAGTATTTTGCAGTTTTCTCGAGGTCATTTAGGGTTCCGATGATATTTAAATCATCAACATATACTGCAATGATAGCGAATCCTAATTGTGAACGCTTTATGAAAACATAGGGACTTACTTGGTTGTTCTTGAATCCTTCTTCTCTCATAAGGTATTCACTCAGACGTTATAACACATACTTCTAGATTGTTTCAATCTATAAAGTGACCATTTTAGTTTTATGGAAAGAAATTGTCTAGGCTTGTGGTTTTATGGTAGTTTTAGTCCTTCGGGGACATTCATGTAAATGTTTGTATCGAGTGACCCATACAAATATGCAGTCACTACATCCATTAATCGCATTTGCAACCTTTTTGTGACTGTCAAACTTACCAGAATTCTTAATGTAGTTGCATCAACTACTGGAGATTTCATAATCAATCCCTGGAATTTGAGAAAATCCTTGGGCTACTGATAAGTTGTTTATTTGACCACTTATTATGTAAATTTAAACCCGATTTTGCGATCATTTCCCCTCTTTATAACCCAATTTTAAATGAAAATGTTTTGTCTCGGCTTTCCCCCTCTTGGTTTGTGTTTGTCCACGTTTTGCAGGTCTATGGACTCAATTTGGCAAGCTTTCGGTGCATGAATTGTGTTTAAGACAAGAGAATTAAAGATTGGAGAGGGCGCTCCAGGGGAGCGGGCGTGCACCTCTCATGGAGCGGGCGCTCCTTGAATTTAGCTACATTCTGCCCAAATTCAGAGTCAGTTAGGATCGGGCGCTCCTCCCTTTGAAGTTGAAATCTGCCCATGTTGTGGAACAGGGGAGCGGGCGTGCATCATGTGAGGAGCGGGCGCTCCTCCCTGACACTTTCAAATCTGACTTTTCATTGAAGCATTCTGGAGAGGGCGTGCAGCCGAAAGGAGCGGGCGCTCCTCGTTGGGAATCCGTTTTCTTTTGACGAATTTTCCTATGTGTTTCGGGGAGTATAAATACTTCCCCTTAGCTCTTTTAGTAGAGGAGAACTGTAGCCTAGTTTTCAGAAACCGCTCTTAGTTTTCAAATTCCTTTTAATTAATTTAGCTTAGTTTTCATCAAATCAAATCATTGTATTAGTGAAATTCAAGAATTATTCTCAAGGTTTGGCAATTTGTATTCAACATTTGAAGCTTCCGTTAGTAATTTCTCCAACCTTTTTCTACTTAATTTCAGATTTTATTTGGTATTTGCATGTTATTTAAATCTTCTTAGTTCTTGGTAATTTGTTATTGGATGATAGTTATTTCAATTGTTAACCACTTTTCCCAAATTATTGAAGTAGTTAGAACCCTAATTGTTGATTGCATGTTGATAAACATGAGTTGTGAGTAGTCCTCTTGCTAGGGGTTGGGTGAAGCTCACCCTTTTGGGTTAGTTATGCAAATGTGGAAGAAACATTGATGTTTGTATTGCAATTAAATTGATTATATGAGATTGCTTGTTAGTTCTTCATGATAGGATTAGCTACCCTTGACTTAGGAGCTTGATAGCGTGATATGCCTAATTTGACATGGAAGTGTAAATTGAGTATGTCATTACTTATTTCAATTTGATTATGTATCATCTACTGCTAGACTAATGAGGAATCTAAGTTTAGTAGTGTGAGTTGTTTTCTTATTGCATGAGGTTGATTTTACATATAGTCCTTGCTATATCTTGTCTATTTTACTCCCCGTTTGCCTAATTACCTTGGTTGAGTGGATCTCATTCCCTAGTGTCTTTAATCCATTGATTTAGAACAATAGTTTGTTTGTCTACTTGACGAACCCCAATTCACCATTGACTTCGAATTAGCTTAAGTGTTAAGATCTTTAGCAACCATATCTCGTTCCTTGTGGACCGAACTCTTACTTGTCATTATGCTTGGTTTGTAAGGTGTTTGTCAATAAATGTGTTTGATTGAGTGTGGAATGAGCGACCGTTCTAATGCCCATCAAAATGGTGCCGTTGCCGGGGAACGGTGTTGTTGATTGCTAATTGGTTACTTGAGTCTAGCTAGTTCACCATAAAACAAAAAAAAAAAAAAATTCAAAAAGATTGTTTCTTTTTGGCTACACTTGTCGCCTTGGTACTAATTGCGTTTGTTGAGAGTGTATGTGCAGAACTCATAACAGGATCTTGGTACCTTACGATCCCTAGATTGAGCAAACTTATAGAAGGAGAAAAAGAGCTGGTTCTAGGACGTTTAATACTCCCCCCCAACTAGAGAGACCAATTTCGAGGAGGATCGAGATCAAATGAGTGACGCGGAACCACCACCTCAAAGACCTTTAAAGGAGTTGGGAACTCCGGGAGCTTATAGAGCTTTAAGTGGCATTGCTCCACCCGTCACTCAAGCCAATGACTTCGAGATTCGGCCCGCGATGATAAATTTGATTGAAAGGAGGCAATATAGTGGAGGAAAACATGAGAGCCCTCTTGCACACTTGAACGAGTTCGAAAATATTGCAACACAATCAAGGTAAATGGGGTAACTCAAGAGTTTGTGAGACTAAAGCTATTTCCTTTTTCTTTAATAGGAAGGGCTTTTGAATGGCTTGAGAAGGAGGTGAGGCCTAACTCCTTGAGAACTTGGGACGAGGTCACCACGGCTTTCTTAGGGAGATTCTATTCTCAAAAGAAGACGGCCGAGGCAAGGGCTTTGATCCAAGGCTTCCGTCAAAAGGCTAGTGAAACCATATATGAGGCATGGGAACGATACAAGGAATATCAAAGGGAGTGCCCTCATCATGGCATTCCATCATATCAAGTGCTTCAAATTTTCTATGGGGGCTTGAGCCCACAAGGAAAGACTAGCTTGGATGCAGGAGCGGGTGACCCGATTATGAACAAAACGGAGGAGCAAGTCATCGAGATAATTGAGGATGTGGTGAGACACCACATGAATTGGCAAGAAGGAGAGAGGGAGTCTTTAAGCAAAGGAGGAAATGCGGTCTACTCCGTCGATCACCTCAACGCCATCAATAATTTGACATCTCAAATAGCCAACCTTGGCAAGGAGATGACATCTATCAAGGCAAAACTTGAGACTTCCACTTCACAACAAGAGCATCCCTCCCAATCTAAGGGGAGAGGTATGAATTCTAACTCTTCTCCTTCTACATCTAATAACATGCCACATGGGTGTTTCTTTTGTGAAAGTTGTGGGTCATATGACCATGATACCTCTTCTTGTAATTATGATTCCCAACCCTAATCCCATTATGAAGAAGGTAATGATAATGAAAATGAACAAGTCAATGCTTTGTCTTATGATAATAGACCTAGGAATGACAATCAAAGATATTTACCACCTAATCGAAGGGAACAAGGGTGAAATGCTTATAACCAAAGAGGAAATGATTATGATTACCATAACCAAAACCAATGGGGTAATAGGAACCAAAGGAACCAAAATCCCCAAGGTTACTACAACCAACAAGGTGGTTATGGTAACCATAACCATAATAATCAAGGGAATTATGGGAATCAAGGCCAATATCACCAAGGGGAGAACTCTAATAATAGGAATAATTGGAACAACAATAACAATAGAGGTTTTTCTAATCAAAATGCTTCCAATTCAAATGTGAGAGGTAATAGAGCTCCCCAAGATAACTATTATGCCCAAGCACCACCTAGTAAGTCCAATCTAGAGGAAATGATGGAAAGTCAAACTAAATTGTTCAGCACTTTCATGGCCACGAGTGACAAGAAGTTTAATGAAGTAATGACTCATAATAAAATGCTTGAAACTCAAATTTCACAATTCGCCAATGCTTTGAAGGAAGGGGCTAGCACTTCCAAACTTCCACCCCAAGGACTAGATCCTAAGAGGCCCGTTAATGCCATATCTACTAGGAGTGGGAGGGTGTTGGAAGAGAGCGCTCCTAAGAAAAGTAATGAAAGAGTGAACATGAGTGAGCCTCCCCTTGAGAGTGATTGTGAGCAAGAAAAAGAGAAAAATCAAGAGAGTGAAAGAGAAAAAGAATGTGAGAAAGAAAAAGAGTTTGAAAAAGAGAATGATTTTGAAAAAGAGAGTGAAGAGAAAAGAGAAAAGAGAGAGAAACAAAACAATTGCAAAAGCAACCATATCTTCATTAATTTGTTAGAAACAAATTAGATGTGCAATTTGGAAAGTTTCTTGAGACATTGAAGCAAATTCATCTTTCAATTCCTTTTACCGATGCTATCAAGCAAATGCCTAATTATGTTAGGTTTTTAAAACACATTTTGAGTGGAAGGAGAAAGTGTGAATTGGTTGAAACGGTGAATCTCACCGAGAATTGTAGTGCAATTATCATGAACAAGATGCCACCCAAATTGAAAGACCCCGGTAACTTTTCTATCCCATGTGCAATATACAAGATGCAAATTGATAATGCTTTGTGTGACCTAGGGGCTAGTGTTAGCCTAATGCCATACTCGGTATAAGAAAGACTTGGGATAGGGGAACTTCTACCCACCAACATCACCCTACAGTTGGCCGATCGCTCTATTGCTTCAAAGAGCTAAGCCCGGGTGAGGATGGAACTCTCAAGACGACATCTGTGATCAAAAACCATTTGCTCGCAATGCCTTGAGTGGACAGGTCCAACAGTACGCCCACTAGATCCTTCATAGAGAACTGTGAAGAGAGTCTAGAAATCAATGAACGAAGAACAGCTAATGCAATTCTTTCTTACGAAAGAAACCTTACTTTAATTCGATGAGGAGAATGGGAATAAGGAGCGGGTACGGGAGCTTGACCAGGAACAAGATAACGAGAAGTGGATTTGCCTGGTACTCGGCCTTTTTCTGATCAATCTCCGCCTTCTTGTGCCATAACCGGGTTTCCCCCTAAACTGCTCAACTGAGCCTTGGATCTTATTGCTGTTTTTGCAGCTCTGCCAAGCATTTTGTTGAACAAATTAGGGACCTAGATTTTGCATTTTTCCAAGAATGTCTACTCCTTTTTTTTCTGAATCCCCACAGACCTCGCATGCCCCAAGAATCCTTATTACGGTTTCTTCAACCCAAAGGGTAAGGTAGAGGATGTTCCTGTAAGGGTGGGAAAGTTTGTAATCCCGGTGGATTTTGTTGTGTTAGAGATGGACGAAGATGTTAACATTCCAATAATTCTAGGAAGACCTTTTCTTGCTACTTCAGGTGCTGTAATAGATGTTAAAAGTGCTAAAATTTCACTAAAAGTAGGAGATGAGGTAATAGAATTTGATTTGAATGAGAGCATGAAATATCCAAGCTCTAATCTTGATAATTGCATGATGATTGATACTATTAATTATATTGTAACTTCTATGAATGAGCACTTGCTCACTACTAACGATGCCCTTGAGAATGTCCTTTTGAACAAGGAAAAGATAGGTGACCAAAGCAAAGAGATGGCATTGTATGAAGAGATGCTTGAAGGAAGTACGAAATCAAGCGATGAACAAGTGTGCATGGGAATCACAACACATGATGCATTAGAAGTAGCTACCTCAAGAAAAGGTAAGGGTGTTCCAATGGTAGAGTTGAAACCTCTACCATCACACCTAAGGTATGAGTTTTTGGGCCCCGATTCAACTTTTCCGGTTATTGTGAATTCTTCTTTGAACGAGTGCCAAACTCAAATGTTATGTGGTGTTTTGAAAGACCACCAAGGTGCTTTAGGCTATACCATAGATAACCTCAAAGGTATTAGTCTCGCTTTATGTATGCACCACATAACACTTGAGGAGGGTGCTAAGCCTTCCATTGAGAGGCAAAGGAAACTTAATCCTCAAATGGGGGAGGTGGTGAAGAAAGAAATCACCAAACTCCTTGATGCCGGCATCATCTTCCCCATTTCGAGTTCTAGATGGGTTTCCCCCGTTCATGTGGTCCCTAAAAAGGGAGGAATGACCGTAGCTGAAAATGAGAATGGTGATCTCATTTCAACTAGAACGGTGACCGGTTGGAGGATGTGCATAGACTATAGGCGTCTAAATGCATCCACCAACAAGGATCATTTTCCTCTCCCTTTTATCGACCAAATGCTTGAAAGACTAACCAAGCACAAGTATTATTGCTTTCTTGATGGTTATTCGGGTTTCTTTCAAATCCCTATAAACCCGGATGACCAAGAGAAAACAACTTTTACTTGTCCCTATGGAACTTTTGCATATAGGAGAATGCCCTTCGGGCTTTGCAACACACCGGCAACCTTCCAAAGATGCATGATGAGTATTTTTGGGGACATGCTTGAAGCCGAAATGGAAGTTTTCATGGATGATTTCTCGGTAGGGGGCCTTTCATTCGAGGATTGTTTGTGGCAAGTGCTTGGCAAGATGTGAGAAGGTCAATTTGGTTTTGAATTGGGAAAAATGCCACTTTGTGGTGGAAGAGGGAATTGTCCTTGGTCACAAGATTTCAAGCAAAGGGATTGAGGTCGACAAGGCCAAAGTTGAAGTGATAGAGAAGCTACCGCCACCAATCAATGTGAGAGGAGTAAGGTCATTTTTGGGGCATGCCGGGTTCTATAGGAGATTCATCAAGGATTTCTCACAAATCGCTAGACCCCTAAATGCTCTTCTTCAAAAGGATGCCATCTTTATTTTTGATGAAAAGTATCTCCAAGCTTTCAACAAATAAAAGGAGGCTTTAATCTCAACTCCAATTGTGCAAGGGCCAAGATGGGATTTGCCATTTGAACTTATGTGCGATGCAAGTGATGTTGCGATTGGAGGAGTATTGGGGCAAAGGGTAGAGAAGAAGCTTCACGTGATTTACTACATGTCTAAGACCTTGAATGAAGCTCAACGGAACTACACCACAACGGAGAAAGAGTTTCTTGCCGTGGTTCATGCTTTTAAGAAGTTTTGGAACTACCTCATTGGTTCCAAAACTATTGTTTATACCGATCACGCAGCCATTAGGTACCTTATTGCAAAGAAAGAATCCAAGCCACGTCTTCTTCGGTGGGTCCTATCCCTCCAACAATTTGATGTTGAAATCCGTGATAAAAAGGGGGCCGAGAATGTGGTTGCGGACCATCTTTCCCGACTAGAGAATGTGCAAGCTAGAGATGATGAATTCCCTATATGTGATGAATTGAGAGATGATGTGCTTTACATCTTGAATGAAAAGGAGCTTCCTTGGTTCGCCGACTTGGTGAACTACTTGGCTTGTGGAGAATGCCCACCCGATTTCTCCAAGAATAAAGGAAGAAGCTAAAAAGGGAAGCAAGACATTATGTATGGGATGATCCCATTCTCTACAAATGAGGAGTAGATGGTTTGCTCCGTAGGTGTGTCCCGGATGAACAAGTGCAAGGAGTGCTCAAGATGTGCCATTCCGATCCATGTGGAGGGCATATGGGAGCCAACAAAACAGCATTGAAAATCTTGCATAGCGGTTTGTGGTGGCCTCACATTTTCAAGGACGCTTGGGGATTTGTGAAGACTTGTGACCGGTGTCAACGAACCGGCAACATATCCAAGCGCAATGAGATGCCTCAACAACCGATTCTTGAGCTTGAGGTATTTGATGTATGAGGTATGGATTTCATGGGGCCATTCCCAAATTCTTATGGAAATCAATACATCCTTGTGGCGGTCGACTATGTATCAAAATGGGTGGAAGCCATTGCCTCCCTAACTAATGACCACAAGGTTGTCATGAAGATGTTCAAAAAAGTCATATTTCCAAGATTCGGTATTCCAAGGGCGGTGGTGAGTGACAATGGTTTACATTTTATTCATAGTGCTTTTCAAAAGATGCTAAAAAAGCACGAGGTCCACCAAAAGATGCTAACAAACAAGTGGACAAGCGGAAGTGTCTAACCGTCAAATAAGGCTAATCCTCGAGAAGACGATTGCTGAGAATAAGAAGGATTGGTCGGAAAAGCTTGATGACGCTCTATGGGCATATAGAACGGCGTACAAGACCCCAATAGGCACAACTCCATACCGTCTACTGTATGGAAAATCTTGTCATCTACCGGTGGAGCTTGAGCACCGGACCCAATGGGCGATCAAGAAGATTAATTTCGACTTGGCTAGCGCGGGAGAGCAAAGATGGCTTGATTTGCATGAGCTTGAAGAGCTAAGGTTGGAAGCCTATCAGTGTGCTAGCAACTATAGAAATCGCACTAAGGAATGCCACGACCGGAACATTGAAAAGAAAGCATTTCTAAAAGGCGATAAGGTACTCCTCTACAACTCTAGGATAAAATTGTTTCCCGGGAAACTTTTATCAAGGTGTAGTGGACCTTTTGTTCTCAAGGAAGTGTTTCCTCATGGAGCCGTGGATGTTTGGGATATGGACGGCAAGAGATCTTTCAAGGTGAATGGGCATCGCCTCAAGCTTTACTACGAGGGTGCTCATGTGGGTGTTTTAGAATCAACTCAATGTAATCTTACCTCCTGAGTGTGGAGGTCGTCAAGCTATTGACGTTAAAGAAGCGCTTCCGGGAGGAAACCCGAGTAAAAAAAAAAAGAAAAAAAAAGAGAGAGAGAGAAGAGAGAGTCAAGAAAATAAAAGGAGTGAAAAATAAAACAATAAATGAGAGAAGAAAAGAATAAGAGTGTTGGGAATATCTGATTTTGGCCAATATTGTTGAATTTATATTCTTGTGGTTTTGATATAGGAACTTGAAGCAAAAAGAGCCGAAGAAAACAAAACAAGAAGCTGTTAACAGTTAGGAGCGGGCGCTCCAACACAACTGCACGCCCGCTCCAAGCTTAATGAAAGAAACAGTAGGCTTCAAGACTGGTAGGAGCGGGCGCTCTTGAGAAACTGCACGCCCGCTCCTAACTGTCCATACAAAACAGGAACTTCAGGCACCTTTAGGAGCGGGAACTCCAGCATACCTGCACGCCCGCTCCAAATGTCAAGCATAAATTAGGAACTTAAGTCATCTTCAGGAGCGGGCGCTCCATCCTACCTGCACGCCCGCTCCAAGCTTTGGAAAAATTGTGCAGGAACTCCATTTCGATTAGGAGCGGGCGCTCCATCTTCTCTGCACGCTCGCTCCAAGCTGGGTCAGGAAAGGGCAGAAACCCAATTTCGTTTAGGAGCGGGCGCTCCAACCTCTCTGCACGCCCGCTCCTACCTGTCCGGGTAAAAAAAAGAGGAATTTTTCTCTCTTTTTATCACTTTACCCCTCATTCAAACATTCATACTCTCTCTCCTCCTTCCCATCTACTTCTCTCTCTAAAAACCTCATATTCTCCAACTTCTCTCTTCATTTTCATCATCAAATCTCAACTTTCTTCAATCAAAATTCACAAATTCTTAATCTACATCAAATTCTCTCTCCAAAAACCACAATTTTACAAAAATTTGGGCAAAATTTTCGAAGACCCACAAATGGGAATTGAAGAAAATCAAAAGGGAAAGGGGCCAAGCTTGTTAGTAAAGGAAAAATTTGGGTAAATTGGAGGATTTTAGAGTATTTTCATACTCTAAGTGGTATAATCTTCTTACTTACTTCACTTTCCCTCTTAAACCTAAGGGTTTTTCTTCAATATTTCTCTCAATTTGTTTATTTCATGAATGTTGTGTAATTAGTTGCATGATTAGGTGATTTAAACAAATTTTCTTGCCTTTGATAATTAAATTGTTGATTTTTGTGGATAATTGTGGAGTAAGGGAATGGCTTGTGCATGAAAAATTGATTATAGTTTGTGAATTTGTGAATTTTTGTGTGAGAATTGTTGTGTTGAGATTGTTATAGAATTGTTGTGTGGAATTATTATAGAATTGTGAGCAGGTACCTTGGATTAATTTGGGGGTCTGAAGTTAAGGAGGTTGTGTTTATTGAATTTTGGTGTTTGTGTGAGGTGCTTTGAGTGAACCCCTTTTTATTCCTTATTCCGCATTTGTCAAGATGGTGCTAAGATTATTTGGAGGTGCGAGAGGAAAGAAAAGAAAGACTTTCGGCATCCAAATACCCGAAAACCAAAACCAAAGCCAAACACAAAACCAAGACAATGCTCCTCCTCCCATTAGAATTCCCGAAAAATTCAAAAAGTATCACTCCGAGCTTTCAAAACGAAAAATCCTTCCTACAAGATTTTATGGCCAAACAACTTGCCATCTCTTAGGTATAGATGAAGGAATTCGGCGAGTGGCGGATAATTTCGGATGGTTAAACTTCCTCAAGAAGAGGGAGCTAACCTACGAATCGATCACTCTCGAGTTCCTTTCAACCCTAACCATGCGCCGAATCAATGGTGAGGGAGAGCCTCTTGAGTGTGAGATTAAGTTTAGACTTTTCAATCAAGAAAAAACTTTAACCTTAACTCGCCTCAATGAAATATTTGAGTGGCCCGTGTATAATCAAATAGACAACCCCGATAGTTTCTACCTTTCTAGCTACGAAGAGCAAAATTGGTGGAATACTATCGCGGGGTATCCATGCTAGCCACATTGTCCACCCCGTACTCCGTATATTCATGAGAATTATGGGGTATGCTTGTTTCTCGAAACAAGATCTCGGGAAGCTAACAAAAGAGGAGATCAAATGCCTCTTTATAGCTTCCCGATTTGAGGGAGACCTTGAGGGTAATGTGAATATGTTGTTTATCCAAAGGTGCCTTGAGATTAAGAGGAGTACGGAGTTGAGAGGGGAGATAAAATGTGGTGGCATGATCACAATAATTGCCAAGTCTTTGGGTTTCACTGATTGGGTTGAGCAATTAACCCCGGTGAATGGGTCCAATGTCCTTGACCTTCAAGGACTTGCCTCAATGCAAATGCTTGTGGAACTCCGTGGTAATGTCACCACATACTCTTGGTTGGTCAAGGGTAAACACCGTTGCATTCTCCCTAATGCGGCGGTAATGAACATGACAAGGGAATAAACGCGTCGTCAATTGTCTATCCCTAGATCAAATACAATTTATACAACCTAAACAAACCTAATACGAGTATAAAGCAAGCATAGGGGTTGAACCACAGAGAACGGATAAACACCTCCAAATGTTATCGACAATTAAGCTAGTCCGGAATAGGAGATAAATAAACTTAAGTCTAAATATGCTAAAACAAGAAATAAAACATTAAGGGAAATGGTTTAGGTATAGCATTCACTTGAACATAAACAAAAGCATAGAAGTTGAATTAATTATGAACTAAAGATGCTCAAATATCGAAATAAAAGAGTCCAATCTAGCCGCCTTCCGGGGTCAATTGGCTTCTCCTAACATAGCCTCTATGCTTCCACATTAGAACCATATACTAGGAGGTACTATCAAATAACAATCGATAATAATGAACCTTAACTAAGTCAACTTCCGTTCCTTGTTAGCAAAGATTCACCTTTAATCAACCAACAATGTGCACTTGCAAGAAGACTAAAGAATATCAAGCATATAAAGACTTTAATCACAAATAAATCAACTCTAAACCTAGAACATGCTCAAAATCCAACTACACCACAACCATCCCCTTAATGGGGAAATTACTCACTAATCATGATAATAACAAGATTAATTAACAAATAACCAAGAATCAACATGATTAACAAGCAATACCAACAACAAAAATAATAATCAAAAGAAAGCAATAAAAATAGAGGAGAGAGAGTTAGAGATTCTCATTGATTGAAGATGAGAGTCTACAAACAAGATGATCAATCTTCTTCTTCAAAATCCAAGATCAACAATGGTGAAACCCTCACTTTCTCTCTCTAAACTACTCTAATCCTAAGCTAAACCTAGAGAGAGAAGCTCTCCTAAAACTAATTAGAGAGTAGAAAAAAAATGGATCCCCCCTTTAATTACCCCCAAAAATGGGTATTTATACTCACTTCATAAAACTAGGAAAAATAGAAAAATAAAAGAAGAAAATAAATAAAGAAAGAAAAGGAAATAAAAAGAAAATAAAAGAGAAAAGAAATAAAGAGAAAAGAAAATAAGAAAAGGAAAAGAAAAAGAAATAAAAATAAAACCCACCAATTCCCCCAAAAATCACGAACCATCAGACCCTATTTCCTTCTCTTCGGCTCCCTGATTTCCATTCATCACCATCACCACCATTCAACCGCCATTCACCATCATCAATCATCACCGTCGATCAGCTTCAATCAATCAAGGCCGTTAAATTTTCATTAAAACTCGCGTGAGAAGCTCGTGATTAACCCATAATTGCGCGCCCGCACAGACGTCGCACAGAGGTCGCGCGATAGCTTCTGCCTCGACTCTGATTTTGGACTCAATTTGTGCGCCTTCTGACAGAGTTGCGCGGCCGCGAAGGTCTGGGTAGTCGCAATTGGAGTTGCGTTGGTTGAAGCTGCTGATTGTTGGTGGTCGTTTTGTTGTTGTTGAGGTGGTGCGGGGGAAGGTAATTGTGGTGGCTGTGTACGGCTGGTTGATTGTGAGTTGTGGCTGTGATTGCTGGTGGGTGTTGGGGTTGCGCGAGGTGTGTGAATTGGAGCAGGGGTTGCTGCTGGTTGTAATTGGTGTTGTTGTTGGTGGTGTTGCGTGGTGGTTTCGGTGGTAATTTCTGGTGATGATTGGAGGTGGTTGATGCTGTGGTGTGTGTGTGGTGTTGCGGGGTGAAGCAAGGGAACAGGGGAGATGGGTGCGTGAGGTGTTGTTGAGGTTGGAGCAGCAGGGGAGGTTGAGCTTTGTGCTGCGTGAGTTGCGGGGTTTAATTGGTGGTGGTTGTGGTAGAATTAGGGGAGTTGCGATGTTGGTGTTGGCTGATGGAAGTTGTTGTTGATGTTGCAGTTATCGTTGTTGTTTTTGTGGCTGGTGATGGGATTGCGAGAGGTGGCTAGGAGCAGGGGAGATGCTGCTGGTGTATTTGTGGGTGAGTTGTGCTGCGCGTTGTGGTGTAGGTTAAGAAGAAGGGTGGTGTAGGTTAGGCTGGCAGCAGAATTAGGGAAGAGCAGCAGCTTATGCATTTGATTGACTCGGGTCTCGAACATCCAATGCAAACCACTTGACTTTGAAATCCGTGCTTCAACCCGAAAACATACCTACACAACCAAAAATACACATTGGAGAACCGGGACATAGAATAAGATAAATAAAATAGAAATAAATAAAAATGAAAATAGAAAAAGGACGAAATAAAATAAAACCAAGACAAATAAAATAAAATAAATAAAATAGAAATAAATAAAATAAAATAGGAAAATAGACTAAAACTAATAAAATAAAGAAAATAAACTAAAACACACCAAAATTACCAAAATAAACTAGAAACTTTATTAAAGAGAAAACAAGAGAATAAAAGGAAAATAAGGGAAAATAAACACGGAAAAGACTCTAAAACTACTCCTTAGGAGTGACATAAATGTCACTCATCAAATTCCCCCAAACTAAACCTTTGCTCGTCCTCGAGCAAAGCTAAGACAAAAGAGAACAAGAAGGAATTATTGAAAGCAAAAGAAACAAAAATAGAAACAAAGAGAAAGAATGTACACTAACTCACTGTCGTAGGAATCACGGTTGTTTTTAGCTACAACAAGCCCTTAAAACCCCAAAGTCGCCTATGAGGACGAGTGAGGTCTCGTGAGGGTTTCCTAAGAGCTTACCCCACAACTCTCGACAAAAGCCAAGGCAAGGCAACAAAAGGAAAAGGAAAGGAAACACGAAGAGAAAAAGCAAAACACAAGCTTATATATGGACAAGAGATAAGGACAAGTACTAATGAATGCAAACCTTTCTAAATGGACAAATGTATGCACGTTCCAAGATGTCAATGGTTGATTGAAACATAACACATGCTAAGCATAGAGAACTACTTAGGTTTCAATCCACCCTAGCCCCAACCAAACGGGCCACGTTCTCTCCACTAGCTTCAAATCAACCCTTAAGCTAGCTTCTCAAGATTCCAGGAAGGAACCGGAAAAATATAAAGAAATGACAAATTTGAGAAGGTAATCCCGACATCTCAACTATGCATACTCTTTCCATAGGTTTGAAGTCTATCTCCCTCCATCGTTCTTTTGACCTATCCCACTAGAGTCTAAGGGTCTTTTTATTGGTTGTAACGTAAGGCTAAGGGTTAAGGCGGGGTAAAAATTTTAAATTTGGTGATAATTCCTAAGTGAAGCAAAAAGTGCGGCCGACACTCAAAAATAACTCAAGAATTCACTAAATATCAAGCAAAAATACCACTAATGCCATTCCCCCAAGCTTATTCAACACAAACACACAATATTCCCCCCAAGCTTGAACAAAGCATTGTCCTCAATGCTTAAACTAAGGAAGAAAATGACTCCATCTAAAATATTTTTGTTGTTTTTGTTTTTTTTTGTTTTTTTTTTCACTTTTTTTTAACTTTATTTATTGTCCTTGCCTTTTTAACTTTGGGCGGCTTTTTCTTGAAACTTCATTTGATTTCCATAAATTTGCATATTTCGTTACAAGCTCAACTCTAATCAAATCTCAAAATGCATCTTGTCTATGATCAACAACTCAAAACTCAAACCTCACATGCCAATGCTTCACTAACTAAAAGGTTGGTAAACATAGGCCATTAGGTTTGTAATGTGGTTGAAACAAGAGCGGGAAACATAAGGCTCAAATTGGTTAGCAAGTAGGTTTATGCAAAGTAGAAAATCAAATTTGTAACAAAATAAAAAGAAGATAAAGAAAAATGAGAAAGAAGTGCCCTTTTCCTCCCCTAGAGTGCTTCGGTCACGATCTTGGGAGCTATAGATCAAAACAAGGATCAAGACATGCATAGTTAAGGATCCAAATGTGCCACACAACAAAGTGATGAAGGCTAGAACAATGTTACCTCACACGGGATTATAACTAAGCAAATACCAACTAAGGGTGCCAAATCCACTATAGAGAGCAACACCATCTTACCACATACCACGTGAACTAGGGCTTCATGGCGCCCTAAAAGTTCTTAACCCGGCTACCTTAGCATGTAATATCCTAGAGTCAACCAATGACACTCTCAAACCGTGCACACATTAACCACTTAGGAAGAAAGGCATTCAAGAGTAAACAAATCCAAAAGATATAATGTCCAAAATAAGTACAAACAAAACACATTTTGCTAAACTTGCCTTGAAGTAAACAAAAATATTTTTGGATTTTCCAAAAGCATGAAAAACATGGAAATGCATATACTCAAGTGCATGACATATATGAATCAACATCCCACCAAACATGATAGAATACCCTCCCCCAAGCTTGAATGAAACCAAGCTCTCAAATCATAAACGATGAAACCAAGGAGGGGAAAACAAGGAAAAATTTATCCAACATTACCAACACATGATCTTCAAGTCACAATAATGAGAGAGAGGGAAAGGAAGGATATTACCGGATATGGGATAAATGCAAAATCACACAAGAACCGGAAATAACCTCATATGAGCCACAATCTCTACAAATAAGGCTTGAATTCCACATGATATGTAAGTTGAGGCACATTTCCTTGATTCTTGAACATCACCAATGCGCAAGAGTATATCAAGTTGTGTACCTAGCAAGGAACACAAACACGTCCATGAGAGAAAATCTAATCTAAAGACAAAAGAAAATGAAAGCAATAAAACACGGGTTACTTCCCGCAAAGGCTTGTTTAACGTCCAAGCATGACCAATCTAGGAAATAACCCGACAAAGAACGCAAAAGCTTGTCATATGCACCGGCAAACATATCGAGAAATAGAGCATAGGCGATGCTCATATGACAAGCAAACATAAAGTGCAAGGAGACTTTATGTTTGAGAGAAGGGGGAAAAGAAAAAGTAAAAGAATCAAAAGAAAAATCAACAAAATAAGAAGAAAAAGAAAGATAGGGAGGCAAACTATCCTCACAAAAATCTTTTTGGTTGGCATTATAACTCTTTTCCTCATCAATAATAAAAGAGTTGGGGGCTTCGGAAGCATGGATAGGAAGAGGATTCCTAAGCGGTTCTTTGAGAAAAGATGGGAGGAACATAGGATAGTAGGGGATATGGTTAAACCTTTGGGAGAAAGGTGTATGAGAAAGGGGAAAAGGGGTAGCTATTCCCTCACCACAAGGTCTCACATCACTAATGAGGGCATGGAAATCAATCATGGAATCCTCAAATGAAGAACCCTCACGATCTACATCTCCCTCAAGCTCAAAAACTCCAAATGATTCAACCTCAACCTCCTCTTCACCATCTTGAACAACATCTCCCATACCTTTCTCAAGGCCTACCATCTCAAAATCAGGAGTGAATGGGGGCAAATTTCTCTCAAACTCATCTCTTTCTAATGAAGCCTTATCAATGAACTCACTCATAAGGTTATGGGCTACCGTTTGAAACTCAAGAAATATTTGTGCCATAATCTCAATTGAGTCCAAATCATCATGGATAGACAAGTCAAAAGCTTGCTCATTGGAATCATCTAGGGAACTATGGGACACACCTTTAGAATTCATGCAAAAATCGGATGCAATATGAGAAAGAACATGCACTTCATCATCATTAGAATGTACCTCATTACATTGAGCTATAGAGGTAGGGGAGTTGAAATCATGCATTACATGGTCACTATGGGGAGCATCAAGCACATCATGGGAATTCATATTAGACAAATCATGACAATTAGCATCAACATTAAAAGCATGAGAATCCCGAACATAAGTCACATGATTGGCCCTCTCCCAATCATAATTATCCCTAGCTAACCATGAATAGAAATCCCAAGCTTTATCCAAAGACATAGTTTCAAGATCACCATTTAGCATATTATCAACCACTCCTCTAAAATGCTCATTTAATCCCAAATTAATGATTTCACAATAATCACCCTTGGTAAAATCCTTAACACCATCCAAGAAATCCTCAAGTCTATTAAAATACACCCAAAACGGTTCATTATCAAATTGAGGAATAGAAATACAAGCCATTTTTCAACAACAAAAACAAAACAAAGAGAACAAAAATAAATCAAAGGAAAAATATATACAATGGACTAGTCTCAACAAGATAACACAACGGTAATGGAAGCCGTTCCCCGGCAACGGCGCCAATTTGACAAGGGAATAAACGCGTCGTCAATTGTCTATCCCTAGATCAAATACAATTTATACAACCTAAACAAACCTAATACGAGTATAAGGCAAGCATAGAGGTCGAACCACAGAGAACGGATAAACACCACCAAATGTTATCGACAATTAAGCTAGTCCGGAATAGGAGATAAATAAACTTAAGTCTAAATATGCTAAAACAAGAAATAAAACATTAAGGGAAATGGTTTAGGTATAGCATTCACTTGAACATAAACAAAAGCATAGAAGTTGAATTAATTATGAACTAAACATGCTCAAATATCGAAATAAAAGAGTCCAATCTAGCCGCCTTCCGGGGTCAATTGGCTTCTCCTAACATAGCCTCTATGCTTCCACATTAGAACCATATACTAGGAGGTACTATCAAATAACAATCGATAATAATGAACCTTAACTAAGTCAACTTCCGTTCCTTGTTAGCAAAGATTCACCTTTAATCAACCAACAATGTGCACTTGCAAGAAGACTAAAGAATATCAAGCATATAAAGACTTTAATCACAAATAAATCAACTCTAAACCTAGAACATGCTCAAAATCCAACTACACCACAACCATCCCCTTAATGGGGAAATTACTCACTAATCATGATAATAACAAGATTAATTAACAAATAACCAAGAATCAACATGATTAACAAGCAATACCAACAACAAAAATAATAATCAAAAGAAAGCAATAAAAATAGAGGAGAGAGAGTTAGAGATTCTCATTGATTGAAGATGAGAGTCTACAAACAAGATGATCAATCTTCTTCTTCAAAATCCAAGCTCAACAATGGTGAAACCCTCACTTTCTCTCTCTAAACTACTCTAATCCTAAGCTAAACCTAGAGAGAGAAGCTCTCCTAAAACTAATTAGAGAGTAGAAAAAAAATGGATCCCCCCTTTAATTACCCCCAAAAATGGGTATTTATACTCACTTCATAAAACTAGGAAAAATAGAAAAATAAAAGAGGAAAATAAATAAAGAAAGAAAAGGAAATAAAAAGAAAATAAAAGAGAAAAGAAATAAAGAGAAAAGAAAATAAGAAAAGGAAAAGAAAAAGAAATAAAAATAAAACCCACCAATTCCCCCAAAAATCACGAACCATCAGACCCTATTTCCTTCTCTTCGGCTCCCTGATTTCCATTCATCACCATCACCACCATTCAACCGCCATTCACCATCATCAATCATCACCGTCGATCAGCTTCAATCAATCAAGGCCGTTAAATTTTCATTAAAACTCGCGTGAGAAGCTCGTGATTAACCCATAATTGCGCGCCCGCACAGACGTCGCACAGAGGTCGCGCGATAGCTTTTGCCTCGACTCTGATTTTGGACTCAATTTGTGCGCCTTCTGACAGAGTTGCGCGGCCGCGAAGGTCTGGGTAGTCGCAATTGGAGTTGCATTGGTTGAAGCTGCTGATTGTTGGTGGTCGTTTTGTTGTTGTTGAGGTGGTGCGGGAGAAGGTAATTGTGGTGGCTGTGTACGGCTGGTTGATTGTGAGTTGTGGTTGTGATTGCTGGTGGTTGTTGGGGTTGCGCGAGGTGTGTGAATTGGAGCAGGGGTTGCTGCTGGTTGTAATTGGTGTTGCTGTTGGTGGTGTTGCGTGGTGGTTTCGGTGGTAATTTCTGGTGATGATTGGAGGTGGTTGATGCTGTGGTGTGTGTGTGGTGTTGCGGGGTGAAGCAAGGGAACAGGAGAGATGGGTGCGTGAGGTGTTGTTGAGGTTGGAGCAGCAGGGGAGGTTGAGCTTTGTGCTGCGTGAGTTGCGGGGTTTAATTGGTGGTGGTTGTGGTAGAATTAGGGGAGTTGCGATGTTGGTGTTGGCTGATAGAAGTTGTTGTTGATGTTGCAGTTATCGTTGTTGTTTTTGTGGCTGGTGATGGGATTGCGAGAGGTGGCTAGGAGCAGGGGAGATGCTGCTGGTGTATTTGTGGGTGAGTTGTGCTGCGCGTTGTGGTGTAGGTTAAGAAGAAGGGTGGTGTAGGTTAGGCTGGCAGCAGAATTAGGGAAGAGCAGCAGCTTATGCATTTGATTGACTCGGGTCTCGAACATCCAATGCAAACCACTTGACTTTGAAATCCGTGCTTCAACCCGAAAACATACCTACACAACCAAAAATACACATTGGAGAACCGGGACATAGAATAAGATAAATAAAATAGAAATAAATAAAAATGAAAATAGAAAAAGGACGAAATAAAATAAAACCAAGACAAATAAAATAAAATAAATAAAATAGAAATAAATAAAATAAAATAGGAAAATAGACTAAAACTAATAAAATAAAGAAAATAAACTAAAACACACCAAAATTACCAAAATAAACTAGAAACTTTATTAAAGAGAAAACAAGAGAATAAAAGGAAAATAAGGGAAAATAAACACGGAAAAGACTCTAAAACTACTCCTTAGGAGTGACATAAATGTCACTCATCAGAACACCATGGGGAACACTTGGCAAGTGCCAATTGAGCCACTCCCCGTGAATGTTCCCAACCTTGACCAACCATCTCAACCTTGTCGCCATAGTATTTCTACCGTTCTTAGGTTTTTCGGCGGCTCCTCTTCTTCTTCTTCTTCCTCCTTCGACCTTGAATCGGCCTTTCACCACCTAAATCTTTCCAACCAAAGAATCCTTGAAGAAAATGAATATCAAAGTTATGTGTCTCAAATGACCTATCAAAACCAAGTTGAGAGGGGAGACTTTCTCCCCTATGTAAACTATCCTAACCGCCCTGTTCAAGAGGGGCCGGTTGCGGGTTGGAACAACAACCAACCCACCTACTCTTATTGGCAAGGACCTCGTAGCTCCGTTTCGGAGCAACGATCCTTCCCTCCCTACGATTATACACAACCCGGGGGTTGTGATTTTAGGGGGGACCCTTCATATTACCACGTCCCCGAGACATGTGGTAATATGACTCCCGAGGAGATCGATAACCACCCCCAAAGGGGATACTTCGAGTTCCCACCCGGGTACAATGGTGGTTAGGGCACTAGTGATGCACCGGACTACGGTCACTATCGTAGTTGCCCCAACTATGATCTTCCTCCATACGTGGATCAACCTTCATTTTCTGGCGATGTAGACTTCAACTATAACTACATGCCATCGCTGCCTAGGGAGGATGATCGGAAGTAGCCTTTAGACATTTGTTTTTACCGTTCCCTTCTCTTCTTTTCCCATCATGTGTAACACCGAGGCCGGTGTCGAGTTCTAGCTTGGGGGGAGATGTTTCTCACTGTGTCCATCTATCGTGGGAACGATAATCAAATGTCTAGCTTGGGGGAAGTCTTGGGGTCTTTGTGTCTAGGGTAGTTTTCGGTTTTGATAGGAGATGTGCTTTCTTGTGATGCCTTTTGTGCTATGTATGGAGAAGTTTGAGTTTGTATGTGGAATGTTTGGCATGAAAGGCTTAGTCTAGCCTTTGGGACTTGTGGTAGGATTCATATGGTATTATGTTATAGTTTGCATGCCTATTTTAGGTTGGTTGTTGCCCTTTTCACGTTTTTATGGCATGCCTAGGCTAGAACAATTGATGTTTTTTGTCTCACTTCTCCTTATGTGTGTGCTATTTGGAGCATCTTATCTATGGCTTTGATATGATTATTCTTTGGTTGGTTTGCTTGTTGGTTGGTATCATGGTTTATTTGGCATTGTCCTTGGTTTTTTTTCTTGATGATGAATTTCGATGATGATTTGTGTGGATTTATGATGATGGTTTCCCTTAATATCCAAATTTCTTTTTCTTATCCTCTAACCCCTCTAACATCGAAATTCCCTAATATCCAAAACCCTAATATCCAAATTCTTTAATTAGTTTTCCTTTCCCCCATTTTCAGCTTTCTAAAAAAAAATAAAAAATGAGCTAAAAAAAAAAAGATTTTGTTTGCCTTTGATCGGTTTGCAATGATGATATTGACTTGTATGTGGTGGATATTTGTTTTCTTTTTTTAATAAAATTTCGAGCATGGTTTAGATGCCCTTGGTTGAACATAGAATTGGTTAGTTTAGGCTAGTGTGAGAATAACTTTCCCGAATGTACGAGACTTAAAGTCTAGGTTCGTGGTAAGATGGAGTCGTCTATCTCAAAGGAATTTGATCCCCGGATGGTAGTATTTGATCCCACATTGTTCCACAAAAGGTGAGGTTTTACTATTTTTCAAGCCTACTACATTTTACATGAGTGGCAAGGATCCTCTTTGATTTGGTACCTAGATCGAGAAGTTGAGTCTCAACTCCCAAGGCCGTGGCCTAAACTACTCTTAGTATTGATAAAAGGTGTCATGTAATGTTTGTTCACAAAGGGTTAAGGCATAAAATTTTCCCTATTTCTGTTATTACCGTTTCCATAGTTTAATTTTTAGTTCTCTATAGTAGTTAGTGATGTATTCTACAAAAAAAAAAAAAAAAAAAAAAAAAAAAGAGAAAAAGGGAATGAATGAAGAATAAAAAGAAAAGGGAAATAATGCGAAGAAGGAATGTGTTGTCACCACCCTAGCAACCAATTAAGCTTGGGGGTGTACTCTAAAAAGTTCATTCAAAGTTGCAACTTGGGTCAAAGTTAGAAGCCTTTTTGGGTTTGCTATAAATGATACAACTTAGTTGGCTCATATTGCAAAACACTTCTAGTTTTATATATATGCCTTAACTTTGTCTCGTAGTCCTTGAGTCTTGTAATGATTAGGAGAGTAGTGGATGCCTTTATCGGTGGAGGGAGTTGATTCGCAAGCATATGGAGAGGGTACTCTTTCATTGAGATGTCGAGCGTTCGAAACCCGCTTTATCTATGTTTTTCCAGCTCCTTCGTGGAGTCATGAGACACTACCATTAGGGGGGATTTGAACTTTTTGATAGGGACGCGATAAGATATGTTGAATAGGCTTGAATTGAGTATTTTCGGGAAGGTTAGATAGGCTTTGGCTAGTCATGACCGTGGTTGATCTTAGGCATGTACCTTATGCTCGAGTTTTATTGCTTAAGGATTCTCATATTTATGCATGTGCTTTTCTTTGAGCAAATTGATCTTTGGGTTTGTTTTTGGGCAATGTGAATTGCTTGAGGACAAGCATTTGGCTAGCTTGGGGGGATTTGATAAGTGGTTTATTTGACTACTTATTGTGTAAATTTAAACCCGATTTTGCGATCATTTCCCCTCTTTCGAACCCAATTTTGAATGAAAATGTTTTGTCTCGGCTTTCCCCCTCTTGGTTTGTGTTTGTCCACGTTTTGTAGGTCTATGGACTCAATTTGGCAAGCTTTTGGTGCATGAATAGTGTTTAAGACAAGAGAATTAAAGATTGGAGAGGGCGCTCCAGGGGAGCGGGCGTGCACCTCTCATGGAGCGGGCGATTCTCGACTTTAGCTATATTCTGCCCAAATTCAGAGTCAATTAGGAGCGGGCGTGCTCCTGACCAGGAGCGGGCGCTCCTCCCTTTGAAGTTGAAATCTGCCCATGCTGTGGAACAAGGGAGCGGGCGTGCATCATGTGAGGAGCGGGCGCTCCTCCCTAACACTTTCAAATCTGACTTTTCATTGAAGCATTCTGGATAGGGCGTGCAGCCGAAAGGAGCGGGCGTTTCTAGCTTAGGAGCGGGCGCTCCTCGTTGTGGAGCAGGCGCTCCTCGCTGGGAATCCGTTTTCTTTTAACGGATTTTCCTATGTGTTTCAGGGAGTATAAATACTTCTCCTTTAGATCTTTTAGTAGAGGAGAATAGTAGCCTAGTTTTCAGAAACCTCTCTTAGTTTGAACATTCCATTTAATTAATTTAGCTTAGTTTTCATCAAATCAAATCATTGTATTAGGAAATTCAAGAATTATTCTCAAGGTTTGGCAATTTGTGTTCAACATTTGAAGCTTCAATTAGTAATTTCTCCAACCTTTTCTACTTAATTTCAGATTTTATTTGGTTTTTGCATGGTATTTAAATCTTCTTAGTTCTTGGTAATTTGTTATTGGATGATAGTTATTTCAATTGTTAACCACTTTTCTCAAATTATTGAAGTAGTTAGAACCCTAATTGTTGATTGCATGTTGATAAACATGAGTTGTGAGTAGTCCTCTTGCTAGGGGTTGGCTGAAGCTCACCCTTTTGGGTTAGTTATGCAAATGTGGGAGAAACATTGATGTTTGTATTTCAATTAAATTGATTATATGAGATTGCTTGTTAGTTCTTCATGATAGGATTAGCTACCCTTGACTTAGGAGCTTGATAGCATGATATGCCTAATTTGACATGGAAGCGTAAATTTAGTATATCATTACTTATTGCAATTTGATTATGTATCATCTATTGCTAGACTAATGAGGAATCGAAGTTTAGTAGTGTGAGTTGTTTTCTTATTGCATGAGGTTGATTTTACATATAGTCCTTGCTATATCTTGTCTATTTTACTCCCCGTTTGCCTAATTGCCTTGGTTGAGTGGATCCCATTCCCTAGTGTCTTTAATCCACTGATTTAGAACAATAGTTTATTTGTCTACTTGACGAACCCCAATTCACCATTGACTTCGAATTAGCTTAAATGTTAAGATCTTTAGCAACCATGTCCCGTTCCTTGTGGACCGAACTCTTACTTGTCATTATGCTTGGGTTGTAAGGTGTTTGTTAATAAATTTGTTTGATTGAGTGTGGAATGAGCGACCGTTCTAACGCCCATCAGCTACAAGTCTTGCCTTGTATCTAACTATCTTATTTTTCTCATTGTGTTTTCTCACAAATACCCATTTGTATCCAACGGGTATTACGCCTGCTGGTGTAAGGATTATTTTTCCGAAAACTTCACGTTTTTCAAGTGACTTTTACTCAGCCAGCATTGCCTTCTTCCACTTTGGCCAATCACTCCTGTGTCGACATTCTTCTATTGTTCTTGGTTCAACATCATTTTCGTCAGACACAATGTCAATTGCGATGAAATTTGCAAATATTTCATCTACGATAACATCTTTCTGATTCCACTGAGTCTTGGTAGAGACATAATTCATTGAAATTTCATTTTTATCGATGTTTTGAACGTCTTGTTCATTCCCCGTAGGGTTGTCTTCTTGTTCGTCCCCTTTTGGATAATCATCATTTTCTTTACTTTTATCCACATATTGGCTTCCTTGACCTTCTGATGGGGGAACATCATTAGTCTCATTTTCTATTCCATCCAATCTTTTCAATTTTCTTGGCTTAGAGTCTTTTGAACCAAGTGGTCTCCCATGCTTTCTGCGTGCTTGAGATTCATTTTCTATGGCCTTTTTACCAGTTGGGATTTCATAACGTGCATGAGCATTTTTTGATGGTATATGTGATTTTGTCACCTTCTTTGTGCCTACAAATGCATCAGGCAATTGATTTGCAACACTTTGTAAATGAACAATTTTCTTGACTTCTTGTGCACACATATTTGTTCAAGGGTCGTCTAACATTAAAAGTTGTGTCGCATTCCACATAAGTTCTATTTCTTTCTTACGTGGGTCCACTTTCTCTCCCCCTAATAGGCTAGGAATATGGTGGGAAGGAGAACGGTAGGTCGTTGGGCTACCACCCCACCCAATCAAACAAAATTTGTAACTCAACTAATTCCTATAAAGTGTAGTGGTAAGTCAAGGTCAAACCCAAAGGAATGGAGGTCGAATGCACGATGCCTAAGTTAAGCTATTCCGATGTCTAGTAGGGGTTTATGGTAGAAACTAGAGCTAAGCTAGGAAATGAAAAAGGCTAGTACTAATTGAATGCTAAGGCACTAGGGGAATGGATCCACATGCATCAACAATGAAGTTCAATCAACTTGGGGAATTAACCAATCAAGTCAAGCAATATGAGGGAAAACCGAAATTGCAACCAAGAGAGTACACCAAGCTATTCTCCTAGAGGTCTAATTAGCGTCAACTACATCAAACACTAGCTAGGAAACATCACAAGATATCTCAATCGAGTAAATGTAAGCCACAAATCAATGGTCCGTATCAATGTGAACTCACAATGCAATCTAGTGTGAATAACATGGGTGATCAAGCCTAATCAAGCACACACATGCACAAAATCAATCAACCAATTTAATCACATTATCAACTCAATCAATTTCCCCCAAATTAATCTCAATTCATCATCAATACATGCTTCACCACTACCCTAGCAATTAAACTACTCACAATCCATGAAGAACATCAAATTCAAAGCTAAACTAATCATCTTTCCCAAATTCATCAATTGAAATCAAATTGAAACCAACAAATTAAATCAAAATCAATCAAACAATCAATTAACCAAATCAAACAACAATACTAATGAAATCAAACATTGAATTGCATTAAAGAGTAAAGAATCCTTACAAACTTGATGGAAATCAAATCAAATGAAGCAATCCTCAATCATCAATCATCAACCCTCACTTTCTCTCTCTAAAAATGCTAAAAACTAGTGTTTTCTCTCTCTAAAATCTAATCTAATCTAATTCTCTCCTTTCTTTTCTTGAAGATCTCATTTATCCCCTATAAAAGGATAGAAATAACTACCAAATACAAAGTGGAAGTTGGGAAAGTCGTCCAAAAATAGACCCACGCCGGTGCGGGCGCTCAGAGGAGAGAGAATGGTACGCATGAGAGCACACCCAGATAGGTGCGCCCGCACGCACCTGGTGTGCGGCCGCACTCGACAGATGTGCGGCCGCACACTCCTCGAGTGCGCCCGCACAACTCTGCTGCTTCCTTCTCTTCTTCTTCGTCCTAGCTCATGCGGTGCACACATCCTAGATGATGGTGACGGAGGACAAGGTAGGCAGGAACTTCCTTGAATTTCTTGAAGGGTAGAAGCCATGAAGAAGGCATATACAAGACCTTGAAGCATGCTCATTGGTCCTCCCTTTGATTTGAGACTTCTTGCACAAGCTTTAGGCATGAAAATCAATGGAAAACTATGGAGAGAAAGCTCGGGAATCCTTGGACAATCAATTACAACCTACAATCAAAGGATAAAAAGCAAGTAAAAGGGAAAAATAGCAAGTAAACTAGAAAAATGCATAAAATAGAGAAACTAACTACAAAAAGCATAAAATGAAGAAAACAAGAATAAAACTAAGGAAAACTAAAGAAAAGAGAGATAAAATGAAATAGAAATCATCCAAAAAGGGACCAAATGAGTGCCATAAATGTCGCTCATCAAATTCCCCCAAGCTAAACTTTTGCTCGTCCTCGAGCTAAACAAAGCAAGAAAGATAAAGGATGAAAATTTTATTGAAAATGAAAAGAAAGACTCAAGATAAGAATATACACTAAAACTCACTGTCGTAGGAATCACGGTTGTTTTTAGCTACAACAAGCCCCTTAAACCCCAAAGTCGCCTATGAGGACGAGTGAGGTCTCGTAAGGGTATCCTAAGAGTTTGACCCATAACTCTCCGCCAAACATCAATGAGGCAAACCATAAAAAGAAAGGAAAATAAAATGAAAACAAACCTTTGCGAAATGAACTAACATAAAGACTATAATGCAAATGAATGACAATCTTTCTCAAGTAGTTAAGGTATGCACGTTTCAAGATATCCAAGGTTGATTGAAACATAGGGTATGCTAGGCATAGGAACTAGTTATCACAATCCACTTTCATCCCAAACAATCTTACCGCGTTCTCCCCACTAGTCTCAAATCTCCCCTTAGTGAGTGTCCTAATGATTCCTCGAAGGAACCGGAAAAAGAATTATTTTTAGGCTACTCGACAATCTTGACTATGCATCCCCTTTCCTTAGGCAATGACCCATGATGCCCTCCCCTGAATAGCGACACAACTATCTAGGTCAAAAGGTCTTTCCCCAAGGTTGTAACGTAAGGCAATAAGGGTGAAGGTAGGCTAAAATTTAAAATTTGGTGGTTTTCCTAATAGTGAAGCAAAGATTGCGCATATCTTTACTCCAAGACTAAGTTATCACCAAACAAAAACAATGTTGGTGGAAAAATAGATTGGAACAACAAAATATACAATGGATCTAGGCTTGTACGAAGAATACTTTCCTAAAAACGTTATTCGCCCCACCGTACTAACAAGGCTATGATGAACACGTTTTTGGGATACAAAGATTGAACACTTAAGAGAGTTTAGTACTAATGATCTTGAGACCCTGGACTTTTTGAGGAAAAACAGAGAAAAGGGGAGAAAAACTAATGAACGTGAATTCATCCAGTATTGATCTTAAATAGATTAAAATTGGCAGTTAACGAAAAGATAAGAATGAACAGTTATGATAATTGTAACTATTCAATTTTCATTTAATTATATATTAAATAATATATAATTAAATAATCAGAGTTAAAATAAACTGACAAAAATTAATTATCGTTTTAGGCTTTAAACCCGTGTCCGTGTCAAGTGGCCAAGTGCTAAGTGCTAAATCTTTGATTATAAATATATATAAGCCACTTAGCCCACATGTCCAAAAACACCACTTAGCCCATTTCATAACTCATATCTAATTGTTTACAATATAAACAATACATTCCCTTCTTACTTTTTCCATGTGGGATAATCTCTCACACATAACATTATTATTGGAAATATTCCAACAAACAACACCCCCAAGCTTACTTGAGGCTATACTCACAAAGAAATATATACAAAAAGCGTACACGCTTCTCCCCCAAGCTAAAAAGAAGCATTGTCCTCAATGCTTAGAAGGAGAAAAGAAGACATCAAAATATTTTTGAATTTTCCACTTTTTCAATTGTTTCTTCTCTTTTTTTTTATATTGAATGTGCAATGTCCTTGCCTTTTACTTAATTCGGACGGCTTTTTCTATAAGCAACTTATTTGTCCACGCCTTTTAGAAGTAGGACAGCTGTTACTCAAATATTTTTCATTATTCACAAAGAAAATGATATCACAAACTTGCATTCATAAAAACCAAAACTCCAATTCATCCACCACAAACTCCATCACAAATGATCATTTTGCTTCACAAAAACCAAGAAAAGAAGAAAATGAAACAAAAGCTCAAATAACTAAAGATGTGGCTTGAAAAGAAGAGATAAGGCTCAAATGGTTTCAAGAAGGCAAATGTAAACCCAAAAATAACAAAAAGAGTAAAGCTATCCTAAAAATTAAGAATACCACCCCGAAAAAGGTGCCTTTTTCCTTTTTAGATAGTTCGGTCTCGGGTTTGAGAATCATACATCAACCTTTATTAGATTAGGTTTGCATAGTCAAGGATCCACGCCGCTCATACAAGAAATGTTGAAGGCTAGAAAAACAAGTAACCTCACAAGGATGTGGCAATAACTCACTAGTGGTGTCAAATTAACTATAGGGAGCAACTACCAACATGCCACAAGCAAGTAGAATCCGGCTTCATGATCCTACTAGTTCAAACCAACTACCCTAGCATACACTATCCTAGAGTCAACCAAACATAGTCTCAAACCGTGCATACCTTACAACCTAGGAAGAAAATCATGCAAAAGACAAGTCCAATGTAGAAGGTTCATTTCATAAGAAAAATGAAAAATAATGCCTCAAAATTACATCAAGAATAAAGAGAAAAATAAAGGAAAGTAAAAGAAAAGGAAAATAAAAGAAAGTAAAAGAAAGGGAGACATAGAAAAGGAAATATAGGAGAAATAGTATGAAAAGGACTAGAAAGCAAGTTAAACACATAAGAATCCCAATCGACAAACAAGTGATCGATCAACATCAATGTCATCGATCCCAAACACATTATGTGTTAACAAGCATGCATCCTCAAACCCTTCAACTTCCCCTAAACTAATCCTATTCTATGCAACCAAGAAAAATAAAGAGAAAAATAAGAAAGATCTCACCGGGCTCCCAAGCTTAGCAAAAATAAACGAAGTAAGTAGAAGCCACCTCGTTGCATTCCATAAACAAAAGCTTCGTCAAGAAACCAAGTGAGAAAAACAAAATAAAAGAATCTATATACAAAAAAAATTGTTAGTAACTTCCAAGTGAAATCGGCCGAAAATTCGGCAGCATAACGACAGGAAATGAAAAATATATATTAGAGACAATGAAACATCAGGAAACATCATCAGCAACAAGAATCGTCAGAATAACAGCAGAGCAGATAGATAAGGAACAGTGTAAGTCATCATCAAAGAAATCAGCAGATAAAACATCACAGAGACATCAGAGCAGACAGAGGACATGGAGGCTAAGAAGGAAAATGCGAAATGAACCACTAGCAAGGAGGAAAACATGCAAACCACAACCAACCTAAACCAACTCCCCCAAGATAGAAATGAGCTACCCCTCCCCCAAGCTAAACCCAACCGTAGGGCAAACATGAAACAAAATCAAAAAACATGCATACGGAGAGGGGTAGCCAACATGGCTAACTCGGCACTAAAGTAGGGGGTAGAACTAGGACTCCTCCCACCCATAGAAACAACCTCCTTCCCTTTAGCCCTACCTAACCTCCTGAGGGCATCAGCAGCAAAATACTCAGACCAATAATCCAAAACAGGGGGACTCGAACGACCCCACCTCTCCTCAGTCTCAGGGGAAGGGAAATGAGTAGGGTTTCCTGGATCATAACTCCAGTCACACCCTCCCTGCCTCTTGAAATCATAATCCCCTCTAGAGGTCCCACGAATGGAACTATGTGCCATTTGTGGGCCCTCCCAATAAGGATAGCAGAGACGGGGCCCCACCGCCTTGTCAAAAGGCTCCCACTGTGGGATAGGGCCCTCTTGGACCGGGAGGTACGGGTAGTTCACATAAGGCTCAATATCCCCCCTAGAAACATGATAGTCATACACCCTCCTAGCATGATAATCAAAGCTACCCTCAAAACAACCATTCCCCATAGAAGAGGAAGAAGACAAGGCAAAAGTAAGGGCATCAATCTTTTCATGCAAGCTAGACAAGTCATGCAAGGAAGGAGATGAAGGAGATGAAGGAGAAAGAGGAGTAGGAGAAGAAGTACTAGGGTTACCTCCTTTAGATGATGAGGCCTTAGACCTTGGATGAGCATTACCCGAAGAAGGCATGGAATCCCGACGAAAAGAACTTCGAATATCTCTCTTGGGCGGCTTCCAAGGGTAGGATGAATTTTTGTCTTTCACCATCGACCCTTCATAGGGAATAAGGCACCAATCGGTAGTCCTCGACACTTTCCAAATTAACAAATCATCCATGATAGTGCGCTCAATGAACTTTTGGGTGATCAAGGCAAACGTGCCCAACAAACAAGATGAAGACTTCTCTCAAGGGTTCTTAATCTCCTTAAGATCCTCAATCTTGGATGCATACTTTTTGTTAAGTGACAACACAATGATGGTAATCATACCCCCTATTTGTATGCTACCCGAGAGAAAGAAGTCGTCCCTAATGTCGATGAAACGGTCGAGCAAGTGCCTTGCAAAGTCGATCACCTCCACTTCATCATCCTTGGGTCGACTAGCCAACCATAGCCAACTTAATTGTTCTTGAGACATGGCTCCAAGAGATTCCTTGGAGAAAAATGCATAAGTAAGGATGCGGCTAAAATAGCGCATCGCTCCATGGACTATTGAGGCCGACTTTTACGATTGAGCACAATAAGCGTCTTCAATAGAAATATCATCCCACCAATCATTCTTATCGTACCTATGGTCACGATGAAGAGTTTCATAGGCCGGAAAAATCAAAGGCACACCCTCGATGGGCTCCGGAAAATTGAACATCTTGTTTAGGAATGAAAGGGGAATAGAATAATCGTCATTGAATACTTGGAAAGATAGTGTTGGACATTCATTGTCGTTGTTACTCTTTTGCACATCGAGCGACGATAGAAATTCATATGTGAGCCTTGCAAAGGTGGGAGCACTAAGGTTAATGAATTGTTCAAGGCCCAAATTCCGAGCTAACATCCATACATCATCGTCGATCCCTAGAAGAGTAGTGGTGTCATGATCATAAAATCTCGTAGAATACAATTTCCTTGATGAAAGACTCTCGAATCGGTCCCAATGCTTTTGAACCGTGAACTTGATGCCGTATGTTTCTTTGATGGTGGAAGTTGGATCAATAGTTCTCCTTGAATTTGTAACCTTGGTGCGCTTAGCTTGCCTTGAACCACCCATCTACAAAATAATGGACAAAGAGAATGGTTTCAAAAATAGGAATAGTATACCAAAAATTAATCATGAATATGGGGAAAAATAAAGTGCACAATACTCCATGGGTTAAACAAAAATTCAATAGAGGTGAATAATGCATAATCAAGGCATCACAATTGACACAAATATTACCCCAAATCACAATTAAGAAAAGCAACAATATACCATACTACCAACAACCATTATCTCCATTATCACCATCAACATCAACAAAATACCCTAAAACTAATCATATGAAAATCCAACAAGATTCATGCCAAAATTCATTACATGCTCAAATAATATCATCATAATTAAATTTCACAAAACCAACATCAACATTTCCATATTCATCAACATAAGAACAAGTAGTGGTAGTAATGGTGGTGAGAGTGAGGGTAGTACTAGTCATGCTCAAATTCTCATGAGGTATAAAAATTGAAACTTTATCACATAAAACATGCAATTATACTCTCAATTGATAGAAAATCACAAGATCTATATTTAAGCAAGAAAAACACTACTACACATAAACATCTCCAACAATCATACCAACAAGTTCCAATTAAAAAGTACCCAAAATTTTCAAACTAGGAGTGAGAAAATTACCTTTAAAGATGTAGAATGATGACTTGGGTAACAAAGTAGTGAGAATTATGGAGATTTTGATGTAGAAAGATGAAAAACAATATGATGAAGATGAAGGATAACTATGAGCAACCCAAATAGATCTAAGAAGGAAGTAGAATGAAGTAGGAGAGAAGGAGAGAAGGAAAATCGGGCTTAAAAGAGGAGGGAAAACAAGCCCTCGTACACCCAGCTAGTTGCGGCCGCACATGAGAGATGTGTGCCCGCACAGAGCTCGTGTGCGGCCGCACATTGCTGATGTGCGGGCGCACACATACTGGAGATAAATTCCGAGTTTCTTCCTCCATCATCTTGTGCGCACACCCCTATGATGGTCATGGGGAACCATATAGGCAATAGCTACACTTCATATTGGATAGTGAAAAACATGAAAATCATGAAAATAAACACTAGTATTCACCATTCTTCATACTTACCCACTTTTCCAACTTAAGAATTGGGACAAGTTTACCTCAAAATTGGCATCAAAATTGTTGGAAATCAACTCAAACCAACCTACAACATCAAACACAACAAGATTAAATCACAAAAACACCATCAAAACACAAAGAAAAACCAAAAGGAAAAGGAAGAAAAAGTTAGAAAACACGGGTTGCCTCCCGTGAAGCGCTTATTTTAGAGTCTTAAGCTAGACATCCTCCACCTCTTTCAAGGTGGATTATAGAGAGTCATGTCATGAATGAACCCCACAAATACTCCATCATAATACCGCTTGAGCATATGTCCGTTGACCTTAAAAGTCCTCGAAAAATCCAATGGAGAAATTTCAATGGAGCCATTTGAGAACACCTCTTGAACAACAAAAGCATCGGTCCAACGAGACATCAATTTTCTGGGGAAAAGCCTCATTTTGGAATTGAAAAGAAGCACCTTATCCCCCGGAACAAACTCTTTCTTCTCAATGAGCTTATCATGCACCTCCTTAGTTCTAGCTTTATACAAGCTAGCACAATCATACGCATCCAACCGAATCTCTTCTAACTCATGCAAGTCCAACCAACGTTGCTCACCCGCACTAGCTAAATCAAAATTGATCTTCTTAATAGCCCAATGAGTGCGGTGCTCGAGCTCAACCGGAAGGTGACAAGACTTTCCATAAACCAAGCGATAAGGAGTGGTACCAATAGGAGTCTTGAAAGCCGTTCTATATGCCCACAAGGCATCATCAAGCTTGTTTGCCCAATCTTTCCTACTCCTTGCAACCGTCTTCTCAAGAATCAACTTAATTCGACGATTAGATACCTCAACTTTCCCATTGGTTTGAGGATGATAAGGAAGACCAAATCTTTGGTTCACTCCATGCTTCTTCAACATCTTCCGGAAAGCATAGTGCACAAAATGGGAGCCATTATCAATTATAACCGCTTAGGGGATGCCAAACCTAGGGAATATTATCTTTTTGAACAATTTCATCACCACTTTATGGTCATTAGTTGGAGAAGCAATGGCTTCCACCCACTTTGACACATAATCAACGGCAACAAGAATATATTGATTCCCATAAGAAGATGGGAAAGGACCCATAAAATCTATACCCCAAACATCAAATATTTCCAACTCAAGTATTGGTTGTTGGGGCATCTCATTCCTTCTTGAAATATTCTCGGTCCTTTGGCATTGATCACAACTTTTGACATACTCCCAAGCATTCTTGAAGAGGTTAGGCCACTATAATCCACATTGAAGCACCTTAGAGGCCGTTCTTGAAACACCCATATGACCACCACTAGGGTCCGAGTGGCACATCTTCAAAACATTTGGTATTTCCTCATTTGGCACACACCGGCGCAACAATCCATCCACACCTCTTTTGTACAAGATTGGTTCATCCCAAACATAGTGCCTAGCTTCTCTCTTGAGCTTCCTCCTTTGGTTGTTGGAAAAGGAAGGAGGGAACTCCCCACAAGCAAGAAAATTCACCAAATCGGCAAACCAAGGGAGCTCCTTCACATTGATAACATATAATGAATCATCCAACATCCAGTCCTCTATAGGAGACCCATCATCTTGAACTTGAAAATCCTCAAGTCTAGACAAATGATCCGCAACAACATTTTCCGCACCTTTTTTATCCTGGATCTTAAGATCAAAATATTGAAGCTCAAGGACCCAACGAATCAACCTCGGTTTGGATTCCTTTTTTCCAAAGAGATACTTCAAAGCCGCATGATCGGTGAAAACTATAGTCTTAGACCCCAACAAATAACAACGGAATTTCTCAAAAGAATGAACAATAGCCAAGAATTCCTTTTCCGTTGTTGTGTAATTTCTTTGAGCACCATTGAGAGTCTTTGACATATAGTAGATGACATGGAGCCTTTTGTCGATTCTTAGACCCAACACACCTCCTATGGCCGTATCACTTGCATCACACATAAGCTCAAATGGCAAATCTCATCTAGGGGCTTGGACAATAGGAGTAGAAGTCAAAGCTTTCTTCAATCTATTAAAAGCTTCCAAACAAGCATCATCAAAGACAAAATCAACATCTTTTTGGAGCAGATCATTTAAGGGCTTAGCAATGAGAGAAAAGTCTTTGATAAACCTTCTATAAAATCCGGCATGACCCAAAAACGATCTTACCCCTTTCACATTGACCGGAGGGGGCAACTTCACTATCACCTCAATCTTAGCCTTGTCAACTTCAATGCCTTTATTAGAAATTCTATGGCCTAGAACAACCCCTTCTTCCACCATGAAGTGGCATTTTTCCCAATTAAGCACCAAATTGACCTTTACACATCTCTCAAAGCGTTTTTCAAGATTTTTGAGGCAATCCTCAAATGAAACACCTCCCACGGAAAAATCATCCATGAAGACTTCATTCCTCTTCAAGCATGTCCCCAAAAATGCTCATCATACACCTTTAAAAGGTCGCCGGAGCATTACACAATCCAAAGGGCATTCTTCTATATGTAAAAGTCCCATAGGGGCATGTGAAGGTTGTCTTCTCTTGATCCTCGGGATGAATAGGAATTTGAAAGAATCCAGAATGTCCATCAAGGAAGCAATAGAATTTGTGCCTAGTCAACCTTTCAAGCATTTGGTCAATAAAAGGGAGAGGGAAGTGATCCTTTTTGGTTTACGTGTTTAGACATCTATAGCCTATACACATCCTCCAACCGGTGACCGTTCTAGTTGGAATGAGCTCACCTTTATCATTCTCAACTACGGTCATACCCCCCTTTTTAGGAACGACATGCACGGGGGAGACCCACCTTGAGCTTGAGATGGGGAATATGATTCCCGCATCCAAAAGCTTGGTGATCTCTTTCTTGACTACTTCTCCCATTTGGGGATGTAGTTTCCTTTGTCGTTCGATAGAAGGTAGGGTGCCCTCCTCAAGTGTTATGTGGTGTGTACACAAGGTGGGGCTTATGCCTTTAAGATCATCAATTGTGTACCCCAAAGCACCTTGGCGCTTTCTCAAAACACCATATAACGCTTGAGCTTGGCTCTCACTCAAGGATGCACTAACAATAATGGGATATGTAGAATTAGGGCCTAAGAATTCATACCTAAGGTGTGATGGTAAAGGTTTTAGCTCTACCATGGGAACACCTTTACCTTCTTTGGTTGAGGCCACTTGCAAAGCATCTTGGCTTGATATCCCCATACAAGTTTATTCTTCACTCCCTATATTGCCTCCATCAAGAAAATCTTCATACAATTGCACTTCCTTGGTTGGGATACCTATCTTTTCCTTATTCAACAAGACACTCAAGAGGATCATTAGATGTGAGCAAGTGCTCATGCATGGAATTCACAATATTATCAAGCACTTCAACTCTCATGCAATTTCCTAAAGAAGAAGAGGGATATTTCATACCTTCATTCAAGTCAAATTCAACTACTTCCTCTCCAATCTTAAGAGAAATCTTAGCACTTTTAACATCTATCATAGCCCCCGATGTAGCAAGGAAAGGTCTACCTAAGATGATAGGTATTGTAGCATCTTCATCCATATCCAACACTACAAAATCAACGGAATAACAAATTTACCAACCCTTAAAGGCACATCTTCTACCTTTCCCTTAGGAATCTTGATCGACCTATCGGCTAATTGCAAAGTAATCTTGGAAGGTAGAAGTTCTCCTAGACCTAATCTTTGATAAACCGAATATGGCATAAGGCTAACACTAGCTCCTAAGTCACATAAGGCATTATCAATTTGGGTCTTTTTGATGGCACAAGGGATGGAAAAATTTCTGGGATCCTTCAACTTAGGAGGCATATTGTTTATGATGATTGCACTACAATGCTCGGTAAGGCTAATGGTCTCCACCATATCACAAGTCCTTTTTCCACTCAAAATCTCCTTAAGGAACTTAGCATAGTTTGGCATTTGTTCAACAACATCGGTGAAATGAAGAGTTAGATGAAGTTGCTTAAGCATCTCTACAAATTTCCAAAATTGCTCATCCAACGTATATCTATTATATCTTTGGGGATAGGGAAGCCTTGGTTTGCAAACCTGTTTCTCTTTCTCTATCACCTTCTCTACTTGTTCCTCATCAACATTTTCACTCAAAGGACATTCACCACCTTCAACTTCAATGGGATTCTCACTAGCAACACTCTTCTTAGGCACACCTCCCTCAAGGACCTTACCACTTCTAGTGACAATGGCATCCATAGGGTTCCTAGAATCTAGGCTAGGTGGAGTCAAAGAAGAAGAGTTTGCGTATTCCTTGAACACACTAGTCAATTGAGAAAGTTTTTCACTCAAATCCTTGTTATAAGCCAACATGTAATTAAACTTCTCTTCATTCAAAACCATACACATTTCCAAAGTTTTGGCTTGTTTCTCAATGACACTTTCCAATAATTCCCTAGAAGAAAATGATTGATCATAGGAATTATCATTTGAACTTTGAGCATTAGGAACTAAATCAATTGGGGAACCATCTTGAAAACTTGCATGAAAATATCCCCTAGTTTGATTATTCCAATTACCCCTAGTTTGATTTTGGCTCCTTTATTGACCATGGTTATCATAAGCTTGATTATGATCCCCATGTCTATGGCCATGACCATGACCATTACAACCGTGATGGTTATAGTTACCATGAATCCCTTGGTATCCATGATTTCTACAACCTCCATTTTGGTTATAATCATCATGATTCATATGATAATTCCTATTTCCAACATTCCTTTGAACATCAATTCTAGGTTCACAAGCATGATTAGTGACATAATTCACATGTTCCATTACACTTCCATCACATTCACTACAAGGAACATTTGGGCACTTAGAAGCATTATGATCATTCATTCCACACAATTCACATGGCCAACATTCCACAATCATGCAACAAGAAGAAAGATTGGAGTTAGAGTGAGAAGATGTACCTCTCCCCTTAATTTGGGAGGGAAGAATTGGAGCTTGGGAAGGGGGCTTCTCAAGCTTTTCTTTGAGAGACATAACTTCTTTCCCCAAATCCTCAATCAAAGTAGTCAAATCATTAATGGCACTAAGTTGTTCGATTGAGTAACCCTTGCTTGTTGGTTCTCTCTCCACTTCTTGCCAATTCATGTAATGACGAACCACTTCATCAATTGCATCAACCACTTCTTCTTCCGTTTTATTCATGATTGGGCCTCCAGCTCCGGCATCCAAACATGCTCTCCCATGAGAACCCAACCCACCATAGAAGATATGTATGATTTGATAGGTAGGAATCCCATGGTGTGGACACTCCCTTTGATAATCCTTAAATCTTTCCCATGTTTCATAGAGACTTTCTTTTGGCTTTTGCTTGAACCCTTGAATCAAAGATCTTGCCTCCGCCGTCTTCTTTTGAGGATAGAAACGGAACAAGAAAGCTTTGGTGACATCATTCCAAGTTCTCAAAGAATTGGGCTTCACTTCCTTATCTAGCCATTCCAAAGATCTTCCTATGAGAGAGAAAGGGAACAACTTAAGGCGGATAATCTCTTGAGATATTCCATTGACCTTGATTGTGTTACAATATTTTTCAAACTCCTTAAGATGGTTCAATGGGCTCTCGTTCTTTGCCCCACTATATTGTCTCCTCTCAATTAGGGTTATCATTGTCGGCCGAATTTCAAAGTCGTTGGCCGGTGTTGTAGGTGGAGCTATGCCGCTCTCATACCTATATGCACCGGGCACTCCAAGTTCCTTCAAGGCTACTCTTGAATTACCTCCCATGGCTTGGGATCTATGCACCGGGCATGCTCCTTGGTCCTCCCTTTGATTTGAGACTTCTTGCACAAGCTTTAGGCATGAAAATCAATGGAAAACTATGGAGAGGAAGCTCGGGAATCCTTGGACAATCAATCACAACCTACAATCAAAGGATAAAAAGCAAGTAAAAGGGAAAAATAGCAAGTAAACTAGAAAAATGCATAAAATAGAGAAACTAACTACAAAAAGAATAAAATGAAGAAAACAAGAATAAAACTAAGGAAAACTAAAGAAAAGAGAGATAAAATGAAATAGAAATCATCCAAAAAGGGACCAAATGAGTGCCATAAATGTCACTCATCAGAATACTATTTCATTAAAGTGACAGTCGACAAATCTAGCCGTAAATAAGTCACCAGTCAATGGTTCAAGATATTCTATTATAGATGGGGATTCAAACCCGACATAAATTCCCAGCATTCTTTGTGGACCCATTTTTGTTCGTTGGGGTGGAGCAATGTGAACATATACAGCACAACCAAAGATTTTTAGATGTAGGATACTTGGTTCTCGATCACAAACAAGTTGTAGTGGTGAGAATTTATGATACGCTGTAGGTCTTAATCTAATTAGAGCCGCTGCATGTATTGTAGCATGTCCCTAAGCAGATGATGGCAATTTTGACCTCATTAATAATGATCTTGCAATCAATTGTAATCTCTTAATTAGTGATTCAGCTAGACCATTTTGTGTATGAACATGAGTTACTAGGTGTTCAACATCAATTCCAATTGACATACAATAATCATTAAATGTTTAAGATGTATATTCTCCAGCTCAGCATTGTCAATTCTTATTTTCTTTATTGTATGATTGGAGAATTGTGCTCTTAATTTGATAATTTAGCAAGTAATTTTGCAAAGGCAACATTATTACTTGAAAGTAGACTGACATGTGACCATCGTGTAGAAGCATCAATTAAAACCATGAAATATTGAAATGGTCCACATGCCGGATTAATTGGCCCACATATATTTCCCTAAATTTTTTCCAAGAATTTTGGAGATTCAGTAACAATTTTGTTCATAGATGGCCTTATTATTAATTTTCCAAGTGAACATGCAGAGCATGTTAATTCATCTGATTAAGGAACTTTGACATTTCTTATTGAATGTCCAACCGAATGTGCTATTATTCTTTGCATCATCCTAGTTGCTGGATGTCCCAAACGATCATGCCATAAAATAATGTCATCGAACTTCTGGTTAGATACCATATTGATTTACACGTGTCGTATGTTTATACAATATAACCCCGAAGAATATGCTGGCAATTTCTCATATATATCTTTCTTGCCATGTTTTTCTGCCGTGAGGCATGTTGATGAGTGACATTTATGTCACTCCTAGGAAAGTGTTTATGAATTGTTTTAGCTTGTCTTAGGGTGTTTTGTACTTGTTTTGTTCAAATAATGCGTGCATACATGTCTCGATGTGATTTTAATGAAATCGCGTATATTGTTGTATGCTTGCCTTCATTGCGTGTTTGCACCGTTCCCTATACCTTATTGCTTCCCTTGGTGTTTGTGCTTAGGTATTTGAAGTCTTGGAGTGCAAAGAAGAAGCCAAGAAATCATGAGAGAAGAATTGAAGAAAGCAAGGTGCAAGGGCGCGAATAATGTGCGGGCGCGCAGCCCTATAAGAACCCGCGCAAAATTGGCGAAATTGCAGAATCGAGGCAGAAAGTTTTGCGCGGCCTGTGCGCGACATGTGCGCGGGTGCACACACTAAAGCACAAGCCGCACAACCCACAAATGCGCGAGCGCGCAGGCTGCTGCCAGGGAGCGCAGGCCGCTGCGAGGGCGCATAGACCGCTGCGAGGGCGCACGCGCGGGCGCATAGATCCTTGCGCTGGTGCACAGCGGGTCCTGTTCAGCGTTTTTGCGCGATTCTTTATATATTGTGGGGCTTGTTTTGTAAAAGGAGAACTTGATTCCTTTAGATCTTTTTCCTAGTTTTAGGAGAGCTTCTCTCTCTAGTTTTAGCTTAGGGTTAGGGTAGTTTAGAGAGAGAAAGTGAGGGTTTCACCATTGTTGAGCTTGGATTTTGAAGAAGAAATTGATCATCTTTTCTATAGATTTACATCTTCAATCAATGAGAATCTCTAACTCTCTCTCCTCTATTTTTATTGCTTTGATTTTTATTATTGTTTTTGTTGTTGGTATTGCTTGTTGATCATGTTGATTCTTGATTATTTGTTGATTAATCTTGTTATTATCATGATTAGTGAGTAATTTCCCCATTGAGGGGATGGTTGTGGTGTAGTTGTATCTTGAGCATGTTCTAGGTTTAGAGTTGATTTATTTGTGATTAAAGTCTTTATATGCTTGATATTCTTTAATCTTCTTGCAAGTGCACATTATTGGTTGATTAAAGGTGAATCTTTGCTAACAAGGAACGGAAGTTGACTTAGTTAAGGTTCATTATTATCGATTGTTATTTAATAGTACCTCCTAGTATATGGTTCTAATGTGGAAACATAGAGGCTATGTTAGGAGAAGCCAATTGACCCCGGAAGGCGGCTAGATTGGACCCTTTATTTCGATATTTGAGCATGTTTAGTTCATAATTAATTCAATTTCTATGCCTTTGTTTATGTTCAAGTGAATGCTATACCTAAACCATTTCCCTTAATGTTTTATTTCTTGTTTTAGCATATTTAGACTTAAGTTTATTTATCTCCTATTCCGGACTAGCTTAATTGTCGATAACATTTGGTGGTGTTTATCCGTTCTCTGTGGTTCGACCTCTATGCTTGCCTTATACTCGTATTAGGTTTGTTTAGGTTGTATAACTTGTATTTGATCTAGGGATAGACAATTGACGATGCGTTTATTCCCTTGTCACATGTATATTCTTTTTGATATGTTGTCATTGTTTGTAAATGATAGCCGTTTTGGCGTACATCTTTAAAGCTTATGAGAATTCTTCGAGTTTTACTTGAATATAAGGCATTATTGATTATCAATTTTTTCCCATTTGGAAGTATTATACAAGCCTTTCCAGATCCTTTAATTAATTTTGCTAACCTAGAAATAGTGTTTACATTTTCTTGAAACAAATTTAGTTATGAAAATATTTTCTATCCTTCAAGATAGTATGTGTTGTTCCACTGTCCAAAAGACATTGATATTCGAAACTAACTTCAGGCAGATCCATATCATAAATAAATTTGAGATTAGTTTAGAATAATATCATACAAACTTTTATTGATGATAGGAATTAAAAGTACATGACTAGAAATTTAAAATACAAGACATAAAGGAAATACATTATAACATAATATATGTTACATTAGTAGATGGGAAACCTAAGCATTGTTATTTTCTCCAAGGATGGAATCATTTCCAATTTCAACATTATCCATGAAATAATCAGATACGTCAAGGCTGGGACAAGGAGCATTTTCTTCGTTAACATAATTTGCTTCTACATTCTCTTTGCCTTTAACAGAAGCCTGGTAAAGTTATATCAAGTGTTTGACCGTAGGACAAGTACATCCCCAATGCCCTGTCTGGTATGTGTAAGAACGGTAGGTTCTTGGGCTACCACCCCACCCAATCAAACAATATTTGTAACTCAACAAACCCCTATGAAGTGTAGTGGTAAGTCAAGGTCGAACCCAAAGGAATGGAGGTTGAATTTATATTGCCTAGTGTCAAGCTACTCCGAAGTCAAGTGAGGGGTTTATGGTAAGAACTAAGACTAAGATAAACAATGCAAAAAACTTGTACTAATCAAATGCAAAGGCACTAGGGGAATGGATCCACATGCATCAACAATGAAGTTCAATCAACTTGGGAAATCAACCAATCAAGTCAAGCAATGTGAGGGAAAATCGAAATTGCAACCAAAAGAGCACATCATGCTATTCTCCTAGAGGTCAAATTAGCGCCAACTACATCAAAGACTAGCTAGGAAACATCACAAGATATCTCAATCGAGTAAATGTAAGCCACAAATCAACGGTCCGTATCAATGTGAACTCACAATGCAATCTAGTGTGAATAACAAGGGTGATCAAGCCTAATCAAGCACACACTTGCACAAAATCAATCAACTAATTTAATCACATTATCAACTCAATCAACTTCCCCAAATTAATCTCAATTCATCATCAATACATGCTTCACCACTACCCTAGCAATAAAACTACTCACAATCCATGAAAAACATCAAAATCAAAGCTAAACTAATCATCATACCCAAATTCATCAATTGAAACCAACAAATTCAATCCAAATCAATCAAACTATTAATCAACCAAATCAAACAACAATACTAATGAAATCAAACATTAAATTGCATTAAAGAGTAAAGAATCCTTACAAACTTGATAAAAATCAAATCAAATGAAGCAATCTTCAATCATCAATCATCAAACCCACATTTTCTCTCTCTAAAAAGCTAAGAACTAGTGTTTTTCTCTCTCTAAGATCTAATCTAATCTAATTCTAACTAATGAAGATCTAATTCCCCCCCTAAAAATGGAAAGAAATAACTACAAATACAAAGGGGAAGTTAGGATTGACGTCCAAAATAGACCCACGCCGGTGCGGGCGCTCGGAGGAGAGAGAGAACTGCGCACGGGACACACCCAGAAAGGTGCGCCCTCACGCATCTGGTGTGGGGCTGCACTCGACATATGTGCGGCCGCACACTCCCCGAGTGCGCCCGCACCAAACTGGGTAGCCCCTCTTCTTCTCTTCGTCCTAGCTCAAGTGGTGCACACATCCTAGATAATGATGACGGAGGACAAGGTAGGCAACAACTTCCTTGGAATTCTTGAAGAATATAAGCCATGAAAAGAACATATACAAGGCCTTGAAGCATGCTCCTTGGATCCCCCTTTGACTTGAAACTCTTTGCACAAGCATTAGGCATAAAAAACAATCAAAGACCATGGAGAGGAAGCTCGGGAATTCTTGGACAATCAATCACAACCTACAAACAAAGGATAAAAAGCAAGTAAAAGGGAAAAATAACAAGTAAACTAGAAAATGCATAAAATAGAGAAACTAACTACAAAAAGCATAAAATGAAGAAAATAAGAATAAAACTAAGGAAAACTAAAGAAGAGAGTAATAAAATGAAATGAAATTCATCCAAAAAGAGATCAAATGAGTGCCATAAATGTCACTCATCAAATTCCCCCAAGCTAAACTTTTGCTCGTCCTCGAGCAAAACAAAGCAAGAAAGATCAAGGATGAAAAATTTTTCGAAAATGAAAAAGAAAGACTCAAGATAAGAATATACACTAAGACTCACTGTCATAGGAATCACGGTTGCTTTTAGCTACAACAAGCCCTTTAAACCCTCAAGTCGCCTATGAGGACGAGTGAGGTCTCGTAAGGGTATCTTAAGAGTTTGACCCATAACTCTCCACCAAACATCAATGAGGCAAACCATGAAAATAAAAGAAAGGAAAATGAAAACAAACCTTTGCGAAATGAACTCACATAAAGACTATAATGCAAACGAATGACAATCTTTCTCAAGTAGTTAAGGTATGCACTTTTCAAGATATCTAAGGTTGATTGAAACATAGGGTATGCTAGGCATAGGAACTACACATCACAATCCACGTTCATCCCAAACAATCTTACCGCGTTCTCCCCACTTGTCTCATATCTCCCCTTAGTGAGTATCCCAATGAATCCTCGTAGGAACCGGAAAAAGAATTTTATTTAGGCTACTCGACAATCTCGACTATGCATCCCCTTTCCTTAGGCAATGACCCATGATGCCCTCCCCCGAATAGTGACTCAACTATCTAGGTCGAAAAGTCTTTCCCAAAGGTTGTAACGTAAGGCAATAAGGGTGAAGGTAGGCTAAAAATTTAAAATTTGGTGGTTTTCTTAGAATCACAATCAAGTAAACACCAATCCAAACAAAAATACTCACACCCCCAAGCTTATTCAAAGCTATAGATCACAAAGATATACACAAAAAGCGTATGCGCTTCTCCCCCAAGCTAAAATGGAGCATTGTCCTCGATGCTTAGAAGGAGAAAAGAATACATCAAAATAATTTAGAATTTTTCACTTTTTTCAATTTTTTTCTTTTGTTTTTCTTTAACTAGAATTTTCAATGTCCTTGCCTTTTTCTTAATTTGGACGGCTCTTTCTTAAATGCAACTTATTAGTCCATGCCTTTTATGACATAGGACGGCCTTTACTCATACTCATTTGCTTTTATTCACAAAGAATTCATAACACAATCTTGCTTTCATAAGAACCAAACATCACAACTCCTCCACCACAAACTCCATCAAGTATGATCAATTGGTTCACAAAAACCAAGAAAAGAAAGAAAATGAAACAAAGGCCAAAGATCTAAAGATGTGGCTTGAAAAGAAGGGATAAGGTTCAAATGGTTGCAAGAAGGCAAATGTAAACCCAAAAATAAAGAAAATAACAAAATATAACAAAAATGAAAAATACCACCCCGAAAAAGGTGCCTTTGTCCTTCCTAGAAAGTTCGGTCTCGGGTTTAAGAATCATACATCAAGCTTTATTAGATTAGGTGTGCATAGTTAAGGATCGACGCCGCTCATACAAAGAATGTTGAAGGCTTGAAAAACAATGAACTTCACATGGATGTAGCAAAAAGTCACTATTGGTGTCAAATTGACGATAGGGAGCAACTACCAAGCATGCCACAAACAAGTAGAATCCGGCTTCATGATCCTTCTAGTTCAAACCAACTACCCTAGCATACACCTATCCTAGAGTCAACCAAACATAGTCTCAAACCGTGCATACCGTTACAACCTAAGAAGAAAATCATGCAAAAGACAAGTCCAATGTACAAAGTTCATTTCATATGAAAAATGAAAAATAAAGCCTCAAAATCACACCACAAATAAAAAGAAAAATAAAAGAAAATAAAAGGAAAGGAAAGTAAAAGAAAATAAAAGAAAAGAAATGGAGACATAGAAAAGGAAAAGAAGGAGAAATAGTATGAAATGGACTAGAAAGCAAGTTAAACACATAAGAATCCCAATCGACAAACAAGTGACCGATCGACATCATCGTCATCGATCCCAAACACATTACGTGTTAACAAGCATCCATCCTCGAACCATTCAACTTCCCTTAAACTAATCCTATTCTATGCAACCAAGGAAAATAAAGAGAAAAATAAGAAAGGTCTCACCGGGCTCCAAGCTTAGCAAAAATTAACGAAGCAAGTAGAAACCACCTCGTTGCATTTCGTAACCAAAAGCTTCTTCAAGAAACCAAGTGAGAAAAAGAAAAATAAAAGAATCTATATACAAAGAAAATTGTTAGTAACTTCCAAATGAAACCAGCCGAAAATTCGGCAGCATAACGACAGTAAATCAAAAATATATATCAGAGACAGTGAAACATCATATCAACTAAAAGGAAACATCATCATCAACAAGAATCGTCAGAACAACGGCAGAGCAGATAAATAGGGAATCAAAGTAAGTCATCATCAGAGAAATCATCAGAGAAATCATCACAGAGACATCAGATCAGAAAGAGGACACGGAGGCTAAGAATGAATAATGCTAAATGAACCACTAGCAAGGAGGAGGACATGCAAAACACAACCAACCTAAACCAACTCCCCCAAGCTAGATATGAGCTACCCCTCCCTCCAGCTAATCCCAACCATAGGGCAAACAAGAAACACAATCATAAAACAAGCATATGGAGAGGGGGAAGCCAACATGGCTCACTCGGCACTAAAGTAGGGGGTAGAACTAGAGCTCCCCCCACCCATGTTACAATCAACACGAGAAACAACATCCTTCCCCTTAGCCCTACCCAACCTCCTAAGGGCATCAGCAGCAAAATACTCAGACCAATCATCCAAAACAAGTGGGCCCGAATGACCCCACCTCCCCTCAGTCTCAGGGGATGGGAAAGGAGCAGGGTTAGCTTGATCATAAGTCCAGTCACACCCTCCCGGCCTCTTGTAATCATAATCCTCCCTAGAGGTCCCACGAATGGCACTATGTGCCACATGTGGACCCTCCCAATAGGGATAACAAAGACGGGGCCCCACAACCTTGTCATAAGGCTCCCACTGTGGGACAGGGCCCTCTTGGACCGGGAGGTACGGGTAGTTCACATAAGGCTCAATTTCCCCCCTAGAAACATGTAAATCATATACCCTCCTAGCATGATAGTTATAGCTACCCTCCAAACAACCATTCCCCATAGAAGAGGAAGAAGATAAGGCAAAAGTAAGGGCATCAATCTTATCATGCAAGCTAGACATGTCATGCAAGGAAAGAGAAGAGGGAGAAAGAGGAGTAAGAGAAGAAGTACTAGGGTTACCTCCCTTGGATGATGAAGCCTTAGAATTTTGGGGAGCACTTCCTGAAGGAGGCAAGGAAACTCGACGAAGAGAACTTGGAATATCCCTCTTGCACGGCTTCCAAGGGTAGAGTGAAGTCATGTCCCTCACCATAGATCCTTCGTAGGGGATAAGGCACCAATCGGTGGTCCTAGACACCTTCCAAATGAACAAATCTTCCATGATGGTGCGCTCAATGAACTTTTGATTGATTAAGGCAAACGTGCCCAACAAATAGGATGGAGTCTACTCGCTTGGATCTTTAATCTCCTTAAGCTTCCCAATCATGGACGCATACTTTTTATTAAGTGACAACACAATAATAGTAATCATACCACCAATTTGTATGCTCCCCAAGAGAAAGAAACTGTCCCTAATGTCGATAAAACGGTCGAGCAAGTGCCTAGCAAAGTCGATCACCTCCACTTCCTCATCCTTAGGTTGACTTGCTAACCATAACCAACTTAGTTGTTCTTGAGACATGGCTCTAAGAGATTCCTTGGAGAAGAAGGCATAAGTAAGGATGCGGCTAAAGTAGCGCATCGCACCATGGATTATAGAAGCCGACTTTAAAGTTTGAGCATGATAGGCTTCCTCTTGAGAAATGCTATCCCACCGATCATTTTCATCGTAGTTATGGTCGTTATGAAGTGTTTCATAAGCCGGATAAATCAAAGGTACACCCTCGATGGGCTCCGGGAAATGGAACATCTTGTTGAGGTATGAGAGGGGAATAGAATAATCTTCATTGAACACTTGGAAAAAGAGTGTGGGACATTCATTTCCCGCACCTTGATAACATATAACGAATCATCCAACATCCGGTCCTCTATAGGGCACCCATCATCTTGAACTTGAAAATCCTCAAGTCTAGACAAATGATCCGCAACAATATTTTCCGCACCTTTTTTTATCCCGGATCTCAAGATCAAAAGATTGAAGCTCAAGGACCCAACGAATCAACCTCGGTTTGGATTCCTTTTCTCCAAAGAGATACTTCAAAGCCGCATGATCGGTGAAGACTATAGTCTTAGACCCCAACAAATAACAACGGAATTTCTCAAAAGAATGAACAATAGCCAAGAATTCCTTTTCCGTTGTTGTATAATTTCTTTGAGCACCATTAAGGGTCTTCGACATATAATAGATGACATGAAGCTTTTTATCAATTATTTGACCCAACACACCTCCTATGGTCGTATCACTTGCATCACACATAAGCTCAAAAGGCAAATCCCATCTAGGGGCTTGGACAATAGGAGTAGAAGTCAAAGCTTTATTCAATCTATTAAAAGCTTCCAAACAAGCATCATCAAAGACAAAATCAACATCTTTTTGGAGAAGATCATTTAAAGGCTTAGGAATGAGAGAAAAGTCCTTGATAAACCGTCTATAAAACCCGGCATGACCCAAAAACGATCTCACTCCTTTCACATTAACCGGAGGGGGCAACTTCTCTATTACCTCAATCTTAGCTTTGTCAATTTCAATGCCTTTATGAGAAATCTTGTGGCCAAGCACAATCCCTTCCTCCAACATAAAGTGGCATTTTTCCCAATTAAGCACCAAATTGACCTTCTCACATCTCTCAAGACATTTTTCAAGATTTTTGAGGCAATCCACAAATAATGAAACTCCTCCCATGGAAAAGTCATCCATGAAAACTTCCATTTCTTCTTTAAGCATGTCCCCAAAATGCTCATCATACACCTTTAAAAAGTCGCCGGAGCATTACACAATCCAAAGGGCATTCTTCTATATGCAAAAGTATCATAGGGGCATGTGAAGGTTGTCTTTTCTTGATCCTCGGGATGAATAGGAATTTGAAAGAATCCCGAATATCCATCAAGGAAGCAATAGAATTTGTGCCTAGTCAACCTTTCGAGCATTTGGTCAATAAAAGGGAGAGGGAAGTGATCCTTCTTAGTTGATGTGTTTAGACGTCTATAGTCTATACACATCCTCCAACCGGTGACCGTTCTAGTTGGAATGAGTTCACCTTTCTCGTTCTTAACTACGGTCATACCCCCCTTCTTAGGAACGACATGCACGGGGGAGACCCACCTTGAGCTTGAGATGGGGAATATGATTCCCGCATCCAAAAGCTTGGTGATCTCTTTCTTAACTACTTCTCCCATTTGGGGATGTAGCTTCCTTTGTCGTTCAATAGAAGGTAGGGTGCCCTCCTCAAGTGTTATGTGGTGTGTACACAAAGCGGGGCTTATGCCTTTAAGATCATCAATTGTGTACCCCAAAGCACCTTGGTGCTTTCTCAAAACACCACATAACGCTTAAGCTTGGCTCTCACTCAAGGATGCACTAACAATAATGGGATATGTAGAATTAGGGCCTAGGAATTCATACCTAAGGTGTGATGGTATAGGTTTGAGCTCTACCATGGGAACACCTTTACCTTCTTTGGTTGAGGCCACTTGCAAAGCATCTTAACTTGATATCCCCATACAAATTTCTTCATCACTCCCTATATTGCCTCCATCAAGCAAATCTTCATACAATTGCACTTCCTTGCTTGGGATACCTATCTTTTCCTTATTTAACAAAACACACTCAAGAGGATCGTTAGATGTGAGCAAGTACTCATGCATGGAATTCACAATATTATCAAGCACTTCAACTCTCATGCAATTCTCAAAAGAAGAAGAGGGATATTTAATTCCTTCATTCAAATCAAATTCAACTACCTCCTCTCTAATCTTAAGAGAAATCTTAGCACTTTTAACATCTATCATAGCCCCCGATTTAGCAAGGAATGGTCTACCTAAGATGATAGGTATTGTAGCATCTTCATCCATATCCAACACTACAAAATCAACCGGAATAACAAATTTCCCAACCCTCAAAGGCACATCTTCTACCTTCCCCTTAGGAATCTTAATCAACCTATCGGCTAATTGCAAAGTAATCTTGGAAGGTAGAAGTTCTCCTAGACCTAATCTTTGATAAACCGAATATGGCATAAGGCTAACACTAGCTCCTAAGTCACATAAGGCATTATCAATTTGAGTCTTGTTAATGGCACAAGGGATGGAAAAATTTCCGGGATCCTTCAACTCAGGAGGCATCTTGTTCATGATAATTGCACTACAATGTTCGGTAAGGCTAATTGTCTCCATCATATCACAAGTCCTTTTTCCACTCAAAATCTCCTTAAGGAACTTAGCATAGTTTGGCATTTGTTAAACAACATCAGTGAAAGGAAGAGTTAGATGAAGTTGCTTAAGCATCTCTACAAATTTCCCAAATTGCTCATCCAACTTATATCCATTATATCTTTGGGGATAGGGAAGCTTTGGTTTGCAAACCTCTTTCTCTTTCTCTATCACTTCTCTACTCGTTCCTCATCAATATTTTCACTCAAAGGACATTCATCACCTTTAACTTCAATGGGGTTCTTACTAGTGCTCTCTCTAGCAACACTCTTCTTAGGCACACCTCCCTCAAGGACCCTACCACTTCTACTAACAATGGCATCCATAGGGTTCCTAGAATCTAGGCTAGGTGGAGTCAAAGAAGAAGAGTTTGCATAATCCTTAAACACTCTAGTCAATTGAGAAAGTTTTTCACTTAAATCCTTGTTATCAGCCAACATGTGATTAAACTTCTCCTCACTCAAAGCCATACAAGTTTCCAATGTTTTGGCTTGTTTCTCAATAACTTTTTCCAAAAATTCCCTAGAAGAAAATGATTGATCATAGGAATTATCACTTGAACTGTGAGCATTTGGAACTAAATCAATTGGGGAACCTCTTTGAAAATTTGCTAGAAAATATCCCCTAGTTTGATTATTCCAATTACCCCTAGTTTGATTTTGGCTCCTTTGTTGACCATAGTTATCATAACCTTGATTATGACCCCCATGTCTTTGGCCATGACCATGACCATTACAACCATGATGGTTATAGTTACCATGAACCCCTTGGTATCCATTATTTCTACAACCTCCATTTTGGTTATAATTATCATGAGTCATATGATAATTCCTATTTCCAACATTCCTTTGAACATCAATTCTAGGTTCACAAGCATGATCATTGATATAATTCACATGTTCTATTTCAATTCCATCACATTCATCACAAGGAACATTTGAGCACATAGAAGCATCATGATCATTCATTCCACATAGTTCACAAGGCCAACATTCTACAATCATGCAACAACAAGAAAGATTAGAGTTAGGGTGAGAAGATGTACCTCTCCCCTTAATTTGGGAGGGAAGAATTGGAGCTTGGGAAGGGGGCTTCTCAAGCTTTTCTTTAAGTGACACAACTTCTTTCCCTAAATCCGCAATCAAAGTAGTCAAATCATTGATGGCACTAATTTGTTCGATTGAGCAACCCTTGCTTGTTGGCTCTCTCTCCACTTCTTACCAATTCATGTAATGACGAACCACTTCATCAATTGCATCAACCACTTCTTCTTCCGTTTTGTTCATGATTGGGCCTCCGGCTCCGGCATCCAGACTTGTTCTCCCATGAAAGCTCAACCCACCATAGAAGATATGTATGATTTGATAGGTAGGAATCCCATGGTGTGGACACTCTCTTTGATAATCCTTAAATCTTTCCCATGCTTCATAGAGACTTTCATTTGGCTTTTGCTTGAACCCTTGAATCAAAGCTCTTGCCTCCGCCGTTTTCTTTTGAGGATAGAAACGGAACAAGAAAGCTTTGGTGACATCATCCCAAGTTTTCAAAGAATTGGGCTTCACTTGTTTATCTAACCATTCCAAAGATCTTCCTATGAGAGAAAAAGGGAACAACTTAAGACGGATAAACTCTTGAGACACTCCATTGACCTTGATTGTGTTACAATATTTTTCAAAATCCTTAAGATGGTTCAATGGGCTCTCATTCTTAGCCCCACTATATTGTCTCCTCTCAATTAGGGTGATCATTGCCGGCCGAATTTCAAAGTCGTTGGCCGGTGTTGTAGGTGGAGCTATGCCGCTCTCAAACCTATATGCACCGGGCACTCCTAGTTCCTTCAAGGCAACTCTTGTATTTCCTCCCATGGCTTGGGATCTATGCATACAAAACTCAAGGAAAATATTAGTAGTACGGCTACAAGTGTATCCTAAAGTGTAAAATCTTTTTGTATTTTGCAAATAAAGTGGAATAGACTCAACAACAACATGCACTCAAAGCACCATTCCCCGGCAACGGCGCCATTTTGGTGGGTGTAAGAACGGTAGGTCGTTAAGCTACCACCCCACCCAATCAAACAATATTTGTAACTCAACAAACCCCTATGAAGTGTAGTGGTAAGTCAAGGTCGAACCCAAAGGAATGGAGGTTAAATGTATATTGCCTAGTGTCAAGCTACTCCGAAGTCAAGCGAGGGGTTTATGGTAGGAACTAAGACTATGCTAAACAATGCAAAAAGCTTGTACTAATCAAATGCAAAGGCACTAGGGGAATGGATCCACATGCATCAACAATGAAGTTCAATCAACTTGGGAAATCAACCAATCAAGTCAAGCAATGTGAGGGAAAAACGAAATTGCAACCGAAAGAGCACATCATGCTATTCTCCTAGAGGTCTAATTAGCGCCAACTACATCAAACACTAGCTAGGAAACATCACAAGATATCTCAATCGAGTAAATGTAAGCCACAAATCAATGGTTCGTATCAATGTGAACTCACAATGCAATCTAGTGTGAATAACAAGGGTGATCAAGCCTAATCAAGCACACACATGCACAAAATCAATCAACCAATTTAATCACATTATCAACTCAATCAACTTCCCCAAATTAATCTCAATTCATCATCAATACATGCTTCACCACTACTCTAGCAATAAAACTACTCACAATCCATGAAAAACATCAAAATCAAAGCTAAACTAATCATCATACCCAAATTCATCAATTGAAACCAACAAATTCAATCCAAATCAATCAAACTATTAATCAACCAAATCAAACAACAATACTAATGAAATCAAACATTAAATGCATTAAAGAGTAAAGAATCCTTACAAACTTGATAGAAATCAAATCAAATGTAGCAATCTTCAATCATCAATCATCAAACCCACATTTTCTCTCTCTAAAAAGCTAAGAACTAGTGTTTTTCTCTCTCTAAGATCTAATCTAATCTAATTCTAACTAATGAAGATCTAATTCCCCCCCCTAAAAATGGAAAGAAATAACTATAAATACAAAGGGGAAGTTAGGATTGACGTCCAAAAATAGACCCACGCTAGTGCGGGCGCTTGGAGGAGAGAGAGAAGTGCGCACAGGACACACCCAGAAAGGTGCGCCCGCACGCACCTGGTGTGGGGCCGCACTCGACATATGTGCGGCCGCACACTCCCCGAGTGCGCCCGCACCAAACTGGGTAGCCCCTCTTCTTCTCTTCGTCCTAGCTCAAGTGGTGCACACATCCTAGATGATGATGATGATGGAGGACAAGGTAGGCAACAACTTCCTTGGAATTCTTGAAGAATATAAGCCATGAAAAGAACATATACAAGGCCTTGAAGCATGCTCCTTGGATCCCCCTTTGACTTGAAACTCTTTGCACAAGCATTAGGCATGAAAAACAATGAAAGACAATGGAGAAGAAGCTCGGGAATTCTTGGACAATCAATCACAACCTACAAACAAAGGATAAAAAGCATGTAAAAGGGAAAAATAACAAGTAAACTAGAAAATGCATAAAATAAAGAAACTAACTACAAAAGGCATAAAAATGAAGAAAATAAGAATAAAACTAAGGAAAACTAAAGAAGAGAGTAATAAATTGAAATGAAATTCATCCAAAAAGAGATCAAATGAGTGCTATAAATGTCACTCATCACTGTCATGCCACATCTGTAACATGTGTCTTTTCCTTTTGAAGGAGTTTGTTTGGGGCTTTCAGATGACTGTCCCTTTTGTTTTTTAAAATTTTTGAAATTACTGTTTCTTTGAAAATTGTTTCTACCACGACCATAACCACATCCGCAATAATTTCCACGATCATTGTAATTTCTACGTCGACCTCTTCGTGTAGCATTTGCCTCAGGTAAATAAGAATTTGTTGCATTTGTCTCATGATGAGTGGCCAAAGACCTAGTTGGTCTAAGATTATGATTTTTCAATAGAAGTTCACTATTTTGTTTTGCAACAAGCAATACACTCATTTATTCATTAAACTTTTGAAACATCTTTCACGATATAGTTCGTGCAAAAGTATGTTGCTTGCACGAAAGGTAGTGAGTGTTTTTTCAATCATTTGTTCATCGGTTACGAGATGATCACAGTATCTCAATATAGATACTATCTCATGTATGGTTGAATTATAATCAGTTACAGATTTGAAATCCTGAAACTGTAAATTTGTCCAGTCAAATAATGCCTTAGGAAGGAGAACCCTTTTGTGGTGTCCATTCATTAAGGCAATCCCATAATTCTTTGGGATCTTCAACCATCATGTACTCAATTTTAAGGCCTTCATGGAAATGCTGCCTTAACAACACTAAGGCTTTTGTCTTATCTTGTTCAGTAATAAGTTTTACTGCTGCCATTTCAAAAGTGATAGTATCAGTTGTTTGACTAGAAAGACTTTTATTTTCTTTAACAGTGTGCTCCAAGCCTTGCATTTTCAAATTCATCATTGCATCCACTTTTCATTCCAGAAACTTCTTTCCGTATAAATTTAAGATGCTGAACTGTCTTTTCATAAGGTCTCTCATTTTAGTTACAGCAAATTATGTGCTAATTAGTTTATAATAAAAATCATATGTGCAACCCACATGTTTAATTCTTCTATATTTATAGTTAGGTTAATGAAACACGTGATAATTAAATTTAGCAATAATAAACCATAAAGGAAAAATTGCTGGAAATAATCCCACCTTTGGGGCGTCCACAAACCATTGGGATACTTTTAAATAATCCGACCTTTATACTCAATCTGCTCAAAATGGTCCAAAGTGACTTGTAATCGGTTAAGTAGGTAAATTTTTGTTTATGAAGTTTAATTTACACGTGTCACAACGTGATTGGTCAAAAAATAGGTTTTAGTTTTCAATTTGTTTTAAGAAATAATAGTTAGCAATCAATAATAATTATTTTTTAAATTTTTTTATCAAAAAAAAAACAAAAAAAAAACAAAAAATTAAGCTAGACCCTAGCTCCACCACTACCACAGCCACCTCCCTGCCCCTATCAACGACCCAAACGATGCCTAGTGTCACCACACCCTCTATGTTAGGGTTTGGTGAGTCCGACTCACCGCGGAAACAACCCCGAACCACTCGTAATTAATAAAAGCATAAAGCATAAATAAATAATCATAAGAAAAGGAAGAATGAATCATACCCTTGAAGCGAGCTTCGCCCTCAAAAAACGGGCTCTTACTTGAAAGCCTTGAGCACCGCAAATGCCGTGCCTCCAACGGTATCCACCCACAAAGGACAAACACGACTTTTAGGTCCGCTACCTTGGAGTTAGCAAGGTCCGACCAAAACCCAAGTGTTAATGGGGTTTAAGAGTTTTCCCAAAAATATGGAATGCTCTTTCTAATTCCCACTCAAGCACTTTACTCCAAATCCCAAGGTTGGTATTTATAGAGGAAAGTATGAGTGGGAATTTCTATCCCATCAATGTGGGATCATGAAATTCCACAAATTAATTTAAAGCTAAATTAAATCAAAATTGCAAACAAATAATAAATCTATAAGTGGCATTACATGTGAGATGGGTTGGTGAGGACCACATGGAGAGTAGGGGACCATACTTGCTCCACACTCAATACTCACCTTGTGCCACATGTCCTCACCAACTTGCTCCCATATTCCCCAAGCTTCCCATAGTGACCGGCCATATGGCCCAAGCCACGAGCCCAGCCCGAGCCCGGCCCGAGCCTAGCCCGCACTTAGCCCCGCACCAGGTTGCGGGCTGCTGCTGTGCGCGTTAGCCACACACTTGGGGCGGGCTTGCTGCTGCTGTGTGCGGCTGCTCGTGCTGCTGTGCTAGCACGCCTAGCTGCGGCAGCTAGCTGCTGCACGCACCACGTGCTGCGGCTGCTAGCCGTGGCTGCTAGCACGCACCTAGCCTGCCATGCTAGGCTCGGCTTGGTGCTTGCTAGCCACCTATGCTAGGATATTTTTGCCCCTAGCATTCGGATGCTCGGGGCACTCCAATGCTAGGGGTATATTGGGAATATGGTCGATTTATTATTATTTTTGCGCGTCAATCCCGATTCCCATTGCCTCAATGTGTTTGTTGTGCGTCACTTGAGACAAAGGTTTAGTAAGTGGATCGGCTACATTGTCATCCGTTCCAACTTTGCAAATTCTGATTTCACCCTCTGACTTCCATTCTCGAATCATGTGAAATCCCCTCTGGACATGTTTGACCTTCTAATGTTCTCGTGGCTCTCTAGCCTGAGCAATAGCTCCATTGTTGTCATAATAGAGGTCTTTTGGACCCTTGATGGAGAGTGCAACACCAAGTTCATCAATGAACTTGCGAATCCAAACTGCCTCCTTTGCTGCCTCAGATGCTGCCAAGTACTCGGCTTCAGTTGTAGAATCAGCGGTTGTGCTTTTCTTTGCACTCTTCCAACTAAACGCTCCTCCATTGAAACATAATATGTATCCGGATTGTGACTTGAAGTCGTCTATGTCTGTCTGGAAGCTTGCGTCGGTATATCCCTTTACAACCAATTCATCTTTACCACCATAGACTAGGAATTATCCTTGTTCCTTTTTAGGTACTTCGGAATATTCTTGGCCGCAGTCCAATGCACCTCTCCTGAGTCTGATTGCTATGGGCTCTTAGCACTCAAGGCATACGATACATCTGGCCTAGTACATATCACGGCATATATGATCGATCCAATAAGCGAAGCATATGGAATACGACTCATCCTTCCTCGCTCATCAGGTGTCTTTGGACACTGCTTCTTGCTTAAGGTTATGCCATGTGACATAGGTAGGTGCCCTCTCTTGGATCCTTCCATTTGGAATCGAGCTAGTACCTTATCGATGTAAGTACTTTGACTCATTTCTATCATCCTTTTTGATCTATCCCTATAGATCTTGATGCCTAATATGTACTAAGCCTCTCCCAAGTCTTTCAATGAAAAATATTTCTCGAGCCAAGCCTTTACAGACTCTAACAATGGAATGCTATTACCAATGAGCTAAATGTCATCGACATATAAGACTAGAAAGGCGATGTCACTCCCACTGATCTTCTTGTAGACACAAGACTCATCTGGATTCTTGATAAACCAAACTTACTGATGGCTTCATCAAATCGCAGATTCCAACTTCTGCTTGCTTGCTTTAATCCATAAATGGACTTCTTAAGCTTGCAAACCTTCTTAGAATTGTTCTGGTCGACAAAACCTTTAGGCTGTGTCATACACAGTTTCTTCTAAAATTTTTATTGAGGAAGGCAGTTTTGACGTCCATCTGCCATATTTCATAATTGTAATATGCAGCAATCGCTAGAAGAATTCAAACGGACTTAAGCATAGCAACTGGAGAAAAGGTTTCATCATAATTAACGCCGTGAATTTGCCTGTAACCTTTTGCTACCAGCCTTGCTTTGTAAATGAATACATTTCCATCTTTGTCGATTTTCATCTTAAAAATCCATTTACATCCGATAGGTGTGTAACCTACGGGTAAATCAACCAAGTCCCATACTTGATTTTCAAACATGCAGTCCATTTCGGATTTCATGGCCTCTTGCCATTTTGCAGAGTCGGGGCTCGTCATAGCTTGCTTGTAGGTTGCCGGCTCATCTCCATCCACTACTAGAATATCCTGATTTTCGGTTAATACAACACCAAGATATCTGTCAGGTTGAGATCATGGCCGAGTTGACCTACGTAGGGTAATGGACTGAGCATTTGCATTGTCGGTTTGACTTTGCATATTTTGACTTTGACCAATGTCAACAGCTGCTTTGTAAGCACTTTGATTGTCAACTTGTCCTTGTTTCTCGTCCTCTCGAACTTCGTCGAGTTCGATTTTCCTCCCACTTGGCATTTTGGAGAGATGTTCCTTCTCCAAAAAGACACCATCACGAGCAACAAACACTTTGTTCTCGGATTTGTTGTAGAAGTAATACCCTTTGGTTTCTTTTGGATAACCCACAAAGTAAACCTTGTCAGATTTCGGATGAAGTTTGTCAGAAATAAGTTTCTTGACATATGCTTCGCATCCCCAAATCTTGAGAAAAGACAACCTTGGCGGTTTAATTGTCCATAATTCATATGGAGTCTTTTCCACTAACTTTGACGGAGCACGATTCAGTGTAAGTGCCGCAGTTAAAAGTGCATGTCCCCAGAAAGAGATTGGAAGTTCACTAAGACCCATAGTCGATCGGACCATGTCTAACAGGGTTTGATTCCTCCTTTCAAATACTCCATTCCATTGAGGAGTTCCCGGAGGTTTCAACTCTGAAAGTATTCCATGTTCTTTTAGATGGTCATCAAATACATCGGTGTGTATTAGTCCCAACAAGTCACCAGGCCTTTCTCCTACCTTGGAGAATGGTTGCTTTATCATCTTGCCTAATAAACATCCTTCGCAATTCTCAAAGGATTCTAAATCAAACGAGTCAAGAATACCTTCTTGAAGAAGTTTCTTGATGCGTTTGATGTTAATGTGGCCAGGACAACAATGCCACAAGTAAATTTGACTAGACGGTGTAGTCTTAGCTTTCTTTGCAGGTTTATTAACATTATAAATTTCTCTGTCTAGTGATAACACATAAAGACCATTTTCTGAATGTGCCGTACCATATAAAACATCATCGAGATAAAAAGAACATGATTGGTCTTTAACTCGAAATTCAAAACCTTTGGCGTCCAACGCCGAAATTGAAATGATGTTTTAGGTAATGTTGGGAACACAATAAACATTGTCAAGTTCCAAAACTAGCCCCGTGGGCAAAGACAAACTATGAGATCCTACGGATATAGCACCAATCCTTGCTCCATTTCCTACCTGGAGCTCAATCTCTCCCTTCGCTAGCCTCCTAGTGTTCCTTAGTTCCTGTGAATCGGAACAAAGGTGTGAGCCACATCCGGTTTCTAATACCCATGAAGCCGAGGTGAAGTTAAAGTCTATAACGTAAATACCTGATGTGGAAGCAACGGTTCTGTTCTTCTTATCTTCCTTGAATTTGAGGCAGTCTCTCTTCCAATGTCCCTTCTTCTTACAATAGAAGCATTCGGAATCAGACATAGAAGATGCTACCTTTTTCTCCTTGTTGTCTTTGGTAGCTTTCGTCTTAGGCGGAAAGTTCTTCTTTCCTTTTTCCCCTTGAATGGCTTGACCTTCTTCATCATGAGCATATCATGCCTTCCCTCATCCTTGAGCGTCTGCTCAGCTTGCTTCAACATCCCATGAAGCTCGGTGAGGGTTTTCTCCATGCTATGCATGTTGTAGTTCATCTTAAACTGGTCATAGCCTTTGTGAAGGGAATGGAGAATGATATCAATAGCCATTTCAGTTGAATACCTCGTATCAAGCCTTCCCATGTTCTCAAATAATCCGATCATTTCGAGCACATGCGGGCTGATTGGCTCTCCTTTCTTGAGCTTAGTCTCGAGGATCTACCTGTGGGTTTCAAACCTTTCAGTTCGATCCTGTTCTTGAAACATATTCTGTAACTCAGAAATAATCTCATAGGCCGATTCCTTCTCGAAGAAGGTTTTCTGAAGTTCAGGAGACATAGTGGCTAGCATTACGCACTTGACATCCCGATCGTCTACTTGCCATCGGTTAAGGGCTGCTTGAGTTACCTCCTCATTGGGAGCCTCGGGCATTTCCTCATCAAGGACATACTCTTTCTGTTCTTGCATAAGAACGATGCGCAAATTCCTTTGCCAATCAAGGAAATTGGTACCACTCAACATCTCCTTGTCGAGAATTGAGCGTAATGAAAACTGGTTGTTTGAGGTTGAAGACATGATTCTACAATTGAAAGAATTTTAATGAAAAACCATTCAAAATTACTTAAATAAGATTGAATTTTATTCATGCAAATTTTCAATGCTTATTTAGATTTACACATAAAATTGTCCATATTTTATGAAAATAAGGCGATTCCAAGATCCGAAGAAATAAAGAGTGGTTAAGCATGCTTTGGCTTGTCTTAAACACTCAATCTTCTAGGGTAAGCATTGCCTTGCTAATGGTTCTAAGCCACTCTTGGTTAGACAATCGTTGCATCTAATGCATCTTTGACGATGTATCTCTTTTTCCACGGTATGTGAGGACTCCTCACTCATACCGATGAGTTAAACCAAAACCAACGTGCACACCCGGTGTGCCTTATGAGCCTTGGAGAAGTGATGGCACCTCGCTTTGGCGTAGCCTACCATCACCCTCGTCCGGTTAGTAAGTGTTGTTTTGGAAAGGCAAGTTTGACTCAATATTATTAGGGACCTAGGATTTCTATCTTGGTTGATTTAAGTGAACTTAACTAATCATCGCAACATAAAGAAAACCTAAACATGCATCTAACGAATAATTCACATAAATATAAGCATAAAATATAAAGAGAAATTATAGATGCATATTGGCAACTAGCATGACCCCTTGAATTCTTCAAATCTTCAAAAGGTCTTCATTTGCAATTCAAGGATTTGTCTTCCAAGATATGCCGTCTTCAAGACTTAACCAAACTATGCAAATACTAGTGTCTACGTCTAGGAATAATCTAAATATTAAAGTACAAAAATACTTAACGGTGCGTAAACTGTATTTAGATTTACAAAAATACATAACGGCACGTAGTCCGTATTTTCTATCCTAGTCGGGTCCCACTAGTTGCCATTTCATAAAACCTGTGAAAGAGAATATACATTCCATTCATCCATTCACTATTTGTGAATGGCCCATGCAATTTACAAAATCAAACAAGTAAAATGCATTTAAACAATGCGCGCACTAGTAACTAATCTAGGTGGTTAATCCGATTAACACGCCTAATTATAACTAGTCAAAGATGTTTAACTAATTATGTAAATGACGTCATTAATAATTGAAGCTCCCACTAAATTCCGAATTTCCCTTAATTAATCTAATTAATTAAGTCGGTAGCACCCAAACTTGTCAAAATAAAATTTTGCCAATGCCGCTCAAAACCGAGGCCTAGCCTCCCAAAATTTTAATTAAAATAAACAAAATTAATTAAAATAAATAAAACGGCAAAATAAGCAACATTAAGCCAACCGCATTTCAAGTGGCTTTCGCTTTAAGCGTTTTGCCAAGGAAACTCCAATAATCGCGGCTCATGCAAACTAAGCATATTACGGCTAGTCACCTCACCGCAACAAGCATATGCACACACCCAAAAATCCGCACACACGGCCCGCGGCACGCAGCCATATGCTGCTGCCACTACACGCACGCACGGGGCTACTGCGACCCGTGTGCTGCTGCCGCGCGTGTGGCCGCACGCAAGACGGGGCAGCCACCTTGGCAGCCACATGCGGGCTACTATACAGCCCGGCTAGCAAAGGTGGTTCTTTGCCTCGTTTTGCATGCCATGGCCTCGGGATTTGATCCCTTTTCGCGAGACATAATTAATTAATTATAAATTAATTTTAGAACTAACTTAATGAGCAAAATAAAAAAAAAATTTAAACAAGTCTAACCTAATAAAATTTTAAAGTGCAAATAACCAAAATAATTCCAAGAACCATTCTTAATTAAATTGGTTTAGCTTGGTGCAATAACAAAATTGAGGCAATTTCTCACTTTCAATTTAATCAATTTAAATTAAACTTGAGAATTTGACAAAGTAAGGGGAAGTTGGAAAAATATGAACTTTAATGTTCAAATGAAAAATTCCAACATCTAAATTTTGTGAATCCTTGAAAATTATATCTTCCAACATGAAGATAACCAAATTTCTATCACAAAAATTGAAACTTTATGTTTCCAATCAACTCAAAATGATTAAAACAACAAAGTTTAACACAAAATAACATGGAATTTAGTGGTTTTTAAAGTTTCAATCACTTATCACAAATAAAGATTGAATCTTTAACACTTAGGAAGCCTCTAAAATAAAATTTTCACACTAAAAAGCAATTAGTTTGAAATTATGTGAAAATAAATCAACCTTAAAGCATCAAATACTACCAAGTAAGTGTGCTTTAAGGGGACTTAAAATGCAGAAAATAATGCAAATAATTAACCACATAATCCACAATATGCCATTAATTTCAAGGTTAGAAAAGACTTAAAAATTTTCGTCAAAAACAAAAAATCCCTCGAAAAAGGCATTTCTGGTCAGAATTTTGCTAAAAGCACAGCTCCATAGAGGTAAACACGCTTCTAAAACACCTTTTCCACCCAAAATTCACTAGTCTTGGGCGAAAACTGAGCTACTAATCTAATTAGCAACTTAAACCAGAAAAATAAGCCAAAATAAAACTTGAAAAACATGATAATAAAAATAAACGAGCGAGGCTCTGATACCGTTGTTGGGGTTTGGTGAGTCCGACTCACCGCGAATACAACCCCGACCCAAGGAACCACTCGTAATTAATAAAACCATAAAGCATAAATAAATAATCATAAGAAAAGGAAGAACGAATCATACCCTTGAAGCGAGCTTCGCCCTCACAAAACGGGCTCTTCCTTGAAAGCCTTCAGCACCGCAAATGCCGTGCCTCCAACGGTATCCACCCACAAAGGACGAACACGACTTTTAGGTCCGCTACATTGGAGTTAGACAGGTCCAACCAAAACCCAAGTGTAAATGGAGTTTAAGAGTTTTCCAAAAAATATGGAATGCTCTATCCAACTCCCACTCAAGCACTTTACTCCAAATCCCAAGGTTGGTATTTATAGAGGAAAATCCACGCTTTTTGAGGAATTTTGAGGTTACGGAGCCCGGTGGCGAAAAGTCTTGAGACCCTAGGGGATACATCTTAGGGTCATATAATGACGTTTGGAACCATATATGACCATTATATGTTGCCATAAATGTCCGTGGTAGACTTGACGTCACGATATCGGTGCAAGTTTGGAACGAGTAAATTGACTGTTTAAAGGCATATTGGATGGTTGGACCCACCCAAATAGACTCCCAGGGTGTATTAGGGTCCATGATAAGCATCTCGGCATTTTTTTATTTCCGGGTGAAAAAAGGTCAAAAAATTCCAAAATTGAAGGCTGTAATCCACGCTTTTTGAGAAATTTTGAGGTTACAGGACCCGGTTGCGAAAAGTCTTGAGACCTTAGGGGATACATCTTAGGGTCATATAATGACGTTTTAAACCATATATGACCCTTATATGTTGTACAAAATAGCCGTGGTAGGCTTCAGTTTGACGAAATCGGTACAAATTTGGAACGGGTAAATTGACCGTTTTAAGGCATATTGGAAGGTTTCACCCACTCAATTGGACTCCCGGAGGGTATTAGAAACCATGGTAAAAATCTCGGCAATTTTTAATTTTGGGCGAAAAACGGTCAGAAAATTCCAAAATTGAAGGCTATAATCCACGGTTTTTGAGGAATTTTGAGGTTACGGGGCCCGGTGGCGAAAAGTCTTGAGACCCTAGGGGATACATCTTAGGGTCATATAATGACTTTGGAACCATATATGACCATTATATATTTCCATAAATGTCCGTGGTAGGCTAGAGGTCACGATATCGGTGCAAATTTGGAACGGGTAAATTAACTGTTTAAAGGCATATTGGATGGTTGGTCCCACCCAAATAGACTCCCAGGGTGTATTAGGGTCCATGGTTAGCATCTCGGCATTTTTTATTTCCGGGCGAAAAAAGGTCAAAAAATTCCAAAATTGAAGGCTATAATCCACGCTTTTTGGGGAATTTGGAGGTTACAAGGCCCAGTGGCGAAAATTCTTGAGGCCTTAGGGGATACATCTTAAAGTCATATAATTGATGTGTGTCATAAATGGCACACATTTGATGAGCATTTAGGTCCTTTTTATCCTCTTTTCATAGCTTTCTTGCTCAATAAATGCTCGGTTTTATGCTTTCTCTCTCTTTTCTACCTTTCTATGGTTTTCTAGTATTTTCTCCTTTATTTCTTTTACTTTCGTTATTTTAGTTGTTTTCTCTTTATTTTAGATTTTATAGATTTAGTTCTATTTTGTTTTAGTTTATTTGATTTTTATTTTCATTTCATTTTCCTTACTTTATTTTATTTTCATTTTATTATTTTAACTTCCTTTATTATTTTCATTTTCATTTTATTTATTTTACTTTTATTTGTCGGTTTTACTTTTATTTCACTTTATTTTATCTCTCGGTTTTATGTGTGTTTTGTAGGTGTTTGTTCCAAAGTCCAAATTGGTGTAGCTACTGCATACTTGGGTCTTCGTCACTATCATGGTGATGATGGTGATGGTTATGGCAGAAGGCAGGAACTCCTCAATTTCCCCTGTTCCCGCACTTCACGCGGCAGCAGACTTCCCCTGCCTTCCCCTGTTTTCCAGCCACACTCCGCACAGCCACCACAACTCCATCACCCCACGCAAACACCAACCACTGCCCATGAACTCCAGCCACCATCTCCTCGCATTTTCCACCTGCTGTTGCCCCCTCAACTGCCACGCAACAGCAGCCAATTCACCACCAATTTCCTCCATTTGCGCCACCTCTTCCAGCAAACAACAACAATTCCTGCAAACCACCTCACAACAACAAATTGCAACAACACCAGTCAGCCACCAATTGGCCCCGCAAACAGCAGCAACAGCCCCCAATTCACGCCACCAGTTAACCACCGCAACCCCCTTATTTCCCCAATTCAAACGCCAGTCAGCCACCGCAATTAAACCTCCAATTCGCACCACAATTGCAGCAGCGCAACCCCAGCAAGCCTCCGCAACCTCCGGCAGCACCACCGCAGCTCCACCTTCACTCATACCTCAGTAAGTGCGGGCGCACATTCATTAAATGTGACCGCACCCAGCGGGGTTCGAAGTGAAGCGTTGATGATGAAGTGTGATGATGATGTGCGGCTTTGATTGTTTGTGCTTTGGGTGATGCCGTGAGAAACATGGGATTAATTCCCACATTTGATGAGCAGCAAGTTTCGAATCCGTTTTCCTCTTTATTTCATTGGTTTTCATTTTCTTTTATTTCTCTTAATTTTCCTTTCCTTTTCTTTTATTATTTTAATTTCTTTTCTTTTCTTTTTCTTTTCCTTTTATTTTTCTTTTCCCTTTTATTTCTTTAATCCTTGTATTTATAAATACCCATTTTTGGGTAGAGAGAGAAACAATTAGAATTAATATTTAGATCATATTTCTTAGCTGAGTTGAGAGCTTATCTCTCTAGTTTTTAGGGTTAATTTTAGGAGTAGATTTTAGAAAGAGAAAGTGAAGAATTTCAATGGTGGTTGAGAGATTGAAGATCCAATGGTGACAATTATATTGGAGATCTACTCTATTATCAAAGAGCATTTCTAAACTGTATCTCATTTATTGCTTTGTTTAATATTCATTGTTTTGATTGTTTGATTTTGATTAGAATTTGATGATTTGATGATTGATTTTGGATATTCATGCTTGTATTGGTAGAATTGATGATAATGTTTGAGTAGTTGTTTGGTTAGGGATTTGGTGAAGCTTATGATGTAATGAATTGATGTAAATTGGGGATAATTGATGGAGTTGATGATGTGATTAAACTTGGTTGATTGATCATGTGCATGTGTGTGATTAATTAAAGAGTAGCTAACTTTGATTATTGCACTAGATTGCATTGTAAGTTCACATTGATACGGACCATTGATTTGTGGCTTGCATTTACACGATTGAGGTGTCTAGTGATGTTTCCTAGCTAGAGTTTATCGTAGTTGACGCTAGTTAGACCTCTAGGAGAATAGCTTGATATGCTCTTTTGGTTGCGTGATTGACTTTCCCTCACATTGCTTGACTTAGTCGACTTTCCATTCCAATTTGCTAAGTTCATTGCTATTATTTGCGGATCCTAATCCCTAGCTTTTATATTTGTTTGGTTTCCTTGTTTTAGTAGTTGTTAGAGTCATCTTTTACCCCTTGTCTTCGACCTAGCTTAGGCATATAATTGGAAGCGTTTAGACATTACCGTTCCTTTGGGTTCGACCCTTGACTTACCTCTATACTTGTATTTAGGTTTGTTGAGTGTTTATAAATTTTGTTTGGCTTAGGGAGAATTAGCCCAACGACCTAGTTTTCCCCACGTCAATAATGACGTTTGGAACTATATATGACCCTTACATGTTGTACAAAATAGCCGTGGTAGGCTTCAGTTTACGAAATCGGTGCAAATTTGGAACGGATAAATTGACCGTTTTAAGCCATATTGGATGGTTCCACCCACTCAATTAGACTCCCAGAGGGTATTAGGAACCACGGTTAACATCTCGACAATTTTTATTTCCGAGCGAAAAAAGGTCAAAAAATAACAAAATTGAAGGCTATAATACACGCTTTTTGAGGAATTTTGAGGTTACGGGGCCCGGTGACGAAAAGTCTTGAGACCCTAGGGGATACATCTTAGGGTCATATCATGACGTTTTGAACCATATATGACCATTATATGTTGCCATAAATGTCCGTGGTAGGCTTGAGGTCACGATATCAGTGCAAGTTTGGAACGGGTAAATTGACTAGTTAAAAGCATATTGGATGGTTGGACCCACCCAAATAGACTCCCACGGTGTATTAGGGTCCATGGTAAGCATCTCGGCATTTTTTATTTCCGGGCGAAAAAGGTCAAAAAAATTCCAAAATAGAAGGCTATAATACACGCTTTTTGAGGAATTTTGAGGTTACGGGGCCCAGGGTGACAAAAACTCTTAAGACCTTCGGGGATACATCATAGGGTCATATAATGACGTTTGGAACCATATAGGACCCTTATTTGTTGTACCAAATAGCCGTGGTAGGCTTCAGTTTACGAAATCGGTGCAAATTTAGAACGGGTAAATTGACCGTTTTAAGGCATATTGGATGGTTCCACCCACTCAATTGTACTCCCGGAGGGTATTAGAAACCATGGTAAACATCTCGGCAATTTTTATTTCCGAGCGACAAAGGGTCAAAAAATTCCAAAATTGAAGGCTATAATCCACGCTTTTGGAGGAATTTTGAGGTTACGAGGCCCGTTGGCGAAAAGTCTTGAGAATCTAAGGAATACATCATAGGGTCTTATAATGAAGTTTGGAACCATATATGATCATTATAAGTTTCCATAAATGTCCGAGGTAGGCTTGAGGTCACGATATCGGTGCAAATTTAAAACGGGTAAATTGACTGTTTAAAGGCATATTGGATGGTTGGACCCACCCGAATAGACTCCCAGGGTGTATAAGGGTCCATGGTAAGCATCTCGGCATTTTTTTATTTCCGGACGAAAAAAAGTCAAAAAATTTCAAAATTGAAGGCTATAATCCACGCTTTTTGGGGAATTTAGAAGTTACGGGGCCCGGTGACGAAAACTCTTGACACCCTAGGGGATTCATCATAGGGTAATATAATGACGTTTGGTACCATATATGACCATTATATGTTTTCAAAAATGTCCGTGGTACGCTTAAGGTCACGATATGGGTGCAAGTTTGGAATGGGTAAATTGACTATTTTAAGGCATATTGGTTGGTTGGACCCACCCAAATAGACTCTAAGGGTGTATTAGGGTCCAGGGTAAGCATCTCGGCATTTTTTATTTCCGGACGAAAAAAGGTCAAAAAATTCCAAAATTGAATGCTATAATAATCCACGCTTTTTGAGGAATTTTGAGGTTACGGGGCCCGTTGGCGAAAAGTCTAGACACCTTAGGGGATACATCTTAGGGTCATATAATGACGTTTGGAACCATATATGTCCATTATATGTTGTACAAAATACTCGTGGTAGGCTTTAGTTTACGAAATCGGTGCAAATTTGGAACGGGGAAATTGACCGTTTTAAGGCATATTGGATGGTTCCACCCACTCAATTGGACACCCAGAGGGTATTAGAAACCATGGTAAACAGCTCGGCAATTTTTATTTCTTGGCTAAAAAAGGTAAAAAAATTCCAAAATTGAAGGCTATAATCCACGTTTTTTGAGGAATTTTGAGGTTACGGGACCCGTTGGCGAAAAGTCTTGAGACTCTAGGGGATACATCTTAGGGTCATATAATGAAGTTTGGAACCATATATGATCATTATAAGTTGCCATAAATGTCCGAGGTAGGCTTGAGGTCACGATATTGGTGCAAGTTTAGAACGAGTAAATTGACTGTTTAAAGGCATATTGGATGGTTAGACCCACCCAAATAGACTCTTAGGGTGTATAAGGGTCCATGGTAAGCATCTCCGCATTTTTTTTATTTCCGGGCGAAAAAAAGACAAAAAATTCCAAAATTGAAAAATATAATCCACGCTTTTTGAGGAATTTTGAAGTTACGGGGCCTAGTGGCGAAAACTCTTGACACCCTAGGGGATACATCATAGGGTAATATAATGACGTTTGGAACCATATATGACCATTATATGTTTCCAAAAATGTCCGTGGTAGGCTTAAGGTCACGATATGGGTGCAAGTTTGGAACGGGTAAATTGACTATTTAAAGGCATATTGGTTGGTTGGACCCAGAAATAGACTCCCAGGGTGTATTAGGGTCCACGGTAAGCATCTCGGCATTTTTTATTTCCGGACGAAAAAAGGTCAAAAAATTCCAAAATTGAATGCTATAATAATCCACACTTTTATAGGAATTTTGAGGTTACGGGGCCCGGGGTGCAGTGGCAAAAAGGCTAGAGACCTTAGGGGATACATCTTAGGGTCATATAATGACTTTTGGAACCATATATGTCCATTGTATGTTGTACAAAATACCCGTGGTAGGCTTCAGTTTACGAAATCGGTGCAAATTTGGAACGGATAAATTGACCATTTTAAGGCATATTGGATGGTTCCACCCAATCAATTGGACTCCCGGAGGTTATTAGAAACCATGGTAAACATCTCGGCAATTTTTATTTCCGGGCGAAAAAGGTCAAAAAATTCCGAAATTGAAGGCTATAATCCACTCTTTTTCAGGAATTTTGAGGTTACGGGGCCCGTTGGCGAAAAGTCTTGAGACTCTAGGGGATACATCTTAGGGTCATATAAAGAAGTTTGGAACAATATATGATCATTATAAGTTTCCATAAATGTCCGAGGTAGGCTTGAGGTCACGATATTGGTGCAAGTTTAGAACGGGTAAATTGACTGTTTAAAGGCATATTGGATGGTTAGACCCACCCGAATAGACTCCCAGGGTGTATAAGGGTCCATGGTAACCATCTCGGCATTTTTTTATTTCCTGGCCAAAAAAAGTCAAGAAAATTCCAAAATTGAAGGCTATAATCCACGCTTTTTGAGGAATTTTGAAGTTACGGGGCCCGGTGGCGAAAACTCTTGAGACCCTAGGGGATACATCATAGGGTCATATAATGTCGTTTGGAACCATATATGACCGTTATATGTTTCCAAAAATGTTCGTGGTAGGCTTAAGGTCACGATATGGGTGCAAGTTTTGAACGGGTAAATTGACTATTTAAAGAAATATTGGTTGATTGGACCCACCCAAATAGACTCCCAGGGTGTATTAGGGTCCACGGTAAGCATCTTGGCATTTTTTATTTCCGGACGAAAAAAGGTCAAAAAATTCCAAAATTGAACGTTATAATAATCCACGCTTTTTGAGGAATTTTGAGGTTACGGGGCCCGGGGTGGCAAAAAGTCTAGAGACCTTAGGGGATACATCTTAGGGTCATATAATGACGTTTGGAACCATATATGTCCATTGTATGTTGTACAAAATACCCGTGGTAGGCTTCAATTTACGAAATCGGTGCAAATTTGGAACGGGTAAATTGACCATTTTAAGGCATATTGGATGGTTCAACCCAATCAATTGGACTCCCGGAGGGTATTAGAAACCATGGCAAACATCTCGGCAATTTTTTTTTTCTGGGCGAAAAAAGGTCAAAAAATTCCAAAATTGAAGGCTATAATCCACGCTTTTTGAGGAATTTTGAGGTTACGGGACCCGTTGGCGAAAAGTCTTGAGACTCTAGGGGATACATCTTAGGGTCATATAATGAAGTTTGGAACCATATATGATCATTGTAAGTTGCCATAAATGTCCGAGGTAGGCTTGAGGTCACGATATCGGTGCAACTTTAAAACGGGTAAATTGACTGTTTAAAGGCATATTGGATGGTTGGACCCACCCGAATAGACTCCTAGGGTGTATAAGGGTCCATGGTAAGCATCTCGGCATTGTTTTTTTCCGGGCGAAAAAAAGTCAAAAAATTCCATAATTGAAGGCTATAATCCACGCTTTTTGAGGAATTTTGAAGTTACGGGGCCCGGTGGCGAAAACTCTTGAGACCCTAGGGGATACATCATAGGGTCATATAATGACGTTTGGAACCATATATGACCATTATATGTTTCCAAAAATGTCCGTGGTAGGCTTAAGGTCACGATATGGGTGCAAGTTTTGAACGGGTAAATTGACTATTTAAAGGCATATTGGTTGGTTGGATCCACACAAATAGACTCCCAGGGTGTATTAGGGTCCACGGTAAGCATCTCGGCATTTTTTATTTCCGGACGAAAAAAGGTCAAAAAATTCCAAAATTGAATGCTATAATAATCCACGCTTTTTGAGGAATTTTGAGGTTACGGGGCCCGGGGTGGCAAAAAGTCTTGAGACCTTAGGGGATACATCTTAGGGTCATATAAAGACGTTTGGAACCACATATGACCCTTATATGTTGTACAAAATAGCCGTGGTAGGCTTTAGTTTACGAAATCGATGCAAATTTGGAACTGGTAAATTGACCGATTTAAGGCATATTGGATGGTTCCACCCACTCAATTGGACTCCCGGAGGGTATTAGGAACCATGGTAAACATCTCGGCAATTTTTATTTCCGGGTGAAAAAAGGTCAAAAAATTCTAAAATTGAAGGCTATATCCACGCTTTTTGAGCAATTTTAAGGTTACGGGGCCCGGTGGAGAAAAGTCTTGAGACCCTAAGGGATACAGCTTAGGGTTATATAATGACGTTTGGAACCATTTATGACCATTAAATGTTGCCATAAATGTCCGTGGTAGGCTTGAGGTCACGATATCGGTACAAGTTTAGAACGGGTAAATTACCTATTTAAAGGCACATTGGTTGGTAGTACCCACCGAAATAGACTCCCAGGGTGTATTGGGGTCCATGGTAAGCATCTCGGCATTTTTTATTTCCGGGCGAATTAAGGTTAAAAAATTCCAAAATTGAAAGCTATAATCCACGCCTGTTGAGGAATTTTGAGTTTACGAGGCCCGGTGACGAAAAGTCTTGAGACCCTAGGCGATACATCTTAGGGTCATATAATCACATTTGGAACTATATATGAACATTATTTGTTGCCGTAAATGTCAGTGGTAGGCTTGAGGTCACGATATCGGTGTAAGTTTGGAACAGGTAAATTGAATGTTTAAAGGCATATTGGATGGTTGGACCCACCCAAATAAACTCCCAGGGTATATTAGGGTTCATGGTAAGCATCTCGGCATTTTTTATTTCCGGTCGAATAAAGGTAAAAAAATTCCAAAATTGAAGGCTATAATCCACGCTGTTTGAGGAATTTTGAGGTTGCGGGGCCCGGTGGCGAAAAGTCTTGAGACCTTAGGGGATACATATTAGGGTCATATAATGACGTTTGGAACCATATGTGACACTTATATGTTATACAAAATAGCCATGGTAGGCTTGAGTTTACGAAATCGGTGCAAATTTGGCATGGGTAAATTGACCGTTTTAAGGCATATTGGTTGGTTCCACCCACTCAATTGGACTCCCGAGGGGTATTAGGAACCATGGTAAAAATCTCGGTAATTTTTATTTCCGGGCGAAAAAAGGCCAAAAAATTCCAAAATTGAACGCTATCCACGCTTTTTGAGAAATTTTGAGGTTACTGGGCCCGGTGGCGAAATGTTTTGAGACCCTAGGGGATACATCTTAGGGTCATATAATGACGTTTGGAACCATATATGAGCATTATATGTTGCCATAAATGTCCGTGATAGGCTTGAGGTCACGATATCGGTGCAATTTTGGAACGGGTAAATTGACTGTTTAAAGGCATATTGGATGGTTGGACCCACCCAAATAGACTCCCAGGTTGTATTAGGGTCCATGGTAAGCATCTCGGCATTTTTTTATTTCCGGGCAAAAAAAGGCCAAAAAATTCTAAAATTATAGGCTATAATCCACGCTTTTTGAGAAATTTTGAGGTTATGGGGCCCGTTGGCAAAAATTCTTGAGACCTTAGGGAATACATCTTAGAGTCATAAAATGACGGTTGAAACCATATGTGACCCTTATATGTTGTTAAAAATAGCCGTGGTAGGTTTGAGTTTACGAAATCGGTGCAAATTTGACACGGGTAAATTGACCGTTTTAAGGCATATTGGTTGGTTCCACCCACGTAATTGGACTCCCGAAGGGTATTAGGAACCATGTTAAAAATCTCGGCAATTTTTATTTCCGGGCGAAAAAAGTCAAAAAATTCCAAAATTGAAGGCTATAATCCACGCTTTTTGAGAAATTTTGAGGTTACGGGGCCCGGTGACGAAAAGTCTTGAGACCCCAGGCGATACATCTTAGGGTTATATAATGACGTTTGGAACCATATATGAGCATTATTTGTTGCCATAAATGTCCGTGGTAGGCTTGAGGTCACGATATCGGTATAAGTTTAGAACGGGTAAATTGACTGTTTAAAGGCATATATGATGGTAGGACCCACCGAAATAGACTCCCAGGGTGTATTAGGGTCCTTGGTAAGCATCTCAGCATTTTTTTATTTCCGGGCGAATTAAGGTCAAAAAATTCCAAAATTGAAAGCTATAATCCACGCTTTTTGAGGAATTTTGAGTTTACGGGGCCCGGTGGCGAAAAGTCTTGAGACCCTAGGCGATACATGTTAGGGTCATATAATCACGTTTCGAACCATATATGAAAATTATATGTTGCCATAAATGTTAGTGGTAGGTTTGAGGTCACGATATCGGTGTAAGTTTGGAACTGGTAAATTGACTATTTAAAGGCATATTGGATGGTTGGACCCACCCAAATAGACTACCAGGGTATATTAGGGTCCATGGTAAGAATCTCGACATTTTTTATTTCCGGCCGAATAAAGGTCAAAAAATTCCTAAATTGAAGGCGTAACCCACTCTTTTTAAGGAATTTGAGGTTACGGGGCCCGGTGGCGAAAAGACTTGAGACCCTAGGGGATACATATTAGGGTCATATAATGACGTTTGGAACCATATATGACCATTATATGTTGCCATAAACGTCCGTGGTAGGATTGAGGTCACGATTTCGGTGCAAGTTTGAAACGGTTAAATTGACTGTTTAAAGGCATATTGGATGGTTGGACCCACCCAAATAGACTCCCATGGTGTATTAGGGTCCATGGTAAGCATCTCGGCATTTTTTATTTCCGGGCGAAAAAAGGCCAAAAAATTCAAAAATTGAAGGCTACAATCCACGCTTTTTGAGAAATTTTGAAGTTATGGGGCCTGGTGGCGAAAAGTCTTGAGATCTTAGGGGATACATATTAGGGTCATATAATGACTTTTGGAACCATATGTGACCCTTATATGTTGTACAAAATAGCCATGGTAGGCTTGAGTTTACGAAATCGGTGCAAATTTGGCATGGGTAAATTGACCGTTTTAAGGCATATTGGTTGGTTACACCCACTCAATTGGACTCCCGAGGGGTTTTAGGAACCATGGTAAAAATCTCGGTAATTTTTATTTCCGGGCGAAAAAAGGTAAAAAAATTCCAAAATTAAAGGCTATCCACGCATTTTGAGGAATTTTGAGGTTACGGGCCCCGGTGGCGAAATGTCTTGAGACCCTAGGGGATACATCTTAGGGTCATATAATGACGTTTGGAACCATATATGAGCATAAATGTTGCTATAAATTTCCGTGATAGGCTTGAGGTCACCATATCGGTGCAATTTTGGAACGGGTAAATTGACATTTTAAAGGCATATTGGATGGTTGGACCCACCCAAACAGACTCCCAGGGTGTATTAGGGTCCATGGTAAGCATCTCGGCATTTTTTATTTCCGGGCGAAAAAAGGTCAAAAAATTCCAAAATTGAAAGCTATAATCCACGTTTTTTGAGGAATTTTGAGGTTACGGGGCCCGGTGGCGAAAAGTCTTGAACCCTAGGGGATACATCTTAGGTTCATATAATGACGTTTGGAACCATATATGACCAATATAAGTTTCCATAAACGTCCGTGGTAGGCTTGAGGTCACGATATCGGTGCAAGTTTGGAACGGGTAAATTGACTGTTTAAAGGCATATTGGATGGTTGGACCCACCCAAATAGACTCCCAGGGTGTATTAGGGTCCATGATAAGCATCTCGGCATTTTTTTATTTCCGGGCAAAAATAGGTTAAAAAATTCTAAAATTAAAGGCTATAAATCCACGCTTTTTGGGAAATTTTGAGGTTTTGGGGCCTGTTGGTGAAAAGTCTTGAGACCTTAGCGAATACATCTTAGGGTCATAAAATGACGTTTGAAACCATATGTGACCCTTATATGTTGTAAAAAATAGCCGTGGTAGGTTTGAGTTTACGAAATTGGTGCAAATTTGGCACGGGTAAATTGACCGTTTTAAGGCATATTGGTTAGTTCCACCCACTCAATTGGACTCCCGAAGGGTATTAGGAACCATGGTAAAAATGTCGGCAATTTTTATTTCCGAGCGAAAAAAGGTCAAAAAATTCCAAAATTGAAGGCTATAATCCACGCTTTTTGAGAAATTTTGAGGTTACAGGGCCCGGTGGGGAAAAGTCTTGAGACCCTAGGGGATACATCTTAGGGTCATATAATGACGTTTGCAACCATATATGAGCATTATATGTTGCCATAAATGTCCGTGGTAGGCTTGAGGTCACGATATCAGTGGAATTTTGGAACGGTTAAATTGACTGTTTAAAGGCATATTGGATCGTTGGACCCACCCAAATAGACTACCAGGGTGTATTAGGGTCCATGGTGAGCATCTCGGCATTTTTTAATTTCCGGGCAAAAAAAGGCCAAAAATTCCAAAATTGAAGGCTATAATCCACACCTTTTAAGGAATTATGAGGTTACGGGGCCATGTGGCTAAAAGTCTTGAGACCTTAGGGGATACATCTTAGGGTCATATAATGACGTTTGGAATTAAATATGACCCTTATATGTTGTACAAAATAGCCGTGGTAGGCTTCATTATATGAAATCGGTGCAAATTTAGAACAGGTAAACTGACCGTTTTAAGGAATATGGATGGTTCCACCCACTCAATTGGACTATCGGGGGGTATTAGGAACCATGATAAACATCTCGGCAATTTTTATTTCCTGGCGAAAAAGGTCAAAAAATTCCAAAATTGAAGGCTATAATCCACGCTTTTGAGGAATTTTGAGGTTACGGGGCCAGGTGGCGAAAAGTCTAATAACCCTAGGGTATACATCATAGTGTCATATAATACATTTGGAACCATATATGACCATTATATGTTACCACAAATTTCCGTGGTAGGTTTGAGGTCATGATATCGGTGCAAGTTTGGAATAGGTAAATTGACTGTTTAATGGCATATTGGATGGTTGGACTCACCCAAATAAACTCCCAGAGTGTATTAGGGTACATGTTAAGCATCTCGGCATTTCTTATTTTCGGGCGAAAAAAGGTAAAAAAAATTCCAAAATTGAAGGCTATAATCCACGCTTTTTGAGGAATTTTGAGGTTATGGGGCTCGGTGAAGAAAAGTCATGAGACCGTAGGGGATACATCTTAGGGTCATATAATGACATTTGGAACCTTATATGACCCTTATATGTTGTACAAAATAGCCGTAGTAGGCTTCAGTTTACGAAATCGGTGCAAATTTGGAACGGGTAAATTGACTGTTTTAAGGCATATTGGATGGTTTCACCCACTCAATTGGACTCCCAGAGGGTATTAGGAACCATGGTAAACATCTCAGCAATCTTTATTTCCGGATGAAAAAAGGTCAAAAAATTCCAAAATTGAAGGCTATAATCCACGCTTTTTGAGGAATTTTGAGGTTACGCGGCCCGGTGGCGAAAAGTCTTGAGACCCTAGGGGATACATCTTAGGGTCATATAATGACGTTTGGAACTATATATGATCATTATATGTTGCCATAAATGTCCGTTGTAGGCTTAAGGTCAAGATATCGGTGCAAGTTTGGAACGGGTAAATTGACTGTTTAAAGTCATATTGGATGGTTGGACCCACCCAAATAGGCTCCCAGGGTGTATTAGGGTCCATGGTAAGCATCTCGGCATTTTTTATTTCCGGGCGAAAAACGGTCAAATAATTCCAAAATTGAAGGCTATAATCCACGCTTTTTGTGGAATTTTGAGGTTACGGGGCCCGGTGGCGAAAAGTCTTGAGGCTTTAGGGGATACATCTTACGGTCATATAATGACGTTTGGACTCATATATGACCCTTATATGTTGTACAAAATTGCCGTAGTAGGCTTTAGTTTACGAAATTGGTGCAAATTTGGAACGGGTAAATTTACTATTTTAAGGCATATTGTGAAAGGAATGGTGTCCTTCGAACGAGTGTATTATTCTGATAGCAGGTTCATAATTATTAGAAAGGTAATATATTCAGCAAGGTTAAGTGATCGGAATGCCTGGGTGGAGGATGCTTCCGATCAGTAATATTAATATAATTAATGTTACAGCTTAATCTTGACTGAACCCTTCTGGTCGCACCCAAGCAAAATATACGAACCGACTCTACGAATTAATTCAAAATAAATTAATTCGTCGCCCGAGTGTTAAATATTTAAACGTCGGTAATTCGAGTTTGGAGGGTCGAAACTGATCGTCGGAAGTCGAGTCAAAAATAATAAAAGACGAGACGCGCTAAAATAATAATAAATCGACCATATTCCCAAAATACCCCTAGCATCGGAGTGCCCTTAGCATCCGAATGCTAGGGGCAAAAGTGTCATAGCATAGGTGGCTAGCAAGCACCAAGCCGAGCCTAGCATGGCTGGCTGGTGCGTGCTAGCGCACCATGCTAGCAGCCACGGCCAGCAGTAGCTAGCAGCCGCAGCACGTGGTGCGTGCAGCAATTAGCTGCCGCGACTAGGCTCGCTAGAACAGCAGCACGAGCAGCCGCACCATAGCAGCAGCAAGTCCGCACCAATTGCGTGGCTTGGCGCACAGCAGCAGCCCGCAACTTGGTGCGGGGCTGGGTGCGAGCTGGGCTCGGGCCGGGCTCGTGGCTTGGGCCATATGGCCGGTCATTAGGGGAAGTATGGGGAATATGGGATCAAGTGGGTGAGGACATGTGGCACAAGGAGGGTATTGAGTGGGGAGCAAGTATGGTCCCCTACTCTCCATGTGGTCCTCATCAACCCATCTCACATGGTAATGCCACTTGTAGATTTATTATTAGTTTGCAATTTCAATTTAATTTAGCTTTAAATTAATTTGTGGAATTTGATGATCCCACATTGATGGGATAGAAATTCCCACTCATACTTTCCTCTATAAATACCAACCTTGGGATTTGGAGTAAAGTGATTGAGTGGGAGTTAGAAAGAGCATTCCATATTTTTGGGTAAACTCTTAAACTCTAATAACACTCGGGTTGTGGTCGGACCTTGCTAACTCCAAGGTAGCGGACCTTAAAGTCGTGTTCGTCCTTTGTGGGTGGATACCGTTGGAGGCACGGCGCTTGCGGTGCTCGAGGCTTTCAAGTAAGAGCCCGTTTTTGTAAGGGCGAAGCTCACTTCAAGGTATGATTCGTTCTTCCTTTCTTGTGATTATTTATTTATGCTTTATGGTTTTATTAATTGCGAGTGGTTCCTAGGGTCGGGGTTGTTTCCGCGGTGGGTCGGACTCACCAAATCCCAACAGCGGTATCGGAGCCCCGCTCGTTTATTTTTATAATCATGTTTTTCAAGGTTTATTTTGGCTTAATTTTCTGATTTAAGTTGCTAATTAGATTCCTAGCTTGGTTTTATTTATTTTAATCCCGTTTTTCATGTTGAGTTTGGCCCAAAACCCAGATTTTCGCCTAAGACAAGTGAATTTTGGGTGGAAAACATGTTCTGGAAAGGTTTTTACCCATAAGGGGTTGTGATTTTAGCCAAATTTTGACCAGAAATGTCTTTTTCGAGGGGTTTTTCGTTTTTGACAAAAAATTTTAAGTCTTTTCTAACCTTGAAATTGATGACATAACTTTTTGATTATGTGGTTGACTATTTGCATTATTTTCTGCATTTTTAAGTCCCCTTAAAGCACACTTACTTGCTAGTATTTGATGCTTAAAGGTTGATTTATTTTCACATAATTGCAAACTAATTGCTTTTTAGTGTGAATTTTTTTTTTTTTTTGAGGCTTCCTAAGTGTTAAAGATTCAATCTTTATTTGTGATAAGTGATTGAAACTTAAAAAACCACTAAATTCCATGTTATTTTGTGTTAAACTTTGTTGTTTTAATCATTTTGAGTTGATTGAAAACATAAAATTTCAATTTTTGATAGAAATTTGGTTATCTTCATGTTGGAAGATATAAATTCCAATGATTTTTAGATGTTGGAATTTTCATTTGAACATTAAAGCTCATATTTTTCCAACTTCCCCTTACTTTGTCCAATTCACAAGTTTAATTTAAATTGATTAAATTGAAAGTGAGAAATTGCCTCAATTTGTTTTTGCAGCAAGCTAAACCAATTTAATTAAGAATGGTTCTTGGAATTATTTTGGTTATTTGCACTTTGAAAATTTTATAAAGTTAGACTTGTTTAAAATTTTATTTTGCTCATTAAATTAGTTCTAAAATTAATTTATAATTTAGAATTAATTAATTTTGTCTCGCGAAAAGGGATCAAATCCCGAGGCCATGGCACGCAAAACAAGGCAAATAACCACCTTGGTGATCCGGGCTGCACAGCAGCCCGCATGTGGCTACCAAGGTGGCTGCCCCGCCTTGCGTGCGGCCACACGCGCGGCAGCAGCACACGGGCTGCAGCAGCCACGCACGGGCGTGCCGTGGCAGCAACATGTGGCCGCGTGCCGTGGCCCGTGTGTGCGGATTTTTGGGTGTGTGCGTATGCTTGGTGTGGTGAGGTGAGTAACTGTAATGGGCTTATGTTGCTTATTTTGCCGTTTTATTTATTTTAATTAATTTTGTTTATTTTAATTAAAATTTTAGGAGGCTAGGCCTCGGCTTTGAGTGGCATTGGCAAAATTTTATTTTGACATGTTTAGGTGCTACCAACTTAATTAATTAGATTAATTAAGGGAAATGCGGAATTTAGTGGGAGCTTCAATTATTAATGACGTCAATTACATAATCGGTTAAACAACTTTGACTAGTTTTAATTAGGCGTGTTAATCGGATTAACCACCTAGATTAGTTACTAGTGCGCGCGTTGTATTAATACATTTTACTTGTTTGATTTTGTGAATTGCATGGGCCATACACAAATAGTGAATGGATGAATGGAATGTATATTCTCTCTCACAGGTTTTACGAAATTGCAACTAGTGGAACCCGACTAGGATAGAAAATACGGACTACGTGCCGTTATGTATTTTTGTAAATCTAAATACGGTCTACGCACCGTTAAGTATTTTTGTACTTTTATATTTAGATTATTTCTAGTCGTAGACACTAGTATTTGCAGAGTTTAGTTTAGTCTTGAAGCCGGCGTATCTTGGAAGACAAAGCCTTGAATTGCAAATGAAGACCTTTTGAAGATTTGAAGAATTCAAGGGGTCATGCTAGTTGCCAATGTGCATCTATAATTTCGCTTTATATTTTATGCTTATATATATGTGAATTATTCGTTAGATGCATGTTTAGGTTTTCTTGATGTTGCGATGATTAGTTAAGTTCACTTAAATCAACCAACATAGAAATCCTAGATCCCTAATAATATTGAGTCAAACTTGCCTTTCCAAAACGACACTTATTGACCGGACGAGGATGATGGTAGGCTACGCCAAAGTAAGGTGCCATTACTTCTCCAAGGCGCGTAAGGCACACCGAGTGTGCACGTTGGTTTTGGTTTAACTCGTCGGTTTGAGTGAGGAGTCCTCACATACCGTGGCAAAAGAGATACATCGTCAAAGATGCATTAGATGCGACGATTGTCTAACCAAGAGTGGCTTAGAGCCATTAGCAAGGTAATGCTTACCCTAGAAGATTGAGTGTTTAAGACAAGCCAAAGCATGCTTAACCACTTTTTATTTCTTCGGATCTTGGAATCGCCTTATTTTCGCCAAATAGGGACAATTATTATGCGTAAATAAGACGTTTAATAAGATTGAAGTTTGCATGAGTGCTTTTAAATTTCAAACTTATTATGTTCTTGATAAATGGTCATACTTTGCACTTATATTTATAGTACTCTAAATCAAATAATATTGTTTCCATGATTGGTAAATGAAATTCTTGAGAATAGTTCTCAAAGAAAGGAAAAGCATTTCTAAAATACAATTCTCATAAATGACTTTTATAATTAAGTCTGAAAGGACGGTTGGACATCATGTATTCAAAATACTAGGTAGTTTTGATAAAACATGAGGTATTGAGTTGCAAACTCAAGATTGTCAATGTTTCACAACCAACGTATCTTTTCGCATCATATATAATTGAGTAGGACTCATTGATGTAGTAATTCGAGTAAGAATTAATGGAAAAGATGGAACTTTGTTTTACGGCGCACTAGGTGCTTGATTATGCCTAACAAAGTATAAGAGTCAAGGTACTTAAAGAAATGATTCTTAAAGTAAGATTATGAGATATTGTATGATAAGAAATATAGGAAAGAAAGGAACGAAGAAAAGGAATTAGATTTCATTTCAACTCATGAGCTCATGTTATTGTAGTTAACTTAGCAATTCGTTATCTTCAAAAGTATCGGATACTGCTTGAGTGTACCACAATGATAGTGACCTCAAACTATTGAAGTAAAGCTAAGTTATCGACTTACAACCTTAGAATGAAGCAAGAAGAGCTACATCAGTTGTAAGGTCGTATGTTTTGTTTAAAGACCTTTTAAGCCAAAGGCTGGAACAAGTAATGGTTATTATGTCCCATAATCAGCAATTGATCCGTTTACACACGAAAAGACTCACATTCAAAGTAATGAGCAATAGTTGCGAGATTTATTTGAATGGCATGGTTATCCAAGCAATGAGTCAAGAATGCCTGATTATAAACAAACATTTCCCTAAACATGATAAACTCACTAAGTTCAAGTCATGAGCTTGACTTGCATTCCAAACATCTTTAGCAATGTCACGTCGACAAGAACGTACTCAAGGCTCTATTAGATAGGCTTTTGATAGTTGCTCGAATTGGAATCGTTCTAAGACAAGCAAGTCTTAATTGTTGAAACCGACAAAGCAGAGAGTTATTGTTCTTGGTATAGACAATTGACTCCGAAGGCTAAAGAGGATTTCATTACTTCAAAATTCCACAAAGATTTTGAAAGGATATGGTTATATTCATCAAATGTGAACAAACTTGACTTGAGTATCTCAAGAGTCCAGTGAAGTACAAAATCGACTTGGCAAGATATCAAAACGTCTAGATTAGATTGAGCGATGTTTGCTTGAGCCAAGCGTGACCATCTCAAAGTTATGAATGGAAATTTTCATAAATAACTCCATAAAGAACATAGTGTGTCTTCACGGAGACCTCGGTGTCATTTGAAAATGACTCGAACGATGATGGTTCACAACCCTTCCTACAAAGTTCTTAAAAATTTGCACAAATGACTAATGTTACACTAAACAATGTGTCGAAGCTAAGAAAGGACGCCATATTCAGTTATGGATAGATTTAACTTCTAAAAGTCTTTTCAAATATATGTCTAAGGCTCTTAGTCTCTGTGGGAGTTCACTAGCTTAGTGGGAGCTAAGTTGCTCAGTGTGAGCTAGATGGCTCAGTGGGAGCTGAATGGCTCAATAAAGACTAAGATAGCTTAAGTGGGAGCAAACTGTTTGTTTCATAACGAAATTTTACTCGAAGACAATATACATGTCTCTTTGTAATCATTCAAGTGAGACAACGGGCAATACCTCCACAACCTAATTGAGAACAAAATGTTTGTTGCTCCAAGTATTGTCTTTCTGGAAAGTAACATGTTTCCAAAACGACAAGTGGGAGGAAAATGAACTCGATGACCATTGAGCTTAGCAACAAACTAGAACTGAGAATCTCGGAAGACCTTAAAGGACTTCATGAGAATGCTTGATCAAGAATACTCAAAAGGACTTTACAAGTGCCTTAAAAGAGAATTCAGTACTCACAAAACATTAAAAATGTTGGAGTAAGATCAACATAATAAAAGGGCTTTGAAAGCGCCTTAAAACTCAGTGTTTGATGCAATTACCCCGTATAGGTAAAGAATTCACCAAAGGCTTGGATTGAATCCTATAAAGTTTCTATTAAGTTAGAAACAAACCTAAGACTTACAAGCATACTATTTACTATTAGATAGTTTAGGAATAATGTCTTGTAAGATAGCTTCGACAAATCCAAATTCCGAATAATGGTTAAAGGCCATGAAAATCCGAAATAGACTCCATGTTTGAAACTTAATTAATTTGCATGAAAGGTGAAAGACCCATCGATTGCAAATAAGTTTTCAAGGAGAAAACTAACAAATGTGGAAATATATATGCATACATAGCTAGATTGGTTGTAAAGGATGTAATTAATTTCAAGGAGTTGATTTTAATAAAATCCCATTCACCAATCAGAATGCTCAAGTCTTTTCGTGATTGATCTAGCAAAATTTCACATATGAAATATGACAAAATAGAAACAAAAACCGCCTACCCAAAATAGGATTTTGGTAGTGACTATGGAATAGTCTAAGGGTTTTGAAAATCTAAATAATGATAGATTTGAAAGAAAGCACATGGAATCCGTCATGGGATTAAAGGAAGCATTGCATGAAGGAATTTGAACTTGTTTTCTCATAAAGTTAATAAGAGGATTGACTTATGGAGAAACATAGAAATTCTGATGAACAAGAAGTTTAGTGGGAGCAAAAGTAATGGTCCAACAAGATGTTTACGAACTCTATTGTGAAACAACTATCAAATGCTAAATGCTTAGATTTGAAAGTAATTTCGACAATAATGGACCGAGCTAAAGACGATACTTAGTACATGTTGGGAATTAAGTTCTATGGTACAGACTTAATTAAAATGTTTAAATGAGTAAAGAAAATTACCATGTTAAACATGAAGGACTTTGAAAGGTTTTCGACCCATATGTATGATGCTAAGTAAATGTTTGAACTAAGTATAAGCTAGGCTATGTACTAAATTAAAGAAGAAAGACTCTAGTAAGAGACTTTCAACCATATCATATAGCGAACAATTTGGCAAGACTCAGTGTAACTGTATGAGCTAAATGTCACATGGATGGAATAAAATTGAGAATCATTCTAGAAATAAATCCATCATGTAAAGCTATGATATGGAATGCTCAGATGACTTACATGCTTAGAGCATGTGAAGTACGTATATAATACCAATCGACATTAATCAAAGTATTAGATCATTAAATTATAGTCAAGAACATCCATAGAACTTAGATAAGTAGTTGGATGAAGTTCTTGACGCATGGAAACAAATATAATTTGAGTTTTGATGTTGCAAGCACAAACCTTAAAAAAGGATTAGATCCTTAGCAAGGAAGCCATTTATAAGCACGAGGCAAGAAGCGTTGTGGCTTGAGAATGGTAACATGGATGTGCATCCATATATAATGTGCGGGAATCTAGGGAAAATTTCAATGATCACAAGTGATTAGGGTATCCCAAATCGTTGTGAGTCGCTTGGAGTGAAACCCAAGCAAGGCATCATCAGGGAGTCTACTAAAATATATGTTGATAATATTGTTGCCATAAAGGCAATAATAAGGAAAGATGTTAAATGGAAAAGTTTATTGTTGAACGTTGATGATTGTAGGTTGTCAAGTAGAAGGTCTCAAATCATAAAAATGAGTGGAAGCCATTGCTTGGACAATAAATCCTGAATCACATCTAATCCATTAACACTCTCAAAATTTTATCATCTTATTATGGAAATGGTGGATAATGAAGATGCTAAGGTTTGCAAAGTAATTATAACTAAACCTATACAATAAGTGAACGACAACATTCATAATTGCATGAAAGAAATCAAGCATATCAAATATGAGTGTGATTTCTATGAATGTTTTATGAAGAGTACTACTCTTAAAACATTTGGGAAAAACCATTTATCATAAGATAAAACATTGTGAAGTTTCATAGTGGAATAAAATATTTTCTAAATATTCCACAAAACTATTTAATTGTGGTTTAGAATTAAATAATGAGTCCATTCGATTTTAATAAATATTCAAAATAGGGTATCAAGTCATTGGCTTGATTAAAGAGACACCTATTAAGTGAACGTTGAATATTTTAATCAAAATTTATCCCTAATCAAGGTCATATTTTTGTGGACGATTAATGACCATTAGAGATTAGTGTGTAGTATGATTTATAGCACCTTTTCTTGTGCTTTGAGGATATAAATCATTTAATTTGCACAGGTATTGGTTTACAACCATACTGGATCGACCTATGAGAATACTTTAAGAGATTTAAAAATCGTCATAACTATTTTTCTCATTATTACTATCGGAACTCTTTTCCTTTGACCATGAGTAGTGGGAGGTCACTTATTTGAGTACTGGTCCGCTTTGTTATCCGCCAAACGTCTACCGTAACTGGGGATTATAAAGACAGATATCAGGCGGGTGAGTCCTCTTAGTAAGAGAAGCTACATTACAAGACTGGAAATGTCCCCCTACTAACAATAGGGAACATGTCTTGTTGTTTACAAGGCCTCTCGGAGAGCGAGACTGTGAAAATGCATGGCCGTGCTCAGATGGATTTTAGAAATCATCTGCTTATTGAAAGTAAAATTCGGATTTCGAGAAACACTTCTGAATGTAACAGAGATGACAAGTAATCTTACTCTGTAGTTCATGAAGAGACATGAAGAGACATAGGAAAAGGGCTATACACTAGATGCACACTTGTCCGGAAGGACAAGTGGGAGATTGAAAGGAATGGTGTCCTTCGAACAAGTGTATTATTCTGATAGCGGGTTCAGAATTATTAGAAAGCTAATATATTCAGCAAGGTCAAGTGATCGGAATGCCTGGGTGGAGGACGCTTCCGATCAGTAATATTAATATAATTAATATTACAGCTTAATCTTAACTGAACCCTTCGGGTCACACCCAAGCAAAATATACGAACCGACTCGATGAATTAATTCAGAAGAAATTAATTCGTCGCCCGAGTGTTAAATATTTAGACGTCGGTAATTCGAGCTTGGAGCGTCGAAATCGATCGTCGGAAGTCGAGTCAAAAATAATAAAAGACGAGACGCACAAAAATAATATTAAATCAACCATATTCCAAAAATACCCCTAGCATCGGAGTGCCCCGAGCATCCGAATGCTAGGGGCAAAATTGTCCTAGCATAGGTGGCTAGCAAGCACCAAGCCGAGCCTAGCATGGCTGGCTGGTGCGTGCTAGCGCACCATGCTAGTAGCCACGGCCAGCAGCAGCTAGCAAACGCAGCACATGGTGCGTGCAGCAGCTAGCTGCCGCGGCTAGGCTTGTTAGCACAGCAGCACGAGCAGCCGGACCATAGCAGCAGCAAGCCTGCACCAAGTGCGTGGCTTGCACACACAGCAGCAGCCCGCAACTTGGTGCGGGACTGGGTGCGGGCTGGGCTCAGGCCGGGCTCGGGCTGGGCTCGTTGCTTGGGCCATAGGGCCGGTCATTAGGGGAAGTATGGGGAAGATGGGAGCAAGTGGGTGAGGACATGTGGCACAAGGAGGGTATTCAGTGGGGAGCAAGTATGGTCCCCAACTCTCCATGTGGTCCTCACCAACCCATCTCACATTGTAATGCCACTTGTAGAGTTATTATTAGTTTGCAGTTTTAATTTAATTTAGCTTTAAATTAATTTGTGGAATTTTATGATCCCACATTGATGGGATAGAAATTCCCACTCATACTTTCCTCTATAAATACCAACCTTGGGATTTGGAGTAAAGTGCTTGAGTGGGAGTTAGAAAGTGCATTCCATAATTTTGGGAAAACTCTTAAACTCTAATAACACTCGGGTTGTGGTCAGACCTTGCTAACTCCAAGGTAGCAGACCTTAAAGTCGTGTTCGTCCTTTGTGGGTGGATACCGTTGGAGGCACAGCGCTTGCGGTGCTCGACGCTTTCAAGTAAGAGCTCGTTTTTGTAAGGACGAAGCTCGCTTCAAGGGTATGATTCGTTCTTCCTTTCTTGTGATTATTTATTTATGCTTTATGGTTTTATTAATTGCAAGTGGTTTCTTGGGTTGGGGTTGTTTCCGCGGTCAGGCGGACTCACCAAACCCCAACAGGATTGTTCCACCCACTCAATTGGACTTCCGGAGGGTATTAGAACCATGGTAAACATCTCGGAAATTATTATTTCCTGGCAAAAAAGGTCAAAAAAATTCCAAAATTGAAGGCTATAATCCAATCTTTTTGAGGAATTTTAAGGTTACGGGGCCCGGTGGCGAAAAGTCTAGAGACCCTAAGGGATACATCTTAGGGTCATATAATGACGTTTGGAACCATATATGACCATTATATGTTGCCATAAATGTCCGTGGTAGGCTTGAGGTCACGATATCGGTGCAAGTTTGGAACGGGTATATTGACTGTTTAAAGGCATATTGGATGGTTGGACCCACCCAAATAGACTCCCAGGGTGTATTAGGGTCCGTGGTAAGCATCTTGGCATTTTTTATTTCCAGGCGAAAAAAGGTCAAATAATTCCAATATTGAAGTCTATAATCCACGCTTTTTGAGGAATTTTGAGGTTACGGGGCCCGGTGGCGAAAAGTCTTGAGACCCTAGGGGATACATCTTAGGGTCCTAAAATGTCGTTTGGAACCATATATGACCATTATATGTTGCCATAAATGTCCGTGGTAGACTTGAGGTCACGATATCGGTGCAAGTTAGGAACGGGTAAATTGACCGTTTTAAGGCATATTGGATGGTTGGACCCACCCAAATAGACTCCTAGGGTGTATAAGGGTCCATGGTAAGGATCTCGGCATTTTTTTATTTCCGGGCGAAAAAAGGTCAAAAAATTCCAAAATTGAAAGCTATAATCCACGCTTTTTTAGGAATTTTGAGGTTACGGGGCCCGGTGGCGAAAAGTCTTGAGACCTTAGGGGATACATCTTAGGGGCATATAATGACGATTGGAACCATATGTGACCCTTATATCTTGTACAAAATAGCCGTGGTAGGCTTTAGTTTACAAAATCGGTGCAAATTTAGAAGGGGTAACTTGACCATTTTAAGGCATATTGGATGGTTCGACCCACTCAACTGGACTCCCGGAGGGTATTAGGAACCATGGTAAATGTCTCCGCAATTTTTATTTCAGGGAGAAAAAAGGTCAAAAAATTCCAAAATTAAAGGCTATAATCCACGCTTTTTGAGGAATTTTGATGTTACAGGACCTAGTGGCGAAAAGTGTTGAGACCCTAGGGGATACATCTTAGGGTCATATAATGACGTTTGGAACCATATATGACCATTATATGTTGCCATAAATGTCCGTGGTAGGCTTGAGGTCACGATATCAGTGCAAGTTTGGAACAGGTAAATTGACTGTTTAAAGGCATATTGGATGGTTGGACACACCCAAATAGACACCCAGGGTGTATTAGGGTCCATGGCAAGAATCTCGGCATTTTTTATTTCTGGGCGAAAAAAGGTCAAAAAATCCAAAATTGAAGGCTATAATCCACGCTTTTTGAGGAATTTTGAGATTACGGGGCCTGGTGGCGAAAAGTCATGAGACCTGAGGGGATACATCTTAGGGTCATATAATGAAGTTTGGAACTATACATGACCCTTATATGTTGTACAAAATAGCCGTGGTAGTCTTCAGTTTACGAAATTGGTACAAATTTGGAACGGGTAAATAAACCGTTTTAAGGCATATTGGATGGTTCCACCCACTCAATTGGACTCCCGGAGGGTATTACGAACCATGGTAAACATCTCGGCAATTTTTAATTCCGTGCAAAAAAAGGTCAAAAAATTCCAAAATTAAAGGCTTTAGTCCACGCTTTTTGAGAAATTTTGAGGTTACGGGGCCCGGTGGCGAAAAGTCTTGAGACCCTAGGGGATACATCTTAGGGTCATATAATGATTTTTGGAACCATATATGAGAATTATATGTTTCCATAAATGTCCGTGGTAGGCTTGAGGTCACGATATCGGTGGAAGTTTGGAACGGGTAAATTGACCGTTTTAAGGCAAATTGGAAAGTTGGATCCACCCAAATAGATTCCCAGGGTGTATTAGGGTCCATGGTAAGCATCTCGGCATTTTTTATTTTCGGGCGAAAAAAGGTCAAAAAATTCCAAAATTGGAGGCCATAATCCACGCTTTTTGAGGAATTTTGAGGTTACGGGGCCCGGTGGCGAAAGGTCGTGAGACCTTGGAAGTTACATCTTAGGGTCAAATAATGACGTTTGGAACCATTTATGACCCTTATATGTTTTACAAAATAGCCGTGGTAGGCTTCAGTTTACGAAATCGGTGCAAATTTAGAACGGGTAAATTGACCGTTTTAAGGCATATTGGATGGTTCCACCCACTCAATTGGATTCCCGGAGGGTATTAGGAACCATGGTAAACATCTCGGCAATTTTTATTTCCGGGCGAAAAAAGGTTGAAAAATTCCAAAATTGAAGGCTATAATCCACACTTTTTGAGAATTTTGTCGTTACGGGGCCTGGTTGGGAAATGCATTGAGACCTTAGGGGATACATCTTAGGGTCATATCATGACGTTTGGAACCATATGTGACCATTATATGTTGCCATAAATGTACGCGGTAGGCTTGAGGTCACGATATCGGTGCAAGTTTGGAACGGGTAAATTGACCGTTTATTTAAACGCATATTGGATGGTTGGACCAACCCAAATAGACTCCCAGGGTGTATTGGGGTCCATGGTAAGCATCTCGGCATTTTTAATTTCCGGGCGAAAAAAGGTCAAAAAATTCCAAAATTGAAGGCTATAATCCACTCTTTTTGAGGAATTTTGAGGTTACGGGGCCCGATGGCGAAAAGTCTTGAGACCATAGGGGATACATCTTAGGGTCATATAATGACGTTTGGAACCATATATGACCCTACTATGTTGTACAAAATAGCTGTGGTGGGCTTTAGTTTACGAAATCGGTGCAAATTTAGAACGGGAGAATTGATCGTTATAAGGCATATTGGATTGTCAAACCCATTCAATTGGACTCCTGGAGGGTATTAGGAATCATGGTAAACATCTCGGCAATTTTTATTTCCGGGAGAAAAAAGGTCAAAAAATTTCAAAATTGAAGGCTATAATCCACGCTTTTTTTGAGGAATTTTCAGGTTACAGGGCCCGATGGCGAAAAGTCTTGAAAACCTAGGGGATACATCTTAGGGTCATATAATGACGTTTGAAACCATATATGACCCCTCTATGTTGTACAAAATTGTTGTGGTAGGCTTCAGTTTACGAAATCGGTTCAAATTTAGAACGGGTAAATTGACCGTTTTAAGGCATATTGGATGGTTCCACCCACTCAATTGGACTCCCAAAGGGTATTAGGAACCATGGTAAACATCTCGGCAATTTTTATTTCTGGGCGACAAAAGGTCAAAAAATTCAAAAATTAAAGGCTATAATCCACGTTTTTTGAGGAATTTTGATGTTACAGGGCCTAGTGGCGAAAAGTGTTGAGACCCTAGGGGATACAACTTAGGGTCATATAATGACGTTTGGTACCATATATGACCATTATATGTTGCCATAAATGTCCGTGGTAGTATTGAGGTCACGATATCAGTGCAAGTTTGGAACGAGTAAATTGACCTCGGTGCAAGTTTGGAACGGGTACATTGAGCGTTTAAAGGCATATTGGATGGTTGGACCCACCGAAATAGACTCCCAGGGTGTATTAGGGTCCATGGTAAGCATCTCGGCATTTTTTATTTCCAGGCGAAAAAAGGTCAAAAAATTCCAAAATTGAAGGCTGTAATCAACGCTATTTGAGGTATTTTGAGGTTACGGGGCCCGTTGGCAAAAACTCTTGAGAACTTAGGGGATACATTTTAGGGTCATATAATGAAGTTTGGAACCATATATGACCATTACATGTTGCGATAAATGTCCGTGGTAGGCTTTAGGTCACGATATCGGTGCAAGTTTGGAACGGGTAAATTGAGTATTTAAAGGCATATTTGATGGTTGGACCCACCCAAATAGACTCCCTGGGTGTATTAGGGTCCATGGTAATCATCTCGGCAATTTTTATTTTCGGGCGAAAAAAGGTCAAAAAATTCCAAAATTGAAGGCTATAATCCACGCTTTTTGAGGAATTTTTGGGTTACAGCGCCCGGTCGCAAAAAGTCTTGAGACCCTAGGGGATACATCTTAGGGTCATATAATGACGTTTGGAACCATATATGTTTATTACATGTTGCCATATATGTCCGTGGTAGGCTTGAGGTTACGATAGCGGTGCAAGTTTGGAACGGGTAAATTGATTGTTTAAAGGCATATTGGATGGTTGGACCCACCCAAATAGACTTCCAGGGTGTATTAGAATCCATGGTAATCATCTCGGCATTTTTTATTTCCATTTGAAAAAGGTCAAAAAATTCCAAAATTAAAGGCTATCCACGCTTTTTGAGGAATTTTGAGGTTACGGGGCCGGTGGCGAAAAGTCTTGAGACCTTAGGGGATACATCTTAGGGTCATATAATAAAGTTTGGAACCATATATGACCCTTATATGTTGTACAAAATAGCCGTGGTAAGCTTTTGTTTACGAAATCGGTGCAAATTTGGAACGGGTAAATTGACTGTTTTAAGGCATATTGGATGGTTCCACCCACTCAATTGGACTCACGGAGGTTATTAGGAACCATGGTAAACATCTCGGCAATTTTATTTCCGGGCGAACAAAGGTCAATAAATTCAAAAATTGAAGGCTATAATCCATGTTTTTTAAGGAATTTTGAGGTTACGGGGCTTGGTGGCGAAAAGTTTTGAGACCCTAGGGGATACATCTTAGGGCCATATAATGACGTTTGGAACCATCGATGACCATTATATGTTTCCATAAATGTCCGTGGTACGCTTGAGGTCACGATATCGGTGCAAGTTAGGAACGGGTAAATTGACCGTTTAATGGCATATTGGATGGTTGGATCCACCCAAATAGTCTCCTAGGGTGTATTAGGGTCCATGGTAAGCATCTCAGCATTTTTTATTTCCAGGCGAAAAAAGGTCAAAAAATTCCGAAATTGAAGGCTATAATCCACGCTTTTTGAGGAATTTTGAGGTTACGGGGCCCGGTGGCTAAAAGTCTTGAGACCTTAGGGGATACATCTTAGGGTCATATAATGACGTTTGGAACCATGTATGACCCTTATATATGTAGGAGTTTATAGGTACTATGCAGCGGAAATAAACATGAATCATATTCATACAGTACCTAATCCAAGGATCTTTGCATAACACATAAAGAACACATAATTGTACCTTTGAAGCGTGATTCCACGTGCGATCGAGCAAGAACAAGGGGAGATAAAGAACCTCAAGCGTGATTCCTCTACTTGGTCCACGGCAAAGATTAAGACCTCCACTAATGCTAGTTAGTTGCAATTGAACCCTTCAATTGACCTTCTACGGAGAGGAGCGACATACTAACCAAGAACCACCACGAACAATCACACGCGCCACCATGGAGTGGCCGGCCGTACAAACGAGGGGAGGAGAAAGATAGTCGTGAGTTAGAGAGAGGATTGGGGTTTTGGAATTGGTTGCCTTGATGTCAAAATATAGTGTATGTGGATTATGACTGCTTGCAACCAACCCTAGGCATGGATCTTATTTATAGATCCCATCTCTAAATAAGAGCCCATGTCAAAAGCCCAAAACCTAATTCCAATCCAACTATGCTAGCCCAATCCAATATATGATTAGTTATTTGCTCATGAGGCCCATTAATGGGCCTCTTACTTGCTTAACCCAATACCCTTGTGTGTGACCTCATAGGATCCATTCTAGAGGGCTTTGGACTATTTGACTAGTCCAAAGATCATCTCTCATAGTCTAGCAACAGATGATGATGCCCCAAAAGAACGAACTTATTATCTCCATAATAGTGATCCTTGATATATCTAATAATTGCACTTATCGAAGACATAACTCCTTCAATCTCTCACTTGTCTGAGACAAGTGCGCAATATTCAAATTCCTTAAGTCATTTTGTGTCGATTTGATAATACGATTGCATCTTATGTAATCATTATTAATCTACAAATCATTTTTTGAAATCTGAGTTAGAATTACAAAACAAATGGCTACTATGTAACACACTTGAGCACGGCCATGCATCTTCTGAATTCTCCCTCTTCAAGAGGCCAAAATAAGACACACTCTTAATTAAATATGAAGACTCTATCCAATCTTGTGGCAACCAAGGCTCCCACTCAACTTCAGAAATAACCGGGAAACACCCTTTATAATCTCCAGTTACGGGCAGACGTTTGAATGTACCACAGCTATAACATCCATTGAATGAGATCAATGTTCCACTCATGTCAAAGGAATCCACTAATATATCTGGAAGCTCTATACTTGAACTTCAAAGTAGATCTATAGTTCAATCATACATCATTCATGCATATCCATGTGATTGAACGAGCATCACTACGCTCCTATAACCCATGAAACTGCGCTATACAATCAATCTTAACATGCTAAATCCAATTTAAGAAATCATTTATGTCCAGTTTAATGATTCCGAACTAGGAACTTAAATAATATATGAATTTAGTTTACCTATGGGGTTTCATTCAAAAGGTCATCAACCTAGTGAGCCCATCAATTCATAATTATTTTGGACATTTTATTTAATATTGAAACCACGATTAAATAAGTTTGTTTCAATTGATAAACATAATTCTGCAAGCTAATGTATTTACTTTTGTAATATGCTTTCTCAAAACATACACAACTAAAATTACATAACTTGCTTCAATCCAAAAACCTTAGTATGACTCTCATACCTTGGTCATGGAAGGGGTTTAGTAAGTAGAGTTCATGAGACATTCTCATAAACATGAACTTTACAATTTCTAAATCTTATAATCATTTTTATCCCTCCATACACTAAGAATTTTCCTTCGCCCTTTCGCAATGAATTTAGGAAATTCTAATTTATATTCCAACGTTACATTGGATTTCGATTGAAATCTATCATCACTTGTTCTTAAAACACGTGAATCAAATAGACGAGTATAGTCCATGGCATGCATGATGCATCCTTTGCGAATTGCATAAAGATCATCACTCAAAGTCTTAATTTCATCAACCTTTCTCAAGGTATTGAATCATTAAGCAACGTGCCATGTCACATGAGATTGAAACTCTTTTCAATATAATGTTGAACCTTATAAGAATCTTATCAATGTAAGCTTCTTAACCAAAACTCAAACATCCTTCGAGACCTATCTATTTAGATCTTGAATCCCAAATGTACTCATCTTCTTCTTCAAGATTTGCATAAAAAATGCATTACCCACCACTTGACTCTTCAAGCAATGAATAATTGCTCTTTATACTGGACCAAGAAGACTTCATAGCTCCCACTAAACATCTTGTACACACAAGACCTTTTCTTCATTTTACGAGAAGATCAAACGATTTGAATAACTCATAAAATTAAGAACAATAACTCCCTGATGCTAACTTTAATCCAGTATGGATCTTTTATGCATCCCTAGGATTATTGAATCTTCAAACGTTTGATTGTATCATATACAAATCTTATTTCATGAACAATTTCAAGAAAGTGTTTTGAAATCCATCTACCAAATCTTATAAGGTAGAAATCACTAAAGTATCTTTAATAGATCTTTGCAACATGACTAATGTAAAGGTTTCATCGTAGTCATAGTCATACTAAGAATTTGTTGAATCCCTTAACAAGTCTTTGCTTTAGTTAGAAAACATTTTTCTTTCTTGTCTGCTTTGCTTATATTGGGTTTCACCCAATGTAAGCAAATTATTCAAGTGTCATACGCTTGCTTACAGACTTAGAATCTATTTCAGATTTCATGGTTTTAAACCACTTGGAGTCATAACTTGTCAAATAATCTTTATTACTTGCATAATCATAATGTTCCAAAATAAATGTTTTAGAACTCTTAGTCAATATGAAATCATATTTCTTTGTCTAAGTTTTACATATGCTAGTCACCATTGTGGGTTTTTATGCAACAATTGAAACTCATACAACAACTTTGTTTAGTTTTCAATGAGAAACGACAATAGAGGATGTGCACTTGGAATGTACTACCTTAGACACATGGTTATTAATCCCATTACACTTAATGAGACCACGCGTTGTCATTTGTAACATGAGGTGAATCATGCTCATATTGTTGCTTTTATTCAATTACTTCTCGAATTTCTTCAAGATTTTCAAAATCACTTTTCTTGAACTCTTTCAAGGCTCTCGAACTTTTCAAGAATCTTATACTCCCACTTGTCTTTTAAGGAGGCATATTTAGCATAGGGTGAACCAATCAGGATTTGAACCACGTTTGTTTGTTGCTTTTCTCGAACTCTTTTGAGATTAACACTACTCCCATTTGACCTTTTAGAACAATTTCCATAAGGGCACCTACTTGAGCAACAAACATTTTGTGCTAAGTATGGTTTGTGCAATAGTACCCCTTGCTCTATATAGGAATCGAACGTGCATTAAACATTTTAACACAACTTTTGTTCCTTGTTTTGTGGAAAGATTTAATAAGAACTTTTCTTATTCATATCACATATGAAGCCTTGCTACATTTTGATTTGAGCTATGTAGTTTTTGTTTAGTTTTGTAGTTTATCTTAAAAGTATATCCTTTGAACAATGGTTGGAAGATAGGTAATTTACATCCACTATCGAAATATATCTCATATAGATTGATAGCTTCCTTCATAAACACTTCACAAGGTTTTCTTTCAGAGTTTGTTGTAAAACGATTTCACAACTCTTGGATGTTTATCAAGGTCTTGGCTTAAATTCTCATTATTACGATCATATCGCAATATTTCGAATGTGTTGCCAAGTACATGTCTTGACTTAAATTTTCACAATTACTATCATATTATAATGTAATCACTTTCTTGTCAAGTTGATACTGAACTTCATACTGAACATTTTGAACTTTTCAAAATCTTCACTCTTATGCTTCAACTAAGAACAAGTAATGATCGTATCACAAATGAAGTTTCATTGTCCGTCTCTAGCCTTTGAACCTTTGGTTTTCTTATATCAATATGTATTCGACCTTGAGTTCTCATCATCATTTCTCTAAATGGTGACTTTGTCAAAACTGCAAATTCGAATGATAGTTACATATATCAATGGATTCATAATCTAATGATATTGAAAGTCCATCCCTTTGGATCTTCCGCATGTAATTTTCATTTTCATTCGAATTAATTGACATATTAGAGACAACTTATATATATATAGAAATGGTTTAACTATTTCTATCATATAGAACTTTAAACCTATTTAGCAATTGAAAACACATTATGACTCAAAGAAGCATAGAATAACATTTATTCCACGTTTTGAATCTTCGATGCTTAGTCATTACTAACATTGAATGGTGTTTTGATAATGACAAGAATGAATAACATTTATTTAATTCTAACTATTTCTATCATATAGAACTTTAAACCTATTTAGCAATTCAAAACACATTATGACTCAAAGAAGCATAGAACAACATTTATTCCACGTTTTGAATCTTCGATGCTTAGTCATTACTAACATTGAATGGTGTTTTGATAATGGCAAGAATGAATAACATTTATTTAATTCTAACTATTTCTATCATATAGAACTTTAAACCTATTTAGCAATTCAAAACACATTATGACTCAAAGAAGCATAGAATAACATTTATTCCACGTTTTGAATCTTCGATGCTTAGTCATTACTAACATTGAATGTTGTTTTGATAATGGCAAGAATGAATAACATTTATTTATTTCTAGCCAAATGTTAGTGGTGAAATACTAGTTTTACTTGTAAAGTTGCAACTTTTTCTTCCAAACTTGTAGATTCTACTTGTGAAGTAGCAACATTTGCTTCTAAACTTGTAGATTTATTTCTCCTTTAGCCATAACTTCTTCCTTTAGTTCAATCACATTGTGCAATGAGTGAACTAAACAAGACATCATATGTCCAAGAAGTAGCAATATGCTAAATCAATTTCTATAATATAATTCTTAAATTGGAATATTTCCATTCTTTTACCTTCCAAATATATGAGGTAGTTTCCAATCAATTGGAATTATTGGAAAAATTTGTTGTTCATAACAACATTTAGCATGTAAGTAGTTCTAGGTTTGAGAAGTAGCAACTTGTTTGCATTTCTTGGCCTATAACTTCTTATAGCAATCCTCATACATTATTATACCTTTTCCATTTGAACCACTTAGAACACTTCTCTTAGGTTCAAAATAATACTTTGCTTAACTTCTTTAAGCACATTTCATGATTTTGCTAAGTCTATTCAATCATTTTTCATATTTGAGTTTTTATCAAATATTAAATTCTATATGAAATGGATGAAAAATAGTGTCATTTGATCAACTTTTGATCATAGATATTTCCAATCACTTTCTTATATTCAATCATATTGAAGATAAGAGATTTTATTGGTTTTTATACTTGTCTTTTACAGGGTTTGTACCTCCCATCTCATTATATCCCTTGAAAACACTTTTCAAAATGAAGATGTGTAAGTATTTTACTCAAACATTTTGAATAAAACCATCCTTAGACATGTGACATGAATTTCTAAAACTTGCCTTTTAGAACAATCTTAGCAAAATTGGAATATAGGTTTATGGATTATCTTTTAAACTTTTGAGAATGTTTCTCAACTTTATTTTCAATCGAGGAGATTATATATAATAATAAAATTAGAACGACATGTTACTTATAAGTAAACGCAAAATTCAATTATGTTTATTAAAATTTAAAGTACCATAAGCGAATTAAAATTGTAACTTTAAAGCATTTATTCAATGTTAATTGATCTCAATTAAATTAAATGATTCCAAGATCCTTTATTCGTGCAATAATTAACCGGACTTTGGCCCTGCCATCAATCATTACATTTTCAAGGTGAGTAAACTCTTTACTGATTACAACTCTTGTAATTCTTGGGTGAATAATTAACCATCACATGTTTAATTATTACCCTTAGCTTCAAGGTTCTAAACTTTATCTTTAGGTAACCTTGTTGAGTATAACCAATTAAAAGGGTAGAATTTGTCCTACCCCCACTCCCCAATGAAAATTATGACGCCCAGCTTTGGCATGACCCATCATAAATGTCAAAGGTTTCATCGGGTTTTGAATTGGAAAAGCTGCCTCAATATTACAGGGATCTAGATTTATTATGTTGTGATTAAATAGTGAACTCTAGCGCATCATCACAAAACATCAATAAAATCTAACATGCATAAAATACTGAATGCATAAATAAGACATAGCATGGCCCCTAATCCTAAGAAAACTAATAATGTAAATGCTCCCACTTGAATCTTCATGGATCTCATCCACCTTGCTCCTTTGGGCCTTCACTTCATGGGCTTCTTGGATTAACCGCAACCTGTAATTCTACTCTATTCTATCTACTACTTAAATAAAATAAAATAAAATAAAATTAGAAAAATACTTTATCGGTACGTAGACCGCACTAAGATTACAAAAATACATCATGATGCGCAGATCGTATTTAGCAATCTACTGGGCCATACTAGTCATTATATAGCAATAAACAACACCATATATTATGAAATTGCCACATAATAAATCACTCGTCATGCTTTCCTAAACTATAACATCGAATGATCATAATTAAGGAAACATGTCATCTAAATATGTCATATTTTAATTAATGTAATTAGATAATATTATATATCATTCATGATCATCAATAAAATATCGTATATTTTAAATTAGTCATTAGATAGAATCAAATATTATTTTAATCTTAAAAGATAAATCATATTTATCCTTAAAGATTATCCTAACTAAGTTAGAAAATTCTATCCTAATTACTAGCCAATCACAAAATTTTAAATCAATTATATCCAAAATTAATTATGGGATAATCTCATTATTTAAATAAATTATTATCCTTTTGGAATATGTTCAGAATATCCTAACAAATCTTAACCAAAATTAACCACTTTAATTATGGATAATTATTAAAATAACAACTTGATATATGGATAATATCAAACTTAACAACTTTTGTAAGTTTTGATTTTATCCTTTAATAAACAATATTTATCCAAAATAAAACTGATTTTATCCCAAAATAATTTGTAATTATCTTGAAATATTTTCAAAAATGGATTTTTTTTTTTGGAAAAACCGTGCACCAGCCACCGTGGTGTGGCCAGTCAAAGCCAGCCACGGTGGTCGTACACCTTGCGGTGTACGCTACACAACAGCGACGTAAGGGCAGCAGCACCACACGCAACACTTGCGCGGCACTGCTGTCGCTGCTCCCGCTGTCCGAGCACCCTGCCCAGCCCCGCCCTCCCTCTTCGACCACCTGGTGCGGCAGTCGCCGTGGCAGCGCCACCCAGCCGCGGCTGCCGTACCTTAAATCCTTTTTTTTTTTAATTTCAATTTTAAATAACAACTTTTGTAAAATAAAATTAATGTGGTCCATGATAAATTAAAACATAACTTTTATGCTAATTCATCCAATTAAAATAAATTCACAATCTAATTTTAAAATCTAGGGTTCTTCATGAAAACAATCCCCAATTTAATTTAACTTTTAAATCAAATCATTAATCATGCAAAATGCACAATTTATACATGAAAACAACTAGATTAAATTCATGAATCATAAAACAAACGAAATCGAACAAAAAGCACAAAAAATCAGATTTTAGGGCTAATTAGGTTCGAAATTTTCGAAAAATTAAGGTTAGGGTTCGAAAAATATTCGAGCATAATAGGGCAAAAACGGTCCTCTTCATGGCTATTTTGAGCTTTATCTAATCATATTTAATCAATTCCAAGAGTTAAACCACATTTAATATAATAATTGACCCATAATTAAATTATTCTCCCTCCTAATTGAATTAAAATTGTGGACTATCAAAGAATTATAGTCAATATGCGTAAATGCAATAGGCTAACTGATACCACTGTAGGAGTTTAAAGGTACAACGCAGCAGAAATAAACATGAATCATATTCATACAGTAAATAATCCAAGGATCTTTTCATAACACATAAAGAACACATAATTGTACCTCTGAAGCGTGATTCCACGTGCGATCGAGCAAGAACAAGGGGAGATAAAGAACCTCAAGCGTGATTCCTCTACTTGGTCCACGGGCAAAGATTAAGACCTCCACTAATGCTAGTTAGTTGCAACTGAACCATTCAATTGACCTTCTACGAAGAGGAGCGACATACTAACCAAGAACCACCACGAACCATCACACGCGTGATGAGTGGCATTTATGCCACAATTTAGTGTTCTTTTCACGGGTTTTCCCTCCCATTTGTAGCTTGTTTGTCCCCTTTTTCTTTCCTTTTTGTTCCTCTTTTCTTTGTTTGCCTTTCTCCTTGTTTTCTTTGTTTTTGTTTTGTAGGAATCAAGGCATTGGAAGAAGAACAATTCACCCCCAAAAACCCCTGTGTGCGGGCGCGCATCACTGTGAGAACCCGCACAGGAAAGTTTCAAGGACAAAACTCAAACAGAAGGCTGTGTGCGCCTTGTGCGCGCTTCGTGTGCGGGCGCGCACCTTTGTTATGTGCGGGCGCGCAGTCCTGGGAGAACCCGCACAAGACAGCAGCAGAAGCAGAGCCAAAACAGGAAGTTGTGTGCGCCTTGTGCGGGCCTAGTGTGCGGGCGCACACTCTATAAGCGCGAGCGCGCAGTACTGCTGAGAGAAGGCGCGCATCTATGGGTCTAATCCCCGTACCTACAGATCTGCGGGCGCACAAGATCTGCGAAGGCGCACAAACAGCATCTGCGCGGGCGCGCACCGCTGAAGTTCAGTTTTTTTATTTCGTATTTTTGTATCTTTTAAAGGACCTATATATATAGGTCATAGGGGAGAATAGTGGACTATCTAGCCTTATCTTAGAAGACAATTAAACCCTAATCTTAGAGAGAGAAAGTGTAGTATTATTCAAGTTATCTTCATGTATGCATACTTTGGTTCAAGTTTCATTTTCAATCAATCAAGCAACCTTGCAAATTTTAATCTTTCTACCTTTGCCTACTTAGTAATCTCTAATCCTTTCTCTTAGCTTAGTTTGTTTTCACTCTAGTTGTTTATTTCTATCTATTTTGTGGATTGATATCTTTTGGTATTTTCATTGTTTTTGATCATGTTTGCTTCCATGTCCATTTTGTTCTCATTTAGTTCTATCATCATGATTAATCTCCCTTCTCTAGGCTAATTTCTTAGCTAGGGGAAGGGGGTGGAAAATATGTGTTGAGTGTTGGATGAATGATGATGGTTGGATTGAATACATGCCTAAAATTGATGAAAGATATGATTTTTAATGTCTTGAGATTATTGTTGCACTTCATTTGATTACCTTCTAGTTTAAACGCATGAAAATGATTTGAACTAGATTAAGATCACCTCTATTTTGATGATTGCATGAAAATGAGTTATTCAAATAGAGTTTTTTTTTTTTTTTTTTTTTTTATTTGTGCCTCTTTATTCTCTTGATTTTGCTAGTGTCTAATAGGATGCATGAGAATGATTCTATTAGCATAGGGCTTTTTCATTGATTTATCTAGACCATTGAATGAGAATGAATTGTTTAGGTAGGATCTTGTGTTCTTTGGCATGTTTTTCATGATAACTATCATTATTCACCTCTTTCTAATCATGTTTGACACCATCGTACCCCTAGCGTCGTTCTCTCTTGATTTTTAATCTCCTTTTTATTTGCTTGTTTGTAGTCTTAGTACCTTTTTATCCTAAAACCAACAAAATTACCCTTTCCTTGACTCTTGATTAGTGAATTTGATATTTAGCTTGCATGCTTCCCTTGGGTTCGACCCTATACTTACCCCTATATTTGTATTAGGGTAGTTTAGGTTATAAGTAGTTAATTTGATTTGGGTTGTGTAGGGAATATTTCAAGCATTATGATAACCCCAAACATGAACCCCACTGTGATCATACACTAAAGTATGGTGGCGTTCCAAAGGGAAAGACAAAGAGCAAAAAGAGTCGCCAACAAGTTTTAGGAACTTGTAAACCCAAAAGACAATCCAAAGGACTATCAACTACTCCATAAGGTCTTGAACCAAACAGGGTCCAGGGATGAGGGTACGAATCCAATCTACAAAAGAAAGGACCCGCCCTATAAAATAGGCCTCTACTTTGTTCTGCTCGTATTCATGCGCGCTTTTCGAATAACATACAAACATTATATTGATCCTACCCTGTTTATCTATGTTGGTTGAATATTAATGCACAAATAAGACTATTATTGGCGATCACTTGAGTTAAAATCACATTAGCCTAAACCAAATTATTAATTATCTTACTAAGCGTGATTTCAAGTACAAATTCCCTTCAACAATCATAAAAGGTGTGATCAAACAATAACAATAAAATATAAATCAAGCAACATAATAATAAACCATAATAAATAATAACGATGATAATAGCATGATAAGGCATAATAAAGCTTAATAATAATAGCAAGATCCTAAGCATGATACTAACAAGATTAATAACCAATCCCTAGCATGTCACTAAGCAATAAAGATCAAAGCTTTAACCCTAACATGGTAATAACATGATATTAGAAAGCATAAAATAATCCTAACATGATACTAGGAATATTAAACAATAATAAACATGATTTCTACATTGAAAGAGGGTAATAAGATTACATACTTTGAAGCCTCGTACCTCTTTCTAATAACAAAATACACAAGTTAGTAAACTTCAATGACAGTAATAAAGAACAATTAAAGAATTAAATTGAAATCAAATTAAATAAAGTTTAGACTAGTTTTGGACCAAACCCTCTGAAATTATCAAACCTTTCACGTCTAGGGCGAAGGCAACTTCGAACTTGGTTAAGAGATTCAAGATCTTGTGAATGCGGAATATTTTATGTGAAAAGCTAGTTTAGAAAAAGAGGGAGAAAGAAAGCAAATATTGCTCAAGAGAGAATAGAGAGAATTAAGGAAGAGTTAATGAGAATTGATAGTAGTTGATTGAGAGAATTAATGAGAGATGATTGAAAGTTGATGAGAGTTTTGATTGAGAGAATTGATGATGAAAGTTGATGAATAAAAACAGAGGTTCGGACCCTATTTATAAGAAAACAGTCCGGAAAATCATAGAATTTGATAAGGAATAAAACTCCACTCTGTCGCTAATCAAACCGACCTTGTCGCCAAAGATTTATCTTGTCGCCAGGCGACAGAGTCTGTCGCGAGGCGACAAGCCTGTCGTTTCGCGACAAGACAGTTTTTTGTGGATTTTGTTTTAATCATATCTTTTGATCTAGAAGTATGAATAAGTCATATAATATGTCGTTGAAAAGCTCTTGAAGTCTACTTTTCAATGAAATTGGAATCAGATTAAAATCTTATGTAGATAAAAATATATGAACGAAATAGTGAAAGGGTGTCAGTTTTGGATAGAGTTTCGTATTCTTTTCATATCTTTTTCGTTATAGCTCGGATTTAATATTATAATATATCATTGGAAAGATAATTTCAAGATCTATCCAACCATATAAAATTTGGATAAAAAATTTGAGGCACGAAAATAATATCTGACTATCTTTGAACATGTTTGAATCCGAATAGAATTAGGAAAGTTTTACAAAAGGAAAGTTTACATTTAAATCAAATTCCATGATCTTATATTTTCAAAAAAGGATAATTAAGATATTTTAGAATCTTATAAAAGATTCTAATAAATCCTAATTAGTTTAGGAATAGGAATAAACCTTTGGACCCTCCTCATGATCATTGGGTCGTAGGTAAAATCAGGTTTGGGCCCAGTTTAGTATTTTTGCCATAACTTCCTCATTATTCATCGGAATTGGGCTTATAATATATCGTTGGAAAGGTCTTTTCAATCCCCATCCGTCTACACCATTATTGGACCCTTATCATGCACCAAAATAAACTGAATCGGACGTTTTCAAATAAATAAAGTCATTTTCAAAAACAGAGAGAAAAGAATTTAATAAAAACTAACCGCAACACTTGACTTTTCACACTTTCACCTCATTCGATTATGGTTCGACGTGACAGGTATTCATCACTGGGTTTGGTTTTAGGGAGACACAAATGGGTGTCTACAGAAGCCCCCACTTTGACCGAGTTTGAAGAAACTTAGGTTTCGAAAAACGAGAGTCAAAGTATCGATAGGGACGGAGAATGATTTAGAACGTTCTGCGATTCCAAATCATTCTTATAACGCCGATAACTGTAAAACAATCATTAGTTAAACAGATAAAAGAGTTAAGAAACGCGTATCTTGCACCGTCGAGCACACGTCTCTGAGGTAACCGTTTTGTTGCATTTTGACGACCTTCTACAAGCTAGAGAACGCCATCTTGTTGTTATTGATGTTCACTCGTCTCTGAACAATGGAGTCTTTTTTGAGGAATGTTCACTCGTCTCTGAACAATGGAGTCTTTTTTGAGGAATGTTCACTCGTCTCTGAACAATGGAGCTTGATAGAATGCCCACGCGTCTCTGAACAAAAGAGCTTTGATGATATGTCCATGCGTCTCTGAACAAAAGAGCTTTGATGATATGTCCACGCGTCTCTGAACAAAAGAGCTTTGATGATATGTCCACACGTCTCTGAATAAAAGAGCTTGATGATATGTCCACGCGTCTCTGAACAAAAGAGCTTGATACTTGAATGTTTGTTGCGATTGTTCGGTTGGCTGCGAACAGGAGCTTTGCTGAATGGTTGCATCCTGTAAAAATCAAAAGAATTGCCAAAAGACTTTGCTGGTGTTTTTCTTAGGGTTGACCTAAGGCTTGATGTGTTTCTTAGGGTTGACCTAAGGTGAATGATTAACTTGAGGTGAACTCAATGTGACTGATTGACTTGAGGTTGACCCAAGGTGAATTGAGGTGTAGTGTGCTACTCGAAAATGCAAAAAAGTAAAAATTTTCCGTCATTTTTGTGGAGGGTACCGACTTTCTCCCGAAAAAGAAAGACGCGAAAAAGAATCGAAGTGTTAAATGGTGCATGTTGAATGAGCTTAATCAAGTATATATATGCGTTTGATACTATCCCTCAAGGTGCAAGGATTAATTCCTCGATTATGAAAGTATTTGGGTAACTTAGGCATGGAGGCTAAGCGCTTCATACTTCCTGATACAATGATGATTATAAGTGATGAGTGATGTTGATATGACAAAGCTGCTTCAACGTTATGTTATGATTTCATGACAAAAGGTTCCTAGTTGGAAGTCTATTTGGTCATGTATCTGTGATGTGTGTGAAAGTGACACTAAGGTTAGGCTGCAAAGGCTAACGGTGCGTAAAAGTATTATTTGATAAGAGTCAAGTAATGATGACTCTTAGGCTAGGTAGGCTAATGATGTAAGGATCAAGCCCCCAAGTCTAGCTCTAAATGAATAGGGATGAGCATTGGAAATCCCTTGATATGATCATGGTGTAAGTGTGTGAATGTGAAAATGAATGCATTTTTATTATGGCCGCACCTCAATATGAGGTTGCCTACGTATCCGTTGGGAATCAGGCCAAACGTAGCTCTAGCCGAACCTCGCACAAGTGTGTGTATACCTCAAAAAGGTCTTTTTTTTAAGGGTTGTAACGTGGTTAGACTAAAGGTTAGAGAAGAAGGGGATAAAGGCTCAAGACCCTTAATAAGCCCCCAAGGTGTGCAACCTTGCTTTTAATTTGAATCTTTGTTTTTTTATGCTTGAGGTTTTTTCTCACTTTTGAGCTTTCTTTCTTTATTTTTTATTTTTTGCTCTTTTCTTTTTTTTTTGCTTTTGCATTTTTTTATTTTTATAAGTGTGGGCAATCCCGATCATGCGGTCTATCACTCACTTGGCATTCATGTTTCTCAGGCACGGTACCGAGCACTCGATAAGAGACGCAATCTGAGACATGTTCTTATCAAAGATATTTTTATATCCAGACATTGGAACACTTGCCCTTTTGTAGACTTTTATTCATTTACTTATTTTTATTTTATTCTTTTGAGATCACTCAAGCTTTCATATTTGTAAATTGCATAAGTTACACACCATCCCATCCCAAGGTTAGTAGATGTGGGTTGAAAAATAAAAGGTCTATCGTTAGACGAGGCTCAAAGTGGTTTATAAAAAAAAAGGATTATATATTTAAAGGGTGAGAGATATGATATGGCTGCAAGAGGTGCCTCCCATCATTGATATACCTTGTGCTTAATTCGGCTCTTCTTTTTTTTTTATTTTTTTATATATTTTTTTTTTGAATAATGCAATGCAATGATCATATGCAAGAAATTAAATGCTCATTTTATTAAAAGGAAAAAAAGTAAATGAAAGTCCTACAAAGTAAAAACTAGGAGAAAATGAAAGGTGCCTATGCTAGACTTTATTGGGGAAAGTAAAAAAAAGAAATAGAAGAAAGAGATCACGAAATCTTGTCGTTGAAGCTCGCCTCTTGTCTTGTGCTTTATCATCACTCGGTCTTCTTGCCGACTGGAGGTATAGGAAGCTTGTTATTGTCGATCAAATATTGGATGGCCTCCTTTAGCTTCCAACAGCTCTCAGTAGTATGACCCCTGCCCTAGTGATACTTGCAATATGCATTGGGATTCCAGCTAGTCGTCCTCCTTTCGACGGGTGGATCCCCAAACGGTCCAATTGGAGTTATAAGACCTTTTGCATGTAAACGATCAAATGCGGTGTCATAACTTATACCAATAGGTGTGATGTTTCTCATTTGTCCTCGTTTGTTCATGGCAAGGATCTCATCCAAGTCAAATGTGCTAACGTTATTTGAATGGATAGTTTTGGAAGAAGAAAGATTGTCGTTCTTCTTTCCTTTCCAGCCACTGTTATTATTGGTACTATTTTCGGCCTTCCTGTTGCTAAGAGGAGTATGAATGTGATTTGAATTAATGAGGTTTTCCATGGTCCGTTTTGCCCGTGGCTTAGGAGCATTGAATTCTTCATTGAATCCTTGGTGAGAATTTTGTTCAATAACCATTATCCGACTTGCTAATCCTTCTACCACATTCAAGAGCATGGCAATGGCCTCTTGTAGTTTTCGAACGTCTTCTTTTAGACTTGACAAATTTTCCTCGATATTATCTAGGAAAGACCCTTCGTCTTCCTCAATCATGGCTACTTCATCAATAGAAGTTATACAAGTCATATCTATCATGGGCTCACCTACAGGTGTGATAAGGAGTGAAGGATCGAAGGATGTTTGATCTTCTGTGATGGCTAGAATCTCGAAAGTTTTATTTTCATCAATCAGGTCCTGAATGGCTTATTTGAGTTTCCAACACTCCTTAGTGTCGTGACCCCTTCCTTGATGATATTTGCAGTGTTTACTAGGATTCCACTTAGGTGGCCTGGCTTCGGGAACTAGGTCTTTAATAGGTCCTATGGGCATGACCAGTCCTTTGTGGTGTAGTTTTTCGAAAGCTGTTTCATAACTCATACCGAGTGGAGTGAACACTGTTTTTGACCTTTGGATTCGCTGCTTAGAGGTGTTCGTAGCATGCACTTTGTTAATGGGAGAGGAAGAAAAGGGATGGTCGTTCTTCTTTCCTCTCGCACTATTATCTTTCAGAAGGTCATCTTCGATGTCAATACCTATATCATATACAGCTTTGAAGGTGTTTAAATTGCTTTGGTACCTAAGGTGCTTAGAGTATTTTTCTTGGAGGTTCTTAATGAACATCCTGACAGATTCTTTCTCACTAGGTACTTCTACCATTTTCACAGTAGTTTCCCTCCATTTATTAAAGAAGGAGGTGAAACCCTCATCTTCTTTTTGTTTTAGCATTTCTAGCTCCCTATGATCGGTTTCAACTTGTATATTGCATTTATACCTTTCAATGAAAGCGCTCACAATAGATTCCCAACTAGAGGTCTTTTCTTTATCAAGTGAAAAGTACCACTGTTGACATACTGCTTCTAAGGATAATGAAAATACAAAATGAAATGCTTTTCTATCTATCCCCTTAATATTCATTACAGTTTCAAAAGCTCTTAAATGAAAATAAGGATTGTCCATATCTTTAAACATAGGGATGTCATTGGGATTGAACTTTTGTGGGAGAAGGTCCTTATCCACCGAGACCCCTTGGGAGCTAATCTCTTGGAATCTAAAGTCGTTGGACAGTTTGCCCAAGCTTTCCTGGATTAGGTCCATTTGTTTCTGTTTTTTCAGGATTATTTATTTGCAGCGATAAGTTTTGTAACATTCCAGTCAAGTTGGCTACCTGTCCCTTGACCTCATTGAGTTCTTCTTGACTAGCCATTGCCTTCTTAGCTTTCCTTTTCCTACCGATTGGTTTATCAAAAAGTAAAACTTGAACAAAGGTGTTGTCCTTGATTAAACGCCCTTCTCTCCTTGACCAAGTACTGTAGAAAGGGAAATTAGGGATAAGTTTCATACCAATTATTTTGGCTCAAGCTTTATTCAACATGCAATATATGGGAAAATATTATGGAAGAGTGAAGGGAATGATATGTTTGGAGAAAGTATGTGGAGTGTAGGAAGATGATGTAGATGAAGAAATATGGAAGAATTAGGAATAGAATGGACCCTAACTAAAATGACGGAAAAACGACTCATGCATGAACCTAAGACATGTTCATGGTGACATGTACAAAGTGTGTGCTAGTGAGTTTAGGTGACATGTTAAGACTTGTGTCATGACCATGTGGCTAGACTATATGACTAGACTCAAGCAAAGACTAAGTTAAGACTTCACGTATATGCATTAAACTAGACAGGCTGTAGTATTTTAGTCATAACTTTTAATCTGTGACTCTGATTGTAACGAAACCAACGCCTAATTAAACATACAACTCGGGGCTACAGATCCATAGGTCGTATGACTCGTGGTTCTTCCTAGAACTCCGGCTATGACCAAAACAAGTTGACGCATGTGCAGTATACGGGAATAAAAATCCGGGTTGACTTAATGGAACTATGACTCGATTTTAGGCTTATTCATTAGTTCAAATTAATTAATTAATTAATTAAACAAAGTCCTTTAGTCATTAGTCAATTTATTTAGTCTTTAACACAAGTCAAACAAACGGTTAACACACATATAATATATACAAGCAAGGGTGCACAAGTAATTCACATAGTCACAATATGATGCAATGAGTTTGCAACCTAACCATGGCTCTAGTTCTCTAAAGTTCGAGGATATGGGTTAAGTCAAAAAGGTCCATGGTTAAGAATCCATATGCATTGCACACAAGCCTACCGGGAGGGAAGGAGCGAATGGACAGGATTCCGCGAGTTCGTGATGAAATCGAACTCGACTCCATGGTTTGGTGGATTCACAAACATTACACGTACCCATATCTGAACTTTGCACATGATAGTGGAATATTCCATTGGGCAGGTGAAGCAGGAACCCCCAGAGGGTTATATCCATATGTAGAACACATATGGGTTCAGAAAAGTGAGAAAATGACTCAATCAATAAGCAAAATCGAGCCAACAACACTAGAAATGGTCAAAGCAAGAAGACAGACCCCTGGCTCGGTATTGGAAGAACTTGGCGCCAGACTACAGGGACTGTCGCCGCAAAAAAGCTCCTGTCGCCAGGCGACAGAAACTTTTTACGGGCGACAAGCCCTGTTTTCTAGACGCTAGTTCCTACATGCCTTGGCAAGTTTCTGTGTTCTTCGAATTTTCCAGATTTCGCATCATCTTTTCGATTCTAGTCATGAAAGATATTTCTCAAATTTCCTACGTGTAAAATTCCTATGGATTGACTCATGGGGTGCTCCCATGAGGACCTTTTAATGCATATGACAATAATGTTAATCCAATCACGCACATGAAATACTTAGAATTTTTCGAGTCTCATCTGCTCATTCTAAATAATTGCCAAAATCAAATAAATTTCAGGAATATAAATAGAAATCCTCCCCAGTGGAGTCGCCAAAAACTGTAGGGAATATTTCAAGCATTATGATAACCCCAAACTTGAACCCCACTGTGATCATACACTAAAGTACGGTGGCGTTCCAAAGGGAAAGACAAAGAGCAAAAAGAGTCGCCAACAAGTTTTAGGAACTTGTAAACCCAAAAGACAATCCAAAGGACTATCAACTACTCCATAAGGTCTTGAACCAAACAGGGTCCGGGGATGAGGGTACGAATCCAATCTACAAAAGAAAGGACCCGCCCTATAAAATAGGCCTCTACTTTGTTCTGCTCGTATTCATGCGCGCTTTTCGAATAACATACAAACATTATATTAATCCTACCCTGTTTATCTATGTTGGTTGAATATTAATGCACAAATAAGACTATTATTGGCAATCACTTGAGTTAAAATCACATTAGCCTAAACCAAATTATTAATTATCTTATTAAGCGTGATTTCAAGTACAAATTCCCTTCAACAATCATAAAAGGTGTGATCATGCAATAACAATAAAATATAAATCAAGCAACATAATAATAAACCATAATAAATAATAACGATGATAATAGCATGATAAGGCATAATAAAGCTTAATAATAATAGCAAGATCCTAAGCATGATACTAACAAGATTAATAACCAATCCCTAGCATGTCACTAAGCAATAAAGATCAAAGCTTTAACCCTAACATGGTAATCACATGATATTAGAAAGCATAAAATAATCCTAACATGATACTAGGAATATTAAACAATAATAAACATGATTTCTACATTGAAAGAGGGTAATAAGATTACATACTTTGAAGCCTCGTACCTCTTTCTAATAACAAAATACACAAGTTAGTAAACTTCAATGACAGTAATAAAGAACAATTAAAGAATTAAATTGAAATCAAATTAAATAAAGTTTAGACTAGTTTTGGACCAAACCCTCTGAAATTATCAAACCTTTCACGTCTAGGGCGAAGGCAACTTCGAACTTGGTTAAGAGATTCAAGATCTTGTGAATGCGGAATATTTTATGTGAAAAGCTAGTTTAGAAAAAGAGGGAGAAAGAAAGCAAATATTGCTCAAGAGAGAATAGAGAGAATTAAGGAAGAGTTAATGAGAATTGATAGTAGTTGATTGAGAGAATTAATGAGAGATGATTGAAAGTTGATGAGAGTTTTGATTGAGAGAATTGATGATGAAAGTTGATGAATAAAAACAGAGGTTCGGACCCTATTTATAAGAAAACAGTCCGGAAAATCATAGAATTTGATAAGGAATAAAACTCCACTCTGTCGCTAATCAAACCGACCTTGTCGCCAAAGATTTATCTTGTCGCCAGACGACAGAGTCTGTCGCGAGGCGACAAGCCTGTCGTTTCGCGACAAGACAGTTTTTTGCGGATTTTGTTTTAATTATATCTTTTGATCTAGACGTCCAAATAAGTCATATAATATGTCGTTGGAAAGCTCTTGAAGTCTAATTTCTAATGCAATTAAAATCAGATTAAAATATTTTGTAGATAAAAAGATATGAACAAAATAGTGAAAGGGTGTCAGTTTTGGATAGAGTTTCGTATTCTTTTCATATCTTTTTCGTTATAGCTCGGATTTAATATTATAATATATCATTGGAAAGATAATTTCAAGATCTATCCAACCATATAAAATTTGGATAAAAAATATGAGGCACGAAAATAATATCTGACTATCTTTGAACATGTTTGAATCCGAATAGAATTAGGAAAGTTTTACAAAAGGAAAGTTTACATTTAAATCAAATTCCATGATCTTATATTTTCAAAAAAGGATAATTAATATATTTTAGAATCTTATAAAAGATTCTAATCAATCCTAATTAGTTTAGGAATAGGATTAAACCTTTGGACCCTCCTCATGATCATTGGGTCGTAGGTAAAATCCGGTTTGGGCCCAGTTTAGTATTTTGGCCATAACTTCCTAATTATTCATCGGAATTGGGTTTATAATATATCGTTGGAAAGGTCTTTTCAAGCTCCATACATTTACACCATTATTGGACCCTTATCATGGACCAAAATAAACTGAATTGGACGTTTTCAAATAAATAAAGTCATTTTCAAAAACAGAGAAAAAAGAATTTAATAAAAACTAACCGCAACACTTGACTTTTCACACTTTTACCTCATTCGATTATGGTTCGACGTGACAGGTATTCATCACTGGGTTTGGTTTTAGGGAGACACAAATGGGTGTCTACAGGTTGGTAGTCCCAACGACCTACTAAATCCCGATCAAATTTTGGCGCCGTTGCCGGGGAAGCGGCTTGTTTGGTGACTAATTTGCTTTTGTTAGAGTAATTTTAATTGCTTTCTTTTTGTTTTGTTTTGTTCTATCATACTTGTAATTGCTAATTGTTTGCTTAGCTTTGGTGAATGCTTAGAAGATCTCAAGGACCACCTACCCATCAAATTGACCAAGAAATCAACCGAACTTTGAGACAAATCCTTAGGCTTTTTGAAGAAGAAGGGAGAGGACTTGGTGCTATAATTGATAGAGGGAGTGATTCTTACTCTTCTATTTTGCAAAGGGAATCAATAGCGGGACAAGAAGATGATGTTTTGTTTCGTGAGTTTTGTAATCCGGAGGATTATGAGCTCACGGGAGGGATTTTGTTACCCGTCACGGAGAATAACTTCACAATTCATCCCCAATATACAAGAATGGTTCAATCGGAGCAATTTTCGGGTTCTACAAGTGAAGATCCCATAGAGCACCTTGATAGATTCCTTGAGCTATGTGCCATGATTTAAACCAACCAAGTTTCACAAGAGTACATCCGGATGCATTTATTTCGACAATCTCTTTCGGGTAGAGCAAAGAAGTGGTTGAAGCAAGTGAAGCCTAACTCACTCACGTCTTGGAGGGAGGTAGTTAAGGCATTATTGAAGAGGTTCAATTCCAAGGAGAAGACCGCCGAGATGAGAAGGAAGATTGCATCATTTGAACAATAAGCGGACGAGAGTCTTAATGAAGCTTGGGAGAGGTTCAAAGAGTTGATACAAGCATGTCCTCACCATGAATACAATCAATGTTTGCTCATGAGGTTTTTCTACGATGGTTTGGAGCCCATGTCTAGAGCCAACTTGGATGCGGGGGCGGGTGGACAACTAATCAAGATCCCTCAAAATCAAGTGGAAGCAACAATCGAGGAGGTAGCAAAGAACTACTCTTGGGGAGGTAGAAGAAGAAGTGCACCAAAGAAAAGTGGGATGTATGAATTGGAGAAGGTCGATCAATTGCAACATCAAATTGAGCAACTCACAAAAGGGCTTTCAAAGTTGAACACAAGTGTTAATGCAAGCTCAAATGGAGGAGCAAGCTCTTCTCAAGTCAACACTTTCTCATGTTAAAATTGTGAAGGAACGAACCATGATACATCTTATTGTGGAGGTTTGAGCCCCGAGCATGTGGCGGCATACAACACAAGACAAGACGGCTTTAGAGGAGGCGGCGGTGGAGTAGCTTGGAGACAACCACCACCCAGGTTTGCATCTCAACCTCAACAATGGGGCCAACAAGCTCAACCTTCTTACAATTCCAACCCCCAATACCAAAATCCAATTCCATCTCAAAACCAAAACCCAAGAGGAAGCTACCCTAGGAACAACCAATACAACAACCAAAACCAATACAACAATCAAACCCAAGGGCCCCAAAGAAATCAAGAACAAACACCTTAAGCGGAGCCAACACCCACACAACTCCTTCAATCTATGCATTCACAAATGCAAACTTTTGGGCAACAAATGCAAGAAATAAGGGCACATAACAAAATGGTTGATTCACAATTAGCTCAATTGGCCGAGAGGGCTCCTTTCAATTCACCATCAACTTTACCCGGACAACCACAACCTAACCCTTCTCATAACCAAAAACCCGATACATGTAAGGCAATCACTTTGAGGTCGGGAACTTCTTATGATGGTCCAAATGAGGGGGATAGTGAGGGAAAGAAGGGAGGAGAAGAGAGTGTGAATGAAGATAGGAGAGGTGAGGGAGAAGAAGGTGATGAGGTCGAAGGAAGTTCGGAGAAGAAGAAGCTCAACAACGAGAAGACAACTTCAATTCCTAGTGAGACTAGGAACCTCGATGGACCGGTTCCTTTTCCAAGTAGGCTTGCGGAGAGTAAGTTGAATGACAAGTTTGCAAAATTTCTAAGCGTGATGAAGAACTTGCACATCAATCTCCCTTTTCTTGAAGTAGTGACACAAATGCCATCTTACTCCAAATTTCTCAAGGACATCCTCACCAACAAAAGGAAGCTCAATGATGAGCTTATCACCCTTCCACACCAAGTGAATGCTCTTGTTCAACATAAAATTCCCAAGAAGGAGAAAGATCCAGGGAGTTTCACTTTGCCGGTGAAAATTGGAAACATGGAAGCTAGGGGTGCATTGGCCGATCTTGGAGCAAGTGTCAGTCTAATCCCCTTATCAATTGATCAAAAACTCAATATTGAGATGATCCCTACAAGGAAGACCATTCAACTAGCCGACCGCTCGGTGAAGTTACCATGTGGAGAACTTGAGAATGTTCCAATTCAAGTGGGACACATCTATGTGCCTTGTGACTTTGTAGTGATGGACATGGAGGAAGATGTGGATATACCTTTGATCTTAGGTCGGGAAGCTCTTAAGACTTTGGGAGCGGTCATCAATTGCAAAAACAACACCATCACATGTGAAGTGGCCGATGAGAAGATTAGTTTTTGAATTCTCCAAGTTGCTAAAGACCCCAATGGTTGAAAAGTGCTACCGTGTTGATATTGTGAATGAGGAGTTGGACCGTTTGGGAAGGGTTATGATGAAGCTTTAAGATCCAATTGTGGAAGCTCTAACATGCAATGAAGAGTTCCACTCTCAAGAAGCCAAAGAATTTGTCATGGCGATGGAGGAATCCTCAAAGGAGGAAGTTGATGAACAACGCAAAATTGAGCTTGAATCAATGGAGGAAAAATCGAAGGAGAGTTCCAAGCCTCCTTCCAAGGTAGAACTCAAACCCCTCCCCCCTTCATTGAAATATGCTTATCTTGATGAGGAGGAAAAATACCCTATTATTGTCAATGCTACCCTTGATGAACTTAATTTGAAAAAATTGCTTGATGTTTTGAGAAAATACAAGGATGTGATAGGGTATAGCATTGATGATATCAAGGGAATTAGTCCTTCTCTTTGCATGCATCGTATTCATCTTGAGGATGATCATTCCACCTCCATTGAACCTCAAAGGAGGTTGAACCCCAACCTCCAAGAGGTTGTCAAGAAAGAAATTTTGAAACTACGTGAGGCGGGCATCATTTATGCTATCTCCGAGAGCAAGTGGGTGAGCCCGGTTCATGTGGTTCCCAAAAAGGGTGGAATGACCATTGTCAAGAATAAAAAGGGAGAGGAAATCTCCACCCGGACGGTGAACGGGTGGAGAATGTGTATTGATTATAGGAGATTGAACAAAAACACCAAGAAAGATCATTTTCCTCTCCCTTTCATGGACCAAATGCTTGAAAGGCTTTCTCACCACGCTTTCTTTTTCTTCTTGGATGGATATTCCGGATTTTTCGAAATCCCTATCCATCCAAGCGATCAAGAGAAAAATACTTTCACATGTCCATATGGGACATTTGCATACCGATGAATGCCATTCGGATTATGCAATGCTCCCTCTACTTTTCAACGATGCATGACTTCTATTTTCTCCGAAATGCTTGAAAAAGAAATTGAGGTCTTCATGGATGATTTTAGTGTTGGTGGCTCGTCTTTTGACACTTTTCTTTTTAACCTTGAAAGAGTTTTGCAAAGGTGTCAAGAGACGAGTTTGGTGTTGAATTGGGAAAAATGCCATTTTATGGTCGAGGAGGGCATTGTCCCCGGTCATAAAGTTTCAAAAAATGGCATTGAGGTTGATCCGGCCAAATTTTCGGTGATTGAGAGATTGCCCCCTCCTACTTCCTTCACGGGAGTACGTGCTTTTCTTGGGCATGCCGGTTTCTACCGGAGGTTTATAAAAGATTTCTCCTCAATCGCCAAACCTTTGACCGAATTACTCAAGAAAGATGTTGTTTTAAGCTTTGATAAGGCTTACCTTGAGGCATTTCGTAAGCTCAAGGAAGCTCTCATCTCTTTCCTGTTGTGCAAGCTCCGGATTGGAGCTTGCCTTTTGAGCTAATGTGCGATGTGAGTGATTTTGCAGTAGGTGCCGTCCTTGGTCAAAAGAAGGAAGGAAGATCATGTGTCATCTACTATGCAAGTAGAACTCTTGATGAAGCTCAAAAGAACTACACAACAACGGAGAAGGAGATGCTAGCCGTGGTCTTTGCTTTTGATAAATTCCGGTCTTATCTCATATGTTCCAAAGTCATTGTGTACACAGACCATATCGCGGTGCGATACCTCATGACTAAAAAGGAAGCGAAGCCTCGCTTGATCCGGTGGGTTCTCTCTCTTCAAGATTTTCACATGGAAATGAGAAATAAAAAGGGAGCCGAGAATTATGTAGCGGATCATTTGTCAAGGCTTCCATTTGAAAACAAGGAGGTTGTTCCGATCAATGATGAGATAGGGATCGAAGCTCTAATGGCTATGGTAGCGTCTTCTACACCTTGGTATGCCGATATTGCCAACTATCTTGCTTGTGGAGTAGTGCCTCCGCAATTCTCTTCACAACAAAGGAAAAAGTTCTACAAAGAAGTGAGGAGATATTATTGGAATGATCCCTACCTTTTTAAGCAATGTGGTGACGGTCTATTTAGGAAATGTGTCCCCAACCATGAAATTGAGGGGGTCCTTGAGCATTGTCACTCACTACCATGTGGTGGACATGGTGGTGTTGACAAGACGGTAGCAAAAATTTCACAATCTCTACTTTGGTGGCCTTCTATGCATAAGGATACTCACAAATTCATCATGCAATGTGACCGATGCCAAAGAAGTGGTGGGATCACTATGAGGGACGAGATGCCTCAACAAAGTATTCTAGAGGTGGAGCCTTTCGATGTGTGGGGAGTGGACTTTATGGGTCCGTTCGTTTCTTCATGTGGGAACCTTTACATCTTAGTAGAGGTTGACTATGAGATGAAGTGGATAGAAGCTATACCATCTCCTACCAATGACCACAAAGTTGTTCTCAAGCTTCTCAAAAAGATAATTTTTCCTAGGTTTGGGGTACCAAGGGTTCTAATCAGTGACGGAGGGTCTCATTTCGCCAAAAAGCAACTGGAAGCTCTCCTCAAGAAATATGGTGTTCATCACAAGGTTGGGTTACCCTACCATCCTCAAACGCAAGGGCAAGTGGAAGTGTCAAATCGAGAAATCAAGAATGTCCTCGAAAGGATGGTAAACAAATCAAGGAAAGATTGGTCCCTAAAGCTTGACGATACTCTTTGGGATCTTCAAACGGCATACAAGACCCCCATTGGTACAACCCCGTATAGGTTGGTGTATGGGAAGGCTTGCCACTTGCCGGTCGAGCTAGAATACAAAGATTGGTGGGCCATCAAAGAGCTAAACATGGATTTGTCGTTGGCGGGTGAAAAGAGGTCGTTTAAGCTCAACGAGCTCGAGGAGCTTAGGGATGATGCCTATGAAAACTCAAGAGTCTACAAGGAGAAGACAAAAAAGTGGCACGACCAACATATCCGGAACAAGAGCTTCAAAGTTGGGGACAAAGTCTTACTCTTCAACTCAAGGCTTCGTTTGTTCCCGGGTAAGCTCAAATCGAAGTTGTCGGGGCCTTTCGTTGTATCAAAGACCACTCCCTATGGTTCTTTTGAGTTGGATGCCGACGAAAACAAATTCATGGTGAACGGCTCTCGTTTGAAGCACTATTTCTGCAAGGAGGAAGTTGGTGTGATTGAATGTTCGAGGCTAGACCCTTTGGGTCCAAAGCCACCCTTTTGAATGGATTTTCATCATGGTCAAGCTAATGACCTTATAAAGAAGCGCTCCCGGGAGGCAACCCAACTTTTGAATCCTTTTCTTTTACTATTTTCTATGTTTTTGGTAGGTTGTTTGGTTGATTTTTGTCTTATGGTTTCCATTTTCATCTATTCTTGTAGGCACTTGCATCTTGGGTGCGTGTTTGGAGGGAATTTGGAGGCCGTTTGTGATATATATGGAACTAAGTTGGGGTTTGGAGACTTGGAAGTGAGTGAGGAGCATTTAAAGAGAAGCTTTTGATGAAGACCCTGTGCGCAGGCGCGCAGGCCTGGGAGAACCCGCGCATAGGGAAGCTCAGAAAACCAGAACCTGGCAGAAACTTTTGCGCGACATGTGCGCGACATCTGCGCGGGCGCGCAGAAGAAGGCTGTGCGGGCGCGTAGGCCTGGAAGAACCCGCGCAGATTGAAGACAAAACTTCAGATTTTGGCAGAAGGTTTTGCACGACATGTGTGCGCCATCTGCGCGGGCGCGCAGTATACCTGCGCGGGCGCGCAGATCTGGGTTTATCGGGGCTTAAGTATCATTTTTTCCCCGATTCAAGCTTCATTTCCTCACATTCAAACTCGATCCTCACTCTCTCTCCTCAAGAACACAAACCCTAACTTCCCAAATCTCCTCTAATCTCACTTATTTCCTCGAAATTTCAACAAATCCCTTACATTCCCTCAACTTTCTCACAAATTCATCACTTTCCCCTCTCAAAATCACCCATTTTTCACCAATTTCAGGATTGCTCCTTGGTGGCCGAAGTGGTGGTGCGTGAGAGGTCGTGGTGGTCTTCATGCTCTTCAATTGTGGTATAATCCTAAACTTTGACTACTTTGTGTCTTTAATTCATTAGATAGTACCATGTTTTAGGATTGTTAAGCAAAAATTGAACTTGTATGAATTTTGTGTGATTTTGAGATAGTTTAGCTTATAATTGTGGATTTTGTTGAGATTTTCTTGGTGATTTGTGTGTATTGTTGATGAAAATTGTTGTTTTCATGAAATTTGGCTAGCAATTACTTGACTTGGATATTGAAAATTGTGTGTGTAATCACTAGTTTGATTTTGAGCATTGAAGATTGTAAATGTATGAGAGATTGAAAATGCATGTTGATTGAAAGTTTTTTATGCTTGATTTTGAAATTTGCCTAGTGATTCTCCCTTTAGCGATTGAGTATTGCGAATTTTGGCTTGGATTTTTGTTGTTCATAGTTGTTTCTTGCTTGTGATATTTGTATCGTGGAAATATTGTTGCTCCTAACCCCTTTACAGGTAGCAACATCAAAGGCTTCATTTGTTGTTGTTGTTGTGGGAAGGTTTTTGTATTTTTGAGTGTTGGAATCACTCCGTGGTGTTCTTGGTATCTCTTTGGGTTGTGAGAAAAGTTGGTGAAGATGAGTGATAGGAGAAGGAATAGAAAGGAGCCTAGAATATCGGTTGATGAACCCCAGCCCTCCTCTCAAAATCTAAACCAAGCACAATCCTCTCTACCCACCTTAAAATTTGTGAACCGACACCATGCACCCTTCCATCAAACACTCCTCAAACGCAAGCTTAACCCCACCCGACACTACTATCAACGCTAAATGCGTGACTTGGGGATAGATGAGGACCTTCGGTCCCTTCTTGACAACCTTGGGATGAGTGAGTTCATCAACCACCAATACCCAACCTTCAAGGAACCCACCTACGAGTTCCTAGCATCCTTTGAGAAGGAACCCGTTGGAAACAACAAGTTCCAAATCTCCTTCCAACTCTTCAATGCCCGCCATGTCGTCTCTCTTCGGCGTCTAAATGAACTCCTAGACTTTAACCCCGACGCCGACCTTCTTGCCCCATCCACCGAGCTCTTCCCCGAGTACGATGCTTTCCGTTGGTGGCGGACAATTACCGATTCGGATGAGTTTAGTACTCGGTACTCGGTGGCAAGCCAAATTATCCATTCGGTACTCCGCATCCTACACCGCATCTTGGGATTTGCGGTGTTCAGCAAACGAGATTTGAGCAAGCTCTCTCATGAAGAGCTCTTCACTGTTTGGGTTGCCACAAAGGAGGAGTTGAGCGGGCGGCTCAACATGGGGTACTAGTTTGTGCTATGTTGTGAGGCAATCAAAAATGGGAACAAGACGGGAGTGATTTCCCTAGGTGGGATGATAACAAGGATTGCCTCGAAGCTAGGGGGTGAGGTTCTTTTCCCTTTTTGCACAAGGTTGGGAAGAGACAGAGATATGTTCGTGGACATCTCTTACATGCGGAAGTCGGTCTTCATCCAACCGACCGACGATGTGAACAACTTCCATGATTGCTGCGTTGAGAGGGAGCACCATTGCATACTTCCATTCCCGAGCCGCACTTCCTTGGAGAGGAACGCATGGAACGTGTGGAAGGTTCCTAAGGACAATGGTGTCCTTCCCAATGCTCTTGGAGGTGAGCGAAATATGATCATCCGCGAGCGACATCAACAGCAGCAACAACAACAACAACAAGAAGAACAACAACAACAATTCCAACAGCAACAACAATTTCAGCAACAGCAGTTTCATCAGCAACAACAACAACAACAAGGGTTTCAACTTCAAGGTTTTCAGTATGGGGAGGGATCCCAAGGTTTGCGCGTCCCCTCCTCTAGCGAGGGAGGTATGACCTCTTCCTCTTCTTCTTTTAACCTTGAGCGAGCTTTCCAAAACCTTTCAATGCAAGTAAACCGGTTGACGGAGGCCGCCGATGGGTACTCGGTTTACAATGCCAACATTTATGATTGGCATGTAAACCAAGGACACTTTGACCCACCGGTGAATTATCTATATTTTCCGCCCCAACAGGGGCCGGTTCCTTCTCACGAGGAACCGCATGTTGACGGCACTCCCCGTCGGGCCTTCATCTGTAGGGACCCCTCGAGTAAACTACCCCACCTTTGAGGGGTACGACTACAAGGCACCAGGGGGGTGTGATTACCATGGGGACCCCAACTACCCCATGTACACATCCGAGCCGCTTGCGATGCCCCCTCCCTTTGACCCTCTTCCGGACTAACAACAAGAGTTGTATCAGAACCGTGGTTTTCCACCGGGTTACACCAGTGGTTGGGACCCCCATGGCCCTCCTATTGACGTTGACTACGAGTGGCGTCCATATGGAGAGGGCTCTAGTTCTCACATGGAGGATTAGAGCCCTCGGGCCGAGTTTAGCCCTTCCTCCCACCCCATTTTTCCACTTTGTTTAAATCGAGGATGGTTTTCCTTTCAAGTGTGGGGGGTGCTTATTTATTGTTTCATTCAAGGGGTTTGTTCGTATGGGGCGCAATTTTGGGCCAATAGGTGTCTTTTTGGAAGGTTCCTTCCCCCCTTTTTCAAAAAATGATGATGATGATGTTTTTAATGAAACCTTGTGTTGTTTTGGCTCCCGTTTTTCGAAAATCCAAATTCCCCTTTAATCTAAACAATTTTCTTCTTTTCTTTGTTCTTTTTCTTTAGTAGTTCTTCTTCTCTATTTTGCTTTATCTTTATTTCTTTGTATATATTTCCCTTTCTACTAACCAAATATTTGCCGAGTTGTTTTGGTCTTTGACATTTTGTAGGGCTTATTGGCGCATTCCCCAAATTTTTCCGAGCAATGGAGTTTCAACGATTGTGGATTTGCGTTTGCTAAGCGTAATTGGGTGACAAATTCTCCTTCTCAACTCTTTAAATATTTGATTGGTTGCATAGCTTAGGTTAGTTTAGGAAGGAGTTGAATGGTTCGAGGTTGTTTGACTTGGATCTAAGGAACCTGAAATCGTTGATGTTGTATTCAACGATCATTGTATGTCGATTGGGATTTATATGCCTCATTCATGAACCTTTCTGATTTCTTCCTTTTCCTTTGTGTTTTGCTTTTTTTCTTTCTTTTATGTGACATTCATAATCATGACAAGAGAAAAATTTTTGAAAATTGAGAATTTGCTCATTCATTTGGACATGCGGACCTATATGCTTTTGTTATGACATATTTTTGAATGCTTACTTTCCTAAGCTAGTTGAAGAGGGTCTTCACGGTTTGAGAGTGCCTAGGGTTGAACTAGGCACATTTTAAGCTAAGGTAGCCCGGTTTAGAACTCTTGAGGACATTTGAACCCCTAGTTCACGGGAAAGTTGTAAGATGGTGTTGCTCTCCGTAGTGAATAGGATTCCCTTGGTTGGTATTTGCATATTTTTATATCCCTTGTGAGCGTTTATTGTTCAAGCCTCCATCACTTTTGTTGAGCGGCATTTTGGATCCTTAACTATGCGTGTCTTAATCCTTGTGTTGGTATCTAGCTCCCAAGATCGTGATCATATAACTCTAGAGGAGGAAGAGGGCATTTCTTCTCATTTTTCTTTGTTTTCCTTTTGTTTTGTCACAAATTTGGTTTTTATTTTACATATACCTTCTTGCTAGCCATGTTGAGCCTTATTTCCCCTTTCTTGGCTAAACCACATTGCAAACCTAGCGGCCTATGTTTTACCAACCCTTGTAGTTAGTGAAGCATCGGCTTGTGAGGTTCGAGTTTGAGAGTCTTGGTTTTAGGCAAGGAAGTTGTGCAATTTGGTTTGAACGAGGTCGTGAAAGTCTATACATGAAAAAGTGTGCAAAAGGATTAGGCAAGGAAGTTGTAAGTTTTGAAAACCAATCACCATTTAAAAAAAAATAAAAAATAAAAAAAAATGATGAGGAAAGAAAGAAAAGAAAAAGAGAAGGAAAAATGGAGTTGAATGAAAATCTTGCAAAAAGAGTAGTATTGTCATGTAGTTTGTATTGAAGGTTGTGATTTGATGTTTAGGATAGATTTTTATGTTGTTATTGAGAGATGGCCACTCTTATGCTTCACTTAGGAGTTTCCACCAAAATTTTCAAATTAATTCCCAACCTTAACCTTTAGCCATGACGTTACAACCTTAACTAAGACCCTTGGACTTTAGCGGGGCGTGGTTAAGGAAACGGTGGAGGGAGATGGATTTCAACCCTATGGAGAGAGTATGCATAGTTGAGATGTCAGGATAGCCTCATTGTTCCACATAGAATTAATTTTTTCCGGTTCCCTTGCGGAATCATGAGGAGCCAACTAGGGGATGTATTGAAGCTAGCGGAGAGAACGTGGACCGTCTTGGATGGGGCTAGGGTGGAGGATGAAATCATTAGTTCTCTATGCTTAGCTTAGGTTTGTCTTTTTTAACCTTGAGCATCTTATAGAGTGTTTTCCCCCTTGAATTGAGAAAGGTAAGTATTCTTTGATCAATGTCATTATATTTGAGTCCAAATTGAGCATTTCTCACCATGGTACTTGATTGATTTTCTTGAACCTTGTCATGTTGTGTTTGTTATGTATGTTGTCTTTTGCCTTGGTTTCCTTTGCTTGAGGACAAGCAAGAAGCAAGTGTGGGGGAATTTGATGAGTGGCATTTATGCCACAATTTAGTGTTCTTTTCACGGGTTTTCCCTCCCATTTGTAGCTTGTTTGTCCCCTTTTTCTCTCCTTTTTGTTCCTCTTTTCTTTGTTTGCCTTTCTCCTTTTTTTCTTTGTTTTTGTTTTGTAGGAATCAAGGCATTGGAAGAAGAACAATTCACCCCCAAAAACCCCTGTGTGCGGGCGCGCATCATTGTGAGAACCCGCACAGGAAAGCTTCAAGGACAGAACTCAAACAGAAGGTTGTATGCGCCTTGTGCGCGCTTCGTGTGCGGGCGCGCACCTTTGTTATGTGCGGGCGCGCAGCCCTGGGAGAACCCGCACAAGACAACAGCAGAAGCAGAGCCAAAACAGGGAGTTGTGTGCGCCTTGTGCGCGCCTAGTGTGCGGGCGCACAATCTATAAGCGCGAGCGCAGAGTACTGCTGAGAGAAGGCGCGCATCTATGGGTCTAATCCCCGTACCCACGGATCTGCGGGCGCACAAGATCTGCGAAGGCGCACACACAACATCTGCGCGGGCGCGCAGTGTATATGCGCGGGCGCGCACCGCTGAAGTTCAGTTTTTTTATTTTGTATTTTTGTATCTTTTAAAAGACCTATATATATAGGTCGTAGGGGAGAATAGTGGACTATCTAGCCTTATCTTATAAGACAATTAAACCCTAATCTTAGAGAGAGAAAGTGTAGTATTATTCAAGTTATCTTCATGTATGCATACTTTGGTTCAAGTTTCATTTTCAATCAATCAAGCAACCTTGCAAGTTTTAATCTTTCTACCTTTGCCTACTTAGTAATCTCTAATCCTTTCTCTTAGCTTAGTTTGTTTTCACTCTAGTTGTTTATTTCTATCTATTTTGTGGATTGATATCTTTTGGTATTTTCATTGTTTTTGATCATGTTTGCTTTCATGTCCATTTTGTTCTCATTTAGTTCTATCATCATGATTAATCTCCCTTCTCTAGGATAATTTCTTAGCTAGGGGAAGGGGGTGGAAAATATGTGTTGAGTGTTGGATGAATGATGATGGTTGGATTGAATACATGCCTAAAATTGATGAAAGATATGATTTTTAATGTCTTGAGATTATTGTTGCACTTCATGTGATTACCTTCTAGTTTAAACGCATGAAAATGATTTGAACTAGATTAAGATCACCTCTATTTTGATTATTGCATGAAAATGAGTTGTTAAAATAGAGTTTTTATTTTTTTTATTTGTGCCTCTTTATTCTCTTGATTTTGCTAGTGTCTAATAGGATGCATGAGAATGATTCTATTAGCATAGGGCTTTTTCATTGATTTACCTAGACCATTGAATGAGAATGAATTGTTTAGGTAGGATCTTGTGTTCTTTGGCATGTTTTTCATGATAACTATCATTATTCACCTCTTTCTAATCATGTTTGACACCATCGTACCCCTAGCGTCGTTCTCTCTTGATTTTTAATCTCCTTTTTATTTGCTTGTTTGTAGTCTTAGTACCTTTTTATCCTAAAACCAACCAAATTACCCTTTCCTTGACTCTTGCTTAGTGAATTTGATATTTAGCTTGCATGCTTCCCTTGGGTTCGACCCTATACTTACCCCTATATTTGTATTAGGGTAGTTTAGGTTATAAATAGTTAATTTGATTTGGGTTGTGATGAGTGACATTTATGTCACTCCTAGGATAGTGTTTATGCCTTGTTTTAGCTTGTCTTAGGGTGTTTTGTAGTTGTTTTGTTCAAATAATGCGTGCATACATGTCTCGATGTGATTTTAATGAAATCGCGTATATTGTTGTATGCTTGCCTTCATTGTGTGTTTGCACCGTTCCCTATACCTTATTGCTTCCCTTGGTGTTTGTGCTTAGGTATTTGAAGTCTTGGATTGCAAAGAAGAAGCCAAGGAAGCATGAGAGAAGAATCGAAGAAAGCAAGGTGCAAGGGCGCAAATAATGTGCGGGCGCGCAACCCTGTGAGAACCCGCGCAAAATTGGCGAAATTGCAGAATCGAGGCAGAAAGTTTTGCGCGGCCTGTGCGCGACATGTGCGCGGGCGCACACCCACACCGTGCGGGCGCGCACACCTAAGCACTAGCCGCGCAACCCACAAATGCGCGGGCGCGCAGCTACTTTGCGCGGGCGCGCAGGCTGCTGCGAGGGAGCGCAGGCCGCTGCGAGGGCGCACAGACCGCTGCGAGGGCGCACGCGCGGGCGCACAGCTACCATGCGCGGGCGCACAGATCCTTGCGCGGGCGCACAGCGGGTCCTGTTCAGCGTTTTTGCGTGATTCTTTATATATTGCGGGGCTTGTTTTGTAAAAGGAGAACTTCATTCTTTTAGATCTTTTTCCCTAGTTTTAGGAGAGCTTCTCTCTCTAGGTTTAGCTTAGGATTAGAGTAGTTTAGAGAGAGAAAGTGAGGGTTTCACCATTGTTGAGCTTGGATTTTGAAGAAGAAGATTGATCATCTTGTTTGTAGACTCTCATCTTCAATCAATGAGAATCTCTAACTCTCTCTCCTCTATTTTTATTGTTTTATTTTGATTATTGTTTTTGTTGTTGGTATTGCTTGTTAATCATGTTGATTCTTGATTATTTGTTGATTAATCTTGTTGTTATCATGATTAGTGAGTAATTTCCCCATTAAGAGGATGGTTGTGGTGTAGTTGGATCTTGAGAATGTTCTAGGTTTAGAGTTGATTTATTTGTGATTAAAGTCTTTATATGCTTGATATTCTTTAATCTACTTGCAAAATGCATGTTGTTAGTTGATTAAAGGTGAATCTTTGCTAACAAGGAACGGAAGTTGACTTAGTTAAGGTTCATTGTTATCGATTGTTATTTAATAGTACCTCCTAGTATATGGTTCTAATGTGGAAACATAGAGGCTATGTTAGGAGAAGCCAATTGACCCCGGAAGGCGGCTAGATTGGACCCTTTATTTCGATATTTGAGCATGTTTAGTTCATAATTAATTCAACTTCTATGCTTTTGTTTATGTTCAAGTGAATGCTATACCTAAACCATTTCCCTTAATGTTTTATTTCTTGTTTTAGCATTTTTAGACTTTAGTTTATTTATCTCCTATTCCGGACTAGTTTAATTGTCGATAACATTTGGTGGTGTTTAACCGTCCTCTGTGGTTCGACCCCTATGCTTGCCTTATACTCGTATTAGGTTTGTTTAGGTTGTATAAATTGTATTTGATCTAGGGATAGTTGTTTGACGACGCGATTATTCCCTTGTCAAATTGGCGCCGTTGCCGGGGAACGGCTTCCATTACCGTTGTGTTATCTTATTGTGACTAGTCCATTGTGAATAATTTTCTTTTGGTTTGTTTTTCTTATTGCTTTTGTTTTTGTTTGTGTATAATTCTTGAGCTTTCTTGTTTTGTTGCTTGTTGTTTGTCTTCATTGAGTCATGGATCAATTTGTCCAAAATGAGATGTCTTGTTCCTCTTTGGCTCAATTTGAATATGAACCCTTTTGGGTCTACTTTAATAGGTTTGAAGACTTCTCTGATTTCCATGGTTGTTCCTTATGGGAGGCTTGTGAAGTTATTTATTGGGGTTTGAATGAGTATACTCGAGGGGTGATTGAAAACATGTGTAATGGTCAATTTCGAGCCAAATCTTTGGATGAGGCTTGGGATTTCTATATGTGGTTTGCCAAGGATGGTTATGAGCAAGAGAATAATGTTAATTCTTGTGATTTTTCTAGCTCTTGCATGCACTCTAATGATGAATCCTATGCTCCCCATGATGCAAATCCCTCCCCCTTGTGTGCTATTTATGATGAGATGCATCCTAATGTTGATAATGTTCATGCTCTTTCTCAATGTTCTTTAAATGCGTGCATGGATGTTGATGATGCTCCCCATACCCCTAATCCTCACTTGCATGATCTTCCCTTTACCTCTTCTTTTTCCAACATGATTCCAAATGAGTTTTCCCATGTATCTAGTGAACATTTTCGTGAGGGTGATTCAATGGGACATAGAGAGGAAGGAGAGTTGATGGAGAAGCTCAACGAGATGATGGAGAAGGTTAATGAGATGACGGAAAAGAAAGAAGAATATAACAAGGAGATGAAAGCTAGGCTAGAGGCACTTGAGAGCCAAATTTCCCACCTAGCTCAATCCCAAACAAATGTCCTTCCTTCTTCTCCCCCCTCCCATATGGTTGAACCTAATTGGGCTTTTGAGTGCATGGTTGAGGACGATTATGATGATGATGTTGAAAGCGATAGAGGGTGTATGGAAGATACTTCATTTGATGAAATTTTGAAAACCACCCCCTTTATCCAACTTGAACCTCAACACTCTTTGCAACCCATTGAAGATCCCATTTTGGTAGATCTAGAAACTAATTTGAGGTTGTTAAGAGAAAATATGGGTTGTGGTGATGATGAGATACTCATATTTGATCATGTAAAGTTAGGGAATGTTGAGAATGAAAACCGTGCTCTTGTTGAGAGTGAAGAAACCCAATTGGTGGTTGAGGACATTTCCAAACTCTTTGAGGGTAGTGAAGATGTGTTAGAAGGGAATCCTTTGGAGGAAAAGGCTTGTGTTTCAATGCAAGGTGGTGTGATTGAAGTTGTGAGTGAGGTACCCATTCCAATTCTTTCAATCCCCACCCCCTTTTTAAGAAAGCTTACCAACCTTCCTTGCTGCCCTATCTCACTTCCATATATCCTCAAAGTTCCACCAATTGAGGGGCCCCTAATCTCTTTAGCTCCCCATTACCCTTCTTTTGGACTCAATGATGGAGTTTTACCTCCCAAAGAGCAACAAAATGAGTTTGTTCCTCCCTTTTATCTTCCTAGTTCTAGTTTTGAATTTTCTAAGTCTTATTTTATTGATTTTTCTTTTGATTCTTTTACTTTTTCTTTTCCCCCTTCTCTCAAGCATAAAGTCTCCTTTTACTTTATGTTTGCTTATCATATGAGCATCGCGTATGCTCTATTTCTTGATATGTTTGCCGGTGCATATGACAAGCTTTTGCGTTCGTTGTCGGGTTATTTACTAGATTGGTCATGCTTGGACGTTAAGCAAGCCTTTGCGGGAAGTAACCCGTGTTTTATTGCTTTCATTTTCTTTTCTTTTTAGATTAGATTTTATCTCATGGACGTGTTTGTGTTCCTTACTTGGTACACAACTTGATATACTCTTGCGCATTGGTGATGATCAAGAATCAAGGAAATGTGCCTCAACTTACCTATCATGTGGAATTCAAGCCTTATTTGTAGAGATTGTGGCTCATATGAGGTTATTTCGGGTTTTTTGTGTGATTTTGCATTTATCCCATATCCGGTAATATCCTTCCTTTCCCTCTCTCTCTCTTACTTATTGTGACTTGAAGATCATGTGTTGGTAATGTTGGATTAATTTTTCCTTGTTTTCCCCTCCTTGGTTTCATCGTTTATGATTTGAGAGCTTGGTTTCATTCAAGCTTGGGGGAGGGTATTCTATCATGTTTGGTGGGATGTTGATTCATACATGTCATGCACTTGAGTATATGCATTTCCATGTTTTTCATGCTTTTGGAAAATCCAAAAAGATTTTTGTTTACTTCAAGGCAAGTTTAGCAAAATGTGTTTTGTTTGTACTTATTTTGGACATTATATCTTTTGGATTTGTTTACTCTTGAATGCCTTTATTCCTAAGTGGTTAATGTGTGCACGGTTTGAGAGTGTCATTGGTTGACTCTAGGATATTACATGCTAAGGTAGCCGGGTTAAGAACTTTTAGGGCGCCATGAAGCCCTAGTTCGCGGGTATGTGGTAAGATGGTGTTGCTCTCTATAGTGGATTTGGCACCCTTGGTTGGTATTTGCTTAGTTATAATCCCGTGTGAGGTAACATTGTTCTAGCCTTCATCACTTTGTTGTGTGGCGCATTTGGATCCTTAGCTATGCATGTCTTGATCCTTGTTTTGACTTATAGTTCCCAAGATCGTGACCGAAGCACTCTAGGGGAGGAAAAGGGCATTTCTTTCTCATTTTTCTTTATCTTCTTTTTATTTTGTTACAAATTTGATTTTCTATTTTGCATAAACCTACTTGCTAACCAATTTGAGCCTTATGTTTCCCGCTCTTGTTTAAACGACATTACAAACCTAATGGCCTATGTTTACCAACCTTTTAGTTAGTGAAGCATTGGCATGTGAGGTTTGAGTTTTGAGTTGTTGATCATAGACAAGATGCATTTTGAGATTTGGTTAGAGTTGAGCTTGTAAAGTAATATGGAAATCAAATGAAGTTTCAAGAAAAAGCCGTCCAAAGTTAAAAAGGCAAGGACATTGAATAAAGTTAAAAAAAAAAAAAGAAAAAAAAGTGAAAAAAAAACAAAAACAACAAAAATATTTTAGTTGGTTTCATTTTCTTCCTTAGTTTAAGCATTGAGGACAATGCTTTGTTCAAGCTTGGGGGGAATTTTGTGTGTTTGTGTTGAATAAGCTTTGGGGAATGGCATTAGTGGTATTTTTGCTTGATATTTAGTGAATTCTTGAGTTATTTTTTCAGTGTCGGCCGCACTTTTTGCTTCACTTAGGAAATTTCACCAAATTTTAAATTTTTACCTCGCCTTAACCCTTAGCCTTACGTTACAACCAATAAAAAGACCCTTAGACTCTAGTGGGTTAGGTCAAAAGAACGGTGGAGGGAGATAGACCTCAAACCTATGGAAAGAGTATGCATAGTTGAGACATCGGGATTACCTTCTCAAAGTTTTTCATTTCTTTATCTTTTTCCGGTTCCTTCGTGGAATCTTGAGAAGCTAGCTTAAGGGTTGATTTGAAGCTAGTAGAGAGAACGTGGCCCGATTGGTTGGGGCTAGGGTGGATTGAGTCCTAAGTAGTTCTCTATGCTTAGCATGTGTTATGTTTCAATCAACCATTGACATCTTGGAACGTGCATACATTTGTCCATTTAGAAAGGTTTGCATTCATTAGTACTTGTCCTTATCTCTTGTCCGTATATGAGCTTGTGTTTTGCTTTTTCTTTTCGTGTTTCTTTTTCTTTACCTTTGGTTTTTGTTGCCTTGCCTTGGTTTTTGTCAAGAGTTGTGGGTTAAGCTCTTAGGAAACCCTCACGAGACCTCACTCGTCCTCATAGGCGACTTTGGGGTTTTAAGGGCTTGTTGTAGCTAAAAACAACCGTGATTCCTACGACAGTGAGTTAGTGTACATTCTTTCTCCTTGTTTCTATTTTGTTTCTTTTGCTTTCAATAATTTCCTCTTGTTCTCTTTTGCTCTAGCTTTGCTCGAGGACGAGCAAAGGTTTAGCTTGGGGGAATTTGATGAGTGACATTTATGTCACTCCTAGGATAGTGTTTATGCCTTGTTTTAGCTTGTCTTAGGGTGTTTTGTAGTTGTTTTGTTCAAATAATGCGTGCATACATGTCTCGATGTGATTTTAATGAAATCGCGTATATTGTTGTATGCTTGCCTTCATTGTGTGTTTTCACCGTTCCCTATACCTTATTGCTTCCCTTGGTGTTTGTGCTTAGGTATTTGAAGTCTTGGATTGCAAAGAAGAAGCCAAGGAAGCATGAGAGAAGAATCGAAGAAAGCAAGGTGCAAGGGCGCAAATAATGTGCGGGCGCGCAACCCTGTGAGAACCCGCGCAAAATTGGCGAAATTGCAGAATCGAGGCAGAAAGTTTTGCGCGGCCTGTGCGCGACATGTGCGCGGGCGCACACCCACACCGTGCGGGCGCGCACACCTAAGCACTAGCCGCGCAACCCACAAATGCGCGGGCGCGCAGCTACTTTGCGCGGGCGCGCAGGCTGCTGCGAGGGAGCGCAGGCCGCTGCGAGGGCGCACAGACCGCTGCGAGGGCGCACGCGCGGGCGCACAGCTACCATGCGCGGGCGCACAGATCCTTGCGCGGGCGCACAGCGGGTCCTGTTCAGCGTTTTTGCGTGATTCTTTATATATTGCGGGGCTTGTTTTGTAAAAGGAGAACTTCATTCTTTTAGATCTTTTTCCCTAGTTTTAGGAGAGCTTCTCTCTCTAGGTTTAGCTTAGGATTAGAGTAGTTTAGAGAGAGAAAGTGAGGGTTTCACCATTGTTGAGCTTGGATTTTGAAGAAGAAGATTGATCATCTTGTTTGTAGACTCTCATCTTCAATCAATGAGAATCTCTAACTCTCTCTCCTCTATTTTTATTGTTTTATTTTGATTATTGTTTTTGTTGTTGGTATTGCTTGTTAATCATGTTGATTCTTGATTATTTGTTGATTAATCTTGTTGTTATCATGATTAGTGAGTAATTTCCCCATTAAGAGGATGGTTGTGGTGTAGTTGGATCTTGAGAATGTTCTAGGTTTAGAGTTGATTTATTTGTGATTAAAGTCTTTATATGCTTGATATTCTTTAATCTACTTGCAAAATGCATGTTGTTAGTTGATTAAAGGTGAATCTTTGCTAACAAGGAACGGAAGTTGACTTAGTTAAGGTTCATTGTTATCGATTGTTATTTAATAGTACCTCCTAGTATATGGTTCTAATGTGGAAACATAGAGGCTATGTTAGGAGAAGCCAATTGACCCCGGAAGGCGGCTAGATTGGACCCTTTATTTCGATATTTGAGCATGTTTAGTTCATAATTAATTCAACTTCTATGCTTTTGTTTATGTTCAAGTGAATGCTATACCTAAACCATTTCCCTTAATGTTTTATTTCTTGTTTTAGCATTTTTAGACTTTAGTTTATTTATCTCCTATTCCGGACTAGTTTAATTGTCGATAACATTTGGTGGTGTTTAACCGTCCTCTGTGGTTCGACCCCTATGCTTGCCTTATACTCGTATTAGGTTTGTTTAGGTTGTATAAATTGTATTTGATCTAGGGATAGTTGTTTGACGACGCGATTATTCCCTTGTCAGGTTGGTAGTCCCAACGACCTACTAAATCCCGATCAACGCGCCACCAAGGAGTGGCCGGTCGTACGAACGAGGGGAGGAGAAAGATAGCCGAAAGAGTTAGAGAGAGGATTGGGGTTTTGGGATTGGTTGCCTTGATGTCAAAATCTAGTGTATGTGGATTATGACTGCTGACAACCAACCCTAGGCATGGATCTTATTTATAGATCCCATCTCTAAATAAGAGCCCATGTCAAAAGCCCCAAACCTAATTCCAATCCAACTATGCTAGCCCAATCCAATTCATGATTAGTTAATTGCTCATGAAATGGGCCTCTTACACGAATAACCCAATACCCTTGTATGTGACCTCATAGGATCCATTCTAGAGGGCTTAAGATTATTTGACTAGTCCAAAGATCATCTCTCATAGTCTAGCAACAGATGATGACACCCAAAAAGAACGAACTTATTATCTCTATAATAGTGATCCTTGATATATCTAGTAATTGCACTTATCAAAGACATAACTCCTTCAAAATGTTGTACAAAATAGCCGTGGTAGGCTTCAGTTTACGAAATCGGTTCGAATTTGGAACGGATAAATTGACCGTTTTAAGGCATATTGGATGGTTCTACCCACTCAATTGGACTCCCGGAGGTTTATTAGGAACCATAGTAAACATCTCGACAATTTCTATTGCTGGGCGAAAAAAGGTCAAAAAATTCCAAAATTGAAGGCTATAATCCACGCTTTTTTAGAATTTTAAGGTTACGGGGCCAGGTGGCGAAAAACTTTGAGACCCTAGGGGATACATCTTAGGGTCATATAATGACGTTTGGAACCATATATGACCATTATATGTTTCCATAAATGTCCGTGGTAGGCTTGAGGTCACGATATCGGTGCAAGTTTGGAATAGGTAAATTGACTGTTTAAAGACATATTGGATGGTTGGACCCACCCAAATAGAATCCTAGGGTGAATTAGGGTCCATGGTAAGCATCTCGGCATTTTTTATTTCCAAGCGAAAAAAGGTCAAAAAATTCCTAAATTGAATGCTATAATCCACACTTTTTTAGGAATTTTGAGGTTACGGGGCCTTGTGGCGAAAAGTCTTAAGACCTTAGGGGATACATCTTAGGGTCATATACTGATGTTTGGAACCATGTATGACCCTTATATGTTTTACAAAATAGCCGTAGTAGGCTTCAGTTTACGTAATCGATGCAAATTTGAAACGGGTAAATTGGCCGTTTTAAGGCATATTGGATGGTTCCACCCACTTAATTGGACTCCCGGAGGTTATTAGGAACCATGGTAAATATCTCGGCAATTTTTATTTCCGGGCGAAAAAGGGTCAAAAACTTCCATAATTGAAGGCTATAAATCAGCGCTTTTTAAGGAATTTTGAGGTTACGGGGCTCGGTGGCGAAAAGTCTTGAGACCTTAGAAAATACATCTTAGGGTCATATAATGACGTTTGGAATCATATATGACCCTTATATGTTGTACAAAATATCCGTGGTAGGCTTAAGTTTACGAAATCCATGCAAATTTGGAACAGGTAAATTGACCGTTTTAAGGCATATTGGATGGTTACACCCACTCAATTGGAATCCCGGAGGGTATTAGGAACCATGGTAAACATCTCGGCAATTTTTAATTCCGGGCGAAAAAAGGTCAAAAAATTCCTAAATTAAAGGCTATAATCCACGCGTTTTAAGGAATTTTGAGGTTATGGGGCCCGGTGGCGAAAAGTCATGAGATCCTAGGGGATACATATTAGTGTCATATAATGACATTTGGAATCATATATGACCATTATATGTTGCCATAAATGTCCGTGGTAGGCTTGAGGTCACGATATCGGTGCAACTTTGGAATAGGTAAATTGACTGTTTAAAGACATATTGGATGGTTGGACCTACCCAAATAGAATCCTAGGGTGTATTAGGGTCCATGGTAAGCATCTCGGCATTTTTTATTTCCAAGCGAAAAAAGGTCAAAAAATTCCTAAATTGAATGCTATAATCTACACTTTTTTAGGAATTTTGAGGTTACGGGGCCTTGTGGCAAAAAGTCTTAAGACCTTTGGGGATACATCTTAGGGTCATATAATGATGTTTGGAACCATGTATGACCCTTATATGTTTTACAAAATAGCCGTAGTAGGCTTCAGTTTACGTAATCGATGCAAATTTGAAACGGGTAAATTGGCCGTTTTAAGGCATATTGGATGGTTCCACCCACTTAATTGGACTCCCGGAGGTTATTAGGAACCATGGTAAATATCTCGGCAATTTTTATTTCCGGGCGAAAAAGGGTCAAAAACTTCCATAATTGAAGGCTATAAATCAGCGCTTTTTGAGGAATTTTGAGGTTACGGGGCTCGGTGGCGAAAAGTCTTGAGACCTTAGGAGATACATCTTAGGGTCATATAATGACGTTTGGAATCATATATGACCCTTATATGTTGTACAAAATATTCGTGGTAGGCTTAAGTTTACGAAATCCATGCAAATTTGGAACAGGTAAATTGACCGTTTTAAGGCTTATTGGATGGTCACACCCACTCAATTGGAATCCCGGAGGGTATTAGGAACCATGGTAAACATCTCGGCAATTTTTAATTCCGGGCGAAAAAAGGTCAAAAAATTCCTAAATTAAAGGCTATAATCCACGCGTTTTAAGGAATTTTGAGGTTATGGGGCCCGGTGGCGAAAAGTCTTGAGATCCTAGGGGATACATCTTAGTGTCATATAATGACATTTGGAATCATATATGACCATTATATGTTTCCATAAATGTCCGTGGTAGGCTTGAAGTCACGATATTGGTGCAAGTTTGGAACGGGTAAATTGACTGTTTATAGGCATATTGGATGGTTGGACCCACCCAAAAAGACTCCCAGGGTGTATTAGGGTCCATGGTAAGCATCTCGACATTTTTTTATTTTCGGGCGAAAAAAGGTAAAAAACTTCCAAAATTAAAGACTATATTCCACGCTTTTGTGGAATTTTGAGGTTACGGGGCCATGTGGCGTAAAGTCATGAGAACTTAATGGATACATCTTAGGGTCATATAATGACGTTCGGAACCATATATGACCCTTATATGTTTTACAAAATAGCCGTGGTAGGCTTCAGTTTACGAAATCGGTGCAAATTTGGAACAAATAAATTGACCGTTTAAAGGCATATTGGATGGTTACACCCACTCAATTGGACTCCCGAAGGTTATTAGGAACCATGGTAAACATTTCGGCAATTTTTATTTCCAGGCGAAAAAAGGTCAAAAAATTCCAAAATTGAAGGCTATAATCCACACTTTTTAAGGAATTTTGATGTTACGGGGCCCGGTGGCGAAAATTCTTGAGACCCTAGGGGATACATCTTAGAGTCATATAATGACATTTGGAACCATATATGACCATTATATGTTGTCATAAATGTCCGTCGTAGGCTTGAAGTCACGATATCGGTGCAAGTTTGGTAAGGGTAAATTGACTTTTTAAAGGCATGTTGGATGGTTGGACCTACACAAATTGACCCCCAAGGTGTATTAGGGTCCATGGTAAGCATCTCGGCATTTTTTCCCGGGCGAAAAAAGGTCAAAAAATTCCAAAGTTGAAGGCTATAATCTACGCTTATTGAGGAATTTTGAGGTTACGGGGCCCGGTGGCGAAAAGTGTAGTGACCCTAGGGGATACATCTTAGGGTCATATTATGAAGTTTGGAACCATACATTACGATTATATGTTGCCATAAATGTCCGTGGTAGTCTTTAGGTCATGATATCGGTGCAAGTTTGGAACGTGTAAATTGTCTGTTTAAAGGCATATTGGATGGTTGGACCCACGCAAATAAACTCCTTGGGTGTATTAGGGTCCATGGTAACCACTCGGCATTTTTTTTGTCGGGTGAAAAAAGGTCAAAAAATTCCAAAATTGAAGGCTATAATCCACGCTTTTTGAGTGATTTTGAGGTTACGGGGCCCGGTGGCGAAAAGTCTTGAGACCTTAGGGGATACATCTTAGGGTCATATAATGATGTTAGGTACCAT